>NC_088201.1:81725797-82360305 GCF_037126465.1 Ornithodoros turicata | reverse complement strand
TGAACGCTTGCGAGTGGAAAATCAAATGCACCGTAGTATTGTTGACGGAATTTACGGAATTTGACGTTCAGAGGATCTCTCGGTCAACCTCGACTAAAAGGAAGAGGCAAGGCAGGCCGGCTGTAATCACAAAAATGTAGTGCACTTACATTTGTGCCGGTCGCATCAGTTGCGTCAAGTACGTTGTTGACACGCTCAAGGTAAGTAAATATTTGTGTTCATTTTTTAGAGGTGTGCCGAAAAGTAGTGAATGTTCATACAGGGATTAGCCATGACAAAGAGTTACATGTAGAAGCTTAAAGTTAGTGTTATTTTTTTTATGAACGCTTGTGTATGTAACAGAGAAGAAATCTTCATTGTCGAATTCTCTTTGTGTACACTGTGATTATTCCTAATAGCATTGAGCAGTAAGTTCTGTCAAAACAACGACCGAAACAGCAAGAAAATTATATTGAGTGATCTTATCACACTTTTTGTATTACGTTGGACAGTTATGTTGCTAAGGTGCAGGCGCCCAAAATTTATATTCCTTTTTCATCATTTTCAGGTTCAAAATCTTGCCTGCGTCCAGCAGTTTCCCGCAGGAGTTTTGTCAAACACATAGTTTTCTTGCAGAGTTAACTCTCACAAGTAGTGTGTTGAGTTTCGATGGTGTGCCAAATCGCTCAGCAAAATAAAGAGGTTTCGATAAGTCAGTGACATCTCTCATCGTCCCAGCCTCATGAAACTTTGGGAAACGAGGCCTCCCTCAAACACTGAACCCAGCCAGCATGTCAGAAAGTGAAGCACGGGCACCACAGCGTCTTACGGCAACAACTCCCTCAACCATCATGGTACGCCATCGTTGCTTGGGGTGTGCATTTACAAGCGTATTTTTCAGCCGGTTTCGGGATCATATAAGGACTTCAGCGTGACCTTGAGTTTCACTATATGCCATGCAAAATGCGAGCCCTGCATTGTTTTAGAAGAAAACGGCCTGTGATGTTTACTGCTCTGTGATATTGCTGTGTGATAAATAAATGTGATAAAATACAAAGGAAATGGAGCAGTATGTCTTCCTCTTTGGTCGCCATTTTGCACTATGTCTCTGCAGTGAAAGCGTTAAATAAATGCAGGATACCGTGGAGACCGTGGGTGTTTTCCCTAATGCTCTTTGCTGCGTATTATTACAATAATAATAATAATAATAATCTTTATTAATGTGCTCAAGAACAGCCAAACCCTTGGTATTGGCGCACGTAGACAATACAGTACTTACAAATATATACACACATATATACAAACATATACAGATTACGCAAAACATAACATATTTAGGACACATTCACAAACAAGAACATAACAGGAAGATATTCACATTGATACATACAGTACAAACATACAGACATACAGTACATGGCACTAAAAGGGAAGGAGAAAAAAAAATTATTACTACTCAATGATCAGTGATAAGAATAAATACAGTGAAGACCCTGCCTAAGCCAAGCAAAGCTTGTGGGTTAGGCGTGGCAGAACAGTGAGACGAGCCAGAAAATATACACTTTTACAGATAAACAGTCAAGCTAAATAATTATGATATGATATCACCGTAATAACGTAACCTCATGCATAAGGTATCATAAATCATAATATATCAATGATATAATAATACACGCCTACCCAGACAAATTATAAGAGATAACCAAATCAGATAATAATAATAATGAAGAAAAATGAAACGTAAATACGCCAGAGAAAAACTACTTTTACCAATATTTTTTTTTAATTAACAGATAATCACATCATTTGTAGAAGGTCTTTCTAAGTTCCCTTTTTATAGACGTGATTGACGATAGGGGCAATAGGTCATGCGGCAAAGAATTAAACACTGTGGGAGCATAGAACTTACGCTGAGTGCAACTTCTAGGAATACTGTAAATATCTGTTTGTCGTAGAGGAACTGGATTACGGACCTTATAATCATCAGGCCAGAAATACTTGAGGACTATCGTTTCAATAAAGATAATAATAATAATAATCTTTATTAACGTGCCCAAGAACAGCCAAAGCCTTGGTATTGGCGCACGTATTAACAGTACAGTACTTACACACACACACACACACACACACACACACACACACACATATGTGTATATATAAGGTGCGACCAAGTGTTCCTGACCTCAGTTGATGAATAAGGTGGTCGCTGTCACCCGGAGATTAATAAACGGAGGTTAAAAATCCCGGAGGAAATCCGAGACCAGTCCAGTGCGAATGTGGTGACATCTCTTCTTTTCAAGATTGACACAGCGGAAGGCATGGTCCAAAGCAAAATTAAACAATTTAGTATTGCATCATAAACAGAGTGTGAATGCGCTAACGTCTGTTCTTTGTGAGATTGATACAGCAGAAGGCATGGTCAAAAGCAAAATTACACAATATATGGCATCATAAACACAATCCCAACTCGGAAATACTGTTCCATTTGCTCGATAGTACTCAGTTAACGGAATTTTCGATTTATGAATCCCTCGATTTATGAACGATTTTTCGGGGAACCGAGGGTGTTCATAAATCGAGGGTTGACTGTATATATATACATACGTGGGCAGATGCTGTGAGTACAGGAGGAATACGTGGGGGACACGGGAGGGGAGAAACCTAAAGCAGTAACGTTTCTGTAGTTGATTATACCGCCAGGCGGATATCCTCTCGAAGACGTAACTAGTAAATAACTAATGACCTAAATGTACTACTTTACCCTTTAACTAGGGAATTTCGAGCAAAAAGTGAGATAGCGGGAAGAGAGACAATCCTTGTGGAAAGTCTTTTAAAAGGTCCTGCATGCACGTGCATTGAGAGATTCATTGCCGAATATTGCCATGCAAATAAGCCGATACCAAACCCGCGCGCCTCAGGAGCACATGACCTCAGTCGTCGGCAAATTATCGGCGCCGCAAAGGGGATAATGAGGCAATCAGATCACACCAACTCCAATCACCTCCATTACTCCAAGGCTCGTGGGCGTTTGACGTGAGTGTCGCAGCCCTCAATGCGCTTCCGTTGGTTCCAATGGTTTCGGCGCATTTGCATGACATAATTCGGCGATCGATATTTCAACGCACGTGCTCCTTTCAGTTTTTTTTAAAGTAATTCTTTCAACGAGGATTGTCTCCCGTTCTGCTACTCAATTTTTCCCGAAATCCCCTAATTAAAGCGTTAATTAATGAGTTTGAGGCAATTACTCATGCTAGTTACATTACTCTCTTCGACAGGATGTCCGCCTGGCCGTATGACCCACCTGCAAACGGTATCGACGCTGCTCTTATAAATTTCTTATGCAAAAAATCTGTAAAGGGTAAGCAACACCCTGCATAGTTATTGAACAATACTAACTGTTTCGACTAGAGCTTGTCCCGCACCTTCTCGAGTAGTGCTGGATACATTAGGACGGCACCTTGTATTTCGTTACCACACCTTGGTGTAACACGCCTACTACGGGAGGGCACAATGGAACGCCCAGGTATGTGAGGCTATCTCGGCGAAGCTCATAAAAGCTGGTGCAGGATCTAGACGAAGGTCACCGAGCGCAAACTCCGGGAAATATAACTTCCAACACTGTAACGTACGAGCTATATGCATTTATATGGCACACACCTTACAATTCCTAGAAAGATACCACCGCAACGGTATAAAGTGCACGCTTTAATTATCGATCTTAATTAATGATACCTGTGATTGGAAACAACATGACATTACTCAAACTGATATGCTCACGAACGCCTACATTTCACCTTGTACTGTGATTGATAGTTGTATCGCAACCCCATGAGCATCAGGCGAAACATGTCATAGAAGAGAAATGAAGCAGGCTGCGAGCAATTCGTCACATGTGTCGCCCACGCACCACATATATAGGAGCGTGTTGCCGAAGGGTGGCTGAATATACTAGAATATTGAACTTGAATTCGTGAAGAAACGTGACCCGATAAGAGTAATTTAACGTTGTTAGCAAGAATGTAACAAGACCATGAAGGACAAATCATGTCAGAAACCAATTAGAAGAAAAATGATGGTGGTAGGCTGTGCCAGGGGTCACAGTTGTTGGGGCTTGACGTAGAACTACGGGCATGCTGTTCGAGATGGTTGAAGCTATTTTGAATCCTTTTATAGCAGTAACACAGGACATCGAGGGCCTTGGAGATGTAATGACTCTGCTAGCGCGAGTGGCCTCCTTTTTTCTTTCGCTGTCAATGAATCCTAGAACGTTCTGCACCAATGACTGGCACTTTTTTCCATTCCTTGTGATATCCTGTTTCCTGCAGGACACGTTTCCTTTGCTGTTGGACGTATTTTCGTCCATATATGCCGCCACTGTCCGAAAATTCACACTTTGGCGCACGACTTCCTGTATCAGTTTATTTGTCCTCTGTAATATTGAGCTAACTACGACATTCGTTGCCCTAAATCGACCATTTCCATGTACGCGCCGCTCCTAGCGGCGAAATACCGAAGTAACACCACGTGGGCTTAGCCGGTATTTTGAAGCACACAACACGTGGTTCACCCCAAAAAACCACACGAAAACTTGTTAAGACATATTCGGGTGATTCCATCTCGACTCAGGCAAAGTGGTCCGGGCACCATCAGTAATTTTTATTGAAAAATATATGTTGTAGCCTGGCTCACATTGAGAAGGGAACAGCAAGTATTTTTTCTCTAGTTTCCGTAGTTCCCGAGAAAAAAAAAATCCGGAAGAATATGGCCGGTCCGACGCGCTTTCAGTCATAGCGATTGTGACGTTCACTACCTTTCCAACGAACGCGTTCACGGCTTTGAATTTTTTTCCTCGCACTGTCAGCTATGTTGGCTTCTAGTGCTTGGGTTCTGTTCCGTTGGCGATTTTCTTATTTTGCAGCTAAAAATACGCAAAGTTGGTGGCGACGACGAAAATCGCTCATATTCTTGCGGCTATTGCGGCACTTGTGTACATGCCAGTGAAGCGAGAAAGGTATCGCCGTGTAGCGGAGATTGAGCTCTATAACTCGGTATCAAATTTAGGAGTCTAGGCCAGGTTGCTGTCACGCGCGGAGGCGTCTACAACACGTGGTATTTGAAAAAATGCGGTTTTTGAGCACTCATATCTAAAAAAACCCACCTCGAAAATTTTTCAAACTTCGTAGGCACATGCTTCTCCATACGGTATTTGAGTGCACAGAAAAGCGAAGGTTTTTTCCTTGTACAATAAAGGTTAGAGCGTGCCAAAATTTCAGTGTCCGACTGTGGTGCGTGTAATGACCATGGAAGTTCAAAGGATATTCCCATTCTTCGTGCGACAGCGGACCGTGGTACTTGTATTCTACCCGAGGAGACGTCCCTGAGTTCGCATGGAAACACAGACAACGATTCTGTGTCCGTCGGCGAGTACTTCGCCGTGTCATGAGCCGCCGCCGCTGCTAATGAACAGCGAGGAGAATAACAAGATTAGCGCCACCCGCACCGGAGCCGTATCCGACTTCAGCTACAAAACCCAAGTTAGTTTGGAGCGATTGCGTGGGTGAGTGGTTCCTCTACTTGTCGCAGTAGTCATTTCGTTTGCAAAAGCTGTGTTTTGACACTGTTTCGACTCGCCGTTGCTTTGCCGTCTGCATCTTCGCTGTGAACATGAAATTAAGTAAAGACTGTGTATACTTGCCGAACTACATGAACAGGCACAGGCAGAAGATACATTTTCAAAAGAACTTCGCACGTGTATCTTCGCTGGACGATGCGTTGATGAGAAACGTTCTGACGCCTGAACAGTATTGTAACGTGTGCGAGTTGGATTATCTTTCCCACAACTGCTAATGTAATGAATGACATGTAAATAAATAGTGACTCGTCTTTACTGGAATGGTCTGGAGGGATGGATAAACATCGAATTTTCATGCACGTACCGGGTAAACAGTGCAACACAAACACTCAATCTACATTTCTCTATACAGGGTGTCCTTGTGTGTCCAGGGTGTACAAATGTCCTGAACATTTTTAAAATATATATATATGACACTTTTACCAAGATGGAGTCAATTGCAATATAGCATATGCTGGTGGGCACTCCTTAGGAGGGCATTAGCAAAGTCCAAAAGCAATGTCTTAATTAACTTCCATTAATTAACTTTTTAATTATAAAAGCTACGAAGTTGTCCCAATGAGAACATATGTTCCTTTCGGTCACCTGATATCGTAGCCGTTTTCAGAACAAAAATGAGTTCGATAGATCGCCCGCAAAAAATTAATGAACGAACGCCTTTTTTTCTTTATTTTGTTCATTGCGCATCTTCGGAGACGCGTATTTCCTTCATCCCCAACGTGGGAGGGGGAAGGAGCACAGTGTCGCTTCCTGCGTCGAAGATGAGCTTTAACTTGCGGAAACAAAACAAAAACAAATGTATCGGAACTGGCCTTATCTTTAGTTGCATTTTCTGTTTCCTTTTAATCTTTTTCCAGGACGCGAGAGGCGATAGTGTGCTCTTTCTAGAGCTAACTAGGGAATAATAACTAGAAACCAAGCCATCGAAGGGGGGCATCTCAACATGGGAGCCGCCATGATCGATACGGTAGGCCTAGCGTCTTACGAACGGTGTCTCCTACGAGTTCCGTGCGCCGTTCTTTCATGTCGCAGCACAAGGTTTAAACCGTGCAATGCTCATTCCCTAGGGAACCGAAGCGCACAGGTGATGGCAGACAAAGCAAACACACTTCGCACACGGCATGGCACACGGAGCCCATCGGAAGCGACTTGCATTGGATTGGATACCATTGCGGCGCACGCACCTGGTCTTCATACGTGGAAAGGCTGTGGCAAATCCGGCCGAATCCAAAATATCGATCATGGCGCCTTCCTGACTTGGACATTGGGAGAGGGTCTTGCCCTCGTACAACTCCTTTGCTCTCCCCCGTCACTCTCTCTCCCAGCTTTTCGTCTAGCCTCTCCTTATGATTTCTATAATGCGTAGTAGACGAACGACGGTAGCAATGGTGATAATAGTGTATTCCTCTTCCCAATAATGCAGTATGTGGTGCTTGTAGCGGCCACTAGCGTATCTCACCCATGACCCGGATCTCCCATAGGCGATTGATATGTCCAGGTCTGTAGTATAGAGTAGGTCGTGGTTTTTATGTCAACAAACATGGCGGCCGCCGCCCGAAGTGGCTGGGCATGCGCATACGAATACCCTAAAATAGTCCATTCTGCAACCTTCCTCATCCCCGCTATTGTTGGTAATGAACGCATTAACACATTAAAGTTTTAGATGTTATATATACAACGCCACTTGTCTCATCGGGATACCTTGAGCATTTTTGAAATTGTTAGCATTTCAATGTACTACCTGTTTCGTGACGAGGTCTCGCCGATCGTGGCATGGGATCTGTTTTTTTTTTTTCTTGCAAGTGCATTTTTGCCGAATATACCGCATGTAGGCGTCCCTTTAAAATGTTACGTCACGTCAGAGCATTTGATAATGAACCGCGGCCGGCAAGGCGAATGATGGGCACGTAAGGCCTCGTAGAGCTCGGCATACTCGCTAAGCATATAACTTCCGGTCCTGCGGCAGATGCGGCAATCATCTTCTCAGTATAACTGTAGTTGGAGATATCAATCACTACATTGAGGAAGAACCACAGTGTTAACGAATAACTATGGGCGCACATAGAGAGTTCTCTCTGCTAGCCACAGGTGTTTGGTTTTCAATCGCACTGAATTGGTAACATATTCCGATGAGATCGTCTCACTGCTTTCTCACATGGTGTGGGGAAGCCCTTCCTAGGCCTATGAACCGAACTGTCTTCACCAGATACCGGGCGCCTCTCCTCGCTACGATCCCATCATGCACCCGGTTTGAGACTCTGTTGTACGCGCGTCGCGGGCTCCGATGTCTTAACTAAACTCTACTTACGTTATCCTTTCTGAATCCGACCCCACTGCGCATAGCACTCCTGGTGACAGACCGGTTTCAGTGTGAGACCAAGCATCTGGCACGGCTTGCGGTGTCACCTGGTTTTAAAGTTCTCAAGAAATCTCCGATATCTTGTGAGAGCTATTGTGGACTGTACAGTGACTTTTCTGCACCAGGGGGCTCCATGTAGTGAGTTTTCCAGTGTTTTTCAAGGACTATGACACCCCCGCCAAAAAAAAAAAAAAAAAGAAAAGAAAGAAGAGCATCCCAAGACACTGTGCAGCAGTCGCATTATGTCCATCGGGAATGATATTGACGGTGCCGCAAGAGGAGCTGCTACGCCGTACTAATACCTGTGGCATGAGACAGGTGCTCCAGGTTCGCTGTCCAATCTCTGTATCTATACGTGATGTAGGGGTGCTCTTACACAGCGTTATTTTAATGCGTCTGGTTTTGGCGTTGCACGTCACATTAGGTGTTTATAATTGACCTTTCTTGGTGCATGGCAATGGACTATGGTCATGAGGTACGCCACCGTAGCCGGTTCATGTATTCATCTTGCCTACCTCAGGGTTCTTTAACGTGGGCCGAAATCTCAATGGGCCGAAAGTTTTGAAACGTGTCGAAAACTGTATCCGGTGTCTGTAATAACCTTTTTGCAAACATGTCGCAAGCATTTTACTGACAAATTTGCATACCGTCACGCAAACGGTTGCGACGTTTAGCGGCAACGTCAAACGTTTCGTCAACATCAGCAAAAGTCACTAACAGGTGCCGCCGAAAATCGCAACACCTTCCATGGTTGTCTGCCTTTTTTATGATTTCCCCCCTCCCCTTTTAGGCAGCTATTACCATTGTTGTAGGGAACGTATTTTACGATAGAATGAGGTGAATGTGACGTGACAATTTCTGTTTCTGACAAAAAAAGAAAAAAAAGAAGGTAGCATTGAGTACGAAAATTTCGAAATTCGATTAAGAAAATTAAATTCATTTCAAATACAATTTCATTGAAGTGCTTAGTTCCCTACAGGAAGATGCCCATTGATCACATATCTTTTCACAGTTTTTTTTTTTTTAATTTTGGCACAGTTACGGAAGCACCTTTTTTATTCCAGCTCTGCGTGTTGGTGTTACAGCGTAAACATAAGCAGAACAGAACGATTTCAAAGTTGTTCTCTCGAGTAGTGTATTAATCACTGCTGCAAGATCGTTGTCAGCGGTTGTAGGTATTCTAACGCCGTCTGAGCCAAAACTTCTTATATCTACAATCATGCTGAGAAATTAAGGATGATGGCAGTTAGGACTGTTCCACTACTGGAATTACAACTAAAGTGTAAAATAAATGAATTATGGTGATATACGGTGTTCCAGACATAAAGAAAAATATAATAACGGACTTGTCATAGTGAAAAGAAAAATCAGTAGCTCCTGGAAAAAACATATCATTGGGCACCCCGCAAACATGTTTGTTTTATGATAGAAGATGTTTCAATATGCTGTATTCTTACCTGTTACCCAGACAGAACACTATCTCCTGTGGACGTTCGAAATAGATCCCAACGTCCATGTCCTGAAATGGATATCACATGGACATCTCTGGGAACTACATGAATGGACGTCCGTTACTGTACATCCACAGGATGTACCGTAACGGCCGTCTGAAGAATTGTCCGAATAGGGTCCCTGATGGGATGATGCAGTGAGCATTATCAGAGGAGAGAGAGAAACATGGCAAGGTGGTCGCGTCGTGAGTTCGACTTTCGCTGAACCAGCTAAATGCCTCAAATCAAAAGCACTAAGAAACACAGATGTTACCGTTATAGTGAGTTAATACGCCAAGCAGTTCTTGAGTCCAGTATTATCGGTATACGTAATCGCACTGAAATTAAACACCTCACCCTTTAGTTTGACTCGCAGGCAAACAGGACTCTCGAATTTGTGGAAGCTCACGAGACAAGCAATATATAGTATCTGTTTTCGCTTTGGAAAGGTATGCCACTGCCTTTCTAAGTTCATGGTTCTAAGAGCTTTTTGCTTTTTAAATATTCATGCCCATTGTCCGTAACAGAAATACTAGAAAGAAACAAAGAGCAGCAACTGAGAAAGAAAGATGCAGTGGCCGAAGCTGAAACAAAATGGCAGAAGAAAACGCCTAGTAGGAATGTGCCCACTTACGCAGCAGCTCAGTAAACAGTATCAATAATAATGAGAAAATACAGGGGCAGGGCCCTGAGCACGGACGTTCGTCCCGGCATCTCCGTGTAACTTCCTGTGCGACGGGTGTTTGTGGGAAGGCCAAACCGTAGCCACTCGGAGATGTGGGGGATATCTGTCGGAAAAATGTCTGTCTCCCAGGGAGATTCGAATTTCCGGGAAAGGATATCCTCAGGAACACCACGGGAAGTTTTGTTCCGTTTGGATAGTGACACGCATGCAGTACAGTGTGTGGGCATACTCAGAACAAAATTATCATGAAGCTGTTGAGGTATAGCGTCCTACTCTTCCACTAGAGCTGTTCGGAGGTCCAGGATTGCTCTAGGGGGCGGATGATGCTGTGCAATGCGTCTTCCGAGAGCGTCTCATGCATGCTTAATGGGGTTCAAGTCCGGAGAGCGAGCTGGCCATTGTAAGCGGGTGATACCCCCACTTTCTAGGTACTCCTCCACAAGAGCTGCTCGATGAGGATGTCCGTTGTCATCCGTAAACAGGAACTCAGGCCCCATGGTACCCTGAATAGTTGGACATGCTGTTGAAGGCATACGGTCAGAGATACCGCGACATCAGTCGCGGTATCTCTGACCGTTCACAGTTCCTTGTTCAAACATATAGAGAGGAGTAGTTAACCCAACATTATCCCTCCCCCACACTAGAACTCCACCTCTACCAAAGCGATGGTGCTCAAGGATGTTGAAGGCATCAAAGCGAGTCCTAGGAGCTCTTGAGATGAATACACGTCGTGTATCATTCTGCATACCAAACCTGGATACCTCAGTGAACAGGACACGTGCCCATTGTTCAGGTGTCCAACGAATGTGTTCTCTGCACCATGCTGCCGGGCTCTACGATGGGCCGGGGTTAACGGAACACATCGTGTAGGCTTGCGGACAGAAAGGCTGTGCTCACTAAGTCATCCGTATGCAGTATGCCTGGAAATTGTAGTCCCTGTAGCAGCTGAAAGGTCTCTGGCTAATTCTCCTGCTATGCTCCTTCTGCGCCGTCCTGCATTCAGTGACAAAAAATGGTCTTGCGCAGAGTCTAAATCCGCAGATGTCCTGAACTGAAACGCCAGGACACATTTCCAGCATGTTGAAAACGCTGCCAAAGTATAGAAATGATCTTTGAGGGATGTGCAGGTCCTGTGACACCGCGATCTGGGTTTGGCGAGCGTCGAGTTTGCCCATGACTCTGCCCCGCGTAACGTCATCAATATGAGTTCACCGAATGTCCATTTCAAAGAAACAATACTGTTAACTCGCTGAAATGCACAAGGCGAACTCCCTTCTGCATCTTTGAGTTCTCCTTTGATAAGCCAGATGTACCACACGCTCTTATCTTGTCCTTCTAGCACCACAATCAGACTGCTCGGGCAACGCGTGGCCCTTAGTTGTACAGGAATAGGATGTGGTGCACTTCTTACGAGAATTTATTCATCAGGATCTGACAGTTTCTTATTTTTCACAATTATCCTTAATTTTTCAGCATGAGCGTACTTCTTGTTATTCACTCAGGAGGCTGTGAGACCACATCTACTTCCAGCAGCATATCACAGGTGCAATCTCCAAACGACGATGCAGGGCGGTACGCGCAATGCAGCAGAACAATCCAAGTACAATCCAAGGTGGGTAGCTTTGATGCAGAACACATTCTACAATTGAGGGTATCCTGTGATGTTTCTGCTTCGGTCTTCTTCTTCACCCCCCTTCAGAAATGTGATGCGCACGCTCACTGTCTCGCCTTGGTCCTCAGCAAGCAGTGGTGACATTCCAGCGCTGCTCAAAATAAACGTGATAAACGTGAAGGGTCATTGCAAAACGAAGTGGAGGCACCGAGAAGCAAAGCCATTCCAGTGGCGATAGCTCCTAGCAAACACAAGAGCACTTCGCCATCCGTACCGCGCTCAGAAAAGTTACTACCAACGTGCAAGTAACAGACGAAGTCAAAGGTACTGTAAAACAGTAGACAAGCAGGATATGCTGGCGACGTGGCTTGAGACTTTGTTGCTTGTAACTCCCATATGCGGAACCATGCGACCGACAACGCTCTCTAAATATTTTTAATTTATCATGAAAAATCCGGCGTAGTGCAGCGGCGCGACGCCTGGTGTCGAACAACCCCTTGTGCAGCGGGCAACACTGTCCAATATGTATGTGTATTATGTATGCAGCACTATTTTGTCGCGTTTTGTTCTTTTGGTGGCTATATTATTTCGTATCATATTTCCATAGGAGTGCAGAGACCCCTGTTTAGTGTGTTTTTTGCGAAATAAAATGAAAAAGAAACGCAGCGCTGTTCGACTGTCTGGCCCAGTGTTATACGCATGCAACGTGGTTGCCGCCGTACGCGGCTGAGAGTGCGGAGGCCTTCCGAATACCTAATACAGTGTTGTCCGTAATCTTTAATTTTAATTTTCTAATTAACTGCACCACCGATTGGAATGAAATTTGCGCCGTTTTTATACTTATGGCTTGGACTATCAATAGCCACGCTAAATGAAATTCGGTCTCTGCTGCTTTACAGTACCTTTAACTCCACGCACATTAGCTTTGTCTTTAGCGACGGAAATGCCTACACACCAGGGTTGGCCTGAGCAGAAGACGTTTCCAAATTTTTCAGCTACTGGTACTGAGACAATGCATAACCGCATAGTCCGCAATACGCGCTAGATATGTTTACGTTACAATGCGCCTTTTGAAAAACGAGAGCTGTTCCTAACCAACCTACACCGGAATTTTATGAACACGTCAACTTCCGCATAAGCTGTTAAGCAGGTTTGTATCGTTCAACCACCCAGTCCTGTATAAGGTTTACCTTATCTCCTTTCTTGACTGTTACGTACTACTTCTAACGAGCTGCGATACGGCAGCCGCGTTTTAAAAGTTCGTTGTCCCTTTCCAAATATAATGCTCCCAACCGATAAACAGGTGCGGTACATGCAATTCAGTGAACTCAAATGCATGCAGAACCGGAAAGAAAGCATGAAACCCGAAAGGTCTAAAAAAACGTGTTTCTCAGTTTTAATGTTTTCGTTGAAGGCTATGTTTCAAGCTTAAAAGTGAGAGTATACGACGTCTCGTAAGTCACTCGAACATTTTTGCTCTCCTCCCCCTCCGACAGGCCGTTCCCTTCCTATGCCGTCCCCCTGAGCACACGTTTTATGATTTACGAGGCGAGCGTGACCCCGTGAGCCGCGCTTCCGAGAAGCGACGTTTAATACTGGCAGTTTACTTAAGCAGCGTTGAGCAGAGCGGGACATACAAAGAGCACACGAAGTATTCTGCTCGAACCAGGAACATATACACGCGCACACACACATACATAATGGCGTCCCCAATTGTGGTCTGCCGTTGTTTATGTCGACACATGATAATATGTGTTTAGGCATGATAAAACACGTGCCGAAACACGTTACACCACGTGGCTTCGAAATTGTGAGTAAAACGCATCAGTCAGTGTTTACAGTGAATGAGCACACGCAAGCTTGTGCGAAACATTAATATAAGAATGTGGAGCATACCTCTTCACCCAGCCCTATTGCTTGGTGAGGAGGCTCTCGTCCCTTTTACAAGCGTCTTTGATTTCCTGAGAGACGTTGGCGTTATTAGCCTTTTGTAGTCGCAGAGTAATGTTTTACACGTATACGCTCATCTTTTATTAGTCATCATGTTTACTCTTAAATAACCATAACATCACCACTGTCTCAATCATACCTCAGTTTGTGGCGCATTATGATCTTTGTTGTCAATGCGCCATTAAACTCCAATCATCATCATCATCATCATCAAGAATGTGGAGCAGAGAAATAGGAGCTTCGTGGTTTTCTCTGCTTCCCTAGTCTGTGTCCTTCTGCTTTGTTTCAGATGTTTCTCTCATACTATAGTAATGAATGCAGCACGCTATTTGATTTCTCATATCTGCTTTGTTCTGCTTCCTTTCTTGTTCCCGAGACCGTGAGAGAAAGAGACAAACTAATGGTGAATTCGGGTGGTCATTTCATGGCAACACGGCCTAGCGCTCGGAAATTGCTTAGTCGGCGCCCACGCTGGATCACATGACCGTTGCCACCCGAACATGAATGCCAGGAATCTAGCGATTTTAGTCGCTTGGATCACGCTAGGGGCATCGCGGTCGCTCGTCTTCGGGTTCCGTCGTCTGCTAACCCACGTGAACTTGGACGTACGAGGGCCCTCGCCACCCTCGCGATGCGGATGTGACAACACCGGATATAGTTGGGCAATCCGCTGCCCGGTCGCTTCGAGCCCGGGCGGAAAAAGTCCCAGCTGGCAAATTCCTTGCGCTCGGAAACTGCCACGCGGACATGCGAGATCGATCAAAACTGGCGAAAACAGGCGGGATCTGGCAAAAAAAAAAAAAAAAAAGAAAGCCACGAAATGACCACTCGAATTCGTCATAACGAATCGACAGTGCAAAAATAAAATAAAAATAAAAGAAAAAGCAAAAGCGCCAGATGTGATACGCCGCACCGGAGCGCAGTTCGCGTACCGTTAACTAAAAAATCAATCTGGCAACATCACCAATCAGTCAAACCGAACAGTATCGCAAAATGACATTCGGTGGTGATCCCGCTACATCACACAATTAACGTCAAATAGTATTTCAACAACAACAAAGGGAAAACGAAAAAGACCTACGCCTCCGGCTTTAAGCAACCAGGAGAGGGAACGATGATTTTGCTGGGTGGCAGCTCTGTGGTGAGGTACTACTCTGACAGTGCACGTCCAGCTCGTCATCATCCCTTGGGGGCAGCCCACTTTTCCATCGAAGATTGTATTTTATACGAGTTGTTATACACTCGAAAAACGGGGGGCGGGGGGAATGTCGAAGCAGGCTTGCAGTTGATTGGGACGCGCAAGTGGGCATCGTCGCGACTAGACCCAGGCGAATAGTGGTTTGAAAACCGAAGCGAATGCGAAGCGAATATTTATAGGGCCCAAGCTGATGCGACGCGAATAACTGCAGAGCCGAAGCGAATAGTTGCAAAATCGGACGGTTTCTACGCATAGGCGGAGCGGAAATAAAGTACAGACGTACAGGAAACATAAGCAGGGACCAGATATATTTTAATTTGCAGCGGTATACGAGCGCTAAGTCTCTGTCAGTTTGAATTCATAATGTGGTGTTGCCGTGCAGAACAATTAGCTGCTCTACGTGATCCGGCAGAAGACTCTCCGTTCTGGGTGTCACGGTAAGGTCACAGATGGAGAATAGTCGCTACTTGGGTGGCTGGAATATAAAGATAGATATTTCCGTGCCTCGTTGGCAAGCTTGTTGTACAGCTGGCACCCTGTAGCGCGCTACCATGATACTGGGCATTCGGTGCCTTATGCACTCAACAAAGCACAAACCCCAAGAGAAAACGAGGACGAAGCAGGGAGCTGCGCCACCTCATTTTGACTTTAGGAAGTGTACTTAAACAGTGTACGTCTCTGGCGGTTTCGCTGTAGATTAACTGTTTGTTCTTGCGTGGCTTTATGCGCGGCAACTATTCGAATATATTCGGCATGGAGGAGGCATTCCGTTCGATTCGCAATTCGAATACCGAAATTCGTATTCGGTTCGGAATTCGAATCGAACATATAACTATTCGCTTCGATATTCGGTAAATTCGAGTATCCGCACGGCACTATACTCACGACGATAGAAGAAAAAAAAAAAAAAAAAAAGCACTACGCCAACCGCTGAATAAGAGAGCAACGCATATGCCTATTTGTGAGGTTAATATCAACTCAAACTGTTAAAAAAAGCCGTGCGCCTCTCATTTTCAAATATTCAGATGAGAGTGCGATAGCGTTCGCAGTCATGGTTGCTTATCTGCAGTGTAACGAAGGCAACCTCACAGATAACTCAAAACACAGCACCACACTTTAGATGCCGGTAATAACCACATCGCAACCGCCACAACAACTAAATTTATCTGTTATTACAGTGTAACAGCAGTACTTCTGAATATGAACACTGTAGGAAAGCCACCAACAACACAGGACATGAAGGAAAACATAGCGTCGACTCACTGACGTAACCTGCATAAACTCACTTCCCAGCGTCCTCAGATAAGGACAACTCCACTTAATTGCGTGCGTGTCAATCAAAGCGCTGACAGCAAGTCAGCAATCGCGTCATACGTGGGCGAGCGCCAAGAACATTACTGGTGCTGCCCACACTTGCGAGTGTGCCAGGCTCACCAACTAACATGTATCACGTGTTCACATGAAATGAGGAGCACGGGAATGTTTTCACGGTAGATTAGGTTATTGTTTCATGTCGATTAACCTCAGGTCGAGAGTTACCGATATTTAAACAGAGATTATCCTTCAACTGGGCCGCTTTCGTTCCATCACTCGAACGGTGTCCACAGAACAAGAACACTCTGCTCGAAATATCTGCGGCTCACAAGCGGAGGGTTTTGTTTCAACAAGCCGGAGTGAACGGACGCTGCGGTCTAATGGCCACTTACAGCTTCATCTGTGACGTGTACGCGACGAAAGAAAGAAAGAAACGAGAAAGAAAAGAAACGAGTACAAAAAGACAACTATCAAGGACTGGCTTAGTGATATAATTTTCTTATTTCTCCGTGCGCATCGGGCTAAACACACTCTCCTGCGTTCTCTCTTACTCTTTTCTTATTGAGCGTGAGGGTATTGAGGTGTGTGCGTGTGGAAGGAAGGGGGGGGGGGGTTCTCTCCTCAACGCTACTGCATAGGAAATACATTTTTGTGTGTGTTTTCGTTTTTGTTTTCATTCGGTAGTATATTTTATGTGACCAGGGTGGGGCTTTTAAAGGGGTATGCGTGTTTGGGGAAGGGACACTCGCCGGGGCAGTATATAAACGAAGGATGCAGTATTGGAGAGGGCCGCTGTGGTTCTTCTTCTTTTACTGATTGTGGTAGTGGTGGTGCAAACAGTGAACAGACAACGTACAAGAACTCGACGTTTCGACTAACATTGGATTGCCCGCGTTTCTTCCGGTTTGTAGATTCTGGTGGATCGTGTGCGGTAATATCCGCAGGGGGATCTGCCACCATGTTTTTCAAGGTGAGTCGCGCGAACTTTGCGTTAACACCACTTTCGCTCAAAATGACAAAAAAAGGAAAAATGAAAGGAGGACTCAAGATTGAACCCAGGAACCTGAACCCCTGGAAGAGCCCAGAAGAGCCCATGATTATCGTATTACCAAACCAATTCGAAGTATACAGCTATACCCGGTGTTCAAAATTAAGCTTTCACGAGCGCTACGCAAACACAACAATGACAGCAAACGGGATGATAACTTTACGCTACTTGTGTAAGAAACAGGTGCTGCTAATTATGTAGCACCCGTTTGTTACTCAAGGAACAGAAAAGGTAACACCAATCTTCTTTTGTTCGCCTATTTATAAAGTGCTAGTGAACACCCTGTATACTTACTGGATAACCGTATGCACATGTGCACAGGTTGAGGAATGTTGGCCCTGTTCGAATGCGCTCGGAATTTTTATGTGGTGATAAGTGGCATCAAAAAGACTCGTATACGTGCGTCTTGGAAACCTAATTATTTAAAGCTCACCGAAGCGCAATGACTCCTAGTCACATGCCGTAGTCGGAGCGCAATATGACAGTAGGCTGAGGTGCGGTTCATGCTGCTTGAAGATATTATAATGAAAATATTCCGATTTGCTAAGTAACGTTACGGAGAAAACGGTAGAGAGCATTATTGTTCATAGTAAACCAGGAAAGAGACCCAACACATAAATCAGTCAATCAATAATCTACTTCACACAAATAGGGTGACTCGCATTATGTGTAAATGTTTCTCAGAATTACTATCAATACACATTTGATCTAATTCTTTGAAATATTCATTCATACATTGCTTCAGCGGTCATCAAGTATTCTCTTCTTTTTCTTTCTTTCTTTATCACATCACCATCACCATCACCATCTTTGGGAAAAAGTAGTACATTTCAATCGTGAAGTTATGAAGATGGATTTATGATAACATGGCAATGCGAGCAGAGTCGTCATCTAATCCACAACTGCATTTCTGAGGGGAAAAAAATATGCGCTGTGGTTTTCCATCAAAATGCCCGAAATCGGCCAGGTGCATTTTACGCCTTTCAAGTCTACCTGCCTACTTTATGTCATATTAATGCGATATGTACGTTCAGCTTCAAGGGGAAAACCTAAAAATATACCGGTTCAGCTTTCTTGGTTACCGGTAGCCGCAGTTAATGAAACCGGAAAACCCGACACAGGAACCGAATCTCTTGTGAAATTCGGGAACTGAACCGTAATCGAACCGATATTTGTTTCGATTCGATTCCCTCAAGTGATAACTGCAACTCATTCCCTGTTATTTTGGTTAGGTCGTACTGAAAAAAATTTTGCTTGCGACACTACAGAGGATCTCCCGTGGTTCTTTTCTGTTTTTTTTTTGTTTGAAGTACAAACATTTCCAATTCACAGATGAGCTCTGATGACTTAAAACTATTTTAATTAACTATTCTAACTATTTTACCTCACACATTACGATGCGTGACATCATTGTTATCATGCAGCAGTCCTTTAATTTGCGATTCAGCTCTGCACTGCGATATTTTAATGTACTGTAACCTTGTCCTTCACTGTTCTCAACACTGTCAAACGAAAACCCGTTTCTCCAGCACGGAGCCTTTGCTCTCCCCTCCCGTCTGAATATTTATGCGACACAACCCGTCAAACGGAACGCTCCTCAAAGAGTGTCGCTCTATACATTGAAGAACTGAACTGTCCCATCACGCATCCCGTATCAATTATGCAGATTAGGATTTCTTTGAACTTCGCTACGAGGCGTTTTGACGGAGGTTCCCTCCTTTTATTGTTTCTTTCGTTCTTTTTCTTCCTTGCCTCGCCGACCTCTGACAGACAGGGGCTATGTCCTACGGCTCCTCCGTCGTGCCGGCTCTACATCTACATTGCCATTTTTGCGCTCGAGAATCTGGTTTCTCCTCCCGCAAGCCTTTGCTCAGATTACACATCCACAGGTCGTAGAACTCCGGATCTCCTCCTCTCACAGTATTGTTTTTCTTTTCGTCGATAATGCCGATACTTAACGAGTTCTCTCTGACGCTAAAACTGCTCGGCATGCAAGAAAAAGAAAGGGAACTTCGAGACTTGGCTCGGGAAGGTTATACCCCACCGTGTAAGGACTTACAGATTTTATCACGTTACCTCACGGACCAGATGAGACCAACGATGTATGCAAGCCGGCAATCTGAAAAGACGCTGTACAAGTCTGGTCTGGAGCGGACATCGGCATGGAATCACGCCTTGTGATGATGGCTCGGATGACCCCGGATTTTTTAATTTTGTTAGTTTCTCTCGACACCTATTCGAGGAGCCGCGGCGCAATACGACACAATGTTTACTCGTTCGAGAAACCACACGGGTAATCTACTAAAAGACCGCCAGGATGTCCTGCAACCTGAATGTCGTTCACACGCATGTGTGAAGACGATAGCTTTGGAACCCTTCTCTATGTTACAGATTTCTCGCACGCACGAAGAGCAACAATGGTGGTGAGATGAGACGATAGCCCATCACGCACGCTGCTCATTGCAATCGTGGAAAGTGGGGAGATGATTATGGCTATCGCAGCTGATTACGTTACACGAAACCTTGATCGTGACACTAGTTTTTATGACAGAGGCCGCTTCAAAGACCCCGCTGGGATGGGGACGTTGACCACAGCCGGAGAGGGAGGAGTAAATGTCCGCAGACCAAGTAGTTGTATACCGCTTTGCAAAACCTTCCTGTGCTGCCATAGGCTGCAAGTGAAGCAATCGTTCGACGAAGCAAAGCCGCGACACTGTCGTGGTGCGAAGGGACACTAGGATGTGTCTCGTCACCCAGATGATTTTTCGCGCATTTCAGCTTTCTTTATCCTACAACGCCGATATTATCTGCTGACACGGCCACGGTGGACTTCGTTTAAGCCCCAAAGGTATCCCGCCTGCCGGCGTCCACCCATGTGGATCGTGCAAATGAGGCGAGAAAGTTATTAAGATATGGAGGGTTGGGTCAATCGAGTGATGCTAAACAGCCTCGCCTCCCCTTGTTCATCACTTTGTAAGGCGAGTGCCCTGTCTCCCAGCAATATGCATGCCACTAACCATAATTGCTGTTTCTCTCAAGGTTGGCATAAGACTTAATATGAGTCGAGCACATGACGTACTAAATATTAATATTGCTACAACGCTTTCGCATAACTTCCGCATCAAGGCTCGGGTGATGTGATCAGGAGTAAACGCAACAGGCAAGGAGGTGTCATTGTTTAGTCTGTAAATTATGTAAATCTCAAGGCACCCATAGGGTAAACCTCCAGAAGTCTGGGAACATTTTTATTTCGCTCTTCCTAAACGAGTGAACTGTTTTTGCAGTGAATCATAACCAGCGGATACAGACACCAGGATTTTGTTGCGCCGCTAATTTCTGCGTTGCATAATTGGGTAGCGGTTTCGCAGCTTTCAATTTATTGAGAATCCACTCAACATGCTATTTTGATGCCGAGGAGCCTCAACATAATGCTAAGAGCCGCAAAAAGAGAGACAGAAGGAAGCTCTTCCTTACAAACACTCAAATTGATCACTGCGTCAACAGACGTCCACGAAGTGAAGGAGAGGGAAATCGCTCCGGAAAAATACAACGTCATAGCAATGCATCACGTGATATATCTGAAGAATATTATTGATTACCTTCAATTTCGTTTTCTTAATGTTAGTTTACTATAGTGGAGCGATGAAGTTTTACGAGCCTTCAAGCTATCAGCCTTCGGAAGAACATAAGTTGCTTTAGGTCTAACGTTTCATTTGTATCCCTGCAACGTGTAAAATCTAACTTAAGCCAAACAAATTTTATACGCTGATACTGACACAAGATTTTATGCATCCAATCTCCATTATCCTGTCTCAGTTATTGCGGATGTCACAGCGCCTTATGCGACGTATAGCTAAATGGTGTCCCGAGCATCAGAACTACGGGAATAGCCTGAAACAACAGACAATGTATACATATTCATCTATTAGGTATCGTTAATTGAGATCTGTCATTAGAACCAACCTGCTTGTTTCTGTATTGTCAATAAGTTTTCGTATACGTGCTTCTACTCCAAAGCAATCGTTCCGCAAAACTAACAGTCACATCATTCCGTCTGAAACGGTTGTTTAGTTGCGTTATTTCAGTTCTTTCCTATGCTCTGTTCTATGCTATTATTGTTCTGCGCTGTGTGTTCTTGCGTGAACCTATCGTGAAGGTGGCAAAGGCAGGGTCCAAGATACATGGCAACAACCTGTCTTTCCGTGCTTTCCATCATTTTCATTCTTTGAATTGGCTGTACTGCTTGGGAAATACTACACGTTTTGGTATAACAGCGAGTTTTAGGAAGTTATAACCACCCTCCGATTCCGTAATGCTGTCAGTCAATCAGATATCACCAACGTGATGTCACCCACTCCGAAGGAATTAGGCAAATGGTTTATCAAGTTTTCGGAAACGTTATCGGGAAACTTCTACGTTTTCCTAAAACTCGGAACGTGCTAACGTCCGGGGAGCATCAATCGAATACCGTTTTTGTTTGTTTGTTCCTTTTTCGCCACCTCAAGTGACATCGCAAAAGCGATACAGTGGGATAACGAAAGCAAGAAGAAAACGAAGTTGTAAGCTGTACCCATTCGCCACACGGTCCTCAGAGGGAGCAGGCACGACCCTCTGTTTACAAACAAACGAGAGGTTTGAGGTTATATTTTGCTGTGGTGGGCAAGAAGCGGGAAAAACGCCTCGGCTGATAGGCCGAAAAGGCTGATAAGGTTGATAGGTGCCCACCAGCATGCTTTGCCAACACCTCCTAGATAGCAGCAGGCCTGCTATGCCCCACGTGACACAGCGTCACACAGGAAATACCTGCTGTGGATGCTGCTATGACGTGAATGAAAGAGCGAACAAGAGAAAAGCTCGAAGCAGCTCGCAAAACTCACGCAGGCCTCCGTGAGTTAGGCAGTGCGCAGGCCTTCTACTATCTAGGAGGTGTTGGCTTTGAGCGGCGGCGAAACGTAATCGATGACGTAGGGGTGCACGTCGTCTGTACGAGACATTCGTAGCGTGCTACTATCGAAGAAGTGTGTGAGCGGTGCGGGTACGCAAAACGTAATCTCTATCATGATAGTGATAGTAATTGTTGTTGCAGCCAATGCAGGCGCAAAACGCGACGCACAACGCGCGTCACAACGTGACGCACACTCCCTTCATGGCGCCTGTGGAAAGCCTCCCCAAGCAGCACAATACACTGAAAGTCGAGTGCAATAGGGGTGGACGGTATGTATCTTATCAATGTTCTTTAGTTTCACCTTCAAGGCCTTCCACCTACCCGTCCACCCCTATGGCACTCGACTTTCAGTACATTGTGCTGCTTGGGTCGGATTGTCACGTGCAGACGATCCTATGTTTACAAACATGTGACGTCACAAGAAGACCGGTTCGAGGTTATATTTCGCTGTGGTGGGCAAGAAGCGGGAAAAATTCGTCGGCTGATAAGGCGAAAAGGCTGATAAGGTTGATAGGTGCCCACCAGCATGCTTTGCCAACACCTCCTAGATAGCAGCAGGCCTGCTATGCCCCACGTGACACAGCGTCACACAGGAAATACCTGCTGTGGATGCTGCTATGACGTGAATGAAAGAGCGAACAAGAGAAAAGCTCGAAGCAGCTCGCAAAACTCACGCAGGCCTCCGTGAGTTAGGCAGTGCGCAGGCCTTCTACTATCTAGGAGGTGTTGGCTTTGAGCGGCGGCGAAACGTAATCGATGACGTAGGGGTGCACGTCGTCTGTACGAGACATTCGTAGCGTGCTACTATCGAAGAAGTGTGTGAGCGGTGCGGGTACGCAAAACGTAATCTCTATCATGATAGTGATAGTAATTGTTGTTGCAGCCAATGCAGGCGCAAAACGCGACGCACAACGCGCGTCACAACGTGACGCACACTCCCTTCATGGCGCCTGTGGAAAGCCTCCCCAAGCAGCACAATACACTGAAAGTCGAGTGCAATAGGGGTGGACGGTATGTATCTTATCAATGTTCTTTAGTTTCACCTTCAAGGCCTTCCACCTACCCGTCCACCCCTATGGCACTCGACTTTCAGTACATTGTGCTGCTTGGGTCGGATTGTCACGTGCAGACGATCCTATGTTTACAAACATGTGACGTCACAAGAAGACCGGTTCGAGGTTATATTTCGCTGTGGTGGGCAAGAAGCGGGAAAAATTCGTCGGCTGATAAGGCGAAAAGGCTGATAAGGTTGATAGGTGCCCACCAGCATGCTTTGTCAACACCTCCTAGATAGCAGCAGGCCTGCGCCCCACGTGACACAGCGTCACACAGGAAATACCTGCTGTGGATGCTGCTATGACGTGAATGAAAGAGCGAACAAGAGAAAAGCTCCAAGCAGCTCGCAAAGCTCACGCAGGCCTCCGTGAGTTATGCAGTGCGCAGGCCTTCTACTATCTAGGAGGTGTTGGCTTTGCGCGGCGGCGAAACGTAATCGATGACGTAGGGGTGCAGGTCGTCTATACGACACATTCGTAGCGAGCCACTATCGAAGGAGTGTGTGAGCGGTGCGGGTACGCACAACGTAATCTCTATCATGATAGTGATAGTAATTGTTGTTCGAGCCAATGCAGGCGCAAAACGCGACGCACAACACGCGTCACAACTTGACGCACACTCCCTTCATGGCGCCTGTGGAAAGCCTCCCCAAGCAGCACAATGCACTGAAAGTCGAGTGCAATAGGGGTGGACGGTATGTATCTTATCAATGTTATTTAGTTTCACCTTCAAGGCCTTCCACCTACCCGTCCACCCCTATGGCACTCGACTTTCAGTACATTGTGCTGCTTGGGTCGGATTGTCACGTGCAGACGATCCTATGTTTACAAACATGTGACGTCACAAGAAGACCGGTTCGAGGTTATATTTCGCTGTGGTGGGCAAGAAGCGGGAAAAATTCGTCGGCTGATAAGGCGAAAAGGCTGATAAGGTTGATAGGTGCCCACCAGCATGCTTTGTCAACACCTCCTAGATAGCAGCAGGCCTGCGCCCCACGTGACACAGCGTCACACAGGAAATACCTGCTGTGGATGCTGCTATGACGTGAATGAAAGAGCGAACAAGAGAAAAGCTCCAAGCAGCTCGCAAAGCTCACGCAGGCCTCCGTGAGTTATGCAGTGCGCAGGCCTTCTACTATCTAGGAGGTGTTGGCTTTGCGCGGCGGCGAAACGTAATCGATGACGTAGGGGTGCAGGTCGTCTATACGACACATTCGTAGCGAGCCACTATCGAAGGAGTGTGTGAGCGGTGCGGGTACGCACAACGTAATCTCTATCATGATAGTGATAGTAATTGTTGTTCGAGCCAATGCAGGCGCAAAACGCGACGCACAACGCGCGTCACAACTTGACGCACACTCCCTTCATGGCGCCTGTGGAAAGCCTCCCCAAGCAGCACAATGCACTGAAAGTCGAGTGCAATAGGGGTGGACGGTATGTATCTTATCAATGTTATTTAGTTTCACCTTCAAGGCCTTCCACCTACCCGTCCACCCCTATGGCACTCGACTTTCAGTACATTGTGCTGCTTGGGTCGGATTGTCACGTGCAGACGATCCTATGTTTACAAACATGTGACGTCACAAGAAGACCGGTTCGAGGTTATATTTCGCTGTGGTGGGCAAGAAGCGGGAAAAATTCGTCGGCTGATAAGCCGAAAAGGCTGATAAGGTTGATAGGTGCCCACCAGCATGGTTTGCGCGGCGGCCAAACGTAATCCATGACGCAGGGGCTCAGGTCGTCTATGGGCCGTGTACTGGGTGAGCACGGAGTAACGTTCCCTGAAAGTTGTGCGTTTAATGTTGTGGGTGTTCTTCTGGAAGCCATCTTCAAATTCATCTGGAGTGGATCCGACCCCAGCCTTTCCAGTCTTCACGTGGTGGACTTATTGTCTGCACTGGAAAGTAGGGCGAAAGTGTGGTAGTGATTTACGAGATAATCCGGGAAAGTAGAGGTCCTGCGACATATCCCTTTTGCTGCGGTCCACGAGACTAGAAGAGCAAGTGCACCAAATGACTTCACACAGAAATAGTAATGCATCGCATGAAACAGAAAATGGAAGACCCACGTGTAGGCTATTTGCCGTCACTCTGATGCCTTTCCAATAATGTTAGCTGTAGCGAATAGCGCTGGTTGCTGCTGTGCAGAAAAGCTTACATTGGATGCGTGAAGTACATGCACCAATGCATTTGCTCGAGGACACAGAGCGCCACACTCAGTGGCAGCAACTTAGCGATGAAACGAATGTGGACGAGACTCCATGCTCCACTTTGGATCACGTGACGGTCCACCGCCAACCAGGGGGTCCTCGCGAAGGAAATTCCTCACTCCTGACGTCACGTTTCATGATCCGTGCACCGTGCTCCCCGCGCTCCGAAAAAGATTCGGAGTGCGACACCTTTGCTCGAGGACGCTCCGAAAGGCGCACTCTGTGACATGCTCTGCCCGTTAAGCGCATGAAGCACGCACTCCCGTGCTCCGGAGCACCTGCTTTACGCACCCATTGGCTTCAATACAGAGCTGTACGTAACAAGGAACGCGTTAGTCGGTAACGCATTACTGTCTTTGGTAACGAAGTAACGCTTAGTTACTTTCTAATAAATATAACTAGTAACGTACTTCGTTACAAAAATTGCTAACGCGTTAGTCGATCGTAATTTTTTTTTTTTTTTTTTTTCACTGTCACCAACCACGACCGTCAGGTGTGGTTTTTCCTGCGCACATGGCTCCATTCCACGAGGCTGAAGCACGCGGAATAATTCCCAGCGAAGAGAAAAAGATACCAGAGAGCAACGCCTTTCTCATTGCTCTAGTGTCCACAGTGTGCCGAACAGAGGTGGGCATCCTCACAAGCCCACTCAACGGCATCGATAGGTGCCTCGATAAAGGCCATTCCTGCCTTGCCAGTATGAAAAACAAACAACTCAAAATTGCTCAGTTTGTGCAACTTCTCTACTCATGTACCAATTTTGCCAATCCAGTTTTTACTGATCGTACATGTAGTGGATACTTGTTGCAAGAAGGACGAGCCAAGCAAGGTAATGAATCTTAGTTGTGGGTACTTATAACTTGTTGTCAGGAATAAATAAACGAAACGAATCAACCAACGTAAAAAGTCAACTACAACGTATGCACCTACCCGCTCCTAATATTTTTTTTCTCCGTGTTAGCGCCGCGAAGCAACTGTGGCTATGAGCAACGCCACTCCTAAGTGAAAGAGCAATTGTGAAGTGCAAACGGCACAGATTATAACAAATGAATATATTTTATAAAGAAGGTTGAGGTGAGGTGAGGTGAGGTGAGGAGGATACTTTAGAATGAAGGTCGAGGTGAGGTGAGGAAAATACTTCAGAAAGCAGGTTGAGGTGAGGTGAGGAAAATAATTTTAAAAGGAAGTTGGGGAGGTGAGGTGAGGTGAGGAAAAACATTCTTGATGAAAATTGAGGTGAGGGCAAAGGTCGTGAGGGCATTTGCCCACCTCTGGTGTCGAATACTCAATGTGTTCTTTGTGTTCCTCCTTTTGAGGATTCACTGCGCTCAGGGCATGTAGTCTCTCTGTCCCCTACTTGGGAACTCATGTCAATGACCATGTGAAGGTCCCATTGTGAATGAACGCCGTTTTTTCGCTGAAAATCCCTCTTACGGATCACCGCTTTCAATACCGTTCTTTGGTATACATTTATCCTAGAGCTTATTTGATACAAGCGCGAGTCGACAGTGTACATGAGGCAACCAGATATTGTAGGCAGGCGATGTTTGACAGGTAAGGATATTGTAGACAATCAGATATGTAGGCGATATAGATAGGCGATGCTTTCGTATTTCTGCTGTCTGGTATGCAAATGTAATGTATAGAAGTAACTCGTTGCTTCCAAGTAATGAGAACGCGTTCCTTTCAGGGCAACGTACGGCGTACGGGCAACGTACTATTTTTTTTAAAGGAACGAGTAACGTACTTGGTTCCTTTTTTTTTGGGGGGGGGGGACGTGTACAGCTGTGCTTCAATGTGAGTTTTACACTGAGTTTCACACAGTATAGCTCTCCTGACACCAAAAATATCGGCAATGTAGTCCTCTCGTTTCCGGTCGTGGTACCTCCGGAACCTCCTCCCTCCGGGTCCTCTCGGAACCTCCCTCTCGCTGGAATTCGAACCCGCAAACAAAATTGTTTCCGACGAATCGCTCTATTCTCTGGAAGCGTTGGATGATGGATGGTGTTCATACAGACTTTCCCTAATTAAGTTTGTCAAGTTCAATGCAAGCAACGATTGACGACGCGGGATGTACGGGGAGCTTTGAAATGGGTTAGGCTTTTTTCGGTCGACACTCGTACTCCCTAGCATGTTCGGCTGGACGAACGGATGTCAGCTATGCTGATACGATTTTGCTGCACTGAACCTACACCCGGGCACTTAGCACCGTGTTGCACGAAAACGACCAGCCAAGTCTGCTATTAGTTTTGTGTTACATGTCCCATTTATCAACAATGAACCATCACCACAATGTGAAGACAGCGAGAAACATGATGCCTAGAGTCCTGTGAAAGATACATGGGGTGTGATGCCAATCGCAAGCGTAAAAGTGCGCTGAACAATGCCGAAGACAGAAGAGCATGCCTAAAATTACTGCTAATTTGAAGTCATTGACTTTACTAATCGTGTATTCGCACGACTGACGTCCCCAGACTACTCCGGCGAAGGAGACGAAAAACACCATAGCTTCCTGCCGCCACGAGAGCGCGACCGCTCGATGTCATGCCTCTCCGTGCTCTTCTATAACCGCAGCGAATATCCTGCGGCTCGACCGCAAGATATTCCGTAGCAGACGACAGTGCTGATGGTGTCGTCTGCTATGTCCGCTGTTGGCCAATAACGATATTCCAGTGCTCAAAATAAGGCCGGTTTCACACTAACGTTTTTCTCGTCCGTGCTTTTCGCTAGCGAGAAACGGACCTATTATAGTATATAGTGCTATTCACACATGCACGTTTGACCACGGACCGTGTATATCCGTGCCGAGAAACACTCGCGGTATCGTATTGTGGCCCGTTTTTTTTTTTTTCACTCACTCGGCCAGCCATTTACGTGTGCCCTTTCACACAACCGAAATCCTCGTCCGAGTGCACCCGGATACTGATAAAAATAAAAGATAAATCAAGAAAGGGAAGGCAGTGTTTGACGTAGGCCACCCTCAAGGACAGCGGCCTTACAAGACAGGCGAGACACCATTTTCTGCTGTTTCTGTAGAATAGACGATTTCATAAATTGCATGAATGGCCCACCAGAGAGCGCCGTGTTGCGAAAGCCCCGCTGCACCTTGGGATTTAGTGTTCATGAGTCAGAGAGAAGAAGAAGAGCGCAAACGGTTTCGGTTTTCTTTCTCCTTCACCTCCCGCACCTTCAAGAAACAGGCAGACGAGCATGAATGCAAACCGTTTCCCACAACGCATTGCACGATGCGCGTGACTTGCGCGACGGAGGGCCCCCGTGCGGAGCACAAGGGCAATATCTGAAATCGCCTATTGTAACGTCCGCACGTTCTGGCATACCGTTTCGCCATTCCGTGATTTCAAGCTATGACTCTCAGACCGCGTCATTTTTGCCTGGCACTTCTGTGACAAAAGATTTGTGACAAGAAGTGCAATTAGGGAAAGTTTTTAATTGCAGTCTTTGTCAACACAGAGGCAAAAATATAACTGGTATATATAAAAATACCAAAAATATTGTAACATACAGGGATCGCCAAGATAAACTTCGTGGTTTGTAACGAAGATAAAACAAATATAAACAGTGTCGGGAAGCTAAAGTAGATGTTAGATGACGTATTATGCTCCAAAATTCTATGTCAATACTGCCACTTGGTCCGTTTCTCTGCGGATAAATCGTGAAAATTAAAAAAAAACGCCGCTGTCTATCATTTCCAATCGGCTATACCAGCTATACCTGTCTTTCAGCTCCTTCCGTCAGATGGCGAAACGGTCGAACGCCGGCGTTGCAGACGACTTCGCACAGTAGGCGCTCGCATTCAGTTCCACTTGTTCACTTCGTTTCGATATCGTCTGCAGCGCCGCGTTCGACCGTTTCGCCATCTGACGGAAAGAGCTGAAACACAGGTATAGCCGATTGGAAATGTTAGGCAGGGGTGTTTTTTTAATGTTCACGATTTATCCGCGGAGAAACGGACCAGGTGACAGTATCGACATAAACTTTTGGGGCATAATACGTCTTCTAACATCTACTTTAGCTTCCCGACGCTGTTTCTATTTGTTTTATCTGCGTTACAAACCCTGAAGTTTATCTTGGCGAAGCCTGTACATGATATGACTGTTAATGGAGCAATATGTACTTGAAACAGAGAGGTAATACAATTCCAACAGCCTATCGTTGAGGGACGGGAGCGACAGAAGCTGCATCCAAACGGGGTGTGGTGCCCGAGAAACACGGCAAAGAAACGGACATGCAGTAATTTTCACGGAGCGGGCACAGGGGCTCGGACAGTGTGAATAGCAGCCTTGAGCAATGCTGGTCCGTTTTTCTGCCGCTACAAATTTCGATATGACAGGCAGAAAAAATAAATAAATGCAAACTCTGTAGTCTGAAAAGGCACGGAGTTAAAGGTACTGTAAAGCAGTAGACAAGCATGATATGCCGGTGATGTGACTAGAGATTTTGTTGCTTCTAAATACCATATGCAGAACCATACGACCGACAACGCGCTATAAATATTTTTAATTTGCAATAATAATAATTTGCAAATAATAATAATTTGCAATTTGCAAGATGCGGCGTAGTGGAGCGGTGCGACGCCTGGTGTCAAACAACCCCCTGTACAGCGGGCAACACAGAAAATTGGTATTACACAGTATGACATCGGAACTTCGTTATTTTAGTAAAGATATTATTAGTTTCCCTGTTGACCTATGCATTCTGAAACCCCTGTTAACAGTTTAACCTGTTAACCCCTGCTTTTGCGAAGTCACCCAGTGCTGGCCGCTGTTCGATGGGGGCTCTCCCTACTTCTCTGCAGCGCAGTGTTATACGCATGCAAACTGGTTGCCGCCGTATGTGTCAGAAATACGGATTCATTTCGAATACCTAGTACAGTGTTGCCCGTAAGCTTTAATTGTAATTTTCTAATTAACTGCACCGTCGATTGGAATGAAACTTTTTTGAATGAAAAAGCACTGTTTTTGTCCTGGTGGCTTGGACTATCGAATAGCCACACTAAATGACATTTGATCGGTGCTGCTTTACAGTACCTTTAAAGACGAGTTTATTCCGTGAAAATCACTTAGAATGGGGCGCGGGGGAAATTTATCGTCGCGAACACGCCACTCGCAAGGAAACATGACGCCCACAAACGGCCTACATGAATTTCAGTGAAGCCTGCGAAAAGTGAAAAAAGAGGCACACGTCTTGAACACGGTGAGCACACGGATGATCACCGAGAAAAAAAATGGCTGTACCCTTTGGCGCACTGCCAGACACGTACGAAATGCGATAGCATTGCTAGCATTGCAGTAGATGAAGGACGACGACTCCATTTTGGATGCAATAGAAGCATGCTTTCGGGAGTTTTAGCAGATGAGCAACACCCTATGGGAACGACACGATAAAGGAACCTGTCAAATCAAAGATCAGCAACGTGATGTAAGACGACTGACATATCACATTTTCCCAAGCGCTATCGTTCAGAACTTCCAATCTGCTAAAACTCGGTATTCGTTCCTAAGGTCATGAACCTGAACGTGTCATCGTACATGATCACTCGGACGATTCCTCTTCGTCTGGGTGATCTTCCAGATTATGGGTTTGTCGATACTGTAGTAGGACATGTCGTCCCCATGCAGCGCACACTAACATGCAGCTCTCGCGAACACACAGTCTACCGTTGTGCCGTTGCGTGTGGTCGGCACATTGACATCACCCACTATATCCAAATTCAATGTCTCCTTCATACTGTCGATAACCAACCCATTGTTGCCCTTCCTGACTTTAATGTTAAAGTCTCCACACACAATGAGCGGCACATCAGTATAGTGCTCCGTGTTTACTTCGGGATACTTTAGTTGCGTTTTAGGACTTCGCGGCAGGAGATTCCACGTGAGGAAGAATTTGATGTCGTCTCGTGAAACGTTTGACGAGAGATAGACAGCGACAATGATAGTGCTACGACCATTGATAGTGCTCTCGATTGCGCGCATGTCTCCCGCTTCTCTCTTCCTTTTGATGGGCAGATGCCCTGGAGTGACCGCACTTTTCCCTTGCTGGACGTAAACAGCGACACCAGACGCTCTGCTCTCTTGGCGTGCGCACCCCCTATCTCACACGGACCATCATTCCACGTTTCCGCCAACCCGAGCACCAGCCTCTGGCGCTTGAGTCTTCGAAATCGTCGTGCATATGCTTGTCTGCGTTGCGCTTAGTGTGAAAATCAAGTCTCCGTCGACATTAGTGATGTGCAAGCCCTCGAGACTAGTCACTCGCGACATGACACCATAGTCGAGGTGTTGTGGTTGTGACTTGCTATAGCAGTACACTACCTTGTTGTAAGTCGCACCTTGCAATTTATGAATTGTCATGGCGTTGGTCTAGACGAGAGGGAAGTGAACGCGTTCGCAGTCTACACGCGTTTTCTTTCTTTTTGGACATAATGGTGGTGACCGTTCTCAGGTTGATGGGAACCCTGCCCGGACTGAGACAAGGGATGACGGCACGTAGCGAGATGGCCTAGATTTTAGCGGTGCGGCCCTTTACTTCACCAACAAACCGGAGCCATAGACGGACGATGCGACATACTCCATCGTTCTCGATGAATTTGAGAGTCCCTATTGAACTATTAACGATGCCGTCGTGCACACCGACATTTGCCGTGATCACGTCGTTTACTCTGTAACTCCGTGGTGTCGGACGATATTGACTACATAACGAAGTCAAGCAGTCACTAGATAGTTTCAGCAGGTCGCAAGCGCTCTACGGGAAGGATACAATAAAGGAAGCTCTCAAAACAAAGGTCCATAACATGATGCCAGCTACTCCAAAGAAATAAGGACTTATCCTGGTTTAGGAACCACTATCATGAGGACCTTCCAATCTGCTATATCCCCGCCCGCCGAAACGTTTGCTATCAGCCGAGACGTGCAATAAAAAAACAAACCAGGGGGAGATAATGCATCGCAAGAGTGAACGTGTTCCTCTCCACTGACGCTACACTTCCGAGGCCCAAAAGAGCGTTAAAGAAATGCTGTCGCATTTAAAAACCGGTTCCAACACGACCTCATTTCACGGACGCGAAAAACGTCACGTTAGTGTGAAACCGGCCTAAAACGAGTCGGAAGTCCCGCCGAGTGAGCAGCTTTTTACTTTTTTCCCACCAAAATATTCCGTGCGGATGACCATCGTGCGAATACTCGATAAGAAGCACAATCCTTCAGGATAGATTACACTTCTGAAAGCAGCGGCGCTCCTACCGGAATGACTTGCTGATCTGGCCGCTACCCAGAAATATGGCCGCTCGGAGTTCAAAGATGCCACACCTCGCTTCGCTCGCTAAGCTTTACCTGTCTTGCACACTGTATAAAATAACAGGTTTCATCACAGAAGTCGTGGTGCGGTAGCAGATGTAAGCGTGTAATTAGCACCATAATACCGACACTGAATATCGGAACGCCCATCCTCGTGATGCCCTGAAGGTCTTCTCGTGGACAAGTTCATGATGCCTGCTGTGTTCAGCTTGCAGGACCGGAGGAGCGTCCGTGGATGATCCCGTGTAGAACCTACTAGAGGAGAACAAGTCATGTCAATTGTGTTAGAGTTCCTTTTAAAAAAGCAACGTACTTGGGATGAATGTAGAAAAGCAAAGAAGCCTTCCGGCTGGCTATGCGCAGAGGGCGCTCCAATGAGCACTGGTTACACGGATGTGAAGTGGAATAAAAGTTGCACGCGTCAGGATATACTCCATGATAGGCAAGTCTAAGCGATGGGAGAAGACTCATAAACAAAAGACAACACGAGGGCTTAGAACCAGGCTGGTTTCGAGCTGTCGTGTTGTGGTTTGTTCATGTGTCTTCGCCCATCGCTCAAGAATGACTATCATGGAGTTTATCCATCGGCTAGCCCGCATCTACGCCATTCTGTCTGCCGTGATATATCCGCGCTGGCGTCAGTTGCAAAGTGGAACAGGCAAACTCTTCGTAATGACAGACAGAAAAATATCATGCCGATTTCTTAGATGTTCTTAACGCGTTGTATTGAGTTAAATGCATAGGGAAGTGTGAATACAACCTACCGTATTTATTCAAGTAGAGCGCAACCTTTTTTTTTCTTTTTTTGGCATGTTATTCTAAGCAAATTAGGGTTCGACCTGTAACAGTAGACCAGTTGGATGTGTTCGCTATCGAACTCAGCCGATGACTTTGATCTCTCTGAATATTTGGACGATGATGTATCTAGTATGACGGAGGTATGAAATTTAGCGGTATATGTGGTAAAATGAAAGCTTCTGCTCTCTGCTGCAAGCCCAGGCCTCTGACAGAATGTTCTTGTGGCTTGCGGAGTTTCTGCGTGACAGAGCACTCTGTTCGCACGCATAAGGGGTCCACGTCGGAGATTGGTTTAGCTTATGAGGTACCACAAGGGAGTATCTTAAGCCCAATTCTCTTCAATCTGGTAATGGCAAGCCTAAAGTCCTGCGTTGGCCGAAGAGTTAAAATTTCCATTTATGCCGACGACATTTGTATTTGGACCATCCTCGGCCCTTGGGAAACCGCGGCCGACTCCAGGGCGGCCTTACGTTATGTGGTTGACTTCTTTGAGGCGACAGGCCTAAAGGACTCATTATGACCTCAGCATCGTCATTATTCATCATTGTCACCACTCATATTAGATCCCTAGCTATGGGGTAACGTTCCACTCCTAGAGTGGAAAGCCTCCCCACTTCATCATCACAATATATATGTTGTTGTTGTTGTTGTATTTGGACAATTGGGAAATCAAGGTCAGCCATACGCCGTCGTCTTCAGCTTTCGCTGGATAGGATTTGGCGGTATCTCACTGAAGCAGGCATGGATATCTCGGCTGAGAAAACAGCAGCGCTAGCCTTTACTAAGAAGGATATGCGCCTGTGCCAGCTCTCCATTGGTAATGCGTCGCTGATATCAGTTAAACACCACAGATTTCTGGGCGTCATCCTGGACCCCAGCCTGTCCTGGAAGAAGCATGTCCACCAGTTAGACACCAAGGCCCACTGTTGGATATCTGTCATCCGTCACTTTGCCGGAGCTAAGTGGAGAATGGATGAGGAGTCCCTTCTGGCCCTCCATCACGCTTTAGTTCGTGGCACACTTGTGTACAGCCTCCCTGTCCCGCATGGCGTCTTCCAGACCCAAGAACAGCGACTTCAGTGTACACTTACGCGAAGCCTGAGGATATGTCTTGGTGTTCCGAGAGCCGCGGAAACTCAAATGGTGATAGCCGAAGCCCGTGAGCTACCGATAAAAATCCTACGGCAGATGAAAACCATTCGCCATTACATGCGCCTCAGAACGCACCATCGTCGTCTTCCCCTTCTAGCAAAAATTTATCGGCGAAGCCAAAGTGCTGCCTTCAGTTGTCTAATGAAAGTGGGGCACAAGCTTCCTCCGATCACAATCCACCCAACAGTTCCCACAACGCCTCCGTGGTCGCTTGCGCTCCCCTCACTCCCCCTATCTCTCCCTGGCCTCAAGGTTCCAATGCATCAAGTACCACCTTTAGTTCTTCAGCAGTTGGCAGCGGACATGATGCACCTTAAATATCCTGACCACACTGCCATCTTCACTGATGGATCTTCCACACGGGATGGTTCGTCGCGTGCTTTTGTTGTCCCATCTAATGCAGTCGCACGTGGATATCGTCTGTCACATCGTACTCCATCAACATCGGCAGAGTTGTATGCCATTCTACTGTTTCTCCATCAGATCTCCCAACTTCCTCCGCGAGCCTGGGTGGTCTACACCGATTCGCGGGCTGCTCTGCAATGTGTGGCAACCATGGGGCTTCGCGGGTCTCTAGCCTCCATCGTAGTAGACATTCTCCACCAAGTTCAGCGTCTACGTGATGACGGTCATATATCCCTGCAGTGGATTCCAGGTCACTGCGGTCTACGAGGAAATGAGGACGCTGACAGAGTAACAACGGCTGCCCACGGGTTACCGGCAGCCGTGCCCATTATGCTGTCAAGAGGTGACAGAAGGACCCTGCTAACTGCATGGTTTCAACCCTTGGCTCTGCAGCAATTGCGCCGGGACATCAGCCTTGTATCCGGTAGACCCATCATACCGGTAGACCTTTCATATATCCGGTAGACTCAAATTTGTCATTTTCTTTCCCTGCCCGTCTATTACGCCATTTTACCTCCCACCTGCGTAGAATCCGGCTCAATGAGGCTTTCATCCCGCAGTTCAAATGCATGATCAGATGCTGTGACACGGGCCTCTGTTCCACCTGCGGGGACGTGGCGACCGCCCAGCACATTCTCATGGAATGTTCACTCTACTGCCCGCAAAGGCGGATATTGTGTGATGAGCTTGCCCGTATCAACAAGAGGCCGCTCAGCTTGCTGCACTCATTGGCCCCTATGAAGATCCTGTGCTCCATCGTCTGGTTCTTCACCTGTTCATGGACTTCCTGTGTTCCACTGGATTGCTCCAGACGCTTTAGTTCTTTCTTGTGTTTTCATCCTTCCTTCATCATCTTCACATAATGTTCCACGTGCAGTGGGGTGAAACATCCCATCTCATCGTCATCATTTATTGTTGTTGTTGTTGAACGCTTCTCGCGAAAAAAAAAACAAGAAACTTCCAAGTATGTGAGTCGACCTGCATTAGAATTTCATTTTTTTGTTCTTGACAGTTTACGTATAGTCGGTACTTATTTGTGGTGGTCCTATAATCCAGTAGTAGATGGGTAGAAATCCAGCGAACCGGTAGAATGTAGGAAGGGAGTTGCCTCAGGACAGAAGCCGCCGATATTTCGAACAGAGACTGTTCTTCTTCTGGGCACCGTCCTCATCATTGGCATGGTATTTAAAGGGTTAGGTGTGACGTGTTTAAATGTTCATGCGAATTGTGGGTCAACAGCCCGGAGGGAAGAAAGGTTCCGTACGGGCTTCTACGGCCGGAGTGAATGGCTGCTTTGTTACAGTGTGGATGGGATTATGTGAACGTTGTGATCTAGGCTACGGACCGGTTACAGAAGAATGGAAGGTTCACGAACACGTGGACGAAACGGGACAACAGGCAAGAATTGGCAAGCATAGCGAAAGATAAGGAGGCTAGGGGTTACATGGGGAAAATTCCAGAACCAGCAAAGGGTTTTTCTTAATAATATTTGTAATACAAAGTTGTGGCATAAAATAAAGAAAGTAGAAAGCAGTGGCCATGCAGAACATAACAGAGGATAATGGAGGTACAAGGGAAAAGCATATTTTATTTGTGAAGTGTTTCTAGGGTGCCTTGTGATTTGTTGATACCGGACGGGTGAAGAGCGTTGAACTTGTATATGAGATAAGACTCCCTATCACGTCTGTCATGTGTGGATCTAAACCCGGTTTCTAGAATATATAGTTTAATGTTGTCAAAATTGTGACCAGGAACGTTAAAGTGTTCGGCGACTGCTTTGGGGAGTTTGTTGGACGTGTCGGTTCTGTGTCCGGTAAGGCGGTTGTTCATTTGTTGGCCGGTTTCACCAATGTATTGCATAGAGCAGTCGCCGCATTCAATGCAGTATATGACATTGGAGCTTGTGCATGTGAATGCGTGGTTAACGGGGTGGGTGTAATTGCTCGCAGTGCTTTTGATGGAGTTAGCGTGTTGAACGTGCTTGCATGTTTTGCAGCGCGGGAGGTTGCAGGGTCGTATTCCCGTGTACGGCGTGCTCGTTTTGCTGATTTTGGCATTGACCAAGGAGTCTGCCAGGTTTTTTGCGCGTCGGTATGTCACCTGTATGGGATTTGTGAATATATTGCTAAGTCGGTCACTGCTTTGGAGGAGGGGCTCGTGCTTCTGTAGAATGGCTTTGATGTTTGGAAGTGCGTTGGAATATCTTGTGATGAAACTTATTTGGCACGCGTCAGGATTTTTTCGGTTTTCCAGAACCTCGTCTCGATCAAGTGTGAGTGCCTTGCGACGGAATTCGGTTAGGAGGGAGTGTGGATAGTCCCTTTGGGCAAGTGTACTGCAGAGTTCGTCAAGCTTCTCAGCGTAATCTGTGTCGTTTGAACAAATTCTGCGTAGTCTTACACTCTGCCCATTAGGAATTCCAACTGTAAGGTTACTGTAAGGTTGGAATTCCTAATGGGCAGAGTGTAAGACTGCGCAGAATTTGTTCAAACGACACAGATTACGCTGAGAAGCTTGACGAACTCTGCAGTACACTTGCCCAAAGTTATATTACATGGAGTTCTTGCTTTCTCCAGTTATCTCTGTGAACGAACTGACAACTCCATGTGTTGCCCTTTCTATTTTAGGTTTCTTCGTATATGCTACCTTATACCGGGTATTTCACGAAGGTCAACTTGCTGAATAATTCGTAAACAGGTGGTGCGATCGAAAAGCTTTCTTTCTAGTCATCATCCTTGAGACATCGACCAAGAACTGAGCAGGGAGCGGCTCACTTGCATACGCTCATTATTTAAATAAGACTCCTAACTTAATTCACTTAATTAATTTAAATTTAATTTAATTTAATTTACTCCTAAATTTAAATTAAAACTCCTAAATTTAATTTACTTAATTTTTACCTGGGGCACTTTCTGAACATCTCTTTTACCGAGCTGGACCTTAAGCAAAAAATATTCAATGAAAAGCCCGCATCGATAATTAGTGATTTTTAGAGTATTTAATCGGTTTCGGTTTACATATTTCTTGCGCGGAGCAGCGTACCAATACGCTCTTTCGCTCAGCTGTCCGGCTGCCAATTATACGTGTTCATCCGACTTGTTCACACGCGGGGGTGACGGAAGATAAAGGACAGACAGAAGAAACGCTTCGGTGCATTCGTCATCATCAGGATAAAGGCACGCTCTGCGGCGGTTCCTTATCCCTACACAATGGTATAGAGACACTTCACACGGGGAGCCCAGAGATAGAAAAAAAAAAAAAAACGTCTGGGATTGGATTGGTTGCTGAGGCGGAGTGGCGTTAACGCGTTGGAATGCTTTGGCCGTACCAATCATGGCGGATTGCCAACTTGGTTGTTAGAAGAAGTCAACACCTCCTTACCAATATTGGCTTCCCCCATTTTTCTTTGTCCACTTTGCTTGTAGCATCTCTCCTTGTGATTTCTATGGTGGCAATTAACCAAACTTGATAGCTCACGTTCGCAACCGTGATGGAGTGTTGTACGTCAGAGTCGGACGCATTGCATAGGTAGGATCATTTGACGTAGCTTAACTCACGTGGAATCAACGCAGTCGACGGGGAAACTTTGCTGGACAGAGCTTCCCGTCCTCAGCATGAGCTCACAGTTCAAACCGTTCCCTCCCGAACAGTGTCAATACTCTGTGTTACCATTATCTTGAACTGCAGACTAATTACTAATCGCTGTCCCTTTGAAAATGACTATAGAATGTGTTTGTGCTGAACGTGAGACAAGAAAACTCCATGTTGCGGACCGAAATTTAAAGAAAAGTACCAACATTCTACGGCCAAAACATCTCGCCCTCTTTAGAGAGCACCTTTAGACAGCGTATCAATGAACTATCTCGATTGTTTAATATTTGCACAACTGATACGCTAATTTTATCATTCGTCAATTTCGACTCACTTTGTGTGCCCTGCGTGTTAATCAAGCGTTGATGTTTGATCCTGGCAGCTCTACGCATGCCGGAGTCAGCCGGTCAGCCTTGCACATAACTTTCCATGTTTCGTGCACCCGCCCCTGCCGTTTACAACGCCATGAAATGGGCAGATCGCCAGATCCTGCTCTGCATTTTTTATAAGGCCAACCGCCCCAAATGGCATTCAGACAAGCTGGAGGACCAGATGATATCGGTGGCATGCGTCGTCAGCAAAAGTGTTGCCAAATGGCGATCAGCTTTCGGTTAGCGTAGCCTAGAATTATACTGCGCAAACATCGGCTTTTAGGTTTGACGCAGCTGAGGTGACGAACCCTCTCGCCTTTGTAACGCAGAAACTTTACACCGAGAATTGTTGAAATATGGTAATCATGTTCAGAAGAAGAGCTCATCGGATACATGCGCACTTAAGCAACCAGCTAATGTTTGTTTCTTAGTTTGTCTGTAAGAAAAAATAAAAAGGAGAAATTGAAGTCGTCTCCCGACGTGTTCTGCTACTCCTAACGTCCGGTTAATCTAGCACAGAGAACCCGCTGCTACAAGCTTGAAATCTCCGTACAAATACTGTAACGTGCAAGAATCGGCTTCTAGACTGTGGCAAGCTCAGTTTCTCTTCTACATTTCTAGGGCTATTGTTGCGCAAACGCACAATTTGGCACAAATCCGCATCAGCAAAGCGCGTCAAAATTCTAGATGCGCCTGCTCGGTCAGAATAGTCGTGATCAAAAAACCGTGATCTATAGTGGTTCTGTTATTAGGACCACAGACATGCAGCGGAATAGCGTCTGCGATGCGCCCACAAAGAGGGAATAGCTACAAATTATACCGTAATGGGACAGCAATGTGGGTGGTACGGTGCCTTCACCTGGAGAGGACGTGTAGGTGAACAATAATAATTCAGTGCATCAAGGGTCGCCATGTGAGTGCCTGTTGGGCAGTCTCGCTTGAACTAGAGTTCGGCAGCTGACCTAAATAATATGCGAAATCACTAACTGGGCTGATTTGAAGCAAGCTTAGGGATACATTAATGGGATCTCTGCGTCGATTGGTCCCGCAAGTCGTGTTTTATACTCTTAAAACAGAACTTCACGACATAGCAGGCTGCAGGCCAATCATTCGACAGAATGGTACTCCTGATTGTACCACTGATTGTCACCCCTGACTTGTGGAAAGCATGGGCGTACGCATTTAGAAATAATTAAGAAACGTGCATAAAGGACACGGAAAAACGTACCTCTTCCGTTTTCAACAAATCAGGTGTGATGTCATTGGGGATGATGGCTGCTCATAAAACGTTCGGTGCTGAAAAGTTATCGGCCCGACCCGCCTCCAGATATACGAGCTTGATCTCGTCATCGTAGACAGAAAGAGCGACACTAAGGAGAAGAAGAGAAATTGTATGTTTGTGACGCGAAGCGTTCGTTCCTGCCCGGGATATCCAAAGAACCATGTCAAAAGCGTGAAATCCTCAAAGGCTGAACTTCGGTCCTACATGAAGTTAAATAAACGCACAGGGAAATCTATGAGTGCATCATGTGAACATGAAGTAACGAGTGCCCATCATACTCAACCTTGAAGGAGTCGTGTATCAACTTTCAGTGTGGGAGTTTGGACGTCGAAAATGCCGGAAGATCAGAGGACCTCGAACGGTGTCAACACCCCAGATTGTTGAGCCCATGACCGTATTTTGGCAGATCATCGAATCTCGGGTAAAACAACAGCGGAACCTTTAGGTACAGCCAGTGGACGCATTGGGTTTGTAATTCATGAAATGTTAGGTATACGGAATCTGGCAGCCAACTGGGTACCGAAATGTTTGAACGCCGATGAGAAACAACGCCGAATGGATGCCTCCAAGTTGATTTTGCAGCATTTTGAGCATTTCTAGTGGCACTTTTCTTGTTGCAGTTGATGACATATCTGTGCATCACTCTGATCCTGAGACGAAACAACAATCCTTGGAATGGTGGTACCCGGGTTCGCTGACGACGAAGAAATTCGAGACTCAACGATAAGCTCGAAAGGGCATGGTCAAGGTTTTCTGGGACAAGAAATGTGTTCTGGTGACTGCCCTGTTGAAAATTTGTTCATATAGTTTACCCCAAAGCCTAGGGTCTTAAGGTATTACGGGACGCTTCGAGTAACCCTAGATCATGGGGTTACTCCAGGACGTATTGTTACCCCAAACGTCCCATATTACCTTAAGACCTCACGCTCTGGAGTAACCCCAGGAACAAATTTTAAATCCTCAGACAGCATGTCGTACAGTTGTAGTGCTGGGGTCCTGTGAGCAGTTCCTCATTACATGCCACCCCCAATATGTTGAGGTAACGCCTTGTAAGAGCCCAAGGGTTCTTGGGGTAACCCCATAAAGCCCTGGGTAAATTCAGATCATTTTAGGGTATCCACATGGTTTCTTATGGTATCCACAGGGCGTCGTGGGGTAACCCAGGACGTCTTGGTGTTAGCCCAGGGCATCCTGTGGTAGCCTATGGCGTCGTGGGGTTACCTCGTCACAACCTCAGGGTTTTTGAGGTTACGCGGGACCTTTTTTCAATAGGCTTTCTATTTCCAGAAGGGTGAAACAGTTAATGTAGCTAACTGGTGTCTAACTAGAAGACTGTCTACACATGTGCTTGAACAATAGCTGGACGTGCCAGGTTATACTTCGGATTTACACCATGTCATCTAGTACTGCTCCTGTCATGGCTCTATTTTGTGTGAATAGTACTTTTTAAATTTTTCAGTTATTCAGCAAGGACCATTGTTCCCAATATATAACCAATATTAGGAAAGTCTTGGAAATATAATGCCTAAATGCCCAAGAAGAGCGTTGCGCGCGGTTCTCCCCGCTGTCCAATAGACGCGTTCCGATTATTTTTTTCGATACATCAAGTCTCTACACTGAGCGAACTTAGTATCCTTGGTCACTTTTATCATCGGACACATACTTATCTCGCTCCTAGAATCACTGACATTCAGGGGTTATACACTACAGGTTTTCCCGTTCATTTTAGTCCAAGTGTTATCTGAGTTAGTCCAGGTGCCATTTGAAATAATCCAAGCGCCATTCAATTTAATCCGGGCGCCATCCAGAAAAAATCCAGATGCTAGTCAATTTAATCCAAGTGCTATCTGAATTAATCCATGTTGTTTTTAAGCAATATAACCGTGTATTCACACGAGGGACATCCCCGCAGAACATTCTACAGACATGTAGTGGAAGGAAGAGTAAAAAGCTGCTGACGGGACTTAAGTTCTACTGCGTCTTATGTTGAGCATTCGCACAGCGCCGAGATATCGGGAGTTGGGGCGGAAGTATAGCAGACGACACCTTGGTCATATCGTCTGTTAAGGAATATCTTGTGACTGATCTCCAGGATATCCAACGCGGTTAGCAGAGCGTGAAAAGGCATGGTGCTCATAGCAGACGACACTAGTGGTTCTGTCGTCTGCGAAGGAATATCTTGCGACTCTGCCGCAGGATATTCCCTGCGGTTTGAAGAGCATGGAAATCACGCACATCCTGCAGCTTAGTCACAAGATATTCCGTAGCAGACGACATGACCAATAGTGTAGTCTGATGTGTGCCTTTTCGTGCTCTTCTAACCGCGCGGAATATCCTGCAGTTCAGTCAGAAGATATTCTGTTGCAGACGATAGCAGACGACAGCACCAGTTGTGTCGTCTGCTATGTGAGTCATTCCTTTTCGTGCTTTTCTAACCACGCGGGATATCCTGTGGCTCAGTCAGAAGATATGCCGTGGCAGACAATAGCAGACAACAGCAGCAGTGGTGTCGTCTGCTGTGTGAGTCATGCCTTTCCTTGCTCTTCTAACCGTGTGGAATATCCTGCAGCTCAATCAGAAGATATTCTGTAGCAGACGATAGCACCAGTGGTGTCGTCTGCTATGTGAGTCATTCCTTTTCGTGCTCTTCTAACCACGCGGAATATCTTGTGGCTCAGTCAGAAGACAGCACTAGTGTCGTCGTTTGCTATACTCCCGCTCCATCTCCCAATATCTTGACGTCGTGCGAATGTTCAACATATGACACGGCAGAACTTCAGTCCCATCAGCAATTATTTTTTTCACTTTTCGTTCCACTAGAATACTCTACGGGGGTGTCCCTGGTGTGAATTCATGGTTGTAGTGCTTAAAAACACAATGGATTAATTCATATGGCACTCGGATTAAATTGAATATCACCTGGATTATTTCAGATGGCACCCAGATTAAACTGAATGGCGCATGGATTATTTCAGATGGCACCTGGATTAAATCAGATGGCACTTGGACTAAAATGGGCGGGAAACCTGTAGATACTAGAGGTAACATAATCTTCCAATACATGTGTCACTACTGCTGCGACGTCGACACTATAATGCAGCACCGCGTACAACAGGATGCAGATACTATTCGAAGGCAAGAGGAAATCGCATGTTGCGCATATTATATGGTCAATTGTAGAAGGATCAGTGATCCACAAGCGATAACTGACGCTTTCTCCAGTACCTAGTGGATCATGATCGAAACTTTAGATCATGATTCACTAAGCTTTAGATTCTAAAGTATCACTTCTGACTGTGCACCCGCCATTTCATATGCTGTTGTCCACTCTGTCCATCGGCTTCAATAGCGTGCTTCAATGGCCGCTTTAAATGGAGACTCCATAGTCAAAGGAGTCATGACTCCATCCACTTTTCCAAGCACATTTCCGGTGCTCGTGACTCGAGTGTGACTCTGTGACTCCATCTCGGAAACGGAGTGATGGAGTGCAAAGGACCAGGGCGGAAGTGTGGTGACGTAGTTCCGCCGTTACACCAGCTCACATATGTGCTTTGGCCGTTATGGCGTTTTCGCGCGTGGATGACATGAATCGTGGTGTGGATGCCTTCCCTGCGCTGCGCAAAGACACCTCCACATCGAATGGCCTGCACAAATTTCCAACGATGAACGATGCATCGACTCAGCCTTTCGCAAAATATTTTGTATTAAAGGCTCCGCTTTTAAAAATCGCACGCCTGCGGTGCCTCCTGTCGGCCAAGCCAAGCACTCCGAAGCGGAAATAGGTGTGAGCGGAAGCCGATAGAGGGCGGCTGGCAAGCAGGCGACGATTTGGAGCAGATTTTAAAGGGAGACGTCGCAAGCAGTCCAAAAAAATTAGGCGAGCATCATACCGAAAACGAGCCACCACCTCGGTACCGAATACAACATTCCCATTAATTTTCCGCGAGTAATTAATTCATAAATGATGACAACCGCAAACCGAAACCGAAATATGAATAGCAGGAAACAGAGCTCCATACTACGGCGGTTTGTCCGGAGGAGGATGCCGTGACGTCACCCAGCACTGTCGTCTGCCTCGATACCTGCATTCTCCCTTGCCGGAGACGGATGATGTCAGTAGTGCATTGCTTTCACTGACCTCTCGCTTCATAGAGGCGCTCGCTTCGTAATAAGTTCGTTTGAATAAAAGCTGCGAAGTTTTGGAACGAAATATTTCGTACACATGTTCCTGACATCCCAAAGGTTACGGATATACCACAAGTTTAGTTGTGATTTTGTTGCGGGGTCCCGCTTTAAGAAGAGGCTCCTCGTGGGGTTATCCAGAGTCGCACCTAACGCAGCCAATAAATATTTCACCAGCTCGCGTAGCCTAGTGGTTATTAACCCCCCCCCGCCCCGGCCCCCACCCCTTCCTGTTGTCCTGTCCCCATCTGTCCGCCGCTCTTTTGCTTCGCGGCGCTAACATATATTTTTTTCTTTTTAAATGAGATTTTAAGTATGACTTCGGTAGGAAACAAGATGTCTTGCGCGTGGCTCATTTGATATGAGACAAAGTCCTGCAGTGATGAAAAGAACAGCGAAAAGCGTCTTACGGTAACGTTGGTTGTATTCCAAGCACCCAGCCTTCAAATTTTCGTCAGCAAGCATTGTCTCAGGTTTACGTAACGGAAACGCGTGGGCTGCCAATAAGGTGACAAGCGTTTTGACCTGATTAATCCGTGCTGTAACGCGAAACCGTTAATTATGTCACTGTCGCATTGCATTAAGCATTTACCTCTAACTCACCAAGGACAGTTATCTTATTTCTTCTTTTTTCATTTTTTTTTTGCAATTACATCCCACGCGGCATATGCTTATATGATATAACGTGGAAAACTAATTTTGCAGCCTTCAGCAGGTTATTACGCCCAACTGATTGCCAGAAAATAGCTCCGAAGGCTGCTGCACCCCTTCACAAGTGAAAATATCACCTATCGCAGCGCGCATCGCACTTTGTGAAGCTTGGACTATATGTTACACAGAGGACGTTAATTGCAGACTTTGGCGCCATCGCCATTGAGTAATGATAGGTCTTTGAACACCTGAATAGGTAAAGGGGTGTGTTTTTTCGTCGCGTACGCGTTCAACCTGACTTGATAAAGCGTATTTATATACATGGTGGGGGTGTCCTGGTCGTTTTCCTTCGTGGGCCGGCTGTATTTGCTGATATTATTGGGATGGTTTGCTCTGCATAGATAATCGAATACGTGGTAATGGCTTGTGTTCAAGGTTAACATGCCCGGATGGCAATTGAAAGCGGGATAAAATAGCAGATCAAGTAATTTAGCTATGATCAATTAATTAATTCCGTATGGGGTATAGCAGGGTTGCGAGATAATCAGGGTATTCTCTCGAAAAATCATCTCCAGTGGTCTTTTTTGGATAACACTGGATTTGTTTGGATATTTTTGGATGATATGGAATATTGAGCAGTGTTAAGAGGGCCAGGCCGCAAATGTGTTTTGCCTTTGCCCATCCCTTTTTGGATATTCTCCTCTAATTTGAGATTATAAATCTCCTATAGCAACAAATATGCAGACAGTATGGCATTGACACAGGCCAGCTGGTGGACAACGTGAGGTTTCCGAAGTAGTAGTATGACAAGTCTATAGTATGATACGTGTATGACAACGTATAGTATGACAACGTGAGGTTTCCGAAGGGGGGGGGGGGGGGGTATATGTTTAATAGAAAAGAGAAAAGAGGAAATGTCAGCCAGACTGATGCCGGCGTGCTATTCCACAAAAAAGAAAAGAAACTCAAAATAAACATTTAGAAAAAATATAAAGAAAAAAAGAAATAAAAACAGTAAGTGCAGCACAGGCACGACATAGCTCGAGAAAGCCCGGTCAGAGGGCGGACGCAAGGCACGAATCTTGCAGGAAGCGGAGCAGGGCTGTGGTGACGGCCCACTGGGTAGGCCGAGAGACTGGACCAAGGAGGGTAGCCATGGACATTGTGCTGCACCCAAACTGCATTAGACGACGACGGAGGGCTTGCCGTTGGGGAAGGTGCTTCTCGCAGTGCAGAAGGTAATGTGTAATATCGGCCATCTCGCCACTGCATTGGCCCATTTTGTATAGCAGCAACGGAGTGCAGGCAACGTTGAGACGGATTTCAGGATTTTCTGTTATGGGACTGCCAGACATTTCCTCGATCTGTAATGCTCCCTCAAGTTGCAGAACAGTTCTTATCGGGAAAATCGTGAGAAATCATGGCGATGCTGAAGAACTGTCTGCCTTTGCAACTTTTTGGACAGCTCACGTTTGCGCTCGGATACCGCAGCGTCTACTGAGCGTATGTTTTCGTAACGCGGAATGCTGTGGAGAACTGTAAGAAGCTGCCTTAGAATAGAGAAGGCTCAGAGACCGGTGAAAGTTCACGGGCATTTCAGGGGACGCATATGACAATTTGTATATGAAGAATAAAGGCATACTAGTCTATACAGGGTGCCTCACGTAACGTGTCAAAAAATGATATTTAAAAATCTACACGTCGGAAAATTAAGGGGTCAGCGGTACTCACCTTCAGAGAGCTTTTGCCGTCGTGTGAGAACACTTATGAATTTTTCGCCATGGGAAATTTAATTTTCCGAATTAAAGTCCGGAAATTGCCTAGTCAACCTAACATTTTTTCGACAGATTCGGGAAGCACGGGTCGGGTTTAGCCCACCACGGAAAAAATCGTTTCGTGATACAAAAGTAAGGAGCGAGAAAGAATTGGGAAAATCGGCTTTTTCTGACGCGCGTGTTTCAACGGCGCACGAAATCGGCCGCAAAGATGCAATGGGAGGAGTACATGCCCCTGTTTATGCCCTGCCCTGTACCAATGGGAATCCATGTAGCCTCAGATTATTATAGCTATGTCACTTCCTTTCCCTTTCCTTTTGTTTTTTGCAGTGTTCTGTCTATCATCTGGGCAGGGGCATGTCCTCCTCTCATCGGATCTTTGCGACCGATTTCGTGCGCCGTTGAAATACACGCGTCAGAAAAAGCCGATCTTCCCAATTTTTTCCCGTTCCTTACTTTTGTACCGCGAAATGATTTTTTCCGTGGTGGGCTAAACCCGACCCGTGCTTCCCGAATCTGTCGAAAAAATGTTAGGTTGACCAGGCAATTTCCGGACTTTAATTCGGAAAATTAAATTTCCCATGGCGAAAAATTCATAAAAGTGTTCTCACACGACGGCAAAAGCTCTCTGAAGGTGAGAACCGCTGATCCCTTAATTTTCCGACGTGTCGATTTTTAAATATAATGTTTTGAGACGTTACGTGAGAACCCCTGTATACCTTCTCATGTTGTCAGAGAATGAAATCTGGTAGCCGACATTATGCTTCCCACGCTTTGAGACAAACAGCTTTTCAATTAACGTTGATAGCAATAGATCTGTTTCACTTTTGGATGAAATCCAAAAAGATCTCCGTAACATTTAGTGGATCAAATTAGAAAATTCACATGAAAAAAATTCATAGGGATTAAATTAAAACAACCCTGGGTATAGGACTACATGAGATATGTAACACGCGGTACACTCTTAAGATGTTGTTGCGCTGCAGGGAACTGAAAGTGACACTTTAATAGATGTTCATTGCGACATGCACATATTTTACTGCACGCTAGAGTATTGACGAAAAATGAATTATTTTCCCGCTTGTAGTAGCGAAAGAAGTGGCAAAAGGAGATCCGTTGCAAAGCGCGTCGATTTTTACTTGACCTCGTCTATCTCAGAGGGGCACTGCTTGAGGACGTTCACGCTTCACTGAGAGGTGTACCCAGATGTTCACTTATTTTGGGAATTGTCGTAATTGGTGCGTGCATTTAGAAGCAAAAGAAAAAAAAAACATGGTCGATTCGTTGGTGCATCCGACGGAAATGCCTTAGAATTAAAACTTGAAAACCCCTTTGGAACTCCCCCTCACAACGCTACACGTCCCTTCAACGACCCTTCACAAACGTTACACAACTCTTCACACGACCCTACACAACGCTAAAGCAAGACAGCATCCGCAGCCAAAGGATCCTTTCGGCCTTCCTCCGACTCAGCTTGGTAGCGCCGTCTCGGCGTCTCTGTCTTCTTTCGCCGGTGCTCCTACGCACAGCTTTCATAACCCATGGCGCGACCACGCTGACACGTCTGAACCTGTGACCACCACAGCTGTTCTGGCCGGTGCACAGCGTCGCGCGTGCCACACGCGCCCTCTCCTTCCCTCTAAACTCACCACGCATGCCCGCCGCGCCGTGGCTGCTGACAGACCACGTCGCGATTCTTGCGTACCGAGGATGCTAATGCCAACGCATTAAAAATCGTCTCTTCATGTCTACAGAGGGCAATGAGTCACCAAAAAGGCGCCATTCTTCTAGTTCTTTTTGATTTCGTGAGTGCAGGGGCGGTTTACGAGTCTATGTGTCAACGTATGTTGGCATTATGTGTGTTTATTTATATAGCTAGATTTGTACAAAACACAGGGTCGCCGGGTTTACTAGCTTTGAGGGAGAAAATATTATTTAGGTAATTACGTGCTGTTGGCGTAACGCGACAATGTTTAGAAAGGCATAAGCCAACAATTATAGCTCTATAGCTTCATGCGTGTTCCTTAGGTATTCCTTTATCACTCATTGTCTGGGGTGTTTCCAACATAGCAGAAACTAGTGTTGTACCCGCTACTTAAGCGAAGTAACAGAATACCGTGGCCCGCTATTCCAGAAAAAAGTAGCGCGATACGGCTTCCCTTGAAATTTGAAAATGTAACGTGATATCGCTACCGCTACCAAACAAAAGTAACGTAAACACTCTGCCGCTACTTTTCCTCTACCGTACCCTCTCTAGGCAACACCTTATGCTGTATAGGCACCTCTTTGCAGAATGTGTCTAAAGACAGTGAAATATTTATTTATTTTTCACATAGCCAGCATGCAGCATGAAGTATACCACTACTTCCAGCAAAGATATATTATTTCGCATCGATCTTGACCTTGAGATGATGCGCATTTAAGATATACCTTGATGCAGAAAGAGTATATGTGCCTTTCTAGATGACTTTTCCTGCCAAAACAAATAGATCCCCCCATGCATATGTGCATTTAATAATTTTCCCGTCAGAATGTTTCGTCCGCTTACTGTCGACGGATTGAACAGTTTTTCCCGTGGTCAAGTGGCGTAACTGCCTGTACAAGCGACCACTCATCGATTCATCAATAAATAGATACCAGGTGGTAAAAAGGTCAAATGAATGGCATAATGTTTGCTCATGCTCTCGCAAGAGCCAATGCCTCCAAGAAGAATACATAGCCTTCTGAGTGCTGTTGGCGTACTGCACAAAAGCTTGGGTCTCACAGGAATTAGGAGTTGCTGTTGTTGCCTGCCCGTTGCTTCCATTCTTTCAGCCACACGACGGCTACTCTTACAAAGCGTTTAACTATTCGAAAAACTACGTTTTGTACGCTTTGTCCAGGAGTATGAGTTCCTCACGAAGAGTGTACCTGATTGAGAGTACCTCCGTAATGAAGCATTTACTGAAAAAAAAAAAAATATCATGTAACTTGTCTCTAAACATGTCAAATGCAGTAAACAATCAATTGCTTTAAAGTTAGTTGCCTGTGCACCGCCACCAAGCAAGTGTGCAAAGAGCATTAATAAGCACGTTGGCGCAAATGCCAAAAGTGCGTCGGAGAAAGAGTTTTCTTTCTTCGACCTGGCAGATGGCACTGCACCACTCTTTAGGAACGCAACATATAAATATGTTCATTTTTACCCGTTTGCACTTTGGGGCTCAATTTGCGACATCCACGCATTCCGCAGATACATTTTGGAGAAAAAAAAATGCCGGTTCAACTGTTTGGTCACAGGTAACCGCCAATATTCAAACGGCGAATCCGGTAACCGTAACCGAAATCGCTTTCCCAGCAGTTCTGACAAGAACCGTAACCGAACTGATATTCGTTACGGTTTCAGTCCCTGCACTAAGGGCTTCGGTGGCAACGTTGACACACGTCTCGACTGCTTGCTTCTCGTATCGCTACACCTGCGGTTATTGCTTAACAGCATCAGTACATGCGAATACTATCGAAGTATATGTGTATACTAAAAGCGCGGTGAAATCCATTTTTTTATTTTTTTGTGTTAATGATGAGGATATAGTAACTTCCAGAGTACCATTTCTCTATCGATTCGCTACAACAGATACAACAACAACAACTTTGTTTTAAGTTGAATGGTCGGAGGGGAAGCTGAGAATAAAGTTTGGGAATGGGAAATAAAGACTATATTGTGAAACTGCTCCGAGTGCTTTTGAAAAAATCAGTTCAGATGATATAAAATCGACCCGCTTCACGAAGTCTGACGCACAAGTGGATGATTTGCAGTACGGAAAGTCACTTTCTCCGTGACACTTGGTTCATAAGAAATATAAGACCACCTCCGCGCTCGTTTAAGATTGATCCGATCGTTAACCTTCGCAGGTCGATTAGTTTTGGCACGGTTGACGGTCAATGAATGAATGAATGAAATTTATTTACACCAAACGGTTTGTTTTTTTAATGAATGAAGCGCTAGTGGAGACTAGTGGATCTACTGAGTGTACTCCTCTTTTCGCTGACTTGAGTAGTATAATTCATTATCGGCATTACAAGTGGTGGGAATCCACACGTTTTAATATACCCGCGCGCAGAGCCGTCTGCTCGGCCTCAGTATTTTCATTTCATTTCATTTATTTACCTGAAGAGTCTCAGAAGAGGCATTACATCAGGGGGGTAAAACATGCGCCCATAACCTATATTCGATCACTAAACAAAAACTCTACTTCACACATGTAACAAATTCTTCATGATTGGTAACAGTTGCAATTTGAGAAGGTAAGCTATTCCATTCTCGTACTGTACACACTGTAGAGGAGACACACTGTAGACACACTGTAGAGGAGAGTTGAGAAAATATTCGGTAGATCCAAATGTGGACTGAAGTTTAAAAACATGATCAACACGGCCAGAGATAAAGCATGCCGGCCTTAAATATGTGGTCTCTATGTGGAGTAACTCATGCATGAATGACAAACGTATGATTAAGCGTCTGTTATACTCAAGAAGTGCAAAGTTATTTTGCTGTATTAACGCCGTAATCCTTGTAGAATTATTACGGATATTAAGGATAAATCGTATAGACTTGTTCTGTATACTTTCTAGTTTTCCAATGAGGTACTTCTGGGATGGATTCCAACAACAACTTTATTTTGAGATGAAGAGTGGGGACGTTCATCGCCAGAGGCGATACCCTACCCCATTGCTGGTGGGGATGTGGGGAATAAAATAATGAGCCCCTTCACAATAACGATCGAAGTCCTATGGTGTTCAGAAATTATGTCAAAAGAGCTTTGAGCGCAGATCGTTGCTGGGACCGGATTGGGCCAGGGACCAAGCAATTTCGATAGGGAGAAGGGGCGAGAGTCCAGCTGACTAAGAGACTCGGAGAGTGCGGTTCGAGAAGGTTGGTAGTGGGGGCAATGAAGAAGAATGTGCTCCAGATCCTCAAGAGCACCACAGTGACAGCAGGTGGGAGAGTCAACTTGTCTCAAGCGGTAACGCCACTCAGCTGTAAAGGCCACATCGAGGCGCATTCGGTGGATTAATGCAGCATCTTGACGAGAGGTGTTTCGTGGCATGCGGAAAGCGAGCGTTGGATCAACTCTGCTCAACACAGATGGGGGGGGGGGGGGATGTCGGTTGTCCATTGGCGGGAAGCCAGGGGTGTCACGAGGCGTCGCAGAATAGAACGGCGGTCTCCCCTCAGCACAGCAATACTGGTCCGTGTCCGATATGAGAGTGCTGCTTCTGCGGCGCTGTCGGCCTGCTGGTTCCCCACGACACCACAATGGGCTGGAACCCACTGGAGAACTAGCCTGTGGCCTGCTGCATAGACAGTGTGGTAAGCCATTAACACATCTGTGAATAGGGGTGCGGATGGGCCTCGTATGCCGGAAATTGCAATAGCTTGAACTGCAGATTTGGAGTCTGTGAAAACTGCCCATTCCCGCGGGATAAGAGCGTTTTAGATGATATGAACATTCAATTCCCTTGCTAATCTACATAGATGAGTACTCTAATTTCGGACGAATAAGTGTTTCGTACGCGATTAACTTAATTTCGGGAGATGCCAAGTAGAGCTTACGTCTTTGAAGACCAAGGGTTCGTAAGGATTTTGCGCATATGTGACCAATATGGAAATTCCATGACATATCATCGGAGAAGTAAATTCCTAAATATTTGTAGCAGCTTACTCGTTCCACGCAACAATTTGACAGGAAGTACCGATTAATCGAGTGCCGGTTGCTTTTAGATATGGTCATATGCTTGCTCTTGGACGTGTTAATCTCCATTTGCCACTTCCTGCACCAGTCCACAATACTATCTAGATCAGACTGCAATATTAAACTGTCATTTTTGATCACTAATTGCCCTATAGAGTACAACATCATCTGTATAGAGTCTAGTATTAGAGCGAATGTCATTTGGAAGGTCATTGATATAAATTTGAAACAATATAGGACCTAAAACAGAACCCTGCGGAACACCCGACACAACATCAACACTGTTTGAGACGGAGTTCCCCCATTTGACACATTGGGTCCTACAGCGCCGAAAGGTACATATCCAGTCAATGATACTAGCATTGATTCTTAATGCTTTTAGTTTATTTATGAGCCTCTGAAGTTGAACACGGTCAAACGCCTTCGCCAAGTCTATAAATATTGCGTCAATGTAATGTTCGTTATTTAACGCAGTGAAGACATCTGAAACAAACTCAAAAAGCTGTGTTTCACATGATTTCCCTTTTCTAATCCCATATTGATAATTGCTTAACATGCCATTGGAGTCGATATATTTCATTATATGTGAGCAAAGTATGTGTTCCATTATTTTACAAACTACACAAGTCAGGGATATCGGCCTGCGGTTCTTTACACCAGATTATTCTGCGCCTTTGTGAACAGGGACAACAATAGCATGTTTCCAGTCCAAAAGAATTTGGCAAGTATCTAGAGAAAGTTGAAAAATATCCGATAAAATCTTGCTCGAAACATGTTTGGTAAGTTTCAGTAAGTTTATTGTAATACCGTCCCTTCCTGGGGGTTAGGAACACGGAAGCTGTTCAATAATCTTACAAATTCCTTCTGACGACACTGTCACTACACGAGGACGTTCCCTTGACGCAATTTTCACGTGTCTCCAGCTTTGTGAACGATTTCCTTTGGTCGCTCCTGCCGCGAGAAAATACGTGAGGAAAATAGGTTGAAGAGGAGCGGGAGGGGCCGCTGACACGCGACCATCCTCGACAGAAAGTCACGGAAACTCAACCTCTACTGAGAAGAAGAACGTTTACGAACGAATTATTCGCCGCAGGGCCAGCTGTGAATTCGAAAGTTGTAGATCCTGTCGAGAAACACCCATCACAATTGCCTCCAGCATGTGCCTTGCGTGGAGCATTTTTTTCACCTGGAAAGAAAGAACGCGCGCGAAATCCGAGAGTGTATCATGTGACACCAGGAGAGCGTATCTATTCGCGCGCCACGATTTCAGGGCTCTGAAGACAGAAGAACTACTGTGGGTGAGCTCTACTTCGGGTGAGCTCTGACCTGAAGGTCGCTTCTCGGCACGTAACAAATGTAGTAGTTCTTCTGCACAATCCACAGTTTTTATAAAAAAAAACATGCTGAAGCACTGCGTTGTGACTCGGAGTGCTCATGCTCCAGCCTAAGGAAATCACAGAGGGCTTTAGATTCGAAGGTGAAGTTGACCTGACCCCAAGTATACATTTCTTGTCTACAACTTTCTCGTTTCGTAATTAGTAAGTGGGAGATCAATCTTGTTGTAAGAGTTGTTATCTATTTATTAGAGGACAGCTTTATGGGGTGAAACCATCCGTTGATTTGTCGGGTCACGTGACAGTGTCACGACCACGTTATCCCAAGGCTGTGTTTGGGGTACGCCCAAAATCTGTAATCACCGCAGTAACAATGAAAAAAATATCATAAAGCATTAAAAGGCATTAAAAGCATTTCAAATATTTCAGGTCAGAAACATTTCAAAAAATTTTAAAGGCATTTCAATTCGATTTTCGTCAAAAAATATAACGGTACAACGATGCGCCTGTCAATGCGTTTTGCACAAAGTCCAAGGATGCACCTATTTTTTCTTTCTTTACAATTCTTTCAGTAATTACTGTGCCCTAACACTGATTGCACAGGTCATTTTCGACCTTCCTGTGCGCTACTTCACTTTTTTTTCGTGAAAGTTCATGCAAGTATGTGTTGTAGACATAGCGGCAATAACACAAGATAGAGAGACTCATACTAACCAAGTCCTGCTTGTTTCTTGCCCAGGTGGCGCTTTTATATTGCCTCTTGGCAGTGTCACAGGGAGGACTGCTCCAACCAGCAACAAGTGTATCTTCGAGGTCGCAAGATGTGAGTGTAAGCTGTTAATTATACCTTTCGTTTTGTATGTGCGCGAATTAGAGGATTAAGTGAACATTTAGTTCCCTTGCTAATCTACATAGCGGTTGTACATGGTGGCAATAGCTGGTCAAAATGTGTTAGATTCAATGACAATTTATTTAAGTGGTGTTCAGTTGAAATCAATGATCTGTAGTGTTTTTTCGATTAACTTAGCTGGGATGCAAAGGGCACTGGTCATTTTGGTGGAACGATATCATTTTAAGATCAACGTATATAACCTGTCCTCAGTTCTGTCTTCGTTCAACAGGATCTGAATATGTTTGCAGAATGCAGGAAACTACCAGTTCAGCTACCAAGTCATTGACAGCAGCGGAGCAACGAAGTCGAGGTACGAAGTAGCTGATGCCTTCAACAATCGCAAAGGTGGCTACACACTGACCGACGTCGACGGCCGACAAAGGGTGGTTCAATACGTTGCTGGCCCTGTCAGTGGGTTCCGAGCTGTTATTCAGACCAACGAGCACGGAACCAAAACGAGTAGCGCAGCAGCCGCATCTCTGTTGACCCATGGCACAGTTTCTCAACCAGCAGTGCCAGTGTCCAGCTACGTCGTGCCACAAGCCACCTATGCTTCCCCTGCTGTTGAGGTTCCTGCATATGCACCTGCTGTCACGTATACCGCAGCAGCACCAACGCCAGTTAGCCTTGCTGCATTTGGTCCAAGAGTTGCTTACACGGCGCCTGTTAAAGTTGCTACAGTCAACCCCACTGTATCTTACACAGCAACTGCAGGTGTCGCGACACTTGGCCCTGCAGTAGTTCACAGCTCCCCAGGAGTTGTGAAGACTACTGTAGCACAAACACCTGTAGCATACACTCACACACCAGTAGTGTATCAGCAGCAGTTGCCGGTTTACCAAGCGACGCAGTTGTACCAAGTCTCACCGGCTTATCCTTATCGAGCTTCAACAACACTGTCTGGAACCATTGCTTATCCGACATATCCGACTGTCGGCTATCAACCAGGCTACCCGACATCTCACGGTGGATTCGTATTCTTTCCCCACCAGAGAAGTTCTGGTCTCGGTATTGGGGGTCTACCGGCTTTGCCCCCACCCCCACCTGGATACCCACCATTGCCCCCATTCCCCAGCCACCCTGGGAGCATATTCCACCCGATAGGACAATTCCCAAGACAACCGTTCCCAAGACCACCACAACAGCCATTCCCTGGTTTCCCACGGCAGCCATTCCCGAGCCCACCACAGCAGCAACCATTCCCAGGCCCACCGCGGCAACCATTCCCAGGCCCACCGCAGCAACCATTCCCAAGCCCACCGCAGCAACCATTCCCAAGCCCACCGCAGCAGCCACAGCCTCCACAACCACAACCGCAACCACAGCCGCAGCCGCAACCACAGCCGCGACCAACGCCACAGCCAATTCCTCAGCCGAGACCACAACCACAGCCTAGACCACAGCCCAGGCCACAACCTCAGCCCAGGCCTCAGCCTCAACCAATTCCACAGCCAGATGATGACGATGAAATCGCTGACCCACAGTCCGATCCCCCGGTGCTTTCTGGTGACAACGCACCAGGGGCGTCCAACGTACGGAAGCGTTCTCTCGCCCCTGCATCTGAAGCGCAACGTGCCCGCAAGGAAAGGAGGAGCGTTACCAGTGAAGGATCCCCTTCAGAGAGCGCACTCAACCCCCCAAATTTACCTGAACCCAATCGAGTCTAAGCAGGTGACGTCATATTAATCAGGTGTGGAATAACCTCATACACCAATATTTTGTATGAATTCAAATGAAATGCGTGTGTACCCTATTGTTTTCACAACCAGCTTCATAGGTTTTCATCATTTTGCATATTCTTTTCTAGACTACACGCCTTGAACCATTTTCGGATAGTTGCATAATAAGTGCCCAAATATACGTGATTACTACAACTCGTGTAGTGATAATATGCAAACCTAGAGAAGTTTGCAGTGCTGAATACTTGGAAGAACATTAGAAACTCTCTGGATATTTTCATTAATCTTACCTGGCTATTTCATTAGCCACCATATAACAGTACCACCATAGAACATTCCATAACAGTACGTGTAAAAATATTACTCCACATATCATAATCCATCGATATTTTTTAAAGGCAGAGATCGGTATTTAGTTAATAGGTTTCCGCGACACGAGATATTTGTGGGCTTTGAAAAGGTCGGATCACTATTAGTGCTTCAGCATCCCCATATCATCGTCATCATGTATTTCCCTCTCTCTCTCCGTATTAGTGACGATATTTTATATTATCTCTTTCAACAACAATATCAATTTCTCCGAGAGGCCATTGCACGAATGTAGCTTGCTTCACACAGTTATTTTTGACGCGACTTCATAACGTTTTCCTAGGCTGCATACACACCTACAGGACTTAACCATACCTTTCCTTTCTATATTTCAGATAATTCACATCCACCAGCAGGAGCTTTTCAATATTCCTAGTTGACATCATTTTGTACCGTTTATTTTTGTGCACACCTGCAGCCAGACATCAATGAAGAGAGGACCTGCATCTTGTTTGCACACTTTCTTCAACGTGGTGTTTTTCGATTCGTTTCTTTTTTGCTGTCATCGACTTTGCCGATCCTCTTCCTAGCCTCCCTCCTCTGTTTCCGCACCAGTACGCTTTGGTGCAATATAGTTCTGTTGAACATGAAAGTAGGCAAAAGAAAAACACAATACAAAACACGAATTACACTTGACAATACTGATAGCTTGAGTGACGATTCAGTCTTCTGTCTTTCTTTTCCCTCAGTATCAAGGAAGTAGTACCTTATTCGGATAGTTTTGTTTGCTTTTATTGGAACCTCATTTAAATCCCGGCCTCCATTTTTCCTGTGGAAAGTAGCGTTGACAATATTTCCAAACGTCCGCAGGGTACCGTTCTCGTTCATCAGGAGCGCAGTGCCTTGAAAGCTTGCGTGTTTATGCGAAACAGCAACCAAGCTAGTATTTATATATTGTGACATTGTTTGAGGCGGACGTTTGTGTAATAAAGCTGCTTTCCATGGAATGTCTGTATTTTCTTTGATATCGTGCATGCAGTTACTAAAAGTAGTTTACCAGATAATCAGTACAAGCATATGACACCTGACCACTCACTTCAGAGAACGCCTAAACGCGGTGAGCGTACATGGAATGCTAAAAATGGCTATTGCGTGAAGAAGCGAGAGAATCAAGCAGGTAACCTCCGAATTGATTAATTATGATGGAACCTTCAAGAAGCTCTAAACACAGAACTTCACGGTCGTGTCACGCACTCCAGAGCCAACCGTCATTCAGAATGATAGCTCTGTCTTTCCTGACTCCGCCTTTTCCTATTATGACTTTTGATTAATTTAGTGGTTAAAGCAAAAAATGGCGATGTTAGTCCTAAACTACACGGGACTGACTACTCCAGGACCCGTTATTTAGGGCTGATTATATGTAAAACAAATGAAGGGAAAGGAGGCTGGGGGGAAAATACGAAAGGAGAAACTATACAAATCTATACACTTTGTTAGTCACACATGCCCAGTCGCGAGCGCGAAAACATCAATGCACGGCAAGCAAACAAACAAACACTCATAGCCACAGTTGCTTTGCGGCACTTACACGCAATAAAAAAAAATCGAAAAAACAAAGAGCATAGGAGAGTGTCAATGTGGTCTGTCGTCAGTCGGATTCGGTAAAGAGGTAATACGCCTTTTTCTACGGTTATTTGTATTAGTTTCAGCAACAGATATCCGTATTGATACACGCAGGCTCTCACTTCCAAGTTTCAACAAATCGGAAAGGAGAACGATATCATTCTGAATGACGGCTGACTTTGGCGTTCGGTTTTTGAAGTGTGTCGCAACGTGCGACATGTCCCGTGAATTCGTGTTTTTTGTTTGTTTCTTGTCGTTTGGAGCGCGAGAACTTAATAATCATAATGATAATAATCATAACGAACGTTGGTTGGGTCGTTGGTTGGTGGCGTGTTATACAGAGCGATCTGCCTGCCGGTGTCACGGAATGTTGTCGGGGAGGGGGGAGAGATCACACTTCGTGGGACGACTTCGCGGACACCTATGCCGACATTTGTCTTACAGTGGTGGGGAAAACTCAGAGGAAACACCCGGACAGCACAGACGGTGCCGGGATTCGAACGCTGGTCACCTTCCACTCGATCATCTTAGCCACGAAGCAACGGGAGCGAGAACTGGGACATAACCGACGCTGTGTTCAGTTCGGCATCGGGGACCTGATCTGCTTTGGAGGATCAGACAAACACACAAACAGAAAAAGGGTCGTGCCCAATACGGGCGTAGAAAATGCGATGATCCGATTCAAACGTTTCATCCTGTGTTTCCTGATCCCGTTTCTTTCTTTCCCCGATTTCTGAATTACACACAGATGAAGTTCTGTGGCGAAATAGTACACACTGGTGACGATAATAGTTTGCACTAATATAATTTCTGCGCGTAATATGTATGGACGAGTAGACCTTCCGCTTTAGCCACAGCATCGGAAACAACGGAAGCAAGAGAAATGGATAAGTTTCCACGAATACATTCTTTACTTCAAGCAGCATATTCTCTCTGCTCGTTCGTGAGATGTCACTGATCCTTCTCTAAAGTTTCAGGTCGTCTTCGCGGAACTTGCGTAGTTTGTTCTGCCAGGAACATGATCAGCTCCCGTGGCCTAGTCACTAATACCCAAAACGCACTGTCGCACACAATCTGCATCGGTCCGTAATCCTGGTCGGCGTAATCCCGCTGGGCATGTCGTACCGTCCGCACTTCACGTTCGTGATCTTGGTTTTCATTTGCAGCCGTCTGGTGGAAGCTTTACAAAATACCCCCAGAAGTTAAAAATTAAAAGAAAACACTGGTTCATGATGTCTACTTTAAAGAAATTCACGTTAATACAAATGCGATTTCATCTGTTTTTCGATGTTGTTTTCTTCGCTAAGTGTATTTCCTCGCTTGAACAAAGTGTGGCGGAAGCGCAGCGTGGGGTGTGGCGGAAGTGACGTTGCTTTGCACGAAGTACCAATGGAAGTTTGAGGGGCACATGCACCCAGAAGCGACGCCATGTCTGTTTGTCAAACAATAGTCTGAGTGCGTAGCAGACGAACAGTGCACATATTTCAGTGATTTCACAGATTTTGTTTGTGTCAGCTTGAAACTGCGGCCCGCAACAGCGTTGTGGGCGTTTTTCCGAGGTAGTCAGTGTGACGGTCCGCTTTCCTTGTTTATCTTTAATAATAGAACTAGAACTAGAAAATAGATTTAATAATAGGTAATAGAACAACACTGCATTTCACCAAATATTTGGCTGTGTTTAATTGCCTGCTCTGTCAAAAACTGATGGTTTCTTTCAAATTATAAATGTCATATAAAATGTCGTGGTGAGATACCGACTCCAAAGAACGTCCCTTCGAGGCGGGAGATGTGATACAATACACGAACGGCAAACAGCAAGGTTTTGGCTCCTACGTTCGCACACCTCGGCGAAGACAAAAGTTTGGCGAGTAAATAGATTTGGCACACGAAACAAAGAGAGAGTAAGGAGTAAAAGGGACACATTCTCTGGTGACTTGACTCACGTAGCCTTGGCTTGCAGGAATAACACGCTACTGGTGGTACAGTCACTGTCCCTTAAATTGAGTCAGTTTTGTGAACATCTGGCGTACCCTAGAGACGTGCAGGTTTCGTGACACCTCCTTGCTTGCGTGATGTAGTCTTACGTTTATCTTACGTATATCTTTGCGCAATTGCTCTGATCAGATGAACAACGTCTTTGTCCATTTGTGACGTCTCGAACATGTGCTCATGGACAGATGGAAAGAGCTCCTTGTCCTTGAGGTCCTAAACTACTTCATTGATCATAACTTGCACAATATTTTTCTTTGCTAGCTCATTGCGGACCATGACAATACGAAGAGCCTGCTCGCATTTTCTTGTTACTCTGACTACGCCTTCAGATGTGTACAGCAGCCCGCCTCTGCTTTTGCGACGAATCAGTGAATATGCTGACAGCTCAGTGGATGTTGCAGTGAGAACGTCAGAACAGGTGCTACACAGCAATGATCGTTGTAAGTGGCGTACAACAGATCCTGCGATGTACTTGACTGCTCGTCCTGCAATATCAGTTATCCTCCCTGGGTCAGGACAGTAATCATGATCAAGTTCGCTGGCTCCTGACGCTTCTTCAGAATAGGATAGCAGTTGTCTTCGCAGTGCGGTAATGTTGATCACTTCCTCAGGTGAGGGCATCGTTGCACTTGTGACACTCAGGATGGATACAGATTCCAGTGGTAAACAGTTCCCTGTGATTACATCTCTTATTTCATTCTGAATTATCGTCCGCTTAAATGCAGCGCAGAACTGCCGTGCATTTGGATTGTAATTTTGCCTTCCATATGACCTGATTGCACCGAAGAACAACTACAAATGGTCCTGGCATATCTTGTGTGCTGTTATGTATTTCAGCATGTTCTTCCTAATGACTGTTTCTTCATATAAATCCAACAGACTTTTCATAGAGATCTTGAATCCTAAGAATCCAGTTTTTTTGTTTGTGTTGAGCAGCATTGGGCCATTTCTGTACACCCTCAGCTCTGATAAGTACTGGTCAACTATGTTAAATAGGCCTCTTACTCTGTTGACGTTGCCGCTGGTTACGGGCTTCTTCCAATGCTTCGGATGAATGCTTCGGGAATTGAGCACATCGAATATGTCATTGATCTGCCGCAGGAATTGCTCCCTTGCTTCCGATCCCACAAAACCTTCCACATGGCTGGTGCGGCACTCAGCCAAAGCGTCTGCTACTGAGGCACTCAAGACCTGCGCTGCCAAGCTCACTTTCATGGGTTGTTTGTGCCAATTAATGTGGGCTGCCCGCAAACGATTTGCTAAGTGGAGGCCTTGGTTCCTTTGCATTTGGTGCAACTTGTCTATGAAGTGCCATGCTATCATCTTGCCATTTGGATCTATGAAGGCCTTCTTATCACACAGTGTATTTCTAACCAGCTTGAGCGTATGACAAGTGTCCATGAATGCTGCAATTGGCTGGTTGGTGCATGGATGAGGAAATGTCGTCTTTAGTCTCTCTGTGTTATTGAAATCACAACCAAGGCTCCGGAACATGGTAAAGTTTGCAGGTGCACCATCACAGGTAAGAGAAACAATGGTTGCCCCACTATCGTGTGCATGAACGAGAGCTTGGGAGACTAGACTGGAGCGTTGTTCACCATCAAGGCCGTCGACGAGAAAGTAGCCTACTGGCAACTTCCATCGTCCATTTATTTCTACAACCATAATTACGAATGCTGCTTTAGCCAGTGGCAAACAATCTCCTTCTGTGCCTATACCCATGTCCACGTACCCTTGGAATTTCTTACCATCCCACTTGAGCTGCTGACGAATGGACATCTCATCAACCATCATGCTGCACGTGGTGGCAACTCCTATTAGCTTGTACTTTCATTTTGAGTGCTTCTAATGCTTCCTTTGAAAAGCCTGGTTTCCCATCTACAGTCTGGTACCACTTTGCAAGTGTCTTAGGATGTGGCAGACAAGTGTCAAAGACACTCCGGACATAGTTGTATGCTCATGGGGAGTAAAAGTGAATTGTCAGTGCGAATGCTCTGAGCTCAGGAGAATACTGTTTTGGCACAGGTTTTCCTTTAGATTTTGCAATTTGTCTTTTCAAGAGTTGCTGTTTGGCTGCTCCCAAGTTTTCCAGAATGGTGGCACTTTCTTCAAGCAAAATGTTTTGTCTCTTGAAGTCTCTGATTACATCTTTCAGTAGAGCGTTACGCTTCTAAAGTCTACGTTGAGCCTGCTGTAGTCTCTTTATCTGTTTTCTGCTCTTTGTTTGCTGTTGTGTGTACCACTTCACTCTGGCTCTAAGAAATGCCTTCTCTGAGGTGTCGACATGGGCGATAGCCTATAGGATAACAACATAGATAAGTTTGTTCGTAGGAATTTGGATTCATATTCCTTTAATGTACCCTGCAGTAACTACAGAGTAGTGGCACCTAGCATACAGTAGAAACAAGTTTCACAGTAGATCAAGCTTTTCCCTTTGCTCTTCCAACAGCTATTGGTGAAATCCAGTCGCACGACCATTTCCTGGAGCGTAAACAGGGAAGGCAAGAAAAGAAGTTCATGTAACTCGGTATGGCCAAGTGACACAACGCAGATGTTCACAACAAGGCCTGATAAGACTGGCCTCGTCATACATAGGAAGCAAAATATTAAATAGTGCGCTATCACGCAGCAAAGGCGAGGCAAGCTAAGTGGTTATCAGTACTCTGGAACCTGCTTCTCTGGGAGTTACTGGAACCCATTAAGTAGATGCACAGCTACCTCTTGTTCCACATATAGAGGGTGTTTCATTTAAGGTAGACCCCACCTTTAAGAAATAATGGTGCACCTCATCAGTATGGGACCACTTGCGTGATGTTGCACGTAACCCGAACTGATTCTATGTATTTTTTGTTTTGCAATTCACTAATTAACGAAACTCATTTTGTAACTTTCATTATAAGGATTATAGTGGAAGTGTCAATGCTGATGTATTTGATGGTGACACGAGACAGTGAATACCTATGGATGCACCTCGCTGCCATTTACAAGTCGTGTTTCTCCTGGGTCCGAAGAAATGCACCTGGACTTCTGAAAGCACCACCTAAACTGGCTCCGCCACGTGATAAGTGAAATTACTTGCTCAATACAATCGTGGAGATGAATGTTAGGTTCACTATCTCTGTCTTATGCTTCTCCGAAAATATCGGCAGGTAAAAGGCACAGTAAAGTGCCTGCCCAGAGCACGATACAGTGATTCACTCGTGGCTGCAGGATGCTATGCTATTTCTGAGCGTAGAAAGAGTGTCACAGGCTCCCTCATGCTACTGTAAAACCCTTCATTTTCGCACCCCAATTGTTCGCAAATGGGCCACAACAGATAACTTTGCGGCCGCAAGATTTCACAAATTTAGTATTTTTCGGTATGTATGATATGTTCGCGAACTTTGCAAAAATTTTGGTTGCGTGCAAATGAACGGTTTTACAGTTGCTTGCATGAGTTGCCAAAGGAGCAAAAACACAGAATCTTCCAGTGAATTCATTTATTGATTCCATATTCATACATGCACAGAACAGTCATCAAGACGACGATAGTTAGTGTAGAAAAGAATCAACCATGCAAATTACAACAATGAACACACTCAGCACAATTAACATTTGCTGGCTAAGTGTGTTACCTTCATGCAATACATTTTGGGCCAGAAGTATTCAGGATATATTATTTGAAATTCAGTGCAAACATCAAGTTTTATACTTGCATGCTTAAATTTATGAATCTCGGGATAAACGATTACACCCACTACTAAGGTCAGAGATAAAAAGCTGGGCTTATTATTGTTGCGAATCGAATTCGCAACAAAACCAACAAGCTAGAGAAAACTGTCTTTAGTTTCGTGCGCATTGCTTGGTTTGGTGATGCAAGGCTGAAATTATGATCTGTATATGAGGGCTAGAACAGGGTATAGAAATGGAGAATACAGAGTTTTACCCCAAAAACTCATGCCCTAATTAAGCTAATACCATGACAGCTTATGTGGTCTGATGCCGCAAGTCCTACCAGTCGGGACTGGGAACTTGTCCTAGGCTGCACAGGTTCAGCAGTTTCTTGAGTAGTCCACTGAAACTAGAGGCAAATATAAGGCAAATCGTTAGTCCAGTAGATATTGAAACATTACACAAGGTTTACCCTGTTATAAAAATAAAAAAACTTGCATGACTGTAACCACTGAAAAAAGCATTACTATGCTCTAATAATAACTGCACCATATCATGAGCAAGTAAACCTAACATACATCCATATCTTGGTCTGTTGGAGGGCTAATACGGTTCCTGTGGTGACTGGAACCCTGTGCTTTCCTGTAATGTGGCACACATCGAATGAAGTAAGTATGTATTGCCACTGATGTGAAATGCCACACTATAAAATGCCAAGGAGGGTGGTAGAGCAGAAGCATATAGCACAGAGCATTCAAACATAACGTACGTCTGTGTCTTGATCTGTGGGAGGGCTATATGGTTCACCTGGCGATTGGAACCCTGTGCTGCCCTGCAATGTAACACATGTCCATGATAACTGAGTAGGTACTGTCACTGATGTCGAGTTCCACATTGTAGAACACTACAAAGGGTGCTACGAGCCGCACACCACGGGGTGTTCAGTTCACGAACAAAATAGTGTTTAGCAGAACAAAAAATAAATGACAGAAGAATGCTGTGGAAAAGTAGCCCAGTACCATGTCATTAGTGCTCACAAGTAGGTCCCAGAGGAGGCCAGCAGTCCCCTACAAATACAATATTGTCTTCCCTCAATAAACATGTATATGTTCTGAAATAAGCTATTTGGGAAGAGACATTCAGCAACTTTACATACAAGTACTATGAACACATGTTGCTACGTAATTGTTTGTGTGACACAATAGCAATTTACAGCAGCCTAATTCTTTGTGTACACTTGCCTGGTCATCACTGGGCCCAACATGTGCAAAAAGAGGTGCCAGACATTGCACGTCGCTGGCCAGAGCAGCAGCTGCCGACTGAAAATTGAAAATTGGACATGGAGTATTGCTGGTTTTGTTCCTTTGCACTCACACGCCCATGCTGCAAGCATTACCGTTTCGACAGCATCTGTTGGCAGCTCGGTTCCAATCACGGCAGGTTCCCAGAGGGGATCACCAGGCCCCTGTAAATGCTCCTGGTAACTCTCAGCATGTAACATGATAACAATTTCAGCTACCCCAGTATAGTTTCCTGAACGTCGCTGTGCTCCACATGCACAGCCAGATGACGCATGTCACTCGGTAGAGCAGCTGCTGACGACTGAAAATTGAAAATCACACTCAGGGACTTACTGCTGTCAAAACAGAAGTAATGAAAAGCACGTTTCCACAACTTCATCTGAACCTTGCAGACAGTTAACATTGTCGTATACCTAGAGAGTATGTGTACCAGTGGCATAACCACAAGCAGACGTTGGGGGTGTACTTAACTCAGCCCGTTTACCTCTGCTAGGCTAACCCATGCAAATCGTGGAAGTTTAATGAGAAAGTGCATACATATTGGGGGGGGAAGGGCAGGTTAAGGGGTCTGGCCCCTTATTTCGATGGTGGCTGCACAACTGGTGTGTACGTATTAGAACCTCCTGCCATTATCCGTTCCTTGTACCCACATATGTCCAGGGGCGAATTTAAGGGTCCGTCATGGGGGGGGGGGGGCGGTCTTAAAAAGATTTTGTGCTTTGTGGCACAGTATCATCCAGGAGTTTTTACGCAGGGAACGCAGCCGTATTGGGGGGTGGGGAAGGGGCAGTCCCCTCCCTATATCCGCGCCTGCATATGTCCCAAGCATTACCACTTTTTCGACGCTTGTTGTTGGCTCAGTTCCCACCGCTGCATATTCCCAGAGGTGATCAGTAGGTTCCTGCAAATGTAAAATTATGTTCAGATGTATTAGCATATGTTCAAAGAAAACTAAAGATAAATGGTAAGACAAAGGGTGGAGGTGCTCCGGTAGTTTTTGGCATGTGACACAGTGATAATTTACAGCTGCGACATTCTGATTACCTGAATGCTGCTGTGCTCCACGTGCACAGGCGGAACTGCTTGATGGGGAACGGGGCTGGGTGGAGAAGCTGTTGTTGACTGAAAGTACAAAATTCGACCAGGGTCATATTGACACCATTGAAAGTAATCAAAGGTATACTTTGGGTGCCCGATTTGAGCCTTGCAGATAATCAGAAGCGTCTTGTAGTCAAATTTTTTTTTTCGTTAGGAGACACTATAATATCCCATTACCCGCGTGCATATTACATGCCGTGTGCTCTCATTCGAAAAGCAACACCGCACGAAGAGGGTTGTAAAAGAAAATTAAATAGCACCTTGTAACAACTACTGCAAACATGGCATGTGGTTTTCTTCATTGTTCTGTTTGTGAAGCGTTCTGTTTTCCAATAAAGGCTGACACCCTGTATTGCTATTGCAAGTATTACCTATTCTTCACGACCTACTTACGGCTTATTCATGACCACATCTACAAAACAGGAAAGCCATATGTTGCACACAGCTTGATTCGATAATACCAATATAGTTATTTCCGTGTCTGTTGCTGCGATCCTACCTGACCGATGTCCACAGTTTCAGAACCAGATGCTGAGCATGGAGCGGAGCTCGATGCTGATGCCGGATACGGCGATTCCGAGTGGCTGCGTGACGGTGTGACGGGCTGAAAGTATAGTCGGCGTATAGTATAGTATAGTAGGCGTCGTTAGCTGTGAACTTCATGCATGTGCATGTGTGGTGTTAACACGAAACTCTTGTCCTTACTTCTGACTGATAGGCGACAGTCGGAACGGCATCGTCTCGCAAACGAACCGAGCTCAACGAGGTTCGGTCAATATGCTCTTCTCGAAAGTGCAAAGAACATATGGAGCTGTACTTTGACGGCTCACGGTCGGGAGGGTAGCCTAAGGCTTGAAGCCAGTCTGAAGTCAGCGGCACGACGCTGCTGATTTTTCGGGATCCTACGCGAGAAACGATGAGGTTTCTTAAAGGCCCGCATTTTCTGCGGTTGCAAATGTCACTCACCTGTGAAAAGTGACACCATCCAGTCTTCGACCTGAGTGATTCTTGCAGCCGGGAACGAAACAGCTCGGCATGCTGGTGACTGCATGCACTTTCGGTTCGCTGCTTCACCCGGACACTCGAAACGAGACAACGGAGACGTCCTTTTTGCAACGCAAGCGATTGAAGGGCGGCCGGCGCGGCGCCAATTACAACGTCACATGTATGTGGGCGAGGAGACGGAGAGGTGAGAGAGGAACTTTGCTTGACCAACGAACATGGCCGCTGGGAACCCCCTCCCTGTCCTCCGCCGTCCCGTTCGGCGAGACACACTCCCTCCTTAGGTTTCTTTCCTCCATATTGCCGCTGTCATCGCCGCCATCTTGCCAACCCGGAACCGGCAGTGCGAGTAGCGAGAAGGAGAGGGCGAAAGGAAGCCACTGCGCCTGCGCCAACCCTCCTTGAAGTGTGTAATCATGTTCGCGAACGGGGGACAAGTGTCTGTGTTGTTCATCTCTGTCGCCGAGACTCGCTTTGTCCGCACCTGAGGGCGATCACAATCGCTGCCTAATCACGATTGCGCGCGATGTGGATCCTGCATCGGTGCGTTTTGGGTATAAGAAAACGCTTTTGAGATTGCCGAGATGGTAACCTCAGTTCGAATCCTAGCAACTGGTGCTCTCCAGATGCATTCCAGACACGCTGTAAAGGGAAGTATCGGCGCAGTTTCCGATGAAGTCGGCCCAGCACGCACGATCCCCATGTGCAAGGTGCCGCCGTATCGACAGGCAATGCACGACATCGACATGACATACTAACAGAACGCCACTATGCAACAAACAAAGACCATGCTGCACGTGCCGCAGAGCAGGACTGCGGATGATTTCGACAGGAAATTGGGGTTCTGTAACGTGCGCTCGAAATCATCGTCACATGGTGGTGCCCCTAGTAGCACATATTGTGGCCTCGATGTTGGAACAATGTTGCGAATGTTGTCCAACATTGGACAACGTTGGGGCAACATTTAAAAACATTTCGCAACTGTCCTGCAACATTATCAAAAGTGGACCAACATTAATTGATATTCAGCAATGTTCATGCAACAGGGCAGAGCAACGTTGGAGGGACCTTGCGACTCTACGTTTCGTAGACGTTGTTTATTGTCTTTCCAGCAACATAACACTGCGCAACACTCTTACCAACAGAGGAAACCTGCTGGTTTTACAGCTCCGCTCAGCAGGTATTCGCATTAGAGACGAAAGCCTGAATTAAAAACACAGTATATGACAGGAAGGGATGTCAGGGATGTTGTTGACTACACTTGACTCTTGCAGATGCAAGGGTTAACTTCAAAGACGCATCCTGGTCAGCGTTACAAACGTTGTACGCCCTACTACACTTAATCAGCATGCCCCAACAGTTTGTATTCTAGTATATGCTCCATCCTGTTCGCAAAGCTAGCGCTTAGTGGCAGTATAACCTATATACTCAAAGCGGTCTCCCCCAGCTCCACCCTAGTGTCCAAGTGAAGCGGGTGGGTTATGGCACTTATTTGCGGAGCTAAAGACGGGTGCAAGTGGCGTACAAGTGCTTGTAGTCAGCATGCATCTGGCTTCCGACGTAAAAAAAGAAAAAAATCGTGGTCGATCCGAGGGAAATGCGTGAGCATTAAAATTTGAAAACTCTTTCGGAACTTCACTTCACAACACTACACAACCCTTCACACGACCCTACACAACGCTAACGCAAGATAGCATCCGCAGCCAAACGAGCCGTTCGTGCTTCCTCCAATTCAGCTTGGCGGCGCCGTCTCGCAGCTTCAGCCTTCTTTCGCCGCTGCTTCTCCGCCCAACTTTTATAACCGATGGCGCGCCCACGCAGACGCGTCTGAATCTGTCGACCACCACAGCTGCACTGCCGGCGCCGCGTCGCATCGCACTCTTCACACGCCCTCTCCTTCCCGCCTTCCCTCTCCACTCACCGCGCATGCGCGCTGCACGTTCGCGGCTACAGACACACCACGCCGGAATTCTTTCGTAGCGAGGACTCTAACGCTAACGCATTAAAAGAAGTAAATACGCACAATTACCTACGTCAATATCTTGCCAATATTACCTAAATGTCATAACATTGCCGTTATGTGGAATGTTGCAGTTGTCGTGTTGCAGCAATGTTGCAAGGACATTTTCCGGCAACGTTGTCAGAATGTGGCCTGGACCGGGCATTAGCCATGTTTCTGCAACGTTACATGATAGTATTGCCGACAACGTTCCGGCAACATAGTGTCCTACCAGAGGATCTAAGCAATATCCGGCGAACGTTGAAGAACCCTGGGTGGCCGAAGTTATCCACAACCTTACCCTGCAGCATGTGCAGTATGCAGCCACAAATGTATAGGAGGACTCACATTACGTGCAAATTTGGTCTCACTTATTAACTGCGTCAACGTTAATAATTTAATAATAATTGAGGGGTTACGTCGCGAGACAACTGAGATCATGAGCGACGCCACAGCGGTCGGTCTGTGGATTGCTTTTGCACACCTGAGGGTTCTTTAACGTGCGATGAAAGCTTATCACACGGCACCCCGTATTTAGCGTCCTTCGCGGAAGACGGCGTCCCTAAGCAAATGGGTTCCCTGCCACCAAGTTGCTGGCGTCCTCGGCCGGGTTCGAACTAGAGCACTGCACGTACCCGGGCTTACCCGAAAGCCCGAGCCCGGTCCGGCCCGTCGGCCGGGCTTTGCGTTTTTTTATGCGGGCTTGGGCCGGGCTCGGGTTTCACCCACCAGGCCCGGACCGGGTACAGTCTTGACAACGCCGACCATGGTCGGGCATGTACGCGAACATATTTGGCGAGACTGAACAGCTGAATTTTAATGTCACTTTTCTTTTTCATTGGGTAAGGTGTATCATGGTATTCTCATCTAAGAACTATCACTTTATTACACGTGATCATGCTTATTTCGTGTAATGGGTCTGGATTTAACACGTGCACTCACACACATTTGTGGACGTTTGGTGTGTCGGGCACGCTGAGCAAATCGGGCACGAGGGACAGTTAGGTTAGGTGTTGGGACATTATTTCGTTCCAGAAGGGGGAAAACACCGGTGCATGCGCAATAGAGCGGAAATGAGTCTCACTTGATCGGCAAGGTACATACATATCGCGCACGCGCCAGTGCGCGCTGCCTTCCCAAGCAAGCAAGCACCAAACACACAGCGGCTTGCCGGCCGAGAAACACAGCCTGTAAAACACAGAGCGTACCTCCTCACTCTCCACCATTTAGCTGCGTCCTTTTCCTCGCTGCTCTGTGCTCTTTCAATACGCGGATTTGAAGGGAGACCAGAGCAGAGACCACAGCATAGCGCACGTCAAAAGAACCCCAAGAGGTCCAAATTATACACATTCCTACCCTGCGGCATGTGCAACATGTCACCACACTGCACAGACAAACCTTACGTGTAACGTCACAGTACCATTTGTGCTGTTTAGTAAATCTCAATACGCCTCCGAGCCTCGAGAACACACAGAGCAGAGGCGGGCTGGGACCGGGCCTGAACATGGAAACAGTCGGGTACGGGCTGGGCCCGGGCCAGCGGAGTCGGGCTCGGGCCGGGCCCGGGCTGGAAATCTATACAAGACGCCGGACCCGGGCCGGGTGCGGGCCGTAGGAGCCGGGTCTGGGCCGCGCCTGAAAATTAGGCCCGTGCAGTGCTCTAGTTCGAACCCGCGATCTCGGGATCAGAAGGCGAACACGCTACCGACTGAGCCACCGAGGCCGGTCAACATTCCAGTTTGCATTGAGTTTACGTTGTGAAGCTTACATTGAGAGTTCATATCACACGAAGCACGCACTAAAAGTGCTTTCCAACTGGAACGATACAGTGACTGCCAGCTTTTAAATTTCGCCTATTACATGGTCGCATGTACAAGGTGCGTTCCTGGGGCATTGAGCCAACATTTTTCACGTTCATCATAGATGCAGCAATGAACAAGAAACAACTAACCGTGTGTTATTTATCAACCGATTCAACCACACCCTATAGGTTCTTCATCTTTCTTTTCCCTCTCTCTCTCTAGGAGGGTAGGCTGTGCTCAGAATTAACACCTCAGGAATAGAACAGGGTGCGGATATAAGGAGTACATGGTCAAGGAAGACGTGAAGCGTAGCTCATTTACTAGGCGATTACGAAACGGAAATTGAAAGCCAGCTGTAAACGAGTTCTGAAGATGAAATAGAAGCTAAGAAACGCAGCAACTCATGTAAAATATATGAAATTTACTTATGTCCAAGTGGACATACTGTGGAGACGATGCATGTTGGAACCACTCCTTCCGATTGATCAGTTATGCTCACCACGAATTAGTAGATACATTTTTGTTTTTCAAAATTCAGACATTCTCGTACGGTGAGAGTCCGTGTTGGTTCCACACGCGAGCTAGACCGTGTTGCCCTTTGTGTTCCTCAATCTTAGGGTTTCGAGTGTGAACGTCTGGCAGTACCCAGTATTTTCTATAAAAACACTTCATTTCCTACATTTCACAAATGTGTGAACAACCTACAGAATATGACCACCTATACCCAAATAATGTGACCATAATCCTCCGATCCCCAAGGCGAGACACCTACTAATTGCTACCTAGTCCGCAATCAATTACGGTACTTTAACCGGAATGTATTCTGTTTAGTGTGCCGTCATACTTCCTGATACGAAGGGGAAATCCCGCCTCCAACTCGCTGAACTTGCACATCCATTTCGTCTTTATTGTCAGCGTCACAAAGATGGATCATCATATCAAAGTCATGCTCCCATTGAGAGAGCTTGGTGAGCAAAGCGTGCATAAACTATCGATACTATATACTTTCTACAAGGTATTCACTCTGAGAATGGCGTATTAGCCAATACGTAAGAATCTGTCATTAAAGGTACTGTAGACAAGCATTATATGATGTGACTAGAGACTTTGTTGCTTCTAAATACCATATGTGGAACCATACGACCGACAACGCGCTCTATATATTTCTAATTTGCCATGAAAGCTGCGGCGTAGCGGAGCGCTGCGACGCCCGGTGTCAAACAACCCCCTGTACAGCGGGCAACACTGAAAATTGGTATTACATGCTATTACACCAGAACTTCGTTATTTTAGTAACCATATAATTAGTTTTTGTGTTTACCTATGCATTCTGAAACTCCTGTTAACAGTGTTTTTTGCGAAGTAACCTAGCTCTGGCCGCTGTTCGATGGAGGCTCCCCCTACTCCTCTGCTGCGCCTGCGCACTCCTTCTGTTCGCGGCCTTTTTCGAACGAACAAACTCTCTCTGTGAACCTCTGTGAACAAACAAGTCCCGACGCTGTCTGGCTTCTTGAACGTCTGACACATATTTTCAAAGACTCAGCATTTCATTACAGTTCGTTTATCCGTTTATCCTCCGATGTGGATCGTTGTGTGGACTGCAGGGGCGGATTTTATGGTGGATTGTAGTGGATTGTTATGTCGGGCCCAGTGTTATACGCACGCAATGTGGTTGCCGCCGGAAGTACGGATTCATTTCGAATACCTCGTACAGTGTTGCCCGTAATCTTTAATTGTAATTTTCTAATTAATTGCACCGTCCATTGGAATGAAACTTGCACAAATTTTGTCCTGGTGACTTGGACTATCGAATAGCCACACTGAATGACATTTGACCGGTCCTGCTTTACAGTACCTTTAAAGTAGCACAGAAGTCCTTTTAACACCCTGTTTTCTTTCTATAAAACTGTAAAGTAGGCCAGTAAGATGCACCATAAGAAGTAATTCACACCACAGAGTCATAATTATTGCAGAAATTGAATTTAAAGTACGCCGCAAAAAGCGACCGTGCGCAGCGGTGGTGGAGAGCAGTACCAGCCTGTGATCTGCCTGGAACCTCGCGCTGACGCTACAGGGGCTACGATCGCTGATTGGTCCAGAGAAATGTTATCTGCTACTCAGCTGTCGTCTGCTACTCAGCTGTCGTCTGCTACTCGGCTGTTCGGGGTTCTGAAAAAGCACTGGTCCTGGCTCGGTCATGTTTCGGCCGTTCCATCTATCCCCAATTTACCTGGGTAACTGGCAAAACTGGTTTACGGCGGCAAAGGGACAGGGCGCTGCACAGTAAACTTTTTTACACTTTTTTGCTGTAAATGGCTTGTCCCATGGCGCACACCCTTTTGGTGTTGCCTTTACACTCAAATGATGAGTGTTTTCTAATACACCCTTTATTTAAGTGTATTCCTAATAAAACACTGTTATAATGGGCGTTTAAAAATAAAAACACCCTTAAAAGGGGAGTATTCTATTGAAAACACCTTTTATGATGGAATTGTTTGCTGGCAAATATTCCCTCGCAAATAGCTAGTGTAATAGAAGCTTCTGCGGCAGCATGCCGAGCCCAGTGGCCGAGACATACAGTTCGACGTTCTTGCTTCTATGGCAAGCACCAAACTGAACAGGACAGACTTCCAGCCGTGGTTCCATCGTAGAACCTAAACCGGAGCGCAATGCGTCGCAGGCACGCCTTGTTAGCTTGGTAACACTGTGGGACCAACTTGAGTGACGAGGCTTGAAGAGACCTCGGGCACCCTCAGTTGCCTATATTCGCGTGTCGGATGGATCATATACTGAAATACAGTTTGTTGGGGCACGTTAGTTACATGTGGTGGGGATGGGGGGGGGGGACGTTTGTAACGGTGACGGGAATGCGCTTTTGCAATTAACACCCACGCTTGCAACGAGTCAAAGATATCAGTTAAATACCTAACATCCTTCCCTGTCAAATACTGTGTTTCTAACATAGGTTATCATCTATAATGTGATTACATGCCGAGCGGAGCTGTGAAAGCAGCAGAATTTTTTCTCACTAAATAAAACACAATTTTTAACACCATATTCCCAATTCCAGTGGGATGTAAAAAAGGTGTATTAGACGGTAAACACCTGTTTCAGCACCCCACTTTACACCCTTAGTGATCGACACTGGATAAAACGTGGTGTATGTCGATATTACACCTTTAGTAATGCTCTTCTTGCACCCTTTGCGGAATAGAAAATGGTGTTTTTATAAGAATACACCTTTTTTGAGCAAATAATGGTGTAAAATCATTTACTGTGTGACCCCCACTGACCAGCAAACCAGAACGAGTTGACTCTGTAACATCATCGGTGACGTGGCATTATACCTTCTCCTCGTTATACCCGGAGCGGCGAATTAAGGGTGAACGCGTGGAGTCATGTTTATGTGAGTTTCTTTCTCTCTTTTTTTTCTTTTCTGGGAAACAAATTGCACACATCAAAACCTTCCGCGCTATTCAAATGACACACATTTTCATCAGATGTCTTGATGTAAAAATTTTTTTGGATGGCCCTCTGTACTCCATTAAGTAGATTATGGAAAGATGCAAGCCGGTAGAAGGTCACGTGTACGTTGGACGCTGTTTCGCCTCTCTCTCTCTTTTTTCTTTCGTTTTTCTTTTTTTTTTTTTTTGATTCGGAGCTCGTTGCAGTCAAAAGCGTGACAGAACGCAGACGCACACAAGCAGCCTGGATGGGACAGTGGGACTACGAGGGCAAAAGCTTGACCTATCCCGCCTAAATCGGGTCGTCCCGTCTCATTACCATAATAGCATGCGATGCATGTCCATAAAGTTTAGGAACGCCTGTAACTGCAACACGGCCGAGGAGACCAGCAACTTCTGGCAAGGTACAGGTCCCAACAGAAGTTTACGGAACACGCAAGCGGTGTTTTTTTTTTTTTTTTTTTTTCCTCAGTTCGACACCCCACCGGCGAGCAGAAATGGGCTCGATACTCGTTCATAGGGGTGAGCGAGTGCGCTGGTAGCGACACACCGCGGTAGTTTCGGTACGGCTTGAATGTGCTCCAAGGTTGGTTCGAATTAGTGTCGCTGCCGGCGTACTCCTCCACCGCTCTTAACGAGTGAACAAGCCCGCTTCCGCTTGCCGCTAGGGTGTCGCACAGAGGAAAGGATACACCGCTCGCGTGTTCCGTAAACTTTTGTCGGGACCTGTACAAGTTGCTTAGACACGCCGTCTTCCGCGAGGGACGTTAAACACGGTGCGCCGTGCGTTGAGGTTTTGGTCCACGCTATGGAACCCTCAGGTGGGCAAAATTAATCCACAGGCCGATCATCGTGGTGTCGCTCATGAACGTAGCTGCCTCATGACGTAAGGCTATGGCTTATCCTGATTTGTAATTACACCTCAGTGTACTATTGCAGCGGGATGCGGGTGACAACCCTGCGTGACCGAGACGACGCAATGGTGCAACGTGGGAGAGGAAGACGTAGAAGGGGAACCTTTAAAGGGACAGTCGGCCACAGAAATGTCGTATATGAAACAGGCACCTCACTGCTTCCCATCGTTCGACAATACATTTTGCCAGTTTTCTTACTAAACATGCGTTTACACATTCAAGAAATTAATTCTATAGATCAGGCATTGTCTTTCATGTTTACTAAACTTCCGTGGCCTCAATATGAACGTCTTGTGCGTCTGAAGAACGAATGATAGAGCAACGTGCAGTCGGGTTGGCTGGGTCTTTCGTGCGTTCTTTCCGACTCCTTCTATTTCGTTTTTACATTTCCCGCTAAGTGGATGCCTCGTGGCAAGCCCGCGTACTAGCACGTATTCCTGAAAGTTACAGAGGTGGCAATGTCGCGGGAAACCCTATATTATGATCCTGGGTGCAAAAAAAAAAAAACGTCCGGCACTAACCCACGCGTGCTTCATCAGTCCAGGCAGGGCGACAGAAAGTGGGAGTCACCATTCGCCGGCGTGCAGACAGGTCTACAAAAAGGTGGTATATTCCACATGCCTATTCTTTACCTTTCGTCGGCATGGCGTGTTTGGAGAGAGACATTTATCAAGTTGAAATTTTCTCCGTCTACGATTTTCTCGGTTTTCCTCATTTTTTCACTTTCATTTGTCCACTAACGTATCGAACCCCAAGCGGCCGTTGTGTGGACAGCTTGTGTGTTCTGGCGTAGCCCACTCACCCTTTGTGGAACAATAGTCTCCATATTTTCTTTATATGCAATCGAATCCAACTCGAGTTGTTGACGATTAAAAAACAGAACAATATTGCGTGCGCTAATGTGCGGTAAACGTTATATCTGATTGCGGTGTTGCTGTCTTCAGTCCAGTCAGCTATATTGTCCAGTCAGCTCCTGTCAAGGTCCTATGATACGGGCAGAGTGAAGCGGTGCCCAAGTCTCAGTATGTGAAGCACAATGTGAAGCACACAATAAAAACGTCACGAACTTTCGTCATGCAGAACTAGGTGTCAGCGGTGCGTCACACAGAATGTGACGCGGTATGAGGGGGTACGATGTTGTACCAGAGGAAATTACAACTGAAAAAGCTAACGTTTTTCTTTTTCTTTTTACCCGGACAACAGCCCCAGTGAGTTTTTGTTCAAACATTTTGTGGACGCGTTTTATTTCGCGCACATCTTTTTCACAGGATTATCTTGTGAACGCTCGCACTATTTCCATGTCATATATCTGTTGTTGAGGGGAATCTCATCTTGACACCTGTTTGGGTATGGGCCTTGACGCTGGAAGGACAATCCAGCACTTCAGTGGCAATTATGCGTTCGTTGGAAAGGTTAGATTAACGCGAAAACTGAGTCGATTCACTTTCTGGTTGATATTAACCCAAGGCTCGGGGGTCATCGACTTGATGCAAGTCACGAAGAGATGGTGGAGAAGCGAACGGTAGAAAATATGAGTACGAACAAGATGCCCCAGGACTCAGTTGCTAACACCTTTAGGGGCGCGTTCCTCGCCGCTTCTGAGCTTCGCCAGTTCGCGTTGGCTCCGCCTCGCCACCATTTTTCCACAGGCCGTCCAATGGCCGTGGTGGAAGTGAAAAAAGGAAAGACCACTGCTTTAATTATAGCGGCTAAATCACCATCGCCAACCGTCGAGCCGCACGACAGTGCGTGGAGAATAAAGCTTTCTGTTGTACATTTTTCGTCCATTGGCTGCTTGTGTTTCATTCGCGTTCTCTCGTCTCATCACCCCACCACCACTAGCACTACCTAAAGCTGCGATAGTCGCGACGTTGCCCGCCTGAGCGTGGCCGACTGCGGCAAGCAGTTCTATCATCATCACCACCACTACCTAACCCTTCACGAATATATTGCATGGAACATAATTCAAGCACAGATTGTTCTTCGAGTCGTGTCATATGTAAGGATATGAAATGACACATAGCTTAATTGGCTTGTGCCCCAGTTTCGTATTAAAGAAGCAGTGAGGTGGCCCTTTTTTTTTTTTCGTTTAGCTGTGCAGAGTGTTCTCCAACGAATAAAATCAGTTCCTGAAAAATAATGATGAGCGTAGGGTGACCTACAGAGCGAGCGCGAGGGCTCTGTTCCGCACGCGTCCGAAGAATCATTCTCCTCCCGAAAAGAGCGCATCGCAGAACGAAAGGACGTCGTGACGTACGCCACTCAGCACAGCTCATGCATGTATAAGCGGCGCGTGAGCTGCGAAGAAAAGCAAATGAGATAAGGCACGGAGCCCTCACCACGTCACGAGAGTATCGTGTCGGCCCTCCGCGGCGGTTTTCTCCGACTGCTTTTTGTCTGTAATTACTGCTTTGTAAATTGGATTGCACAGCTGCAACGCACCGCAGAGCGAAAATATTTGGTATGGGGATTCCTGGTGAACAGCTTGACAGAGGAGGCAGCATTTCAAGCGATGTTAAGTGTCACCTCATTGCTCCCTTAACCCAAAGCTAAGTTTACTGTTAGCCGTATGAGTTCTGGTACTAATTCGGAATACCTTTGTCACCATGCTCTCTTTGTTCCTTTCCCCCCACATGGTAGCGTTCCTTTTCTCCCACGTGGCATGATGGTGGTATGGAAGGCATGCTGATGAGTGCGGTATTTACGCACTGGGTCGTAGTCAGCGACCCCTTCCTCATTTAAGAGGAGATAAATATTTATTTCCAACGCGAACGTCGCACAACGAACATGTCTTCGTCGTTCCATGTCCCCTCTGCCAACACCGACGATCAAAGGCGCACGAACTGGCAGGGAACGGCTCTTTAGCGTTCACCCCGGAAAGCGTACTGCACCGCGTAGCATGCCTGTTGCTATGATGATGGACGGAGTCAATGCAAACTTGGGAATCTGCAACGTAGCTGCGAACATGCGCCTGACCATTCAACGACCTCCCACGCAGCGTAGGCGAAGGCGGAGCAAACGCCAACTTGCGAAGCTACGAAATCGCGAGGAACGCACCGTAGGACGTCAGCCCGGTTTCACTAACGTCGATTAAAGTTAGTTCTAATCGATGCTTTCAAAACCGAGCTCCCCACCGCACAGGAAAAGTTAAGTTCAACTTGTTTCACCAGTGCTGCCACAGGAGAAGGAGGGTGGAGCGCTGTGATTGGCTGGCAGGAAATGTTTCGCCTGTGATTTCGGCACGCGATAACGGATGATATTTGTGATGTTGTACTGATGATCTTTGTGATGTTGATAACTGTACCAGCCGACTACACGACCAGTAAAGATTTAATTTAGTATTCATTATTTATCTTGAGCAAAATTTCAGATAATCGTTAATCCTTGCGTTCTACACTTGTCCGTTACGATAACAACATGAAACAACAACTTAAGAAAATTACTAACTTGTTGATAACATTTGTTTCTGTATGTCAAAGTCTCAAGCTTCAGTTACATGCAAGTTGGGCTGCCCTTAGCATGAAGCCGCTTTCTACCTTCTTACCACTTGACACGGCACACAGCAGCATATGTGCAACTTGCTTCCGCAACAATATCTAAATTTCCCTTGCGTGGCGCACACCATACTCATTGCTGACGATGAGCTGAGCTCAAGCTACAAGGTGTTCTAGTGAAAAGAAATTGAGGAGCTACCCTTTGGCCACTGAAAGATGTGATAGGGGATCGCTGGGTCATCTTGAATTGCAAGCACAGAAGTGGGGTGGGGTTGAAAAGAAACTAGGTGGCCATTATTACAATTGCGTCTTAACAGGTTAATGCGTCTCACATGCCTCTAAAGTTGTAAGCAATGGTTGCGGTGTTTTTCCTGTAAGGTCAAGAAATAAGGGAAATTATAAAAAAAATAGCGATAAAGAAGATTGAGAAGTGGAATAATATGATAATAAGGGGATAGCAGTTTCCAAGTGGATACGCAAAGTATCATCTTTGCATCAGATGATAGATTTCGCATCTTTCAAAGAGGTACATAGACTCAACAGTTGTCCAAAACGAACAATTCAGAAGTTGGTTGACTTCTCACTTTCTCTCCTTCCCCATTTCCGTCACTTAGTTGGTTCTGCTTTCTACCTCCAAACGCGTGAAGTTGCATCTCTATGTAGCGCGCGCCACCTCGTAAGGGAGGACGGACTTGCAGATAATCGTCGTCCGTTGAATCCCGCATAGAGGTCTCTGCCGTTACTCCGCCGCGCACTAAGACAGCGGAAGCGGCGGGGTGCCACTTTGGTCGATATGACCCTAACTTTCGGCAAAAGCGACTATTATACTGGGATTAGCGGCTTCCCACACTGTGGGTTCTTGAGGGCGCAATGACGTGTACAAACGTTGGATTACTTTGATACAACTCCCTCGGTGGCAGCATTATACAGAGAGCGTAAGCACAAGGAAACGAGTGGCATTTGACAAATTTCGTGAATCAAGATAGCAGACGAATATATAAATAAACAGATACAACTGGAAAGCTTTCCAGTTGTTTTGTTTTTCAGTGTTTACTTTCCCCCCCATTTTTTGTCGGGTCTGCTTATTGTAAACTTTCTCTCTCTGTACACACATATAGATATATATATATATACATATACTTGTATACGCGAACTTCACACCTTGTACCTGATGAAGCGTGGTCCCCCACGCGAAAGCTTGTATATATTACACTAAGGAAGCTTCAGTGTTGCTTTTTGTATTGTGCTACATTTCTTATCGGACTTGACTTTCCCTGTTTCACCGAGATTCTGAAGTTAACTATAGCAAATATGAGCCTGCTGTGCTCTGAACTGCTTCAGTGAAGCTGGAGAAAGTCAAAGCTTGATGGCTGCCGTCAGGAAATCGCGTGAAATATGATGTCCACACACTGTAAAAGTAGTAATTTTGCACGAGGACTTCATTTTCACAAATTTCGCGACCACCATTTTTTTCTTTTCTTTTTCGAATTATTGGCAGCGATGACAGAAAAATGCTAGCATTACAACTTCTAACAAATGAGATTCATGAATTCGAAGCGACGAAGTTATCGCGGTAAAGACATTGCAGCAGCACATTGTACACGACACACCGTAGAGACACTACAATACCGCCATCTTCACTGTCACAATGCATGCAAAAGAATGACGGCAGGAAGACCTACTGGGCATTGACGTCGATGCCGGCATCCGCAATCTTAGTAAGGACCACCCTTGTCAATTAAGCACATTCAAAGCTCAGACGAAGAAGAAGAAAAGGTTGTCACCCAATTCGTTATGTTAGCTTCTCCTGTCAACTTGATATGTATGCTTGTATGCTTATGTATGTGCTTCTTGCAATATTATATGCAGCAGCTGCGGTACAGGTCATGGGAATCACCAAGGCTGTCATCCTCACGGACTCGCGTAGCGCTCTCCAAATGGAACTCCACATGCAATGGCATTCTAGCAGTGTGTACGAGAACGGCATGTGCCCAACACAGGACAATCGGTGGAGACATCTCCCTGCAATGGATCCCCTCCCACGTCGGCATTAGTGCCAACAAAAAAGCGGACCATCTTGCTGCTGCTGCACACCACAGCACTAGCCCTAGTTTGCCAACCCCGGGACAGAAAATTGGTCATCAATGAGATAGTTCTTATGCAGCACCCTGGGATCCGGGACATCCTGGAAAATCATCGACTTGATCTCCCACTGAAAGGACTTTCCCGCAGTGCACAAACCCTGCTCTTCAGGTTGCGAACAAGAAGCGCTTTCACTGAATCACAATTATTCAAGATTGGCTCTCTAGACAACGCAAACTGCATACATTGTCAGCAAATTGAAACTATCGAACATATCCTACTGCATTGCCGTGCATATGCTGCGGTGCGGGAGAAATACCTTGGCCATTGCAGGAATTGTACGGTGGATGATGTCCTACATCCCAGAGGCGCTTTCACGGAAAGGTATTCCAAAATTCGCAGCCTCGTCTGCTTTCTCCAGGAATCGGGCCTCGCTCAAAGGCTATGAGAACTGCTCGGACTTTTCATCAACTCTGGGAGTGACTGCCTTAGATCGTAACTTTCGGCCGTCATCATTCCTTCATCTGTTATCACATCATCTCATCTCATCCTGGCTACATTCGTGAGGCCAACAACGGCAAGCCGGTTTACGCCACCACCACCACCGATATGTATGTGATATCCAGAATAGCTCAGTTCTGCAACGAACACGTACCGCTACATTAATGTAGCGGTACGTGTTCGTTGCAGAACTCCCGCATAATATTCCCTTCGTGCCCCCATCCGAATTCGCGAATTATTAAGACCAGAAAATTAAACACTTTTGCAATACTCCTTTATTGTTCTGAATACATATTCGAAGCCGAACAAAAAACTGGAAGAAAGGCTAAGCTTATTCAAGATGAAAGCGAGGCACACTTCCCCGAGAAAATCCTCGGCTCCTGGCGCGCTGACGATCAAAATGAAAAGGCCTAATCAAAGCAAATATAATATGTGATAATAATATATAATAAATATTATTATAAATTAAGCCAATATAATAATATAATAGCAAATATAATAAAAGGCAAAATGAAAGGCAAAAATTCCTCCTCGAACTCTGGATGATACTAAACTTTACGATCTGTGCCACGGACCTTAATAGCTTAATATTATGGTTACATTTCTTTATATTTTTTATTTTTTGCCCCCAATTAGAAAGCCATATAATTACGGTTGAGCTCTCCGGGGCCTAGGCCGAATGTTCGTGTGAGGTCTATGGCAAATGGTGTGTCTAGCGATTACCAGTATTCATTCTACGACTTAAATCATGACATCGAACCCTGAGCATCTGGCTTCATTAAGTAGCGCGCTATGGCATTAAGATCAAACAACTTATTTCGCATACGACGCAGAGTGAATAATTGCATTTTCAGCTAGACATGATGATGATGATGACGATGAGTTTTTATGGCGCATCGACAACTTTCAGCTAGGCAGCGGAAACTTGTTTTTTTTTTCGATTCCGTGTTAGCGCCGCGAAGCAACTGTGGCTATGAGCGGCGTACAGATGTGCCCAGATGGAGAGAGGACAGCAGGAAGGAGTGGGGAACAGGGGATTAGTATGCGTCCTGGGCTTCGAACCCACCACCTCCCAGTCTTCAGCACGACCTTGGCTACTACAACCGAGCGGGCCTTAACCCGCTCGGCCATGCCGCTCGTGCACTTGTTCGTATTTTGCAACATGGTTGATACTTACGAATGGCAACGGAGCATTCTCAACCACATGTCCCCTGTAACCTCAGGAGGACTGTGCAGGCACAAAGCCTAAAGCAGTCACCTTACTTGAAACCCCTCCCCATTACCCCCGGTCCTGGATGGCACACCTGTACCAGTCCTGAAGATCAACAAGCAACGGATCTTGTGTGCCAGTTTAATCAGCTTGTCCGCCAACAGGATGTCCGCTTGGCATGTCGTCGTCTCCTGGTCACGTGCGCCGCAGAAGACACAGCTTGTGGCAACTGCTACCACCGCGTGAAGTACAGCTCCCGTTGGCATATTTCTGTTATCAAGGTATTGCAGTTTGCTTCCGTTACACTAATCGTTGCCATAGGTCTTTATGAAATTTTCATCCTGTATGCTGCAAACATGTTACGTCTACAAAAAAACGGCAGTTCCCCTTATTTTGTCACTGATTATCGATTCCCAACCAGTCTAACAACTGCAGCGCCCGACCTATCCTCCTATTTAGGGCTTTACAGCCGCATACTATGTGTCCATTCAAACAACTTGTAATCTTCCAACGAGGCTTTCCCCTGACGCACGTCTGCCTTGTTCAAACAGACAGTAGAAGGTTATCAAAGAAAGTGCTATTCGTCTAGCTCACGGATTACTCTCCTTGATAACGACACTAGACAGAAAGCGACGTCGGGGACAACACCATGATAAGTAAGTGGGCGATGGCTCAACTTATCTGAAGCTGGCTGCGGCTCAGGAAAGTGTTGAGCGCTCGTGCAACTGATGGTTTAACAAGGGCAATAGAAGAGTACTCTGAAGGACGATAACAGGCATCTTATGTCGCCGTCTTGTGGTGTGTCTTCTGTCGTCGTCTGGCGTTCTAACTCAACGCCAAAACTGTGCCTAAATACTAGCAACAACGTATATAGTGGTGATTAGGCCTTCACCTACTGACATCTGTGTCACCGTGCTATCTATTTCTCTTCACTTGCCTATGCGAGCAAAGAGTGAAACAGAAAAAGTAGAGGACAACAGTAACACAAGAAGGTACACTATCCATATACAGCTGATTATATTTTTCCACAAATTTCACGCTTTACGCAAGATTGTATCGTATATATATATAAATAAACAAGACAGCACAGGAACAGATAACTATTCTATCCCGAACTGATTGATGACGAAAAGGGTGGAAACTTTGAGAATCAATGGGCGAGGAAAGAATAAATACTATTGCAAATTATATGAGCGTAGAATTTGGTTCGGTTTCCTTGCTTTCAGCTTTCCTCTTCCATGGCAGTCACTCATTGTTGTGCGGAGGTCACCATGCTTGGAGCGGCCCCTTAGCAGCCAACGGTAACGGTATATTACCGAAATCAAGGATCAGTGATAATTTATTGTGTGACAAGGCAAAAACTACAGGTTAGTCGGGACTGTTAGGGCGGGCCCTGCAATACAGTCTCTGTACAGCAAATAAATACTCAAACAATAATTGTCATGTAGAGGAGAACACAAATGAAAGTAACATAGAAATTTCGCGAAGTCCAGTGACAAAACATAATATATAATGTCACAGAAGGTGAACGTAGTTAAGAAGCGTGAATGTGTGGAGTACGACTGAATGGAAGGGTGAGTTTAAGCTCTGTTTTAAAGTTACATGGAATTTGAATGCCTCTTAATTCAACCGGCAAATAATTCCATATGTCCGAAACCATAACTAAGAAAGGAAAAATTTCCAAAGTTAGTCCTCGTGGTGTGTGGATATAATGTACATACGTCATTTCTAAGAGTGTACGGGAGAGCACAGGAGTGTACGGGAGCAAAAAAATTACACACTAGTGTTTGTGTGTTTTTTTGTTTGTTTTTTTCAGCACGTCTTTTGCCTTAACGCATAATGTTGCAAGCGAATCTGCTTCCACAAAAATATTAGTGTCGCCCGCGTAGAGAACGCATGGCTCTGACAAATATTTAGGTAGATCGTTTACAAAGCTCACAAATAATAATGGACCGGATCCCTGCGGCACACCTGATCGAATATTAGAGGTGTCGAAGTCATACCTTCCCACAGAGACGTGCTGCTGTGTACCACTCCTACATCAAAATTTAAGTGGTGTTCCGCGGATTCCATACTTTTCTAGCTTTAACAGTAGTATATCATGATTGATCATGTCAAGTGCCTTTGTAAAGCCCCCAAGAATCCCCAAAGTTAGAATTCTGTTTTCGATGTTCGTTCGTTTCAATCTTCTCTGTGGCGCTAATGAGTGCTGTGGTTGTACATTTTCCATTACGAAATCCAAATTCTGAAGAAGTGTTAAGCTTACCGAGTCAAGAACATTCTCCAGCCGAACTAAGATAAATGTCTCAAATACTTTACTGGGAGTGGAAAGAAGAGTGGCCGATAATTATTCGTGGAAGATCGATCTCTCTTCTTATACACATATACGCACGCACACACACACACATATATATACATATATATACAGAAGTTCAAAAAAAGACGCGGAAACAGATTTTAGGGAAGTTACAAACCCTAGTTTATTACATAGGGAGACGTTAAGAAGTAAAATGGGCAAGGGGTCGACGTTTCGACAGTGGCACTGTCTTCGTCAGGACAAAAGATGCGTAGCTGGTTACACATTACTTAAATAGGTTTGGTACATGACGTCATAATCGGTACGGGCGCGCCACAGGCGTTTGTCAAATTTAACGTCTCCCTATGTAATAAACTAGTGTTTGTAACTTCCCTAAAATCTGTTTCCGCGTCTTTTTTTGAACTTCTGTAAAACTTCGTGGCCGTTTGATAATCCTTTTACCTCACCCTGCATATATATATATATATATATATCAGAAGAAGGGAATGGTTAGCCATGATGTAGGATTGCTAATCCCGAAAGCAAAACAGACAGGAAGATGAAGCGGCAGAGACACAGAAAATTTAGAAGACATACAGGAAAAGACAGCTGGGTCCCCCCCCCCCCCCCCATTCCAGGCCAAATCACCCAAACGGCGTGCTCGACCCCCCTCAGTTTTGGTTCCAAAAATTATCATGGACTCCTTACTGCAAATAAAGACAGTTTCCCGAGTTTTACTTGACTATGTTGAACCGCTGTCGATTTAGGCGGGGACAAAGTTCGTCAGAATCGCGATAACCATGCTGCGAAAAAACTGACTTAGTGAGCAGGGTTTTGCGTCTAGGTTGACGTTGGTGACATAGAATGAAAGAGCGTGGCTCTAACATTCTGACAATATCAAGTTCTTCCGTCGTGGTCAATTTTCGGCCTCTGAGACAGAGCTGCTTTTTGGCGCTATTTCTTACAAGTTTACGCCTTGCTAATGGCGCCTTTTGCACAAGCTGGAAGGGCCAAAAAAGTTTAGCGTATTCTGCAGCTTCCATACTTAAAAATCACGTGTTTTGACGACCGAGCGCGGAATACTTTTTGCCACAATTAATCCAAAATGTCGTACTTTTGGCAAAGTTGGCCGTTTTCAACGCCATTTTCGAAAATGAAGTGGTCGGCAGAGGACGATTCAAATGGATGGAAATGACAGATCAACGTCAACACTAACACATATAAAATTAAGAATGTACTTTACGATAAGCGCGAGCAAACAAATTTTATGTCCCACATGGTTACGCGGGTGCTGCACGAGACGGCACCCAGTAAGGCGCGCGAACTGATCGCGTGCCCAGGTTTCACAAGTCGCATCCTACGGCAGGATATGAGCATACCCCCTTTCCCCCAGCCCTTTTGTTAGTAAACTGTGTAGGTTTTGTTGTTATTAGTGCATTAGTAAGTATTGTTAGTAGGTATTTGTCAGAGTCGCGGCGTTTTAAAGTGGTAGTCATGAGAAACGACAACGGTGCATTCACACTCACAAGGAATATTATGAGCAAAGCATGCTATCGCTTCGGATGTGCGTTTCTTATGATTAATAGCAACGCGGGTAACGTTGTGAGCGGATCGCTTTTGCTGCATTGTAGCAAAGCTTAAAGCATGGTATACTATCGGGGCAGCACTTACTCTGAGTTGGCCCACCGCAATTTCGTCGTAATTTCCGACTCTTTATGCCACGAAAACGCTGCAGTTAACTGCTTCCAGTCCGAACTGATGCATAGGATACGAGATTATCATCCTGCCATCAAAAGGGTTCACTAATTTACAGACGGCGCAGCGTATCACTATAAAAACAAAGGCTTCATTAACCTTTGCTGTCATTATTCCGACTTCGGCATACGGGCATCTTGACACTTCAACGCCACATTCCACGGTAAAGACCCGTGTGACAGAGTCGGAGGAACTGTGAAGAGGCTCGCCGCTAGAGCAAGTAAGCAGAGGCCACTTCACGGTCAGAATTTAAATCCGATTGATCTCTACAAGTGGGCTGCTGAATGTCTCGAGAACAGAAAGACGACAGTTATATGATTATGAGTAACGACACTTATATGATTCCTTCCGAGCTCTAAATTATTCGGGTATTGTGGAAGGAGACAATCGAGAGCGGTGTAGCAGTGCAACACGGCCGATGTCACACCTGCAGAAAGCATTCGCACGCTGCGTTCAGTGTATTTCACCCATACCAACTCCGCGCACGCGCAGATGGCGCCTCCCGTTTGTGAACAGTAAAGTGGTCTGTACCTAGAGCGGAGAACACCACTGGCAGGGTATATAGGCGGGTCTTACGATGCAGGTTGATTTTGTGTTTGATGCTTTCAAGAATTCCGGTTGTTATCCATGGTTACCTTATCTTACTACGCCTGCTTATCACAATTTATTGTGGTGCATTTATTTAGGATATCAGTAAGTGAGCCAACAAAGTAATGGTACATGTCAGGGGCATTGCGGCAATGTGAAATTCCCAAAACTGTTCATCGAGCAAACTTTGAACAGAGTCACAATTAACATGACATCCGTGATCAACATCAGGAATCGGACCCCTCCTTGCAGCAATTTATACTAATTCGTGATCACAGATATCACAGATGGGAACTAGTAACGATAATAGTGACTTTTAGTGGCATCGTACGCTATTACCTTCGCGTACGTAGGGTAGCGGCGGTTATTCTCGGCACGCGCAAAACATAAAGGGAGCTTCGCGCAGTGCGCAAAACCACCTCGCTATCCCTTAGGTACGCAAAGCGATAGCGTACGATACACTAAAACTCACTATTGAAAACGGAAATGCGTACCGAGCAACATGAAACGAAATGCAAACACATACCACATCAAACAAACCCAAGTAGAAAAGAAAATAGAAAAGAAAATGATCGACTGGTACTGAGTTCGGGTAATGGTTATTACTCTAACGCAACCACAGTGATTTGTTCTCGTATTTCTCCCTTTCTGAGGACCCTATCCCCATAGGCGCCGACTGCGGGGGGGCGCGGGGGCCCTTGCCCCCCCGGAACATGAACTAGGGGGGGGGGCGCCCCCCCTAGTAAAATATGTATCCGCTCCGCCATACTCATTATCACAGTAGAAGGTGAGGCGAAGAAACACAGAGGATGACACAACACATGGCCTGAATTTCGCCCAAAGCAATCAGATCCATGAAACGAAGCAGTCGAAAAGGTACCAGCAGCTGCCAGTGAGGTGTAACAGTTGGATCTACGGAACGCATATCCGTTGGGACCGGGTTCAACTCCCGCTGCTCCATTTCATTGACCATATTCATACATGTATATTGCGCGCATTTCGGGTCAAACACCGAGGATTCCTTTTGCACTCAGTTTTCAAAGGCGTAATGCCTTCAGTTGTGCACATATTCACTGTTTCCGTTCTCTCTGTTTTTTTTTTTTTGTTGTTGTTCTTCCTTCCTCTTATTTCTATACCAGTTCTGCATACATCATGGGATCCCGCCTGAGTGTGTGATTCTTCAGCTTTAGTTTTGTGTTGTTCATTTTTCTTTTCCTTTTCTTTCCTTCTTTCTGTTTTCTTTTGCACTCTTCTTTTCTTTGCCTTTTTTGTCTGCCCCCTTTCACTTTTGTTTTTTTGAATAACAAGCCGATATCCATCTGGCTTACCTTTCCTTTCTATTTTTTCTTAATAAACTTACCCCCCCCCGCCAGAGTACTTACTTCGCGGTGCGCCCTTGCCCCCCCCCCCCCCCCCCCCCCCCAGCGTGGGACACCTATCATGAATCTTCAGGGTCCATCTCCCACCTGTTTGTTCCAGTATGCAGCATTCATGATGCAAACTCATACAGAAGACATGTACAGAACAGTTTTCACGACATAGTACCGGGACGCACACTTAGGATTGTTTCTGTTGACCTTGACGTGAGAGTCAGTGCGGTCACGGGGGGTCCGCACCGGGTATGGCGAACAAAAGGGGTGACCCACCGAACCCGTACTTTCTTTCTCTGCGGCGCGATTACACCAAAAACATCAGGAGCCCTCTCGTTAGCACGCCATTGTTTTTTCGACGTGTGCTATGATAGTTATTTATAGTGTATCGCATGGTATGACTATTTGGAGAAAGGGACGGGGAAGAGGGGCGACGAGAAGAGTTCTAGCACCGGGTGCCGCATTCGGCATACCCTCGGCGCGTGTGCAGTTTTCGTGGTACATGTCTGTGGGTACGACTATGGAAGGAAGTCTGATTTCTGCAGGAAACTAAACAGGATGAAGACACGTTTCTACAGCTTATCTTTTAAATACAACAAAATGTACGATTTCACCGAAGCGAAATTACTTGTGTTTTACGTGCGTATTTTGTACTCTGCCGCCCTCGTTGGTCCAGTCGTATGTAGCATGTCCGGCAACTAAACCAAATGGACCAGCTCCCGTGGCATAGTGGTTAGAATGATCGTTTTCCACGCCGAGACTGGGAGGTGACACGGGTTCGAATCCTGTGTCTGACGTTTCCTTGAGTTTTCCGAAGACTTCCCAGACGAATGTTGGCACAATTTCCCATGAAGTCGGCCCAGGACGCATACTAATCTCCCTGTTCCCCACTCCTTCCTGCTGCCCTCTCTCAATCTGTCCACGTCTTACGCCGCTCATAGCCACAGTTGCTTCGCGGCGCTAACACGGAAATTTAAAAAATAATCCCAATGGACCTTATTCACATACGCGTCGTATCTTAGCGGCTCTCCAGCGAACCACGCTCGGAGCGCGTCGAAAACAAATCCACGTGTGTAGCACAAAGTAGAGCCCTGTACGGGCCGAGTTTTCCCAGCCCGACCCGGCCCGGGCGCATCCAAAAATGGCCCGGCCCGGCCCGATGACTAAGCCAGTACAGCCTGGCCTAGTATTTCCAGCCGTGACGTACGCGTTTCTGGAGCTTATAAAACAAATTAAGTAAATTTATAAGAACAGAAGACAGGGCCACAAACATAGAAGTGCCGGCGGTTTAACATCGCAAAAGCACGAGATGAAATCAAATCTAGAACGCACGCGGGCAAGCGCGTTATCGTTACACTATCAAGTTTTTGTGGAGGTAGAGGATGTTGTCGACAAACTCTTCCTCCCAATCTCTACCCCTTTCACCAAGCTTTCCGAAAGTGATTGTGAAATACGTGAGGAGTCAGGAGCAATGTGAAGTGACTTTGAGAATCCTCTGGAGTGTTCAATCATACGCATAATGCAGTGCCCTTCCCTTGTTTTTGTAAATATGTGCACAGGAATGACGCAAGCACGTGATGATATGAACTAATAGTCCTCCATTGTGTGGAATTAGGTGCGTTACACTGCCGGGCCTGACTCTCAGAAACATGTTCGTCGGCCCGCCCCGCGGTGTCGGCGTCTTTCGTCGGCCCGGGCCCGGCCCGGCCAGGCCCGTGGTACTCGCGCCTTTTGTCGGCCCGGCCTCGGCCCGGCCCGGAGCAAACAGCCAATTACAAGCCCGGCCGCGGGCCGGGTCGGGGGCCTGGACCCGTGCAGGGCTCTAGCACAAAGGACCTAAACCGGTACGGAGTGGGACCGACGAGCTCGCGCCATCCGTGCGGTCTCCCCACTGGACCCCACTTCTGTCGTCCCCAGCTTGCAAGCTAATTCAGTGACCCATTGTCTTCACTGGCACCGAGTTCTGGCTTGAAGCTCGCTTTGTTCTGGGGCACCACCTCCACTTAGCGGACTCTGGTATCCCTTTATGATCTATTGGGGACGTGGTGTTTGGTGACTCATGTCATACCACGACTGACCATCTAGCCATTTTTAGGAAATAACATATAATTCCACAGCACATTTGTTCACAGTCAGGTTAATACGACCTACTATGGGGGACTGAGGGTCAAATCGCAGTATGGTGTCCACGAACGAGGCGCATTTCTTTCCCTGGCCATATCTGGGGTTTTGGCATATCATGTTTTGAAGGTGTTTCGGAAAGTGAGAAGAATATTTTCGTCTTGGGGCAATCTCCGCTTGCCGAGGAACAAGATACTTTCGTCCGGGAAGATATCCAACTGAAATTTGAGGAAACACATTAAGTATGTTAAATTTCGTGTTTGCAATTCCTTGCAAAGTCGCTTCTATCGCAAAGTCGCTGCTCCATGAGGGCATCCCCGTTGTCTTTACCTTGTTGTCTTGGAGAAATGGCGTGTACGAGTCTTCCTTAAGACTAAGGATATTCTAGTATCTTAATTGTATTTTAAATACTGTTTGAAGTATTTGCTACTCTTACTTAATTACTTTTTGGTGTAGGCTAGTTCCATCTCAAATCGAACAATCCGGTACACTTGATGTCTCGAATGAACGGGAAAAAAATATATGTTGAAGCCATCGGTGAGTTATGAGAAATAAACGCTTTCCGAATTCTCTGCGCTGCGCGGTTCGGGAAGTTGGAGAGGAGGAAAAAACTGCCTCTCATAAGACGATGTCGTCGCGCGCGGGTTTGACCGTTCGCTACAAGGCTATTTCTTGTCGCATTATAGAAATTTCTGATCTGGCTTTACACCAGTTAGAGCACAATAGGATCCTGCGTTGGCAGTGCTGTACCGGTTTTTGTTGGTCTGCAAAAAAATATCAAAGTTGACTCAAAGTGCCGAAAAACACCATATTCACTGCAGCTTTGCGGACGATGTACAAAACGGATAAGACTGAGCTTTATGCCGTTTAATTTGCCATTCATAGGGCTATCGAATGATGTATAATTTGTTGCTCTACTCTGTAAGGAACGTAAGCGATACCTCTTTTAGTAGCACCATGCCACCGAAAAATGACGAATTTCGGAAGCCTTTATCTAAAAAACCCCACCAAAAACTTTCCTCGAAAATTTTATATGTTGTAGGTAGTTCCTTAGACTATGCAGAGAAGCAAAATCAAAATTCGGACTTGATCGGTAGGCGCACTGTGAATTTTTTGCCAGCCCTATCAAGCGGAGGCACCGTGTCCCGCGTGTTGCAAAATCAAATTTTCCAAAGGGACTTTCAACTTCTGTCTTCATATAAAAAGTAATTGCTGTCATTTGAAACCATTCTAAGGTTCCAAGGTTTCCTTTTCAAGGTTCTGAGCGTTTGCGTTCATAACAATGGTGTAGTCGCTGAATCTAGATTGTAGAGCAACCAGATGGTGCTCGCATTTTTTGCGGGATGTCACACATGCATTGCAAGTGCTGGGAGCCCGGGAAGAACAGAATGATTTTACATCTTTGTAAGAGGCATATCTGTTCAGGGTTATTCTAAACAAGCATATTTACTGTACGCATTATGGCAGGAGGGACGCAGTGACTTCCAGTATTATTTGAAACATTTCCTTTAATTCCTATGGCCCCATGACCTCGGACGGGGGAAATTGCACTGAGGAAAATGTTGTAGTGTCATACGCACATACTCAAGGGTAATTCATGGTGCCTTTTATGAACCTTGCCGAAACAGCTCGACTGGCGCCGCTGTCCAATATGTTATTCGGTTCGACATGCTGCGACCACGGGAAGGTCCTGATCGCATTTACTCCTTGAAGACACATTGCGCAAAGTTTCGCCTACACACAGAAGACGCTTCACTCACTTCTCGACTACAGAAGTGCATGGAGTGCCCTTATACAGAGTGTGCGACGACATTTGCATTACTGTAGTGTGTCGTCCTGGTATCACACCTACCTGAATGGCCTCTTTGTTGTACAGTGCTGATCGTGTGGATTTAGCTGACTATATATATATATATATATACCGCCTCATACACAAGAAAAAAGTGCTATAGACAAAGGATTTTCGCTTTGCTTCGGAGCTCGGCGTAGCTGCCATAAAGGCTGTGGTTCCAGCAAATCAAGCCGAAGGTGTAACAGAAATGGGCCAGTTATGCAGAAGCTGCTTCAAGTACTTCGCAGCAAAGGTGGCTGAATCACAACACGCAGCAATGTTGCCCACATTTGAAAGAAAATCTGACAAGAACCTGCCATCAAAAGTAACATTAAGGAAAGTGGCTTCCACAACGGCCTAAAGCAGTTCATGACACGAGCACTCTCATCCACCCGGAATGCTCTGCATAACTTTCTTTACCTTCTTAGCTTCATCACCTTGTCTTCTTCGCTGTCAAGTTGTTGTTATTCTGTGTACTGTAAATATGCTTCGATATGATCACCGTGGACAAATATACCTCTTATTGAGACGCAAAAGTATTCTAAAGCATTCTGTTCTTCACGGGCTCCCAGCACTTGCAATGCGTGTGTGTCATCCCGCAACAAATGTTAGCACATATGGTTGCTCCACAATCTACATTCAGCGATTACAACACTATTTTGAACGCAAGCGCTCAGAACGGTTTCAAATGATAGCAATTACTGTTTATGTGAAGACAGAAGTTGAAATACCCTCTGGAAAATTCGATTTTGCAACACGCGGGACACGGTGCCACGGCTTGAATGCGCTCCGCGTATAGGGCTGGCAAAAAATTCACAGTACGCCTACCGATAAAGTCCGACTTTTGATTTTTCTTCTGTGCATAGTCTAAGGAATTACCTACAACATATAAAATTTTCGAGGCAAGTTTTTGGTGGGGTTTTTTAGATAAAGGCTTCCGAAATTCGTCATTTTTCGGTGGTATGGTGTTACTGAAAGAGGTATCGCTTACGTTCCTGACAGAGTAGAGCAACAAATTATATATCATTCGATAGCCACATGAATAACAAATTAAACGGCATAAAGCTCAATCTTATCCGTTTTGTACATCGTCCGCAAAGCTGCAGTCAATATGGTGTTTTTCGGCACTTTGAGTCAACTTTGATATTTTTTTGCAGACCAACAAAAACCGGTACAGCACTGCCAACGCAGGATCCTATTGTGCTCTAACTGGTGTAAAGCCAGATCAAGAAATTTCTATAATGCGACAAGAAATAGCCTTGTAGCGAACGGTCAAACCCGCGCGCGACGACATCGTCTTATGAGAGGCAGTTTTTTCCTCCTCTCCAACTTCCCGAACCGCGCAGCGCAGAGAATTCGGAAAGCGTTTATTTCTCTTAACTCACCGATGGCTTCAACATATATTTTTTTCCCGTTCATTCGAGACATCAAGTGTACCGGATTGTTCGATTTGAGATGGAACTAGCCTAGTTATACCCTATCTTAATTACGTTCTACCTATGGTACTTATCTTGTTTTAAATATTTTCTTGTACATGTATGGATAAATTATAGTGCATACACCCATACATTTTACAGAGTCAAGCAGTAGCACACAATCTTTGATCGCAAGTGGAAAAGTAAGGGTACACACGGCAACTAGCATTACTTATATGTTAAGGAAAGAGAAACTATTCGAACAGAGACTGCTCTCTAGTAGTTGATAGAATGAAATCGTTGTACATGTAGTTTACCTCGAAAGGAAAGTTAGGTAGCAAGCGAGCTGGTGGTGACGATCCATGACTTGAAAACCCGAGACGAGGTAGGGATGGAAACAGACATTTGTCTGTTTTCGTCCCTACCTCGTCTCGGGTTTTCAAGTCATAGTTTACCTCATATCCGTACTCCATGCAGGGGTCTCGGCGAGACCCATCATGTTGATATATTCCTTTTCTATTGTTTGCTATTGCTTAACTCAAGTGATGTAAACTCATTTTCCGTTTGACGAAATTGCTGCCTTTTGAGTACGAATGAATTAGACCACCGCAAGAGCTCCAAATGTGTGCATCCCCTTGAAGCGCCTCTCTTGAGGGGGTTTCGGCAAGCTAGGTACTTGACGTGTCTAGAAGGCTTGGCAGAGTAAGCATTCCGCTAACGATAAACTTGCACTTATCGCGTCGTGTTGTAAAGCTATCTCTCAACTTCGAGTCAATGGTTGCGCTCAGTGCTTGGAATAGGAGTGCTGCACCGATACCCTATTTGTCTATGTGAACGCACCAATGTGAAACGCGATCTCCTCAAACTCAACTTCCAGTTTACAGAATGTTCAAAATATGCGGTGGATAGTTCGCACCGCACAGGTGGAAATACCAGCCCTGCGAGTCAGAGCTGTGACGTAATTAATTACAGGCAACTAACTTACTGTAATCAATTCATGTTAGAGTGATTATTTACTGTTCCTAAGGGCTTTCAACATCGGTTACTCCAGCTGTAATTTAATATGAGTTTGCATGTAATTTGTACTCAAGCGACAACTTGGCTAACGTTATAAATCTGGTTTAGAGATTCTACTGCAAATTCCCGTCTGTAGTATTGCATTCTTCCAAATGTTCAGCCTCTTCTACTTCGATCAGGTTTTTCATGTTTCTTATAGCCTGCTTTCACTGATCGTGTGGACACCCAGTGCACTCAATCAGTTATGCAGTTTTTGAACCTATCTTTCGATAAATTTATGGTGGTATGTATGCAGCACTTTAAAGGAGCTATGAACCCTCCCGAGCTAGCCCGTCGACTGTGTCGGCACGAAACGGCGATTTTAACTTGTTGGCCGTGACACTTTTTGTATAGATAAATCCGATAGGTCCGTACCCAACCAATGCGACCACGGTTACCTCTGCTGCAGAGGCGTCGGAAGGCCTTCACGGCAGGGGGGGGAGGGGGGAACCCTAACCTAACCCAACCCAACCTAACCTAACATAGAGGAGAGCCCAACGGAGAGCACTGTCGTGGAGCATAGGGCTGCCACCTGACCGGAATTCACCCGAACAGCTCGGAAATTCAATACTTCCGTTCGGTGTCGTGGTGAAGGTGTAATCTGGACATAAAATGTTCGGAAATTGGACAAGTAGGAGTGAAATCCTTACGACTTCACGTGGGCTATGTAAAGTTTCGGATTCCGCACGACTGACTTTAGAGGTGGTGCCTTGAAGCCAGCTATCGAGGGTGGTTCGTCGTTTCGAAGTGTTTGGCATTCGTCCTACAGACAGAGAAAGGAATAGTGCCTATAATATTGAATTTGCTGTAGTTGCTGTCCATGCATATTGTGTGGTTACTCCAAGCATTTAAAACATCAAGCCTTAGTCTTCCCGAACACTGCCTCACCTTGCAAGCCGCTCTTGTCGTTTACAGGACTTCCACTTCACACTTCCCCTCACGCTCTTTCACTTTTCGAAGGCGTGACTTCTCGCATAGTACTGGTCACATCCAGGTCTTCTTCTTTCGCTCAATTCTCTCCTTCTGGGTGCCGCGTGTCTCAGTTCGAATCGAAACTAGGGTTACATGATAGGTATTGCTGTAGTGAAATTATCCCGGAATCACCCCGTCTGCATCGCAAATAGGAATAGGTGGGAACGGTTTAGGAATGGAATAGGAATGACACATGGTAGTAATAATTCGTGGCTTTACGTCGCAAGACAACTCTGATCATGAGCAACACAGTGGTCGGTCTGCGGATTGTCTTTACCCACCTGAGGGTTCTTTAACGTGCGCCGAAAGACACATGGTAGTGATCGGAGGAATGGAATGGCATCAACATTTATCAGAAGGGATTGTGGAATTAGCGTTCCCACAAAAAGAGCTGATGTTTTTTGAAGAAAGCAACATGCTCCTATATGAACCTCGAATAGTCTTATGCTGTTTGTCTGTATTATTTGTACTAAGTTTAAATTCAAGTTTAAGTTAAGTTAAGTTTAAGTTCATTCAAGTTTAAGAGTGTAGATCATACGACGTTATGCGTACCTCCGCGTTGGGTCTGATTGGGTGCTACAGTTCTTCAAATGACGTAACAACCCGGTTGAAAAACACTACAGAAAATCTCATAGAAACATAGCATTCTCTCAGAATTTCTTACAGGAGCGACTTCATCTCTCAGAATTTCCTACAGAGGATAGGAAGATTCGTATACATATTCTCACAGGCACATCAATGAGAAAATATCCTAACGTGATGCACAAGATTCATTAAAGTATTATGAACACTATGTGAAGCACATCACTTGAGGTAGAGGTTCCAAGCTGCGTTACTGAGGTAACAGGACAGAAGAAATGTTAACGTGATGCATTTCAGGTCGACCATAGTGCAGAAAAGGTGTGTAAACATTGCATGCAGGAAAGTTACCAAAATTATTATGAGCCAGCCATACATGCCAGTTGACGACATGACGACAAATCATCTGCTACATTACCTACTTTTTCAGCCACGAGACTCGTGTTTGAAGGAACAGACAGCAATTTATATTCTGCATGATACTAAAAAATATGTCACAAAATGTAGGCTGCATCGAGTGCTTTGATGTAAAGTGTAGATCATTTGCAGATTAAGCTTGTTTACTGCTGACAGTTCTTGCATAATTTTTCCTTATTTTCAGGGCCACCTACTGTCCTCACGATACATTGTGCCATGTTTTTCTTCGTTATTAATCAGTACCTAAGTGTGTGAGTGTTTGAGCAAAGATTGTTTTGTACAGACACCTAATCCAAACTCTCCAGTAGCTTAAATTTGACACAGTGGACACAGTGACCACAACGCATTCCCATTTTGGGTGGAACATTTTGTATCCTTTACCATCTTTCACATACATTAAATCTTCATAGTACATCGAGTCACGTCGCTCAGGACGCCCATGCTAACCCTCTTCTCCCCCAATCATTCCTGCTGTTCCCAATCTGTCCATATCTGTACACTGCTCATAGCCAAGGGTGCTTTGCTGCGCTAGCATGCATATATATCAAAAAAATGTCCAAACGCATTTGGTGAAAGCACGCAAGGGGGGGGGGATGGCACCATCCAGCGGCGTCTAGGGTACACTAATATAAGTAACTAAATATGCATCATGAACATATGCTTTGTGTTTTCTTGCTACTGCATAAAACAGTCAATGCAGGCTGCACACATTCCTGTTCGAGCAATAAAGTACGCAAGATATGAACCACCAATCTTGATGCCCAGGTATCATTCAAAAATACATTTTTGTTCACAACGAATGCAGTCGATTGCAGCTCTGATGTTGTTAGTAAGTTCAAGTACAGCACATTCAGTGGACGAGTGGCGCCTAAACCCAAACTGGCTCGGCGTTAGCAAATTGAACTTTGCAATGTAATTATTGAGACGAATCACGAGAAGTTTCTCGAAAACCTTGCTAAAAAATGGCAGGATGGCAATGGGACGATAGTTATCGATAAGGGTGGGCTTGCCTGTTTTGTAGAGCGGTGTAATCCTGGCAAGTTTTAAAGCAGCGGGGAAAGTGCCGGTCTTAAACATGAGGTTAAAAATACGACGTTAAACATGTGCAGCCATCAGTGAGTGGCGGGCACGTATTGGTTCAAGATCACTCATGGGACCAGACAGCGGAATCTGCTCCGTGACCCCGCTCTCCTCTGCATGCTGCCTTAGGTCGTTATGGAGTATGCATGTTGTCTCTACAAGTAGTTTGACATGTCTTGGCTCCGCGTAAATTGTAGTGTGGTAGATACGGAAGCGGTTTGCAAGTATGCCGAATGCACTTTCTACTACATTTCTGGCCCGTGAAAGTCGCTTATTAAATGCATCATCTTCGTGGGTGAGATGACTTCCAGGGCAAGGAGTCATTATGTTCTCACTGAGAGGGAAAGCGTTGTCACAAGAAACACTGGTGGTACTAGCAATGAGCTGTTTGGTAGCTGTATTGATTTTGGTAGCCCCAGCTTATCAGTTGTCAACAGAGTTTGTAGAGGTGTACGAGACCAGATACCACCATCACTTGAAGAGCCTGGGGCACTGGCATCCACATACATCAGCTTGTACCTGGCATCTACGACTGCACACAGTACAAGGCTGTATGTCTTCTTGTAATTAAAAAACACTGAACCGGATTTCTTCGGCTTAACAATCATTACATGTTTACCGTCCATTGCTCCTGTACAGTTGGGAAATTGCCAGTTCATGCTGAAGTCCTGACATTTCTGCTTCCATGCTGCTTCTGTGTTTGGTAGTTCTACAAGACCAGATAGGTGTTCGCAGATAGTAGTACATGTAGACCATATCATGTTGTTAGTAGTGCTGTGACCCATTCTTGCCTGAAAGCTTAGTGACTTTTGGCTGTCTCCTGTGGGGAGAAATGGAGCACCTCGTGTTCATTGTAAGTACTGTTGCAATGTCATATGTTGTGATATTGGTGGGCAGTGACGTAGCCACGGGGAGGCTGGGGGGGGGGGCTCGAGCCCCCCCCTACCTGCCACGGACCGACCCATGCAAATCGTGCAAATCCGAGGAGAACGTAATACAAGGGGGGGGGGGACAGCGTGACGGTCGCGAATGTTCTTGCAGATTATGGCGTCTAATCTAAGCAGCAGCTTTTCAAAATACTTCCAATCTCATGACACCACCTCATCGGTCATGGCAGCCTATAGATGTAATCGTATTGTGAACGTCGAAATCAACTTTTGTTTTTTCATCAGAACTTTGCAGTGTGCACAAGTATGTGTGTGTTGTCGCACACAGGATCACCAGGGGGAAGGGGGGGGAGGGGCGAGTTTTCGTATCGAGCCCCCCCCCCCCCTAACTTGGAGGTCAGGCTACGCCACTGTTGGTGGGCATCCTTCTACGTTGAATAAATAAACTTTGTACTTTTGTGTGAAGCTGTACCTGCATGCACTTCCAAATATTCTTTATTTTTTAATGTGGCTGTATATCGTCGTTACAATAAGTAACTAGGGTATTGGGAAGAGAAATTAGTGCAGTATGCTATAAAACAAGCACTGCCATGAATGGATGGCTCATCTGATGTCTAATCTGCACCCCCCCCCCCCCGCCCAATTAAAGAGTTCCGCTCTAGTACTTGGATATGAACCTCTTTTCATTTGCCGTGACATTCGCTGTAAGTGCATTTTGTGATAATGTGAATTGGCCAGACAAAAAATTGTCTTATTGTTTGCCACGTTCGTTGGCGAATGGTACGCTAGTCAGAATAGATGGAGCAGATATAGTAACTGTAGCGAGATATCGTAGCGTTACAGTAAGTGTGTCGTACGGTGAAATTGCGCTTCGCATGACTGTGTCCTGCTTCTGGAGATCTGGCCGTACAATATGTAATAGCTCTTCAAACGAAGCAGTGTCCATACGTAACACGCAGCGATATGCGTTTGGATCGGTCAGCTCTAGCACGGGAATAAGTTGTTGTTGTATCCCCCTGTGTTTGGGGTACAACCAGTCCCTTGTACACGTTTTCTTTGCTCACGTATCATCCGCTAGGTGGCAGTACCACCAGTCTCAAAATTCTACCGCCGTGCGAATGCTCAACACAAGACGCGGGGAACTTCTGCGCCGTGAGAAGCTTTTTTGCTTTTGCTTCCACTAGAATATTCCACTGACATGTCGCTCGTGTGAATACACGGTAACAACATTTGTCAGCAGCATGCAATGGGAAGTTCCTAGCAATCTCCCTAAAGCCGCTCAAAGCATCCTGATGGTAATGATGATATAACCTGTGGGTCATTTCTCGGAACTAGCTAGGATGTTCAAGTCAAAGCGGGACCTTTCAATTTTCGCAAAAGTAAAATGAACTTACAGGCGAGAAATTGGTTTTATTTTTCAACGTAATCTCCAGGTGCACTAATGGACTTGTCCCAGCGTTTCACGGGGGCTTGGATGCCAGCAACATAGAAATCCTCACCGGCGCGTAGCAGCCATGATCGGACCGCATTCTTTACCTCGTCGTCACAGCTGAAGTGGCGCCCACAAGGAACGCCTTCAGTGGCCCGAAGAGATGGAAATCGCTGGGGGCGAGGTCTGGAATGTAAGGGGGATGTGGCAGCAACTTCCAACCAAGTTCCTGTAAGGTGCGAGTCGTGAGATGCGCGGTATGCGGGCGTGCATTGTCCTGTAGGAGGAGGACTCGTTTAGTGATGAGGCCCGGTCGCTTTTGCTTCAGCGCCTTATGCACATCCCTGAGAACCTGGCAGTAATATGCATTATTGATGGTGGTACCACTGGGACGAAAATCAACATGAACAACGCCAGCCTTGTCCCAGAAAACCGTGGCCATGACCTTACCCACAGACGGGCTGCTTCGTAACTTCTTGGGAGCTGGCGAGCCCGGATGCTTCCACTGTTTTGATGCAAGTTTAGACTCAGGAGTGAAATGGTGCACCCACGTTTCATCGCACGTGATGATCAGATCAAGGAAGGGCTGTCCTTCAGTGTCGAAACGGTACCTTAGCTCTTGGGAGATTTCAAGTCTTCTCTGCCGGTCAAACACGGAGAGCTGCCTCGGGACCCAACGGGCACTAACTTTTCGAAACTGGAGGTGTTCATGAATGATAGTGTTCAACGTTCGCACAGAAAGGTCCGTCTTTCGAACCAGTTCGAGACATGTTATCCGTCGGTCCTTGAGGATCAGGCGCTCCACAAGTTGGATGTTCTCAGGAACTCTGACACTGGGCTCTGAGCCGCCCCGGCCGGGATCGTCCTGCACTGATGTACGGCCATCTCGGAACCGTTTGCACCACTCAAACGCTTTGCTGCGGCTAAGTGTATCGTGGCCATACTGAGCCTGAAGTCTTCTGTGAACTTGAGATGACTTTACGCCTTCATTCACGAGAAACTTCATGACAATTCGCTATTCGATGTGCGCGCTCACCTCGTTGTCGGCCATCTTGTCCAGCACGTGTCTTCTGTTTTGCACAAACTTTGGACCACCTTGTGGTGAACGCGGAGGCCTGTCGCGTGTAAAAATGACGATAAAGAAATACCGCGAGCCATTTGTACACTCAGGAGACAGAAAGTCCCGGTTTGACTTGAATACCCCTCGTACTTTAGGCATTAATAGTTTTGGACATTGGTTAGAGTTTTTGCTGTTGTTTCCAGCCACTCGTGGGAGATGGGGGGGGGGGGGGGTCTTGATACCGAGTAGGGCCAGGGAGCTTGAAATATATTCACGGCAACAGAATGAGAGCCCGACATGGGGAGATGCCCGTACCCACGGACTGTCAGCATCGAAGTTTTGCGCAGTCATAAAGTGAGGCAGCTGGACAAGAAAGGGCATGGACAACGTTTTCAGGCAGAAGAACCCTTTAAGAGTGGATACTGTTCGGTAGGTTTCGTTATGTTGCTTTATTTCCATGATAATAAAAATTCAATTTTTCTTTGACTTCTCTGTTTCTGAATGTATATATAGCTATAGCATTGCGAGTACATCTGCCGCTGAGCAGCGCTAAGATCTACAGTCACGTGGCCATGACGTTATCATCACATCTTGCGGAATTCTTGTAAGCCCTGAAACACCCTGGCTTGGAGCTACTCCAGATAGGATAGTCTTCGACCCAACCGAGCCCAGGCCACCTGATGTCCTTGAGGGTAAGTGCCCGTTTAGCGTGCCTGACTAGTAGCCTCCTCTGTGTAGGCTGGAGTCTCCCTCTGCAGAAGGGAACGCAGCAGAGCCTCCATTTTGAAGCCCGCCTTCACAATGCATCAATGCAGTGTTTCGATTTCACCCCCTTTTTCAAACGTCCTCTGCTATGTATTTACTCAAGTCCGACATGTAGTACGAGGGTGCATCAAATATAAACGAAACTTTTGTTGTCGAGCGCGTTCTGTCAATTGGCGCACGCTGCCGCTTGTGCACGTGCTAGGTAAGTGGGTCAGTTGTCGCGTGAGAAGTCGACCAGTCTCGTTACATTTTTTCAGTAGTCCGTCATACGATATCTGAGAAAGAGGTATACACCCGTCGACTGCGCAACGTATTGTTACAAAGTTTCTTGCTCGTCAGGGTGTAAAACCGACCGAAATTCTGCACAGATTGACGCCACAGTTCGGGAATCAAACACTGCCAACGCCGCGTGTGCTTGCTTGGCATAAGGAATTTGTGGAAGGCCGTGACGAGGTTGAAAACGAAAGCCCCCCGGAACACATGGTAGTCTACTAGACGTCCAGACCTGTTCTAACCCTAGACTTTAGGGATAGTGCCCAAACTAGACGTTGACTAGACGTCTAAAAGTCTTACCATTATTTAGACGTCTAAAATTTGTGATTTACTAGACATCTGGTAGACATTTAGTAATTGACGTCTAATTGTAGACGTCTTGTAGCTGGCCTTGTATATACCACATATTAGAAATCATCAAGATTTTGTCTTATTAGGTTTTTAAGAGGTGTGAACACATTCACACATCAAATAGAGTCACTAAATTATAAGAGGTGGTTCTAAGCTTAGCCTTCAGGCTTACAAAACTGAAGTTCAATTGTTACAAAACATATGCAGGAAACAGAATTACTTGATTGCAGAGTTAACATAATTGTGTTGTTCAAGTTGTCCGTGAACCGGCCTTGGTGGCTGAGTCTGTAGAGTGTTCACCTTCTGATCCCGAGATCGCCGGTTCGAACCCTGCCAAAAACACCAACTTAATGCCAGGATACAAGTTGCTTAGACATGCCATCTTCCGCAAGGGACATTAAATATGGTGTGTTGTGTGGTGAGCTTTCATTGCACATTTAAGGACACTCAGGTGGGCTATCCACAGACCGACTGCTGTTGCGTCGCTCATGATCTCAGTTGTCTCGCAATTTAACCCCAATTATTATTAAGTCTTCCATGCTGGTATCTGTCCACAAGAGTCACCACAAGAAATCTAAAAAATGTAGCCAAATGCAGAAAGAGAACTGGAATTAAGAGGGTAATCAAAAATAAGTTTCCCGATAGTTGTTATTCAAAGGAAACACAACTAGGACAAACTGAATGGTGTAGTAGTTGGGTGTGACACCCCAGCACTGCAGACGTTGGTTAATGGAGTGCCGTTCACCTATGTGTCAGGCATTCAAGCATGGATGTAATATTTCCGAGTACGTCTGACTACCCTAGTAAGTAAGAGTTGCCCTACTTTTCGTTAAAGAAAAAAGAGTGCTTTAGAGAATATCCACTGACAGTTAACACGTGTTTATACAAAACACTTTACAGGCATGAAATGGTGTGTCCTCTATACGGGGTCGTGAAAATCTGCACAATGAACAGTACAGTGGGAGATCAGCTATAACACCACGAAACAACGTTTCTTTTCTGAAATTCCGAGAATTGTTAATAATTAATTAAGTTAAGTTGATAATTGTTAACGGACGCCTGTCACATTGATGTACTTTCACCAGCTGTCTTTCACAGCGACAGCTGTTACATCCTCGTTTCCCTGAGATCCTGGCAGCGTCCACATCAGGTAGTCACGCACGCACAGATTTTCAGCTGCTGCTGCAATTCGTGTTGTGTAGCTGTAACAGTCCTGTGATTTTTATACATGCAGCTTCTTTTCTTTATGTGTCCCTCAGATCAGTGTTGATACAGTTTTTGCTCTTATGTGGCCAGACAAGCATCCCGTGAAAGAGTGTGCACAGCCACTAAACAAACTAGTTAGAACTAGCAGGCTACATAATGCTTTCTGACATGTTTTCTATTTTCTAGCCACAGTGAGTCATTGGAGGCAGTGCTGCAGCACCAAAAGTCACTCATTGGAAGAAAGGAATGAGGTGGCCTTCAATATCCTGCTGCCAGTTCAACACTCATCAGTCAAAACACAAGACGCCTGCTTGGCAGCAAAGTCAATCCAGTTTTAGACTGAGTTTTGTGCCATAGACTTCGTGTGTGGTTTACTGTGAATAAATGTTCATGCTGAGGTCCATGTTGCTATCAATTATATCACAGTTCTGCATGAATGCATGCCAGGATGGTAGCAGGACTAGTCATGGTCTAAAGTACGTCTAAGAATGGCTAAAGTAAGGTACCGGAAATGTATAACCCTAGACCTGTCGCCTGAATGGAGAGATAAAATTGGTCTACCTGTAGACTTCATGTCTAATACATGGTTAAGTGTCTGACCCTGTTCCAGACATCAGGTCAAAAGAATGTCTAAATCTCGGCTAGGTACATAGACATCGGATGTCTAGGGCTAGATGGCTAGGTGGCGTAACGTTAGACGTGTTATTTGACGTCTAGTGGACGGATACTTGACATTTGGTCTAGTGCCTAGACATTCTATAGACATTCCTTATCTCTTTTTTAGACGTCATTTAGACGTCTACTAGTCCACCATGTGCTTCCTGGGCATGCCAGTCCACCATGTGCTGTCAGCTGGCAAGGTGCTTGCAACTGTTTTTTGGGACGAGCACGGCATTTGCCACATTGATTTCTTGCACGATCGTCGCACCGTCAACGCTGCATATTACTGTGAACTTTGAGTGAAGTTAAACTTGCTTATCGCAGCAAAAGGGGTGACCAACCAACACGTAAAGTGTTTCTCATGACAACGCCAGATCTCACACTGCAGCCGTCACACTTATTTTGAAGTGATGCAGTCTAATTCTGTGTGTGTATTCTTTTAAGTATTGTAATGGTAAAGTGGAGCGCACAAGGAACATACAGACAGAGAAGTAGACAGGACAAAGCCCTACTCGCCAGTCGCGTTGTTCGCTCACTAACTTACTGATAGTTACTTACTTAACTGATAGTTACGCAAATTAAACTATCATATTTCCCTGTGTAACGCGCATGCCCGGAAAAGTGGCGGAATTTTATTAATACCAGATGTATAACGCGCATCGATGCATAGCGCGCACCGCGACGTGAAAATACCTATGGGGATAGTGGACGGAAACTGGACAAACCCTTAGTGTCCATGCCTGTCGCTTCTGTCAGCTACTTGTACAGTCGTGCTCGACGAATATCACACATTTTCCCCCATTCTCCCCGAACATGGGGGCTTAAATGAACGGTTCCCTGTATGCCGCTCATAGGCACAGTTGCTTCGCGGCGCTAACACGGAATCAATCAATAAAAAAATCTGAACGATTTCGCCCATGTCACGCATGTGGGCCAAGAATCCAAGACTGGAGACTAGAGGTTGCACGGGATCTCTTTAGGAACCTTCCAGGAAAAACTCCGCGGTATCATGCGCACTGCCTCTTCGACACACATTTTACAATATACAAACAACAACAACAACAATGCATAATGTAACAACTTTATCTGTAACAACAACTTTATTTTTAAGATGCTGAATGGGGAGTTTCATCGCCAGAGGGGATACTCTACCCCATTGCTGGTGGTAATGTGGGAAATGAAATAATGAGCCCCCTCCCAATAGAGATCCAAGTCCTATGGTGTCCAAAAATGTGAAAAGAGCTTTGAGAGTAGAGCATTGGTGGACTGGATTTGGCCAGGGACCAAGCTATTTTGAGAGAGAGAGAGACAGGGAGGGGGGCAGAGCCCAGCTGATTAAGAGACCCGGAAAGTGCGGTTCGGGAAGGATGGTAGTGTGGGCAATCAAGAAGAATGTCCTCTCGATCTTCTAGAGCACCGCAGTGACAGCATCTGGGAGAGAAAACATGTCTCAAGCGGTAACTCCACTGAGCTGTAAAAGCCACATCGAGTGGCATTCGATGAATTAATGCAGCGTCTTGACGAGAGGTGTTTCGTGGCATGCGGAAAGCAAACAGTTGTACAATATACAAAGTGCGCTTACACATCCAAAAATGCGGTACCGAGGCTGGCGCTTTATTGTGTGCGTTGCTTGGTCCATGGCCAAATCAAGTCCACCAAAACTCTACAATCAAAGCTCTTCTGACCTTTTTGGACACCGTAGGACTCACATTGCTTGCATTACCACCAGCAATGGGGTAGAGTATCACTCCAGGCGATGAAACTCCTCACTCATCACCATAAAATAAAGTAGTCGTCGTGTCGATGTCATTGTGTGCGTTTGTGTTGCTCCTGTAATCTGACATATCCTCCACTGGGTTACCTTCCCAGCAGCGCCTAAACAAAGAGCCACGTCTTGAATCGCAATAGAAACAGCAAAAATTTGTAGCATTTCTTTTCTTCTTCCTCTTTGTTTTTTGTTTTTTTACAAATTATCCGACGAGTGCACCGCTTGCAGGGGAAGTGAGAAACAACTTTGTATTTTCGCGATGCAGTCAGGATGTGAAACAAGAGTGTAGCACACCTGCCAACATCAGAAAGACGCACACAAAGCACGACGCACCGCACCTCTACATTATCACATAAGCCCCAGTCACGTTTCTTTCGTCACAATCATTCCCGACACGGAACGGCAGGAATCGTTTTCCCTCTTCCCCCAATCTGTGACGTTATGTTCCCACCCCTTCCACGTGAAATACCCTCTAACGTCCTTGTTGTAGTTTGCGTCATAGACAACACCCCCTTCTGTGTCAGCAAGCAAGGGACTTCCAACTTCGCCCGTCACCGCTTTATGCCCGCCAGACTACAAGGTCGGTACACCGTCCAAGTTGAAGTTGCTCGATTTTGTACCTCTCTCTCTCTCTCGCATATTTGTCCCTTTCCATCTTTCCACCCTCATCACTTTGATGGTCATACGAAGCATTCAACGCAGGTTTACGGAGACAGACGAAAAGAAGATTACGCAAAACCGGTCGCGCGTTGCTATAGAGTGAGCGCAGGATTTTAGAAGAGGAAAATGGCGAAGGTTCCTGGCCAGTCTTTGGAGAGTTCCATTGAGGGGTGAGTAAACCTTGTCATTTTCAATTTCCAGTTACATAGACGCAAACAATTTTCTTGAAGAATTAATGGCAATTGCAGTTCGGTCATTTCGCTGCATATGCACTTCAGTTGGGTTACGCGTCTTTGTGTCTTTCACTTGTGTTACGCGTTCGCAGAAGGGTTCTTTCCCCTCATGACGACATTATAATGAAGAATTGTGTTTCACACTGCCACATTCCGGTTCTGCAGTCCTGAGATAGAGTAAGAGTACCTGATGCGGTTGCAAGCAGCTTAGTGAGCAAAGAAGCCACAACCTACATTATTTTTTCTTGCTTTTTTCACGTTTCATTTATGTGAGTCAAGTAAAAAAAAAAACATTCTAGACAGCCATGAAAAGCAAAAGGGAAATTTGGGAAAACTAGATAATGTGTACACCCTAAAAACCCACATTTAAATAGGATTGCCCCCGAGCAACCTGCTTTCCTTGAGGTGTTGTAATCGGGTGTTTGGAAGGTACGGTATACAGACAGGAGAAAGCAAATTATTGGGAACAGACTTCAATCACATCAAGGAAGTAGGATACGACGTCCTACCTGGAAATAGGTGCAGAGAGCACGCAATCGGACAATGAAAGTGCCGTCTCTGCATCTTCACCGCCGCCTGGATATTGCTCAGTTGCGTTTCTGTGCTCTGAAGAGAAATACGTAACATCAGTTTAACCTGATTCTGACGAATGATGTAAATGTGGCGAAGTATATATATTTATATTAGAGGGCGCTTTTGTTTTTATCGTCCTCTACAGAATTATTTCTGTGATAAAACTATGAGAGCTACCTCAATGCAGTTTTTACAGGTAGGTTATGCGGCCAGGCGGACATCCTCTCAGAAAGCGTATGTAACTACTTGACGATTAATTGCTGAAAATTAATTAACTTACTTATTATATGTTTACGCGGAAATGCGAGGTAGCGGAACTCGAATTCATTGTTTAAATTCACTTGGTCCACCCTATTGTTTAAATAACCGTAAACGGGCAGGTACATCGAGATGTAAATAGTTAAATATTGCCATGCAAATGAGCCGACCAGCGGCATGGCCGAGTGGGCTAAGGCGTCCGCTCGTTGGTGGTAACCAAGGTCGTGCTGAAGACTCGGAGGTGGTGGGTTCGAATCCTACCGCTGGCTGTGCTGTCTGAGGTTTTCCCTGGGTTTTCCCAAGACTTTCCAGACGAATGTCGGCACAGTTCCCCCTGAAGTCTGCCCAGGACGCATACTAATCCCCCTGTCCCCACTCCTTCCTGCTGTCCTCTCTCCGTCTGTCAACATCTGTACGCCACTCATAGCCACAGTTGCTTCGCGGCGCTAACCCCCAATAAAAAAAAGAGCCGAAACTGACGAGCGCAAGAAGCGAGGGAGTTCGGCGGGCCACATGCTTTATAGCGATGAAGATAACTGGAGGAGGCGCCCTGATCTCACAGCCAGATAGGTTGTCTTCCGGGCCAGATAAGCCGAATGTTATGTTATTTCTGCACGCGAGGTGGGGGGGGGGGGGGGAGTGCGTAGTTCTGGTTTCCGCTCATTTGCATATCAAAACTAGTCAATTTATATATCCATTACGTGCTCGTTTCAGGATTTGAAAAAAAGAACGTGAATACAATTATAATTGTCCCCAATAGTGGTGTCTCCCATTTTCACGAAATCATCGAATTAAACAGTTAATTATAGGATTTACATAATTAGTCGTCCAGTGGGTAAACGCATTTTCCCACAAGATGCCCTCCTGACCACGTAACCGCCTGCAAAAATGGCTTCTTCTTTTTCTTTTTTGTTTCTCTGTAAGGGGTAAAGAAGAAAAAAAAACATGAAAACACTCGGAGAAAGAGGGGGAAAAGGAGAAGAAGGAGACAATATAATACAGACCCACATCCAATTCAGAATATGAATTGTATGCCTAGCTTAGAATAGCGGATCTTCCTACAAGTCATAAGCAGCTCATGCTATGCTTAGGCCATTCCCCAACATCGCAATGCACTGAAAGCGTCAACACATAGGGCTGTGCGGGTGCTGCAGTGGTAAATGCAGTCCCCTACACTGAAAAGAGACCTCCCCGCCGTTCCTATGCGTTTGACCTTTCGGTATAGTGTGCTGATTGGGTTGTAGTACCATGTAGTTTTGCCTCAGGACTGATTCAGAAGGCGAGAAGAGAGGGAAATGGAAAAGCAAATCAAAAGTGAGACCAGCAAATGCGGTGCTGAACGGAGGAAGGGATATATGCAAACATAAAAGAAGCGATTGTGGTTGGCGGAGGGTAAATCGTTTATTTACCGCGCATTCAAATGGTCTTCGTTTTTTGCGTGCCAAGTCTTCCAAAACCCGCTCAGATGTAACAAGGATACACGCGATAGCGCCGGTAATGCTGTAATGCTCCCAATCAAGAGCAAGTTATATGTAGGAAGTGACTTTTTCGGGTTAAACCCGATTCCGCCTGGTTATTCCCCCCAGAACTGACCTCCGACCAATTCGGGTTAAACCCAACTTCTCTCCGAATTCCAGTCACTATGAAATCCTCAAGTGACCATTCCACTGAAGACGAACAAAGGTCGCCACGTCTAACAAATGTAAGAATGGGTCACTTACGTTCCCAGCAATACACCCATGTGTGTCAACACTTTCTATGCCTTCGGGGATAACCGCTGGAAGCTCACGATCCCGCACAAAAAAAAAAGAAAAAAAAAGAGAAAGAGAACTTAGTAAAGGACTTAACAGACAAGAGTAGAAACAAAAACACCGATAACACCCGAAGGCAAAATTATCGTCAGATTTCTCCCCGAATTACAGATTTAAACATAGCGCCCGATTTTCACCCCCCGAATTTGAGAAAGGCATTTAACCCGAAAAAGTCGCTCCCTATGTCACCCTCTATGATTGCCGGTATTGCATGGAACTGAAAAATGGCAAAGGTTCCGATTTCCTCTCTGTCATGGGTTACGTTGCTCACTCAACAAATCAGCCGCTAGCATTGGGACCATGACATCTGGAAATTCCGGCGAACCCTGTATACTTTCATATCCGGAAATCCCGGTACTTTGCTGACTAGATACCTGGGATTCGGTATAGTAAAATCGGCTTTCCTGAATCTGTTGGTGATACCCGTGAAAAAGAATGAACAGTGTGTTTCCCACTTGATTTTTTTTATAGGTATTATTTCCTGAAAAAATATCCGTTGCAATCCGAAACCGAACCAACCGCGCCATCGTGACACATGACAATCACGTTAGCTGCTCACTCAAATGATCAAACAGCCGCCCATAGCCGAAGAGCCATCGAGTAGCATTAAAAGCAGAGCGTCGAACCCTACCGGAACCGAAACCGAAAACCGGAATAAATCGTAATTTTTAGCTGGAACTGAACCGGAACTGAACCGCAATTACTAGCGCCATCTTGGAGCTGAACCGAAACCGAACCGATATAAAAATTTCGGTTACCGGTTCCGGATACTGGTTCGGTTTGGGTTGGTGTGTGGTGGGAGTGATGTGGGGATTCGAGCGGTCTGCCTGCCTAAATTGGCGACATGTTGCCCGGGGAAGGGATGAAAAGGGGACCTGTTGGTCGAAAAACAGAAATAAATGCATAAAAAAACGTCACTAAGATATCGTATATCATGTTCAGTGGCTACATATAATTTTGTAGCATTAGAACCTCGAACCGGTTCCGAACTGGTTTACAGCCTCTGAACCGGTTAATCGAACCGATATATGTGAACTCCGTAGCTGAACCAGAACCGAACCTTTATGGCCGAACCCCAACCCGAAACGAACCGAAAAACGTTTCAGTTCGACGCTCTGAAGTCCTACGAAATCACAAGGACTCTTCCGATCCGTGAGACGACACAAAATAGTGAAGAAGTCTGTCTCTGTCTCTCTTTTTGTTTCTTTGTCCTTTTGACCTTAATCAATAGGTTCATTTGAAAATGAGACGGAAAAAGACAATGGAGATAGCCATTTCCGAAAAGTAGACTCGGCTTCTCACGACCAGAGCACGTTACTATGGAGGAATTGCAAGAAATTGACACGTGCCAATTGGTAGGAAACGCACGCTGTATTGGTAATAGTATTTGCAACAGCACGATTGGTCAAGTGGTTACAGGTCGTGTACGACATTGTGAGGGCAGTTGCATGCCGATACCGTCCCGGACTTACACTTACACACTGTCCCGGATTAACATTTAGAAAGCAGAAAACGACGGGATTGCGAAAACTACTAATCCGCTATGCCCGTGCAGAGACGAAACAAAGCGTCGAGAAAAGCTCAGAGCGCTGTTAGGATTGTTAATCTTCGAATTTCCTCTCAACACTACCCCGAACGTGTTACTACATCCCGCTACGAAGCCTACACGGACGCAACAAAATCTTAGACGTTGGCAACATGTCCCTGAGCTCGGGGGAAGGACAAACGACAAAACACAAAAACGAACTGCACAAGACAAGGCACTCGGCGCTAACCGATGATTGAATCAGGTATCAGGAGGTCATATTCGCTTCTTCAGAGACGGCAAAGCGACGGTCCCTTTACCCTACCTGGTGTCTTCATGTTATCTATTTGTGTCTGCTATATCAAAACTTGCATTGCTGGTTTGAGTCTTGTCTTGTGGGGTTCGTTTTTGCGTTTTGTCTTTTGTCTTTCCTCCAAGCTCGGGGACATGTTGCCAACGTCAAGTATACGCCAGCTCGCTTGCATTTTATTTCTATGCTCAAAATCTCAGACATGGATGCGGCCGGAACCCCTTCTCGTCGCGATGCAGTCCGTGCAGATGTTTGCAGCGCGCCTTGTTATGGCTATAGTTCGTATCGGTTAACCGAGAACGAATACAAGTGATACTTTGTGCCACGGACCACATGGCAACCTACGTTGAGCAACAGACGGTGCAATACGATATTACCGAACACTAGATTCCATGTGTTTTGATTGCTCCTGAAACGTCCTGTGGAAACAAGCAGTCAGACGTGACGTACCCCTCGTAAAGGCTGTTGTGTGGACAGCTGATTGACTTCTCTATGGCAAAATTAATTCATGTTCATGTTACCAGTCTAAGGTTCCCTGTTTTCTTTTTGTACAAGTACTCAAGCACACATGTAAAATCAGTCCACGGCGCGCGGTGCCTCCGTGCAGCGTGTCGCTCTGTCAGGTGGGCAAACACCTTGTGTGTTTGGCAACGTGCCCCTGAGCTTGGGGGAAGGACAAAACACAAAAACGAACAGCACAAGACAAGTTTTTTGAGCGTGTCTTGTGCTGTTGCTTTTTTGTGTTTTGTCTCTTGTCATTGCCTGAAGCTCAGGGACATGTTGCAACGTCAAATATACACCAGCTCGCTTGCATTTTACTTGTATGTCCACTTTGTGTGTAAGCGACACCAGCCCCACCATTACCACAGTGTTTAAGAGTCCCAAAGCACCTTATTCGGAGTTGACTGACGTTTCTATCTAATGAGTAACTGTACGGGAAGCGAACACAAAGTCCAGTCTTATTCTTATAAAAGCGAACGAAGTCCGCACAAAGTTAAGCGTAAGGGTACATTTATGCTGCAGCATCGCTGCTCGCTGCTCGCTGCAGCTTCAAGCACATCGCTGCTCGCATAACCGCTAGGGTGCGTTTACCCTGCAGATTGCTCAAGATGCTGCTCGCTTTCGCTATATCAGTCGCCTAGCAGCGTTCACTGTGGAAGGATGGAAACGAGGAAAAGTGGGAAGGAGGAAACCGACTTCATCACAACCAATCGCAGGTCGGATTTCAAGACGCCAGTCATCAATGATACCAGGAAGACAAACATGTTTACATTCCTAGGTGCAGCGAGCAGAGCGGCAAGCAGCGGCGAGGATAAGCGAGCAGCCAGGCTGCAGGGTAAATGCACCAACAGAAAGCCCTGTGTTTGACCTGTCATCGCCAGAAGTCAGGTAGTCCCCGGGCATGTTCAAACATGTTTGGCAGCATTGTTGTGGCGATGATCATGGCGTGCATCTTTGGCAAGCAGCGATGCTGCAGCATGAACGCGCCCACAGAGATACATGTGTTTGTTTCGTCATCGCCAAACAGCGATGTGCCATGTGCCAGCAGCGATGCTGCAGCATAAATGTACCCTTATTCTCGGGATAATTCCTCGCAAGTAGGGTTCGGAATCCCGGGCCGCTTTTACGATCCCGGGATTTCGGGATTTCTAAGGGTGCATTTATGCTGCAGCATCGCTGCTGGCACATGGCACATCGCTGTTTGGCGATGACGAAACAAACACATGTATCTCTGTGGGCGCGTTCATGCTGCAGCATCGCTGCTTGCCAAAGATGCACGCCATGATCATCGCCACAACAATGCTGCCAGACATGTTTGAACATGCCCGGGGACTACCTGACTTCTGGCGATGACAGGTCAAACACAGAGCTTTCTGTTGGTGCATTTACCCTGCAGCCTGGCTGCTCGCTTATCCTCGCCGCTGCTTGCCGCTCTGCTCGCTGCACCTAGGAATGTAAACATGTTTGTCTTCCTGGTATCATTGATGACTGGCGTCTTGAAATCCGACCTGCGATTGGTTGTGATGAAGTCGGTTTCCTCCTTCCCACTTTTCCTCGTTTCCATCCTTCCACAGTGAACGCTGCTAGGCGACTGATATAGCGAAAGCGAGCAGCATCTTGAGCATTCTGCAGGGTAAACGCACCCTAGCGGTTATGCGAGCAGCGATGTGCTTGAAGCTGCAGCGAGCAGCGATGCTGCAGCATAAATGTACCCTAAGTGTGGATCCCGGGACGGGATCGGGATAGCTTGCAGCTATTTCCAGGATGCCGTCTATGACTGTGTCCACCAATCCAATATCGACTCCAAAGTCCAATACGCAAAGTCCAATATCGACTTTGCGTTGGAATGCGTCTCTTCTCGTCTTCAATGGAATATCTTGTGGCTGCGCCCCAGGATATTTCCCGCGTTCAGCAGTGCACGAGAAGACACGACGTTCAGCCTAATGCGGCTGGTAAAAGCAATGACGTTTTCCGCATCTTCCGCTGGAGCATTCTGAGGAGTGGTGCATTTTGCTCTTCTCCCCATTTACTCATCCACAGTAATTGTCGTGTTCTGGTCTGAAGCATCCTGGTCTAGTTTTCTCAAAAGGCTATCTCAGTTTTTCTTATCGCTTTCAAACGTACGTATTCATGAAGATTAAAAGAACGAAAAAGAGAGATTCTGCAGAGAGAGGGAAATTCTGCAACACTTTGTGTGACCTTATCGAACGGAAGACTCATGATTTCATAGGAGTTTTAATGCAACTTGTGGCCTGTTCTTTGCTATAGCTTGAGTGGTTCACATAAGTCGACAGGCAACCTCCTTGTCATGTGTCGTGGACGATGAGGTTGGTTCGGTTTCGGATTGCAAATGATATTTTTAGGAGAGGGCCGCCTGAAACCAAAAGTCCGTATGAAATCGTTCTGTTCGTTTCACTCGGACGACCGCATATTCTTTGTCTAGAAACTACAACGACAACAGTAAATGATGTAGAAGTGACGATGAAAAAGTCCAGAAAGCCGACATTAATTATCTCAAAATCCCGGGATTTCGGGACATGAAATTATACCGAAATCCCGGGATCCGAACCCTATTCGCAAGGCGAACACACCGGTTCAAGTGCAGCGGAACAGGTGGACCACACTTCATTTTCTCAACCAAGGGTTTATACACTTTTCCGAAAGGAGTTGCCACATCTTTCGTTGACCTAACGCGCAGTACGTATCCCAATTCAGGAGGGCTCACTTAAGTACTCCGAGGGCAGCAATGAACTCATTACAGCAGAAAACGAAAAAAAGGCAACAACAGAGAACTCTGCCTGAATTTTCTGTCTCGAAGCAGAATGAGTAATATGCCTTGGCAGACGTCACAAATACGACTGTATGACATACTGAGTCCTCCAAAACAAGTTTGCGTGTTTATCTCAGATGGAGAAACCATCTGGCCGATACTGATCTCCGACCCGTGTCAGACGCATTATAATGACAGCCTCTAGGTATTTCTTCATCTGTTGTTTGGCCTTGAATGTGTCTTCCACTTGAACAATAATTATTACGGAAATGGCCTTCCAGACCAAGCTCCCGCACCGGTTTTGAGTCAGTGGCTAATAGTTTGTGAGCGTTTGCATACTCACGCAACGTATGTCGCCTCGGCGCCCTCACATTGAGCCTTCCGAGCATGCGCATTAAAAAGAAAACAATAACACATGGGGATGTGTATTGATAGTTCAACTTCGTACACCGTGTCTATGCTAAGCTATTGAGTTCGAGTTCGTTAAATTTTCTAAGAACGGCTGAAGCTTTGGCACGGTTAATGTTGATGTTTCAAGTAATCTTTTACATCTTATGAAGCTAGTGAGCAGGAATTAGTGGCGTGTGAAAGCAAGCACAAACGCCGGAATACGACATTACAGTGCATGCAACGAAAGCGTTATGATGAGTCTATACTGCTGTCCCTCAGAATCGGATTGATTATTGAAGGCAATGGCCATTGCGTATTTCAAGCGCCATTGACGCTGTCCCACTGCGACGCGGGCCGATCCAACACTCCAATGAGAGGTTGTTACGGTGCGCCGGATGGCGCTACGCACGTACGTCTACTATCTTCTGCTAGCGTCTGCATGAGTTTTAATAAATAAGAGTCGACTACAGTTAACGGGAAATGTTAGTGTTAATAACCAAAGGCCTAATAGCCTAATAATAAAGGTTCCTTAGCCATGCCCACTAATTTGATATGCATTTTTGTACGACCGTGCGTGGTGTTGACACCGTGCCGGTGAATCATGTCGAGAGTAGGAAACTGAAGTTGTGAATAGGTTGCCACACGTAATAACCCAGGATTGCGTAGCAAGTTACCAGTGCCGTGCAACTGTTTTTTTTTTTTTTGACAAAGGTAATTTCTAACTCTAAGTAGTTACCGCTATTGGTTAGAGTACCTGTGAAATATAACTGTAACTAAGTTACTCTTAATTCTCTTAAGTTCTCTTAACTCTTAAGTTCTTAATAACCAATGATTCCACAAATTTTGTATTGTTGACTGTATGAGATGAGCCACAGAAGATTGTGTACTCATCTTCCTATGTCTCCTAACCATTTAGCCCGCTTGTTGTCCATATCTTGCCGATTTCTATCCTTGAGTCAACAATTTTGCCATCTAGTACGCGGTCAGAATGGCCCAGACTAACTTCCGCTGTGCTGTTACGTCACGGGAAATCCATGTCGTGTACCAGACAGTCCGATTTCCATAGAGTTAAGTTAAGGCGGAGACTTGGGCATGTTGGTACATAACTACGTAGAAAACAGCGCAGAAACGGGACACGAAGAAGAAACAAGTGCTCTGTGTGTGCACTTGTTTCTTCTTCGTGTCCCGTCTCTGCGCTGTTTTCTACGTAGTCCATCGAGTTAATTCTTTTCTGGGAAACGCGCGTGTGACAGCGGTATAAAATGATGGCTTGATTCATTTGGCGTTGATCATACACGCACAGTTGCGCTACTTCTTCGCTGCAACATTTGACAGCATCGCTGTAATGAATTGAGCCTATAATAGAAAATCAGCAAATGCTAACATCGTTAATACGTGTGCACCGCATGACCTTCCCCTATATCCATTTCCTGGGTATAGGATTTTGGAACCTAACGATTGCAAGTATCATTTCCGTTGTGAGGACAAAGGCGACCAAAGATAAAAGGGAGACACGAACGAGAATTGAACGCGGGAATGAATGCGTGCAAAGAATGTAGCGAAACAGCTTTTCTTTTTTTCTTTCTGCGAGGGAGAGTATGTCCTCGGTGCTACGCATTTTACATATCGCTGCAATCTGGTTGCGGGTTCCTTGTCTACCAGCTTCCGCCCAAGCAGCACAATGTACTGAAAGTCGAGTGCAATAGGGGTGGACGGGTAGGTCGAAGACCTTGAACACACTTATGAAACTAAAGAACATTGATAAGACGCATACCGGCCACCCCTTTTGCACTCGACTTTCAGTACATTGTGCTGCTTGGGCGTTTTTCGAAACGATCGGTATTATATGGGAGAATATTACTTCTATCGCTGTTCGATATGCCACTTGCTGATTGTGATAGTGATTTACAAAGGAGTTGTGATAATTTATAGTTACGGGAAGTTACTCGGGGCTACTAGGGCAAGCCCTCCACAGACCCGACCACTGTGGCGTCGCTCATAATCGCAGTTGTCTCGCGACGTAAAGCCCCGAATTATTATTATCAAAATTAATGTAAAAGAAAACGCATGAGGAGTTTCCTAGTGCGGCCATACACTCCGAGGAAAAAAGTAGTACGGTAGTTATATGGAAATTAATTGTTCTGAGGCTGGCTTTCGACGACTGCCATGTCACAACTGAGTAGTTATAGTATCTTTAGGGACAGGATGCATCAAAGATTTAGCAATGCAAGGGGAGTACATGTCAGGGTCAATGACTAAAATGGGGAGTAATTGCAATCTGCGGGGACTAATGGCTGCAATTGTTCACCAGTTTAGTCGTTTCTCCTTACAGTCCAAAAGCATAACAATCGAAAACCGCCCCGAAACTTTGGTTTTTCTGCTTGGAGAGTGAGGTGGCCCTGTTGATCTCGAATATTTCACCATTTGTTGTAAATAAGAAAAAGAGCGTTGTTGAAAAAGCGGGATAAAACGAGGGCGAAGCGGGCGCTAGGCGCGGATATTATCAACGTGACATCATCTGAATCCGATGTAGCACTTCGATCCCATTTCAGTCATCATCACCGCAATAAACGGTTGCTTTGACTGGACTCGGATGATCTCTTCCCAAGCAGCAAAATGTACCGAAAGTCGAGTGCAATAGGGGTGGACGGGTAGGTGGAAGGCCTTGAACAGACTCGTGAAACTAAAGAACATTGATAAGACACATACCGTCCACCCCTATTGCACTCAACTTTCAGTACATTGTACTGCTTGGGTTTATTTTATAAGATGGCGCCAATAATTACCGCGGACGTCCGATACACATGCATGCACACTTCGAGCGTAGCACCCTGGGATTACAATGTGCATTTCGAGGACAATGTGACAAAGAACTTCACACAAGCTGTACCAAGAAAAATCCCATAACGCCTCCGATAATATTACGCTTTGAATAATATTACACACACACACACACACACACACACACACACGCACGCACACACACGCACACACACACACACACGCACACACACACACACACGCACACACACACACACACACACACACACGCGCGCGCGCGCGCGAAATTTTCACTCTTGCAGGACTCCGACTAATTTGCAACCATTAGCGAACAAATTATCGTGCAATATAAATTATAATTATATGTATATCTTATTTTTAGCACCCCAATACGAAAGATAATAAGTTTAGTTCAGTTCAACCATTAGTGCAAGGCTAGACCAGAACTAGCAAATACGTAAAGTTGTTATGTAGAAATGCGGATAATTCCCGGTAATATCCCCGGGTATCCCCGGTAATAATAATATTCCCGGGAAGAACGGTTTTTCGCACTTTCTTCTGAGGAAGATTTGAAAAAAGAAAGATGATCAACAACTTTTCATTGTTCGGTGAATAAGATTTGTACTTCGTGACTAAGAGTTCAAGCGTTCACCATATGATAAGAAGTGGAATATATTTTATTGAGTCTAACTCAAAATGCAAAATATGGAATACAAATATACAACACACTCACTTATGCATTACATTTTGCCAAAACTTTATATTTTTATTGTCGGGTTTAGAAATTAGAAAAACTTTTTCCGACGTCAATGGGAAAAGACGGGAAGAAACCGTTTTTTTTTTTTTTTTTTTTTCGCCAAATATCCGATATCTTATATTTTTTTTCGGGGTTTCGCATCCCTAGGTATAAACCACGCGGGGCGCAGCTCTAATTGCCCCTCGGTGGAGTCAATTTCGCGCGAGATATACAAACCTGTCACATTAAACCGTATACCAGGCGTACGAACGATAACAGTCCCTCGTGACTCAAGAAGAGAGGGAGACGTTGCAGGAGATAGTCCGTAGGCACTGAGGCGAGTGGAGATAACGCGAGAAAAACGCTCTCTACCCTCGAAGGGCAGTGCAAAGATATCGGCTCTATTACCTTGTACACTGTGCAGCTCTTCGCCGTCTCAACAGCCGACGGAGAATTTGCCGGTTAAGGGAAAGGTCATATTCCTCACGAGCTTTCAGTTTCACGCTCAGCTTCACGCGTCAAGCGAAAACAGCGTTCGCTCGGTGAGATTACATCGGCAGTCGTTCAGACAAAAAAAAAAACAACAACAACAGAAGATGAGCGGAAAGGAGGAGAAGTAAGTAAGCTGTTTTTTTTTTCTCGTATTATCACTTACTTTATGCCTACTCTGCTTCTATTAGTACCTTACTTTCGTTGGCACAATTACATTGTTTTCAACAGGGGTGGATCTAGGATTTTTCCGAGGGGGGTCCGCTATGGACAAGTGCCAGGTGCATGCTGGGATTGGTCCATTGAACCCTATGTTCAAGTCTGGAATTGAGGGGGGGGGTCAGGACATCCGGACCCTCCCCCCTAAATCCGCCCCTGGTTTTCAATAAGATTTCTTAGATGATAGCGGATGACAATGAGTGCTTTACACTTCCTATAAAAAGTGTGGCAAGTAAACGCATTGTTAACATTATACGGAACATTCAGGGAATTGTGCAGGGAACTGTGTAGTCTGAAGGTGTAATCTGACACCCCCTATTCTCTGGCCTTTAGTTTTCGTTTTTGGGGGTATTACGAGATATTCGGGGTGCGTGGTGACTGCTATGAAATTCCCTAGGTGTACCTCACCTTTGTTAAAACTTTTGTAAGTGACAGAACCCAGGTGTTCTCCATTTCTTTTCGGCTACTCAATATTTTTCGTCTCAATTTTGTCTAGAAGTGTGACGATTCCTCCTTGGACGCTAACGAATTAGTTAAAACGTCCTCGAAGGTTGGACGACGGGATTCTATGGTGCCCATTTTAGCGTAGTTTCCTAATAGTATTATGTACTGAACAACAGTAGGCACCGGAGTTTCTTATTGTGTAAGTGTTAGACCCCCTTTCTCCGGTCAATAAGCAAACACTTAAAGATTTGTGCCGCCCCTGTACAGTGACCCGAAATGAAACACCAGAGCTGTAACTGGGAGGTAGAGCTACCTTTAATTCCGCCGTAAGTTTGTGTGACGTGGAATCATTCCGGTAACAGTTGATATGCACAACGTTGAAATCGTAGGTACTCCAATGGTGTAAAAATAAACATCAAATGTAACCAAGTATCCGTGATGGGCAAAAACACCATCCAACCTGCTGTCAAGCTGCCTTCGTGGCAGCTTTTTGTCAGTGCCTCCTACCATAAATGTGGGAATTAAACTAATATTTGTTGTTATTATTATTATTATTATTATTATTATTATTATTATTATTATTATTATTATTATTATTATTATTATTATTATTATTATTATTATTATTATTATTATAGCCTTGGCGAGACGAGAAAGGGTTATCACCACACCTAGTATGAAATGCTTTAGTCACTGTTGCCTGCCGCTTCATACGAACTTAACCTACAAGAAATAGCATTTTAGAAGGAACGGTTATAGCAGCATATCAGTGTCAGGTCGAAATATGAAGCATGCCGTTGGCACACAACACAGCTGCCTAAAATACTAGCAATCTCACTGCATTCTAGCTTCCGATCAGCGCTCAGAATGCCTGCCAAGAGGAGTAAAGACGCAGGATTATACAGGATGTTTGTTTTTATTCGCTACAAATATGTTTTTAAAAAAAAGGAGAACAGCATAGATACTGCTTTTGTAGGAAGGTTATTGGCAAGCGGACATTCCCCCTGAAGAAATTATGTAGCAACTAGATGACTAATTATCTCGAATACATTACTTAACTCATTATTTAGGGCTTTCGGACAAAGGCGAGGTAGCAGAATGGGAGATAATCCCCGTTGTAAGCCATTCCATTCTTAAAAAAATATCGTGACACGAGCACGTACGTTGAAATATCCATCGACGAATTTTGCTGCGCAAATGACCTCCCGTAGCATAGTGCTTACGATACACGTCGAGACTGGGAGTTGACGGGGTTTCGAATCGCGCACCTGCTTTGTTGTCCTTCTTTCGTTATTAATTTCACTGAGTGTACAGTGTGGTACACAGTACAAAAAGCTGCTGAAAGCAGCTTGACAAGGTTCTGCCTGTCTGAGGGTTTCCCTGTTTTCTTTTTTTTTTCGTCATGCTTTCGAGACGAATGTCGGCACAGTTCCCCGTGAAGTCGGCCCAGGATGCATACTAACCCCCTGCCTCCACTCCTTCCTGATGGATTCTCCATTTGTCCATGCCTGTACGCCGCTCGTAGCCGCAGTTGCTTCGCCGTGCTAAGACTGAATTTAAAAAAATACGCCGAAGGCCAAAGGATTGTCACCCATTCTGCTATCTCACTTTTGCTGGAAAGGCCAAAATAAAGAGTTAATGAATGAATTTTAAGTAATTATTAATGTAGTAGTTACATTGCACTTTGAGAGAATGTCCGCTCTTGCCCGTACAACCAGCAAAAACGGTATCTAAGGGAGAATATATCAGAAGAACGCAGGCGAGCTGATGTGACTTAGGTTAGGTGGAAACATCTCCTTGAGTCTGAACAAATCTGACAAGCACGGGACGAAAGAGCACGGGACGAGACACGACTCGTAGCTATGAGCTTCTTCTTCTTTCTTTCTATCTTTTTTCATACAGAGAAATCGTAACGAATAAAAAAAAACACCCCGTATGGCTCACGCATACGTGTCATACAGCTCAGAAACGCTCCACGCTTCGACGTTTCAGGACAGACTAACTAATCTGCTGCCGCGGTTGGCGGACACGCTTCCACTAATGTAGTGTGCAGTGTCACACTGCTTACAAGAATAGCTTGAAGTAGGAACGTCAATACAAAGCTTCCATGACACTTCAGCCGTAGAGGTATAATTTACATGCGCTCGAAATTAGGTGAATTGTTTTCTAACATGGACGAAATATCATTCTCTGCGCGGCCCTTCGGGTTTGGCTCCATGTTCGTACGCCAGGGAAACACCCTTAGCGAATTTCTTGTAAGCCTGTGTGAAGATTCGTGACAAAGTCCGGCCTGCAGAGATCACTCTTTTCTTTCTCTTCTTTCTTTTCCTTCTCTTTTTTTTACAAAGACGACAAGGCAAGACGTCGAAGAACTTCTCGCGATATTTACCCGTTGGTGTGCATTTCAAAATATTTATGGGAAACTGCATCATCCGTAGAAAAAGCTGAAGAAGGAGGATGTTTCTGTTAGACATTCTGAGGGAATGCTATGCTTCTGAAAGTGCTTCTGTTCTGTATAGACACGTATATTCATAAATCATTCAGATTCCACATGCGAGTGTACGTTGGGTTGCTCAGACTAGTGGTGTCTCAAAAAGCAGAGTGTGGAATATCCGCCACGGCAACAAGGTTCACCCCTACAATGTCAGCTTACACCAAGTGCCGCAGCCAGCGGACTTCAACAGAACACTTGCATTCTCAAACTGGGTTCTAAACAGGGTTGATGAAGACGATAATTTCCTTGTGATGCTTCACTTTTCTTCTCGTGCTTACATTTCTTTGGATTTGTTAACTGACGTGGTCAACGTGTCAAGAGATGCCCAAGAGGACTTGCACAACGGCGACTGCGGGCAGTTGAGAACTCCCGGTGGTTGCGGGAGATCCGCTTCCAGAGGAGGTAGTCATACAACGTTGAGCCTGATATTTTGAATGGCTCAGTGGTGGGACCGCATCTCTCACCTGATCTAAATCAAGTGGACTTTTTTATTTTGGAGCTACCTGAAATATGCCATCTATGTGGGGGACCCACCGTCTCCAGATGTTCCGTTCAGAGAAATTACAGCCACGTGCAATACCATCACGTGGTGTCAGCTTGAGGGTGCACCAACGGCCTTCGTTACGTGCAAGGTGCCAGATGCTTATCGATGAAGAGGGCATGCTCTTTGAACAGATTTCGCGTAAACCTGAAATTCATTCTGTTATTCATCCCATGACTTATCGTTGCTAAGCGTATTAGTACCTACGATATAGTTCTGGTCTTGGGTTGTAGTTATGAATGTAATTGCATGTTTGTCTTTTGTAGCTACTCTTATGAACACATTGAGAGCATTGCCAATTTTCTACTGAGCAAGACAAAGCATCGCCCGGCCATTGGTATCATTTGCGGCTCTGGACTGGGATCTCTGGCTGATCTGCTTCAAGAGAGCGAGCACTTTCAATACAAAGACATCCCAGACTTTCCAGTCAGCACAGGTGAGGTATTGCGATTTATTCAGCATAGAGCACGCAAGATCTGTTTCAAGTGCCTATATGGGTGACACCGTAAAGCTAAAGAAACGGCTCTGTACGCGAGATAAACATTTGTCGAACGAGTACACAAGAGGGTGTCATGTGTAACTGATAACAAGCTGTTAACGTGTCCGTTTACACGCATCTCATCTTGTGTAGATGCTACATGGCCATGCCCCATCTTCCATTCTGATCTTTTCAGAATGTAATATTCGGGAGAGTAAAAAAGAGCAATTCAGAAACGTCGAACCCACACGAAACCACATATGCCAACGGAAGGCAGCAACTGTGTTCATGGCAAGTGCTCAAAGTTATGCTAAAAGAATTGGCTCCTCTCTTCCCAACCGAACTAATGCCCCCTACGTGTCTTTTCTCACGAGACCATATGGCCGACAATAATTGGACACCGCGAGCAACAAATCTAAGTTGGGCTGGTTGGAGGAAACTGATATTTCTAGTGCACTACACACGAACGCAAAGACAGGCCCGTCCGGCCGTCCCATATGGACCAGCCAAGACTCAGTACCAGAGAAACCACGTCGTTACGCACTTAAAAGTTGTCGGTCTTTTTTCTGGAAGTGTGAGGACCATTGTACAATGCGACTAAACAACATTGCGGTAGCCCTGTGCACAGTCAGTTCGCATACACGATTAATCGTGCTTTCGTTCTCATCACTGGCGCCCGCAGTGGGCCTGGCAGTCGCGTTGGTTTTCGCCGATGTCCTGAATTCGCCGCTATGAACCCTAATGTTCTTTGGTTGACAACAATGGAACTGAATAGACAAATATCAATGGTGCCCGTATCAAGACTGAATATATTTCTCTGACGGAAAGGATATGGGACTTTTTCACAACTGGTCATTCTCATGCGCTGCGGCACAGATGATCTTAGGAGCGCGTGTCAGGGTTAACTTCGTATTCAACAGACTGCGCTGAATGGGGTAGATTCACACGATGTATGCCGACGGCTGTGGCGATTTGCGTGGGAACTAGAGGTGTGCAGCGAAGGCTGTTTTGTCGGCGGCGGCGCACCGTATACTTTGGTACCGGCGGCGGAGGGGACAGCGACACCGCGCCGACCTGCTTCCGTCGGCGCTACAGCATAGACGCGTGCATCGATGGAACTTTGACTGGCAGCGGCGTCATGCACATTTTACCACGGGCGGCGGCGACGACAGCGGTGCGAAAAAACACAAGTCAAAAGCAGCACAAAACCGCAACCTGCCGTCATCGGCATCAACAAAAACAAATTCGGCTTTGCGAGAGGGCTGCAACGCACGTTTTCGCGTCTGAAAGCAAGTGCGAAGACGCCCTCGGCGCGCCGGCTTGGAAACGGCGTCGGCGTACCGAAAATTACCGGCGGCGGTGGTGCACACGTCTACTACACCATGGGTTTCTTTCTCCCAGGGTAGCTTACATTCCATGACTTGAAAACCCGAGACGAGGTAAGGACAAAAACAGGCAAAAACAAAAACAGACAGACAAAAAACAAAACAACAACAAAACAAAAACAGACAAAAACTCGGGTTTTCAAGTCATGGATCGTCACCACCAGCTCGCTTGCTACCTAACTTTCCTTTCGAGAATAACAATGTTTCCGTCTCTGTTCCGGTACCTAAGAAATTCTTCTTCTTCTTTCTTTTTTTTTCTTCTTTTTTCCTTTACCGTTTCCAGACGACTTCGGTAGCGGCTCCCGTTTCCCAGCGGATTTTGGTTTTCGTTTCGGTTTCCGGTAAAGGTAACGCGAATATTTTCGTTTTCGTGTCTATTTTCGTTTCGTGAAGAATTTAGGTGCATAACGTTCCCGGTAAAAAACTCTGCTTTCTATATCATACTTGTAGTAGGAAAGCACAGAAGACGTACTTGGTCTTCCGCGACCACTCATACTCGTCACATATTCAGGTACCGACTTGGCACAACTTCAGTGAAAACTCGAGCACAGTCAACAGTTAGGAGCGCGCTTACGGCTTTATGGTTTCGGCCGGTTTAGATTGGATCTTAAATTAGTATCCCGAGAAGCCTGTGAGCCTTCCGCTGGCACATCCCTGCGTGAATCATTCGCATTGTCTACATGCATTTCCCCATTAAATCAATCTGACGACTGATGAGATGTGATTTATTTATCAATGCCCTCAAGGCAAAGCACTACAGACGGGATTGGTGGTTAGTTATCATTCAATGGAACATACCAGCATTCATACAAAACAATAACGGTGGATGGTGGTTTTACTCCACACTTGTTCTGTGTATGAAGGAGTTAAAGGTATTATTACATCCATATTGCGAGGACAGATAGGGAAATTGCGTTACGTGAATTCCGCTTCCGTTAAGGTTTCCACGCTTGAATTGCATTTTCGTTTTGGTTTCCAGTAAAGGTAAAGAAAATATTTTATTTCCTCCGGAATTGTTGTAGGAATTACATATTCATACACGCAAGATATCCCGAAGCATCTGGATCCGGGGACGAAGTGCGCTGTAGTTCTCCTTTCCCACCTTTCCATTTCCCGCGCTGTTTCAGTCCCACATACCCAAAAACTTTTTCAAACGCTTGAACTCGTGCAGCAACGGCGGCGGCGACGCGGCGACCTCTCGTTACCGGTGGAGCCGACGAAGCTTTATTTCGACATGTGCGCTGCCGGTAATTTTCGGTACGCTGTTGCCACCACTGTTTCCAAACCGGCGCGCCGAAGTCCTGTTCGCATCTATTTTCGTATGCGAAAACGCCTATTGCAGCGCTGTCGCGAAGTTGGATTTGCTCGATTTGCTGTTGTTTGCTTGTAACCAGACAGGAACTATTCAAATTTAAAGACGCGACGTAAATACATTTTGGTCACGCACGTATTCGCCGAATTACTGATCGCGATGGCCGTAGGTTTCGGTTTTGTGCTGTTTTACTTGTGTTTGTTCGTGCCATGCACTGACGCCGCTGCCGGTCAAAGTTTCATGGGCTCACACATCTATAGGCTTATATGAAGGGTGTTCAAGTCAAATCGGGACTTTCTGTCTCCTGAGTGTACAAATGCACCCCGTCTGCGGGTAAGGTCATGGCCACGGTTTTCTGGGACAAGGCTGGCATTGTTCATGTTGATTTTCTGCCCAGTGGTACCACCATCAATAGTGCATATTACTGCCAGGTTCTCAGGGATGTGCATAAGGCGCTGAAGCAAAAGCGGCCGGGCCTCATGACCAAAGGGGTCGTCCTCCTACAGGACAATGCACGGCCGCATACCACGCATCTCACGACACGCACCTGACAGGAACTTGGCTGGGAGTTGCTACCACATCCTCCGCACATGTTTTTTTTTTGTGTGTGTGCTATAATGATGGTTCGCTGGAAAAGAACCGCTGGGGTACGATGGGAGCGTGAAAGAGGTCCATTTCCCATAGTGTTTAGCGTGCTTGCGCGAGAAGTTGTCTTCGTTCATTGTATACGCTGTAACGCTCGAACGTGAGCTGCATGGTACTGTAGTTGTGCACAGCACAAGATCGACGTCGCGTGTGCACCTTTCTCTCGCTGCGCTTAACTACCAGGACGCAACATAGCATATAAAACATGCTTTATATTTGCAGAGGTGACAAAGGCGTATTGGTGTAGAGCCTGAGTAAGTCACAAAAGTCAACAAACTGTGTTTCACTCTGCGGTTTCCTTCTTTATGACCCCCGTGGACCATTCGAAGACAAATCCTTCCAGAAATCTGGTAGCGATCCCAACCACCATAAGAATGCTGCAGGACCAACTTCCCCATATTTTCGTTCTTTCTGAAACCAAAGTAAACTGTAACGTTCTTGTAAAGAAAGCGAGGTGTCGTTCTTAGGTTGAGGACGACTATTGTAGTCGTACTCCGCTAAACTAAAGCGAAGCTAACTAAACACTGCTGGATACAGCGCGTTGCGGCTTCCAATGTTTCACAGAGTACGCGGACGCCGAAAAGCAGGATTTTGTCAATAATTATTCACATTGGATTCAAATAACAATCAGAATGTTGTTGCGTAATAAAATGCGAGCTCCCAGTTTCATGAACTGCTTGCATTTTCTAAGAAGCCGTCTGCTGGTGTGTGAGGTCCCTATAACTAAAACCTTTCGCTATTACCACGAAAACTGCGAGGCGACACCTAACGGAGAGCTGCACACACCTAGTGTAGATAGAGAGTGTAGTTGTCCCGAGTTGGAAAATGAGTTAACGTCCGTAGCTAGGGCACATCACAATTAAAGTGTACGAGTCATACATAAATGGGTATATAAAATATATAATGACGCAACCATGTTCCCAAATTGAACAACAAATGGTATAAACAGGTCTGATTATCTTAAGAATACGAACAATGCTGTCGCATATGATATCCACACCAGGTCGCCGCGATCAGATCAACTCACATTCTTAATTACCAACGACGGCCATTTCTATGGCGTGTGGCTTCTGCACTAACTACGGTTCTTCTTTTCTTTTGTAGTTGTTGGCCATAGCGGAAAGCTGGTTTTTGGAAAATTGGAAGGCAAAACAGTAGTATGCATGCAAGGGAGGTTCCATGCATACGAAGGATACCCTCTATGGAAGGTATCGTATTTACGTTCCTTTTAGTTTCTGAACACGGAGTATAGAGTATTATTGCCTGCACGTATGAGAACCCAGATTGTGTCATTGTCTAACAGATCCAAAAGCTGGGTGGCATACGTGAGTGAGACACAAACCATGATTGCACGAGTTGCATACGAATGCAAAATGCAAAATCTCTTATTGTTATATTTTTTTCAGTTGGACTTATCAACTCACCAACTTACGAATGCAAAAGTTAAGAACAGTGCTGCTGTTGCCTCTCATGCTTCGTTCTCTCAGTACCTATTTTACTAATTATCTTTGCATACACGCGCGCTCTGATTTGTAAGTACTTCGTCGATGTATAAATATACCTACCAAGGCCCAGGACGCACATTCCCCCCGGGCGTCAGTCGTGACGTTGCCCACATACGTGAGGCCGACAACGGCAAGCCGTATCACCACCCACCACCACCACCTACCAAGGTAGCCAGAAAGTTAGAGGACAAAGACGATTGTCAATACACACATTCCATTTCTGTGGCATTATGCACATGTCACATCCACTTTGGAATTAATGTCTCTCGGCCATGATGCGCTGCTGCCAGCGCTGATACACCTGCTGAAAAACTCGGCGTGGGAGGCGTTTGCCAGGATCGTACGGATGGCCTGTGCTGACGCGTGTCGCCTTCGACAAAACCTCTAGCTTCTGCGAAACGCCAGCGCTACTTAAACACGCGGATGGAGGGTCATGGCTTCATTCGCAGACACCTGCTGAATCATCTGCAAGGTTTCGGTAACATATATCAAACGAAGTCCGTTCCAGGCTCTGTGACATGTCGCCGCCAGTTCTTCACCACATTACACAACAGTGTACCGTTCTCCTTGCCCTGACCCTTCGTAACCCCTGACCCCGTGACCCTTCGTAAGTCTGCCACTTGCAGTGTCTGACAAGTCAGCGAGTGCTGCTATCTCTACGTCAAATGCGTTCGGGGATATTGTGCACAGGTGGTCGAACGTTTTGACTCGAAGAGTGTTTGCCTTTGCTGGCTTTTAAAGTGATTCAAGTTCGACAGTGCACGGTGTCTCTCCAAAGTTAATTCGCACAATTTATGGCAGTCAAAATACAAGAAAGCCAGAAATGGTGGTGAATGCAACATTACAGATCGTTTGCATGGTACGCACTATAAAATTTTTAGTGCTACAGTTTCACAGTTCTGCACACAACAAAGCGCAAATGTTCAGTTTGAGTAACTTTCTGTGGGACATTGTCTTGTTTTTTTTTGTTTAGCCAGCTCAAATACCAACACATTCCGCGTGTAATTAATCGCGAGAACTTTACTGCTTCCGAGTTGCTTGCAAATAATTCCGTTTTCTACGCAGTGCGCAATGCCAGTGCGCTTGATGAAGTTAATCGGCGTGTCAACCTTGATTGTGACCAACGCTGCTGGCGGCGTGAATCCGAAATTCAAGGCCGGAGACATCATGATAATCAAGGATCACATCAACTTTCCTGGTCTTGCTGGCGACAACCCCCTCAGAGGCAAGAACGATGAGAGGTAAATCCCACTGGATAAACGTTTGCATGTCGTACAGGCCGCGGGCTGAACACAGCGCGCAGGACAAGAATAACTTTACCCTTCAATATGTTTATAAGTACCAAACGTCGGCACACCAGCACTGGACAGCTGTTTCGACCTTATTGGGCCATTAAGGCCCATCGCCATGGCCCAATAAGGCCGAAACAGCTGTCGAGTGCTGGTGTGCCGACGTTTTGGACTTATAAACACATGTTTTACGTGCAGACAAAGAGCTTCGGCTGCTTTTCATCCCTTTACCCTTTGTCTCACGTAAGTGTGTTCTATAGAACTCGTAGGTGTTTGATCCCGATAACTCATCATAAGTCCCCTCATTCATTGAGTGACAATATAAACCGTTTAGGTCTAGGCGATTAGGTAGTAAAGGGCACATCTGCGACTATTCTTGGGTTCTTGGAATTTGAGGGTTTGGAAGTCGGAGGAGAAAAACAACCGGAACTATAATATTTAGAATAGATGGGAAACAGCTGACAGCGTCGCTCTTCGAAGCTACCAGGAACAATGACTGTCTTACTTTGAGGAATATGCCTTACTTTCTCTAAACTCACATTTACAAAAACCAAGACTGCGCTAAATCATATAATATATCATTTGAAGTAAGTATATTATGTGGTATGAACTTTTGTTGTTTGAATGTTGGTCTGTCGCAACCATCCGACTGGTGTTGCCCAGTCACCCTCAATATAATGAACATGTAGTTTTATGGAAATGAACTCGATACTTCTTTTAAATGTATAAAACTCATATAAAGTAAACTGACATAAAATTAGAAGATAATGCAAGACACACTGATGGAAACGGGTGTGTGCAGTTGTTGAGAGGAGTGGACCATTTCGCTCGTCGCGGGAATACTCGGGACATACTGAAACTGCCGCGGGCAGTCGCTGCAAGCGTACTCGTCCATCCCCCTGAACCACACCCGCTTCCGTCAGCCGCCAGTGACAACGCCACCAAGACACAGAAGGCCCGTCTAATGCCTCCTCTCACGGGTTTCCACGTGGCCATATAAAGCCAGGATGCCAGCCAATTCGCGCAGGCTATTTCAAACACATGCTTTCTATGTGTAAACACATGCCGGCTCTTCCCCGCAACTATGGCCGCCGAAGCACCGTTGTAACTGGCGGACTCTTAGTTGTTACCTCATGTCATTGAAAGGGACTATCGCGTCCGCAAACGTGTGTATGAGACCGATACGGTAACGTTCGGCACCGCTTCACAGTCTACTCGGCCAAGTTTCTCTTCCGAAAACAAACTGCATACGAATTGAATAAACGAGTTTTATAAATTCGCACTCACTCTGCAGCCAATGAAGCCCCAGCGTTAGCAACATCACGATGACGTAAGTCAGGCACACGAATGGGAGTGCAGCGCAGGCGATTGTCTCCGAGCGCGACAGCTGCGCGTTCGCACCATGTGGAAGGGTAGATAGAGAGACAGGTAGCTGGTAAACGACGGGCTTATTGGAATGCGTGGAAAATGGATGAATCAGATGCAAATCGAGAGCGTGGAAGGAATGTGAGATCGTTGTCTTCATCGTAGAGATTCCGCAAGTTGCTGCCCGAGGAGCTGGTTGATTGGATGGCTGCTGAGCTTCAGCAGATTCGATCTTGTACAAGTGTTGTACTGGTCTGCGTGGTTGCGCGATTGGCAGTACGCAAGACATAGACTGTAACTTTACCGTCTGAACTTGGAAAAGTTTCCTTTATAATCCCCATCTTCCAATGCAATCTAGTCCTGCCGGGATCCTTTATCAGCACGACGTCTCCGGCTTTCACGTCGGTAGCTTGTAAACCCAGTGGTATGCTGACCTTAGCTCGGTGAGGTATTCTTTGTGCCACTTCTGCCAGACTTGCGCAAGATATTCGTTTTGCTTCCTCCATGTAGTCTTCGGCAGGCTGATGAACTGTTCAGAATCTTGCAATAGATCTGCGAAGGGCACGACCATGTAACATGCGCCGTCCATTATCATAGAAGCAGGAGTCAGCGAGGTTCCGTATCTTCGTTGTAGGCGAACGTCAGAGGCCTGGAGCTTATCATGGCTTCAACTTCCGTTAGTAACGTTTGCATTTCTCCGGATTGTAGTAGTTTCCTTGATAGGGTCTTGCAAAGTGCAGACTTGATGGATCTTATGAGATGTTGGTAGAAACCTCCCCACCAAGGTCAAGGCGCCCGTTCTGCTATAAAGGAGGAGACGTCTAGAATTAGACGCTAGAGGAGACGTCTTGAATTATCTGGTCCTTCACGAACTTCCTTGCACACACTTGAACGTCTTGGCGTTATCCGGGTATACAGCGCGCTTTTTCGGTTTCGGCTCATTTGCATACCGAAATAAAGCAACTGATATGTCATGGCACGCACCCTTATGTTTATTTTTAAAACATAGAATGGATTCCAACGCGGATTGTTTCCCGTTATGTTATCTTGCTTCTGCCCGCAATTCTCTAATTAAAGAGTGAATTTCAGGTAATTAGTCATCTTGTGGTTACATACTCTCTTCCAAAGGATGCCCTCCTGGCCGTCGAACTGAACTGCAAAAACGACATCTATGCTGCTCTCATAGCTTTTTTATAAAAAGTATGTAAAGGGTAAAAAAAAAAACACCCTGTATTGCGTGACACATTCCTCTCCGTGCAAGGAATCTGCGATGATCCTGTAGGAATTCAGGAGCTGACATGTTTTGACATAGCTTTATATGTACCGCTCTGGTTGTGGCACATGTAAACAAGGCGATATATCCTTTGACTTAAGAGTTTCGCGTTTTAAATAATGTTAGTAGTCCCGCAAAGGCTATGCCGAACACCTGAAATGGGAGACACATGGTGACGGGCTTAGCTGGGAGCTGTCCATCAACCTGTGTTATATGCTAGAGTTGAATTTTCTGCATATCGCACACTGCCTTATAGCATGCTTGATCAGTTGCCGAGCGCGGGGTATCCAAAATGTTTCTCTTAGCTGCACAAATGTGGCGGGCATGAATTGTCGATGGGAGACCTCGATCGTGAGTTTAGCGTAAAGTCATTCTTTCGAGAATATTATTGGGTGGCGTTCTGCGAAAGATAGCTGACTAGCGCGCGTGCGTCCACCTACTCTCATTTACACGGTCCTCATCCAAGAAGGATGTCAGGTTCCGCACCTTGTAATTTCTAGGCAGCGCCTTTCCTTCATGGAGACCGGAGAGCTCAGTTGTGAATGCTGACTCTTGAGCCCGTCTGACCCAATATGTCTCCGCATGGTGTAGTTCGTTCGTTGTTAACGGACCTTGCGTCTTACATTGTTAATTAAACGTATGATCCAAGCAGTGACGCGATGTAGACGCGTTGCGCTGCTAAAGCGTGTTATGTCGATCAGCGATAGCAGCTGTTGGCAAGTTGGAATGACTTGCAGCACAGTGGACACAGCATCGGCCGGACAATCATAGCTTCGAGCTGATTGCTTGCCGTCAAGTGGACACATGCTTTGTGGATGTTGCAGCCACATTGCTCCTTTCCACCACAGTTCTGCTGTGAATAGTGGTTGAGAAGAGATCCCTCTCGTAGGAAGATCGGCAGGGTTTGTATCGGTAGACACGTAGTGCCAGTGATATCCGTTCCAACATTCCTCCGTATCTGCGGCACTCTGTTCCGTATGAACGGTGCCTACTTCATGGTGTCGCCTCGTATCCAGTGAACAGTAATAGTCGAATCTGTCCAAAAGTGTTTGTCAGTTTTCAGTTTAAAATTCGTCTGCAAATATCTGGCAAGTCTCGAGGACAGGAGTACCCCTAACAGCTCCAATCGAGCTAGTGTTACCTTCTTCATCGAAGCGACCCTAGATTTTGCGGCTATAACTTGTACCGCTCGCGTTTCCTGACGTCCGAATCTCAAATACACTGTTGCACCATAGGCCGCTGTACTCGCGTCGGAGGAGAAGTGTAACCGTGGTTCGTCGGTACCGTCGAGACTTCTCCCGTAATGGCGTGGAACCATAGGCTACGATAATACATCAACCACTTGTAATACAGATCCTGAAGTAACTGCTAATCCTAATCTAGTTATTGTCTCCATATATCTTGTAGAAGCAGTTTTCGGTTAGTGTGTATGGTACAAGGAACCCCATTCGGTCGTATATTTCTATGATCAGTCGTAGGACATAACGTTTCGTTACGTCTTTTGGATTGATATTTTGTTGACCTTCCTTCAAAGGCAATTGTAGTTCATCAACCTCTTGGTTCCAGCACATGCCCAGGACTTTAGTTGATACGTCGATAATTATGGCTTCTTCCGTTCGAAATGTGGCACCCATTTTGCTGCTATTCGAAGCTTTGTTGAATATCTGCCGCGTCTCATTGTAGCTTTTCCTTGCTTCCTTGAGGTTGACTGCTCTATAAATGACATCACCTACGTAGATGGAGTCAACGAGTGCATTTACAGTCTCTTTCATTTCGTCGCAAGTGGTGCTGTATAGTAGCTGCCACTAGAAAGGTGCTTGGAGCTGTGCCAAACGTGACCCTCTTCATCCGCCGCGTTTCGATTTTGGGCATTGGTTCCTCCGCTTTAGGTGTCGTTTCATATGACAGGTGTCGAAGTGCGTCACGGTCCTCTTCACGAATTATAGTTTGAAGGAACGCTTGTATCGTTTCAGCAACGTCAACGCTCTTTTAAGCATGTAGACTGCCAAATTGAACCTTTATTAACAGAAGAAGAGCTTGAAGAGGAGTATACTAGACAGACAGAATACCAAAGTCGTGTTGGCACCACGACGTTTCAGGCAAAAGCTTAATTGCTAGTCAAGACAAAACGCTTCAGCAGCTATACAAAACGGAGTACTGCATGATTCAACAGACCGAGCGTCTGAGACACATCTAGAAAACCTTCAGCCTTTGCAAACCAACAACTCAAAACGACCGGAACACGGTGGCGTACGGGTACCTAAATTGGGAAAGGAAAATGGAATGAATGAGTGGTAAATCGCGTGCGGCGGGAGGCAGGTGAGATCGTTGCATAGAGATTCAACACACCACAATCTACTAACTGAAAAGTCCTCTGTAAATACGCCGACTTTCGCTTACCAATGTGAGTTCTGACGCGACTACGTCACGTTGAACATGGTGTTACGACAACACTCCACAAGCATATCATTGACTCTCCGCGACCTGCAGATGCCGTTCTTCGTGCCCGCCGGTCGGTCGCCAAAGGCCATTCGTCCGCTCCCTCATTACACTTGTCCGCGCAAAAGCGCGCTCACTGATTGGCCTTGTCCAAGTGACGTTTTTTCCTATTTCCAGAAAGGGAATTCCGCCGTGCCCTGAACATCCGTCGTCTGCTCTTGCCATGCATTACATAAAATTGCACAGAAACTACGTCACTAATTCGCGCCGGATTTTCGGTGTTATTGTTGGTGCTGAACGAGGAGAAAAACGGCACTATAGCTTCGGAATGGACCGCGACGGATGCGATAGTCCCTTTAAGGCATCTGGCGTTGTCTCTAGGTGGTGTAGCCAGTGAGCTGCATCGCGGAGAAATAACGCTGCTCCCGAGTTCCGTAGCCTTTTATTCATGACTGTGCAAACGTGTTGTGTTCCACGGGATCCTCTCAACTACATGCTCCTGTTTATTTTCTTCCGTGTTGCCCGTCTTGTTCTTTTTGCTTTCTCCTCTATTGCATCGCTTCTACGACGTGTTGCTCTGGTAAGCACGTTGCGCAATGCATAATTATTCTAATCGCCCAGGTGGGGAACGCGATTCCCAGCGATGAGTAACGCCTACGATCCCAAACTTCGTCAGCTTGCTCGAAAGATCGCAACGGAGGAGCTGGGCATGGGAAGCTTCATCCACGAAGGCGTCTACACGATGCTCGGTGGACCAAACTTTGAATCTGTAGCCGAGGTCAACATGCTGCGGGTGCTCGGAGCTGACGCCACTGGTAAGTTAGCTGTAAGAATGTGTCGTTGCCCGAAGATTATAGATTTGTTTTGTTTTGTGTAGGTAAGTATCTGATGCATGCACAGGTTGTCCAGGACAAACATCACGTTACTTCTGCGCCACCTACAGTGTTTATACACGTTAGAACGACAAACTTCGCATGGAGTCTCTTTCTTTCTTTTTTTTTTTTTTGCTCTCTGTCTTCTTTGGTTGCGGTAAATCAGTTACGAGCGTGTTTTCCGAAAGCTACAGGTATATCTCCACTACTACAACTGACTACGTTTTCTTCAGCCCCCGCTGAATCTGTATGTACCGATTCCTAGCTACGTACAAGCGTCAAAGTAGTCAAAGATAACAGTAATTTTACTGCCCCCTTTGGGCTATAATAATATGCCCGCATAATTATATGGCCGACGTTGGCGGTCATTCGTCGGTACCCCCCTATAAACAGGCACAAATGAGCCCACATGCGTGCCAGCTACATATGATAAGATTGACCAACTCAAAACACCTTTGTCCGCTTTATCAACAAGAAACAAATTCAAATGCACACTTATTTAAACATATCGAGGCTACGCAATAGGTAAAACATTCAGGTTCCAGTTACGTGTTTATCAAGGACGCTTTTCTTTACCATTTTCTGTTTCCCTTTTTTTTTTATAAAAAAAGCTACCAGAACAGCGTAGATACCGTTTTTGCAGTTGAGTTATACCGTCAGGCAGACAGCCTCTCGGATATGGTGCGTAGCTACAAGATGACTAATAACCGAAAGTTCCGTAATTCACTCTTTAATTAGTGGATTTCAGGCAAAAGGGTGATAGCAGAATGGGAGACAATCTTCATTGAAAGCCATTCCATTTTTAAAAAATAAAGAAACACGCACGTGCGTTGAATTATCCATCGCCGAATATTACTATGCAAATGACTCGAAACCGGAGCCGCGTCAACCGGGAGCGCAGGGAGGACAGTGCTCATTCCACGTTAGAGGGCCATGTGCGTTGTAGCGATGGAGGTGATTGGAGTAGGTGCTCATCTGCTGGCCAGATCAACGACTTTGTGGCCCAGATAAGCCTCTGTCGGTGAAGGTCATGCGCTCCTGAGGCGCGCGGTTTTGGTTTCGGTTTATTTGCATAGCGAAATTGGGCGACGGATGCTTCACGGCACGGGCTCGTTCCAGGATATTTAACAGATACAATGGCTTTCAACGAGGTCTCCCATTCCGCTATCTCGCTTTTGCCTCAAATTTCCTTGTTAACGAGTGAATTAATGAATTTTAGGTAAATAGTCACCTTGTAGTTGCATACCCTCCTCGCGAGAATGTTCGCCTGACCGTATAACTCAACTGGAACAACGACATATATGTTGCTCTTATAGCTTATTTAGGACCTGACGCAAAAATAATTAACTCACCATAGTACCGCGCTAAGATGTCATTGCACTGGCCTAGAATAAGATAAAAATCAGCTTTTATATGCAGTTACTCAGACACAACTCAAAATAATGAACCAACACATATGTGTTGGTTGGGTCTTCGGGCAGGCATATTTACAGATTTATGGAAGGCCTTGAAGCATATTTTTTGCACAGTCCTATTCTGTAGTTATAAAAATACTGAAAACTCTGCAAGGTTTCGGACATTAGTCAGCTTTGAGTGAGAAAATTTCAAATTTACTTTTCCGAGTCTCACGCCGTATTTCCTCGCTGGGGACCGCCATTTTTAAAATGCGCTCGGGACACCACATGCGGCAGAAACTTCAACCTCTCGTATGAAATATTAGAGAATTCCCACAGGCATGCGCTCGGGAAGTCTCGCGCTTGTGGCACGAGTGCGAGCTGCAGAAATGAACTTTTACCGCACCCGCACGTTTGTGTGGATGTTATCAATATCGGGTGTATCAATGTTTATTAAATACAGGGTGTTTCATTTAATGGCGAATTCGGGTGGTCATTTCGGAGCAACTTTTTTTGCCAGATCTCGAGCAGTCATGTTCGCTTGGTCAAAATGAAGCAAATCTCGTATGTTCGCGTGGCGCTTTCCGAGCGCTCGGAATTTGCTAGCTAGCACTTTTTTTGCCCGGTCTCAAAACGATCGAGCAGCAGATTGCTCAACTGTATCCGGTGTCGTCACATCCGCACTGCAACGGTGGCGAGTGCCCTCATTGGCCCGCATGTTGAAATCACGTGGTTTAGCAGACGACAGAACTCGAAGACTTGCGACCGCGACGCCCCTAGCGTGATCCGAGTACCTAAAACCGCTAGATTTCTAGCAATCATGTTCGGGTGGCAACGGTCACGTGATCCAGCTTGGTCGCCGACCTAGCAATTTCAGAGCGCTCGGCCGTTTTGCTACGAAATGACCACCCGAATTCGCTATAAGAGTGACCACTAATTATTAAAAAAAAATGTACTTGAGATAAAAATTTGAAACCTCCTGCGTCATACTGGTGAAGGTTTTTGCCGCCCAAACAGGTGGTTTCCATCAGTGTGCCTCATTAATTTGTCTAATTAGCTTAATTGAACTAAAAAATTCCCAAAGAAAGTTAACGTTGTTTTTCGCTAAGTAGAAAGTCCATGGCCACAACACCCCATTTCAGTCACAATTATAGGATCTTTCACAATCTTTCCACAAAAATTCGACACCCGAAAACTTGCCATCTCTTCTAGCCCATTTTCGAATTTCATCAGTGGCGGCGCTATCGGCAAGGCCCGAAGACACTCCCACTGCGCATGGAAGCAGCATGACAAAAACAGAAAAAGAAGGGGGCGGGGATAGGTCCAATCACGCAAGCTTATCTGTTCGCAGCCATCAGTTACCGATAATCACCGACATCGGACGTTCTCTGCTGTTTCCTGTGTTGTCCTTTCCTCCTCCCCATACTTTAGGCGGGGCAACTTGAACAAACGCGCCTTGATGAGCGACGGTTTTTCGGGCAGTTTTTACGTGTTTTCGGGTGTGAAATTTTGTGGAAAGATCGTGTAATTGTGACTGAAATGAGGTGTTGTGGCCATGGACTTTCTAATTAGCGAAAAAAAAACGTTACATTTCCTTGGGAATTTTTGAGGTCAGTTAAGCTAATTAGACAAATTAATGCGGATGGAAACCACCTGTTAGGGCGAAAAAACCTTCACAAGTATGACGCAGAAGGTCTCTAATTTTTATCTCAAGTACATTTTTTTAATAATTAGGGGTCACTCTTAAGTGAAGCACCCTGTATATTCTGAACAGAAAGTGTTTTCTCTCTCTCTCTCTGTCTGAGCACCAACGTGAATTGCACGCCTCCCTTTCTTCACAGGAATGAGCACAGCCCACGAAGTGATTGTCGCAAGGCATTGTGGAATGAGAGTATTCGGTCTCTCACTCATAAGCAACGAATGCGTTGCTTGCTATGATGGATGTGAGCTGGCCAACCACGAGGAAGTTCTCGCTGTCGGCAAGGCTCGTTGCAAGGACATGGAAAGGCTGGTCAAGACAATGATCAACAGGATGGATGTCTAACGAAGGAACAGTTGTAGATGACGTCATGTGAATTGTAATGCTCACTTCAGGAGCAGAAAGTTTTCTATTGTATACTTTTTCAAGTAAATTGTACGAGCAACATATTTGTGTTCAATACCTAGGTTGCGACAATACGGTTTATTTGCAGAATTTCTAAAACTTTGCAAGAGTGTATGCATGTATACCATACGAGGTTGTGAAAAGAAGTTTCCAGATTGGGTCCATACAAAACAAAGTAGGCATTCTACTTAGGTTGGGCCACTGTCTACGTACGTACTTTAGATTTACCGAGCTTGACAGAAAATGTGATGTTAGCTATGTGGTCTAGTCTACAGTCCATACTGAAATCTCAAACGTTCCCGTGCACATGGTCAAAAAAAGAAAAAAGAAACTCGTGTAGCACATTTACCCATGTTGACAGGACGGCGCCACTTGGCATATTAATTAGCGAAGATGGCTGACATGAACCGATGTGCGCGCATCCCCGCGCTGCCCTCTTTTCCCGTTGCAGAACTAATCTCGAAATTTTTCATTCCTACCTCGTACTTAAATTGGACTGAAACACATCGCACGTGCTTTACTCACCACGGAAGGAAATGTTGGTTTTCTGGAAGTCCCGCACGTGTGACCTTATGAATTTTTCATTGATGTTGTGATTTTTTAGGTGGGTACTCAGGCAAAAGGGCAAGGGTGCAGGCCAGCTGGTACATAGTGTCGCTAGTCTGTCCCTTTCTCGGGTTTTTTCACTGGGTACTCAGGCATCGTTCTTTTTGAGAACGTTGATTGTACTGTCACATCAACACTTATTTCCAGCATTTTCCGCTGACGTAACGTCTCTCCACTGTGTCTCAAATTCGCAAACATACGTCTCGGTGGAATATTTAGAGGCAAAGCACGTCTTATGCACATTTTCATGTAGAGTGAAACACAAACTGACTTCTGAACACTACACTCACGAGGAGAGGATATTCACATTTGAGAGTCTTTTCTTCCGGATATATCAACGATAGAGGCAGTTGAAGCGAAACCTGGCTTAGCGGTTTTGCATCTCCAGCATTGTTTCTGTTTTAGCACCCCTCTCATCGTTTTTTTTTTATGTTTTAGTTTTAGTGTCAACTTTGTAATTAGTTACGTTTGACCGCAAAAGAAAAACAAAAGACAGCACCACGCTGAACTAGCCAACAGAGTTATGTGAACAAAAAGAAAGAAGAAGAACACGCTGTGCAAATTGGGCAAAAGACCGATGGAGTTTGAATGCGGCAATCGGATCATGCATGCTTCGGAGGCTGGTAGAGGCTGCGATACTACACTTTCAAGGGGAATTCTGAAGCGCTCGACTTTGAGATCAGAGGTTTTGAGATTAGACATTTGGTTTCAGATTTTATTTTGCGTTTTGGCCCTAGGAATAGGCGCCGTGGGTCCCATTGAACGGCCAGCAGGACTTCAGCTGACCCCTCTATCAACATATCGCTTTCTTGTGTAATACGAACATAATGAACTTGGGACTTCTGGAGAAAGCGCAGTGAGCCGACGTTAACAGGGATTCCTGACCACCGCAAGGTTTTCGTTACATACTAGCAAGCTGCATCACCTGTGTCGCAACACTGCGTTGGGTGGGAATAATAGCAGATCCGAGACGTTGGTTACAGTAAACTATACGCAACGAAAATTGACTCTGTAGCACCGAAAAATGGCGCTAGAATTATGTGGACCCTTTCCATTTTATAACAGCTCTCATTCGTGCGACCGCCAGTAAAATAGCAATCTTGCGAAGTCTGCCTGTGATGGCCAAACGTCTCATGCACTACTGCCAGTTTGCATTGCGCCGATGCATTTCTTGTGATGTCACCTGGTAGTTTCTATGAATGTTCAACCAAAGGTGGAGGCAACTGTGTTAGAGGTACAGACAGTGGGCGCGTCGTCGTGATGCTCCTGTGCAGTTGTGTAGGCATAGCGCTAACACTGACATTCGTTTTGCGCGGCTTCGTAACCCACGGTCAGAGTTGCATTCGAAGAGAACAAACCTTTGTTGTTATCATCATGATCGCTACACTACAGAAATCATAATGATAACATCATGTTTAATCACAACGATAAATATAACATGTAAAAACAGTTTGGGAAATTGCCGTTGTCTTGCGCATGAATAGAACACGTTGCATGGGCTCTTCTTACTGAGAGGACACAATAAGCGCGATATCATTTCTTCTTTACCACAAGAAGAACTGAAATACCCACGACATAGCGCCACTCTAGGCAAAGGTTTGCATTGGCATATCATTATATGGTCGTAAATCCTGACACAAAACGTGATAACAGATAGGCAAGAGCACAGTGCAACGACACGTTCAGGAAAATGAGCTAGACATCATCTCGAATATTGCGAAACCAGTTCCGTGTTATTACATGGCTGATGTGTTTAATAACATTTCAAGGTGCGCTCTTATTTTTGCGTGTTCCAGACGCTGACGAGAACCGTCATTGTCAAACATATTGCACTGTGCATACTGAGAAGAGCTGTAGCCATTTCTCAGGGCCGATCTGGGATGAAAAATCTCAAGCCATGCCCTCAGGAGGAGGGCCGCGCTGAGTGGCCAGCTCCTGTCAAATTGTGGCGGCCGACCGAGGACGTTCCCATTAATGTCTGTAAGGTATAACTGAAGTCGCGCAATTTACGAATAAGCTAACACACAAAGGATACAATTTGCATATCATTTACAGGGAGTTGGCTTGCAGAACAGACTCTGTGAGAGGTACAGTGGTTTATCCAGAATCCTGGAAAAAATTGTGTGGGGGGTCACCATAGCATATATGTCGTAACAGCTTAATGTATCAGTACCGACATGTGTCTACACCTGAAGTAGCAACGGCCCATTCTGTGTGTGTGTGCGTGGGGTGTGCACAGGAAAAAAGTTTGGGTGTCGCTAAACATCTACGGTTGTTGGGGGGTGTAGGGGATCTGGATGAATCACTGCAGCGGCACACATTCCCAGCAATGTAGAGACATCTGTGGTTTAACACACACACAAGCAAATACAGGCGCAGGTGCAAATACAGCTTCATTTAAAATATTATTGAGCTCGTAACGGAACCTGCTTGAGCTTGATGCTGGTGCTTGCTTGCTCATACTGTCAACAACAAACAACTTTATTGTGAGATGATGAATGGGGAGTTTCATCGCCAGGGGCGATACGTTACCCCGATGGTGATGCGGGGAATGAAATTATGAGCCTTTTCACAATAACGATCGAAGTCATATGATATCCAGTTAGGTGAAAAGAGATTTGAGGGCAGAGCGTTGGTGGACTGGATGTGGCCAGCCACCAAGCAATTTTTGTGAGAGAGAGACAGTCCAGCTCGTTAAGGGCTCCGGAGAGTACGGTTGGGGAAGTAGATAGTGTGGGCAATGAAGAAGAATGTGCTCTAGATCTTCTACAGCACCGCAGGGACAGCATTGGGGAGAGTTCACTTGTCTCAAGGGGCAACGCCACTGCGCTGTAAAAGCCACATCGAGGCGCATTCGATGAACTAATGCGTCATCTTGACGAAATGTATGTCGAGGCATGCGGAATGCAAGCGCTGGATCAACTCTGCCCGGCATAGCTGGGGGGAGAATATCGGGTACGATAGCTCCTCGATATTCCTGTCAATTATCATTAATTTGAGTAAAATCGGCACGCTCTCAAAAAAAAAAAAGCGACCTTTACTTGGCAGATTTCCGAGTTCAGTTCGCAAAAATTTACATAATTAGACTTAGGGTACATGACATGCACGTCAGGAGGTGGAAAAAAACTCAGTAAGAACAAATGCCGTTGACCGCATGATTGCGGGCGAGAGCACTGTAGGAGCGGCGCGAACGCGTATGGGGGAATTCGCAGCGGAATTAAGGTCAGTGTTGACTCCGATGCCCAGTCTAGATGCTATGGTGCCTGCTTGGTTCCGTAACGTGGACACTTTGTTCGACTCGCTTGAAATTTCTCAGACGATTCAGGGTGCGGTTATTCTACATTTTCTAAATGAGCAGATGCGATCTTTTGTGGCTTCGCAAACCACTATTGGTTTACTGCCGTATGCCGATGTGAAATCCTTAATTTTGAAGGAGTTGAGGTTGACAGCTACTACGTACAAGCGACTCTTTCCAACAGCGGTGAAATCGAACGATGAAACGTGGAATCAGTTTAATTCCAGGGTAGAAACGCTTTTCAGTTACTACCTAGAGAGTCGTATGGTGAAGATTTTTCAGGAACTTAAGGAGTTAATAGTGGCAGACAAACTGAAGGAAGTCATGCCTGAAGAAATGTTAGTACATTTGGTGCAAGGAGAAACTAGTCAGTGGCTGCGCCCTAAAGATATTGTTGCCGCAGCGCAAAACGTCGAGGAAAGTCGCAGGCCCATGAGTGTTACTAGGTGGGGGTCCCCTAGACGAGACGGTGGGAGAAGTGGTCGGGTTCACAGAGATCTCGCCAGGAACAGTATGCGTGAGGGTGCCAATGATAGACGTTGTTTCGAATGTGGAAGAATGGGGCACATGCGTAAGGAGTGTCCGGAATTGTGGAGGACGCAGAGGGGTGACGGTGGTACAGGCGTCGGTGCGAGAAGGTTAGTTGGTAAAGTGGTATGGCAGATGACGGATGTGGACACCCAGGATCCCGCCAGCTGGGTAGATATTGCGGTAGGCAGTAAAGTAATAGCCGCTATAGTGTCGATTCGGGGACTGACGTCACAGTACTCCGTCCTGAGGATGTCCCGTCGGAGTGTTTGCTAGAAAGAGGTGGTAAGGGCAGTTGACTGGAGCTTTCGGGGCGCCCGTTGAAGCTGATTTGTGCTATGTGGGAATTGGTCTTAAGGGGAACCAGGGAGAGGTAAGCCAGCCAGGTCGGTTGTTATGTGCTATCACGGAGGAGTTAGCGTATGATGTGGGAGCGTTGATTACGCAACAAGACTTGGAGGAACTTAGGAAAGTAGCAAGCGAGGCTAGACAGGAAGCCGATGAGGTCTTTGCTATTGAAAGTCAGGCCGACATAAGTTCTGGGGCACATGTATTGGTACAGCAAGTCCAGCTAGAGGAGGTGGATTCGGAAGAAGCTGAAGGCGGTGACGAATTGGATGCCTCTGTACAAACTACGGAGCTCGGCTTTGCTAGGGAGCAGCGAGATGATGTATCACTTCTAGACGCCTGGAGGCAAGGGGAAAACCAGACACATGGGATGGTTATCGAACATGGCTTGCTATTTCACGAAGAAGTAGTTAACAGTAAACAGCAGAGACAGTTGGTGTTGCCTCAGTCACGCAGAAGCGAGGAATTGCAATTGGCGCACGATCGACCCACTACAGGTCACTCGTCAGCAAAGAAAACTAAGATGAGAATTGTCGTGTACCAACTTCTTTATTCAGTACCGTACATGCTTGTACGACGAACAGCGTTCGCACACTACTGAACAGCTATCAAGGAAAGAACACCCGGCTTGAATGCTCGGTCCTTTTTAGGCAGACATGGGGGAAAGGACGCGCAGCATCACCTGATTGTAGCGTACGATAAACAAGATAGCGATGCGCAACAGCAGATAATCAGGTCATAACAAGAATAATGAGTTATACGCCAACTGGAGGTCACTTGTCAGCAAAGAAAACTAAAATGAGAATAAGTTCTTTTTGTTCGGCGACGATTCACACGAACGCTTACGCAATCATTCGGGCACTGGGGCAGCTAGACACTTGGATTTTCGGAACACGAGTTAAGGTTCGCACTGATCACAATCATTTTACATATTTGACTCGCACCGCTCCCTCCAGTGCGCTTTTGACACGCGGGGCTCTAGCACTGCAGCAGCACGTCATCGAATTACAGTCATAGGTGGGCATTTTGGTGAACCTCACTCACCCTCGCCCTTACGGGCACATGCCCTCACTCGCCCTCACCCTCACCGCCCTCACGAGCATAGGCCCTCACTCGCCCTCACCGTCACGGCCCTCATGGGCCATTGCCCTCACTCGCCCTCACGGCCCTCACAGACACATGCCCTCAATCGCCGTCACCCTCGCCGCCCTCACCCTCACGGCCCGCATGAGCACATGCCCCCACTCACCCTCACCCTCACGGCCCTCACGGGCACATGCCCTCACTTGCCCTCACCCTCACGACACTCACAAACGCAAGTCCTGAGGGTCTTACCCTCATAAGCTCTCCTGTGAGTGCACTCATGAGGTCTGAGGGGCGCCAGGTCTCTGTGAGTGAAGTCACTGGTGAGGCCTGAGGTGTGTAGGGTCAGTATGAGGGCATTCAGAAATGAGGTCAAATGACGCATACCAGACGTGCGCAAATTAAATTATGAAGGCATTGATGATATGGTTCCAGCGACACAACCGCCGGCTGTGTACACTTTAAAGGGCTGGTGTGCACGTATTTAGCAATTTCGTCGATGTCGCACTGGGAACACAGCAAAGCGTCCTGAGCTGATTGATTACTTCGTTACTTGGCGATTACTTGGCTGACTGATTACTTGGCGATATGGTTCCAGCGACCGAACTACAGGCAGGGTGCACTTTAAAGGGCTGGTGTGCACGTTTTTACAAATTTAGTCTGTGTCGCGCTGGGAACACAGCAAAGCGTCCTGAGCTGATTGATTAGTTCGTGATATGGTTCCAGTGACCGAACTACTTGCAGGGTGCACTTTAAAGGGCTGGTGTGCCCGTTTTTAGCAATTTCGTCTACTTCGCGCTGGGAACACAGCAAAGTCTCCTGAGCTGACTGATTACTTCGTGGTATGGTTCCAGCGACGCAACTACCGAGAGGGTGCACTTTAAAGGGTAGGTGCGCCGGTTTTTAGCAATTTCGTCCATGTCCAGCAAAGCCCAGGACACTTGGCTGTGTTCCCAGCGCGACGTAGACGAAATTGGTAAAAACGAGCACACCAGCCCTTTAAAGTGCACCCTGCCTGAGTTGGGTCGCTGGAACCATATCACCAAGTCATCAGTCAACTCAGGGCACGTGGCTGTGTTCCCAGCGCGACGTGGACGAAATTGCCAAAAACGGGTACACCAGCCCTTTAAAGTGCACCCTGCCGGTAGTTGGGTGGCTGGAACCATGTCACCAAGTAATCAGTCATCCAAGACGCTTTGCACTGTTCCCAGGGCGACATATACGAAACTGCTAAAAACGGGCAGACCAGCCCTTTAAAGTGCACACTGCGTGTAGGTGGGTCGATGGTACCATATCACCAAGCAATCAGTCAGCTGAGGACGCTTTGCTCTGTTCCCGGCGCGACATAGACGAAATTGCTAAAAACGGGCACACCAGCCCTTTAAAGTGCACACTGCGTGCAGTTGGGTCGCTGGAACTATATCACCAACTAATCCGTCAGTTCAGGGGGCTTGGCTGTGTTCCAAGCGCGACGTAGACGAAATTGCTAAATACGTGCACACCAGCCCTTTAAAGTGCACCCTGCCGGTAGCTGGATCGCTGGAACCATGTCCATGTCTCGTAAGCGTCATTTAACCTCATTTCTGAATGCACTCATACTGACCTGATACCCCTCAGGCCTCACCAGTGACTTCACTCACACAGACCTGGCGCCCCTCAGACCTCAGAAGTGCACTCACAGGAGGTCTCATGAGGGCCGAAACCTCATTAGTGCACTCATAGGAGGTCTCATGAGGGGCAAAACATCATGAGTGCACTCACAGGAGACCTCATGACGGTAAGGACCTCATGAGTGCACTCACGGATGGCCTGATCGCGGGCTTGCCCTCACTCACCCTCACCTCAAAGGCGTGAGGTGAGGGTGAGGCCCTCATGAGTGAGTTCGCCCAGCTATGATTACAGTACATACGCGACAAAGACAACGTGGTCGGTGATATGTTGTCGCGGTTGCATTAAGAGTGGCGGGTAACGCGGGTGTTTCCTGTTGCGAATCCGGGGTTGTTTCGGGTTGTTAGGTGTGTTGTTTTGGGGGAAGTTGGCAGTGAATAAATGCTGGTCATCCGCGGAACGTATCAGGCAAAGCCTCGAATGCACAGGTTGTACTTCGTGGCAAGTGGCTGCTGTGCAGTGTTGGTCCTGTGCTCTCTCCGTTCCCGAGGCGAATCACCACCAAGTGGCGCTCGACATGCTCAACACCCTCAACTTGTGAGAGGGGAGGAGTCAGGAGGGTGGACGAAGAAGGGCTCCAGCGACGAGATGGTAATGTGACCAAGGGAATAAAAGGGACCGCGAGCCGCAACGACGACAGTCTGGGGCGTGGGGCGTGGCACCAACGAACAAGGAGCTCGAGACTTGGGGCCTTCTGTCCATTAAAAGGTTTATTATTACTGCAACTGAACCTGTATTCTTAACTGCCTCAATGCCATCCTCTTCTCTTTTCTCTGGCGTGGCAAGCAACCTGTTGTAACCGTCCAACGCTCCGCCTTCCTGTCTCTAGGGGGTGCTGGAGCATTCCAGATTTTCATGTGTCGATTCCTGGCGGCGAAGGTCCTGCTCAGAGTGTTGCGGGATACTGAGTGCTCCGCACACTCCCTGGTAGTCTACTTCACGTCTACGCACTCACGCTTCCTTCCCGACCTCCCACCGCTCACCGCTTGCGTGCGAGCTGTGCGGCCCCACCAGCTCCATGCTTCTCACATCCCCTTTTTTCGGTAGGCTCAGCCCCTATTGCGCGACAGGGACTTGTTGGAGGTGCTCGCAGTTCGCGTCTCCGAGCGCCTTGCACTGCCAGAGCAGGAAGCACGTACTCGATTCTCCAACTTGCGTCTCCCTTTTCGCAGTCGCATGTTTAGTGTCCTTGCGCGACAGATGCGCGATTTGATGTGGCAGGTCTGGTGGGACGCCTTGCCTACCATGGAGAGGGTGCGTCGAATGGCCATCACCGCCAGTTCCTCGTGTGTTTTGCGGTGATCAGGAAATCTCCCACCATATTTTCTATAACTGCCATGTTTCTCGGATCTTCTTGTCTCGTGTTGCCCGTAGTCTCTCCCTGCGGTGTCCTTTAGAGTGGGGAGCCCCACGTGTCACGTCCCGGTCCCCAACCCACCGGCTCTGCCGGCTATTGAACTTCATCGGCTTCCATTCACTCTGCCGAGTCCGCAATAGGGCACTGTTGAGTCGCAGGCAATTACTTCCTGTGCTGGGAACAGTCGCCTTGCTCCGTGTCCATGCTCGGCAATTCCTGACAGAAGAATTGCACCACTTAGGCGTCAGTTTGTTTTCTTCCACGTGGTTGGCTTCGCAGGTGTTGGCTGTTCGCAATGGGTTTGTGTTTTTCACCCAACGTTAGTTTGATTTTGTCTGGTCTCTGTTTCTCTTTCATAGCATGTGTGACGATCGTTTCAGCCTTCTTTTCTTATGTGTAGCTTCTCTTTGTAAAATTTTGTGAAACTCAGTGTACATTGTTGTTTGTATTCTAATCTGTTTACCGATCATTCCTCAATCATTGTAAATATCATAAATCGCTGCATTGTGTTAGTTTTCTTACTGGGTCATTGTAGCTATCACGGTATATTGTTCACTGTCATGTTTGTTGCATCAGCGCCTTTTGGCTACTCATTCTAGTTATCATCTACACCCGTTGTATCATAGCTCTATAATACTGTCACTGTTACTACCACTCGGTCCTTGTTATTAAACTTTATTTTTCAATAGCTGCCCAATGCTGGCCTGCTTGTCGTTTGTAGGATGAGGGCAGTAATATTTTTATATGCTATATGGTCTAATGTTCTGTCTTGTCCCATCTTACAGCTTGCAAGGCAAACAGCTGTCCAGTGATGGTAAGGCAACGTTTGAGACATAAACGCATACTGTGCGTGCGTTCAAAAAGGTTCGGCTTCTTTTTGATTTACTAAGTTGTAACGTATCTTAGTGACTGACCAAGATTGGCGTGGTCATAATGGGTATGATCAGGACAGTGCCCAGGACTACAACATTCTCTATTCGAAATGTGGCAGCGTTCCTCCTGAGGTCCTTCCCTGAACATTATATCATCTAGTCATCATTTGCAAACTCATATGTATCGTTATGTCTAGTTATACATATATTTATCTATTTCTTTTCTTCGTGCGATTTCATCTCATCTGAGCTACAGTCGTGACACTGTCCACAAGACTGAGGTGAAGTGGAAGCCGGTCTACCACCCTGACACACACCCATATCCACATGCACTCATATGGCAGAGAAGCACAAGAAAAACTGTGGTTCATCCTTTTGATATCAGATTCCTTAATGCAGAGAATAATATGATTATTCACACCGTTACTGAATGACGATAACATATGCATTCAAACAGAGTGAACAACAGCGCAGTCCATTTTTATTTACGTGACGCCCTCTCCCCTGCTTTATTCCACTAAAGGGTGGCATTCCAAATCTTGCGTAGCCCACAATCATGTTCGAATGGCGACGAACAGCATGCGTTAAAATCGTCGAAGTCGATGTCGTAGACACGGACGCACCTTCCTTTCGAAAACTTGTATTTGAAGGATTTCACAGATTCGGCGAAATATAATACGCTACCTACTCCATTGAAAACCCAATATGCTTCGCAATTAGGAGGGTCCCTAGGTTTCCACAATTTGGATGTACAGAACTCATAGAGCGCCACTTTACCTCGTTACCCTGGGTTTCACGAATTACCTCCGATGTGAGTTACTTGAAAGAATTTTGCATTGAATTTTTCCCAGTGTAGAATGAGGGAACCTTCGTATCGAAAAAGTACTAATCCATCTTACCACGAAGGAGGGAAATATTGAAATGCTTCATCGTAAGACTTGCACTACCGGGTAGCATCAATGTAATATTAAAATGACGTCCGCCCTGGGCATTTAGATGACACAGTTCTTTCAGTCTGTCTAGGAGATCAACCAGTGTGTCTCCATCACTTGGAAGTCCGTACGAATCGACCGACAATACCCACCCTATTGAAAATTTTTCTGCTGGACCATCAAATCTGGTAGGTTTTTTGACCCTGATGGCTTGATGGACCATTAGGTTGATGGTCCATCAACCTAATGCTCCATCAAGCCGTCAGGGTAAAAAAAAACACCAGATTTGATGGCCCATCAATACTGATGGTTGATGGCTCATCCATCAGGCCTCATAGTTGATGGTCCACCAGGCCTGAGGTGGCCGAATAGTTGTGTATCTCCAAAGCAAGACCATACAGCTAAGGACGAAGTTTTCATGACAGAGTAATGAAAGCCCAGGTGTCAAGAGAGAGCTACGTAATACTCTTTCCTAATGCATCACAGATCAACGGCCAATCTCCACGGCGCGGAACTGCAAGACAGATAGACGCACGTCGTCAACGACTCATTGCACACACAATAACATGAGCTCACCTGTGTTTCGGACGGAATAATTGATCGATCCTGTTACACTTCTCATTACTAGTCAAGATGGAATGCAGACTGAAAATAATACACAATTCAATCAACAGACTCCCTCAAACAAAGGTTATGAGTGACTGTGAAGCGGTCGTGTTAAGCCTTACCGTATTCAGAAACATCTCTCGCGTCCGTGTGGATTGGTTCTCTACCAAATGCGTTCAGTCCGAAGAACCTTCCGAAAAGTATCAATACCTTTGCACACCGAGTTTCACATATTCCATCCGCAACATGTCAACCAACTTGACAACTTGCAACCACGTGTGTTGCGAACGCCGACGTGAAACAGGAAATGGCGTAAGGGTACAAGTGTCCGGCAGAATGAAATATGTCCACAGATAAAATGCGTTTGTTGGTTGAGGACGAATGAGTTACAGAGTGCACCTATTTTATGCCATCATGGAGGTGTATATTTGAGCTTTTAACATGTATAAATATTTTAAAATCCTGGGAACTACTTACAACCTATACACGTGGATGAACGTGCAAGGCGGCGGCGCAAAGTGGCAGAAGGAGCTCACCAGCACCATCAGATGCAATCCAGTTGTCCACCAGACATCACCAACGGAACTTTGACGGTTCATTAGGTACCACCAATGACAGAGTCTGCTGGTGCATTAGGCACCAACAGGGACGGTCTGCTGGTCTCTCAGGTGTCACTAAGGGCGGTTTGGTGGTCCACCAGGAAGCATCAAGGTGGATTTGATGGTCCATTAGATGCCATCAGAATATTTCGATGGTCCGTCAAATTTTCTGGTGGTCCATCAGAAAAATTTTCAATCGGGAGTGTATGTTGACGCTATCCAGGTGGAAACGAAGGACGGCGTCCAAGACGTCCACAGCATACTGTGCCATTAGTTCCTTGTTCCAACCGACCCTAGGGAACTGAAACCTGTCCTCGGGATATCCACCCCACCCGCTGACAGCAGGATCTTGTTCCACTTCCGCTTGTGGACCCCTAGCTGTCGGAGCACGTAGTAGTAATCGTAGTTCGGCGCTTACTGATCAGCTCACCTGCATCGATGCCGACCGACCAGTTGATCAAACAAGGGCAAAGATGGAAAGGAACATGTTTAGGCAGGTAGTTGGGTACTGCCCAGGTTTTCGGAAGCGACTGGTGTTGTAAATACAGCAAAAGACGATGTCGTCACTAGGTTCAGTGATATTACACCGTATGATGTCATAGTCAGCAACATGGGGGATGTTGTCGGATATAACGGCGCCCTGCAAACATTCACGAGGGAGCCCTTCCCAGTAGTCTACGACGAGACCGAGGGCTTGTTGGAGCACTACCATGCGTTATTTCGTTGTTGTCCTAGGGCTAGACAGGAGCAGGTGACGTGCAAAGCGGCTCAGGGCTAATCCTTGTTCCGTTAGAGTGCATACTTTCAATGCCTGCCCTAACGGGACCAGCGAAATCTCAAGAAATAATGATATCTTTAGAGACTCTGACAATGACGGAAGTCGTTCCGCACAAACCTCATCGTTGTCTTCGTCGTCGTCTTCGAGACCTGTCTGCGTGCTTCTTTCTACAGTCTTGTCTTGCCTATCGATATCTAGTCCGTCATAGTCTAGTCTATATCTATAATCCAGTCCGTCAGCTCTCCAAACATTACTGCACCGCAGATAGGATGGCTGGACACAGAAAGGTCACCCTCGCTCCTTCGCGAGATATTGTAACCCATTATGATCACTCTGCTTTCGCTTTTGCTGTTAAGACAGGCCACATGACACAACGCTGGGTGTTTTCCTGGGTTTTCCTCGGACGCTGTCAGACATATGTCAGCAGAGTTCCCTTAGAAGTCGGCCCAGGCCGCACGTTCCCCCAGAGCGTTAGACGTGACGTTCCCTAACTTTGTGAGGCCGACAACGGCGAACTCTTTCAGCAGTACCACCACCATCACGCTGCGTGGCGGCGGTCGAATCAATATCTGTAGGGACGCCTTCCTGCTGTCTGCGGTCAGGACCATCGCAGTGGAGCGAAACAACAGGAGAAGGTGCAGCAAGTCAGCATTTCGCGTGAACCCTTGGTGGTGACAGCGTCTTGCCGAACGACAGCGTGATGAGGTATGTAGTATACGTTCTCACTGGTCGGTAAGATCCGTCACTCGTTCAGCATGACGCTCGTTGAAGTCCTCGCGAAAAGCGGAGTCATACTCATGGAGCAATTGCGGAGCAGTGCGAAGTCGTCGCAACTGCGATAGAAGGCATTGAAGTGCCGTTGCCTGTCGTTGGCTTGTCGAGGAAGTCCATTGCTCTAGACCATGACTGGAACTACATAACGGCTGTCACGCTTCTCTAAGACCCGTACCCACATGCGGTGCTCATGTGCGGAAACCGCCTGCGGGCTGCCGCTGGGCGGCAAGAAAGAGTGCTTTCCGCCCAGCAGCCGCTATCACCTGCGGTTTCCGTGGCTCACTCAATATCGACGCTGACGACGCTGTCAACGTGCAGCAGACTGCGTGGGAGGCCGAAAAAAAAAACAAGTGTGTGACGCTATCTCCGGTGGTCACCTGATTGACCCACGATGCGCGGCTGTCCACTAACTATCGTACATTGCACGATCGTCGGAACGTGGAGGCGGAGGCTTCAGGGCGGAGTTCAACTCGCTCGCAGTGATACCTCTTCGGGTGGGGCATTGAGGCGATTGAGAACACTGAGAGATATTCCTCCCCCATAATCTTGCTGCGTAATTTCCTGAGGAGCTGGAGCCGGATAAAAGTTCGCGGGCTGCCAGCGTCGACGATCAAACAAATTGGTATCCTTCCTGGTGGTCCCGTTGCCCAAACCGTAATGGTTTGGAGACGTGTCATACCAGTTGTTTTGGGAAATGGTCTTTGCCCTACGGAATGCTGTTGGCCAGAAGGCAGGGCACTCTGAGGCCGTCTCAGAAGCCTGCATGCTACACGTATTGCAAGGCACCGGGAAGCTCGGTCTTCGAGGATTTCTTGCAGTACTTCCCGGTCTAGGTCGTACAGCGATTAACGTTTCATCACCAGGTACTCCACTGTAGTTTATATGGCTTCAAAAGGGGAATCTTGCTGGCAAACTAGTTCCATGAGACGTGCCATGGTGCGGGTGAGGTAGGAACGAACTCGAGCTCGTGCACGCTTCAGGCACTTCATTGTAGTGAAAGGTATAGGGGCGATTTCCAGGCGATCCTTCCCGGCCGAGCGCCTCCGGGTTTCGGCACCAAAAGTGTGCTGAAGAAGGAACGCCCAGGGATCAACTAGTTTATTCTTCTAAAACCCATGCTAGCGCATGCCCTCACGCACAAGCCCATCCGAAAACCCCACGTCGTTTTTAATCTGTAGCACCAAGGGCCCTCCAGCCGCTCCCTGATTGGACCAAAAACAACTATTAAATAAACGAGTTTTAGAGATTCGTTCTCCCTCTGCATCTAAGGAAGCTCCAGCGATAGTAACATCATTATAACATAAGCCAGGCACGCGAATGGCAGCGCAGCGCAGGCGTTTGTCTCCGAGTTCGTCTGCTCCGCGTTCGCACCGCAATTACTGAGTGATATACTAAATAAAAAGTTCCCGGTAGATACGCCGACATTCGCTTACCAGTGTGAGTTCTGACGCGACCTTGTTGCGTGTAATCCGGTGTGACGCTCCTGGCTGTAAAAGCACGTTCGACGCTAACCAGAAACAACATTCCACAAGCCGATCGCAGACTTTCCACGACCTGCAAACGCCGTCCCTCCTGCTCGCCGGTGGGTCGCAAAAGACCCTCCGACCACTCACTGATTGGCCTTGTCCGAGTGACGTTTTCTCCAGAGTGAGAGAGTGAGAATTTCCAGAGTGAGAATTCCGGTACACTCTCGACATCCGTCGTCTGCTCTTACCATCGCATTACACCTAATTGCACAGAAACAACTCCACTAATTCTCATCGGATTTTCGGCGTTATTGTCGGACGGCACTATAGTTTCGGAATCAACCGCGACGGATGCGCCAGGCCCTTTAAGGCAGCGTTCACTGACGTCGGCTGCGGCCGTTTCCCGTTGGTACATTACGGAGGTTCGACCTTCGGTGCGTGCAGCCCCGACGAAAATCTATTCCAACAGACAGCCGACGTATGGGGCTGCGGGCGCGGCGGACGTTGCCACTCCCGTTGCTTTACCTGGGTTTCGCCAGCTGAAACCAGAGTTGACCGCGACTACAGTGCAGGGTGGGTCTACCAAGATCCAGTCCTTCGGGGATCATCCTCCGTTCATAACGGGATGGATCAAGTGCTCGGCGGAATGGCTCCGCAATGTAAGAATTACGGGGTTGCTCATCCAGTGGCACTGCAGGTAGGCGCTCAACGGAAGCTGCTCCCGCTGACCACACGCAGCGTGGTTCTTACGCCAATTCAGGCGGCGGCGAGGGCCGATATTCGAGTTCCGCCAGAAAGACGCCTTGTATAGTACAAGCCATCGCCTCAAGGCTGTCGAAGCGACGGATTCGAAGATAGGGCCGGAAGCGGGGGTGGCACTGACGGATAGCCCGTGCAACCCGTTGCGCTTCTGCAGCAAACTGCTGAGCCGTACTGTACAGTTTTTGTAAGGCCCGAACGAAATCTGCAGAGCTTCAGGATGCTGATACTCGCTTATGTAGTTTTTCGAGGATTCGTAATCCGGGGAAAGAAATTCGTTCCTCAGCCGCTGCTGAAAGTCCTGAACGGACGTAAACCTCGACTGCAGTCGAAGACAGCGAGCGGCGTCTCTGATCAAGGCAACCTGCAGGATGCGTTCTATAAGCGTTTCGTCGGAGATTCCTATCCCAGCCTAATAGACGGTAATATAATCCCAGAAGTCTGCGACCGACTTCTCATCGGTACACTCTGAGAAGGTAGGGACCGGTAAATTCAGTCGCAGGTTCGTTTGTGCCTGCTGCGGCGGAACGAACCCGGCATCAAAGCGTTGCGCAACCAACCAGCATATCTCCGTCATGCTTGACAGGTGTCCTGCCATTACAGTGGGGTCTGAATGCTGTACTACAGATACCATAGTCTACATACCTTCACGCGGAGGAACTCTAAGTAACTTCTTCCCACACTGCACTGCACTGCGTGCCTGCGTCCTTTATTTCTTTTGTTTATTCTCGGTTCCTTTCTTTTTCTTTCTTTTTGTTTATTTCTCAGTTTCTTTTTCTGAATAGCAAGCTGGCAATAGCCTGGCTGATATTTCCGGTTTTTTTTTGTCTCACTCTATTAAACATATCCCCCCCCCCCTTCTCCCCACAGCCGGCGCTCCTGATGCGGCAGGCACCGGGACATCTCGCACTAGCGTTCCCTCCGAGTTCGATCGGGAATCTGCAACATTCCGAGACTTCTTACGGGTCCAGTAACCGGGCTGGGTGCGGTGCATTTCCTCCGAGGCTGTGGGCAGCAGGCGGGAACTGGAAAACCTAGCAGAAAAAGAAGCCGCAAAAACGAGAGAAGAAAACGGATAAAAACGCTATGGTGACCCACTATGATACTAACAGCAACAATAACAAAAAGGAAAAGCCACAACTCACACAAAAGGAAACCTTGCCACGCCTTTACCGCCAGCCAGACGGACGAGCATGGTCCCAACGTTGGATGCCAATTGTGGGAACCCCGTGCCTCCGTTCCAGGACAACAGTCCCACACTCGGGAGCCCGTCCTCCACACCCGCAGGGAAAATACAACGAGGCGTGAAAGAACAAGAAGATTAGTTTAATACATTACTTTTCGACCAGTAGAAACTCCTTCCGCGACAGTCCCCCTGCTGTCAAAGCCTCGCAGAAAAAAAAGACAAACCTTGCGCGCAGTACACTTTTACTATTGAAAACCACACACCCCAGTGCATGCAACACATGGCCAACAGCTTTCAGCTCTGGCAATTATCAGCACATGTGGTGACCTCAAGAATCCCCGCAAGGTTGATTACAATAACCGCATCATATCACTGCATCATACCCAGATCCAGTCTTGCATAGTTGTGAGTTAGTAAGGCAGATCCTGTGCGTTACCTATGGAGCATGGCTTTCATGGCCCGGGGGAAGCCTTTCATGGGAGGAAGGGGTCGGTGATTTTGCATGATGTTCCGTATCCCAGGTTCACGAATTTCAACTACTTCAGGACTTTACGTCCGTATATCTGTCGGTGTAGTCCGGAATTGGTAAGCAAGTGCTGCAGCCCAGGTGTGATGAGGATGCTATGTGGTTCGCTCTTTCGTTGCCGCTACCGACGTGTGACTGGATCCATAGGAAAGTAAGATCTCCGATTATTTTATGCTTGGCACACGATCTTTTGATACAACGCACTAAGACGCTACCGCACACGGGGTTAATCACATTCCACAGGGCACTTCTCAAGTCCGTAAGTAAAACTGCCTTAACTATTTCCCGCACCTGTACCAATGTACTACACTTGTCAGCGAAATTTCTTTTTTGGAGAGAGTACTCGGCCTTAACTCGATATAAATCACGTTTGCAGTTTGCACGGTAATATCAGTGCATTAAAATTGCTAGCTTCGGTGAACCCACTTGAACCGGTTCAAACTTTTATTTTCAGCTCTAGACCCGAACTGAACCAATATCCTTGAACCCGAGCCCCGACCGAACCCCCCAAAATAACGGTTCCCTGAATCACACACACGAAGGTGCCGCAACTACCGGATAACAATAAAAAGACAAGGATGCATAGCGTTCGTCCGTGTCTTTCTCGCATTCCTTTCAATTCATTTTTTTTCTATCAGCATTAAACATACCCCCCCTTAATTATGTAACAGTAATTTCATCGTCAAAGTGATCTTGTGGTGTGACAAGCCTTCTTCATAGAATAAAGCACCCCTATCTTATCTGGTCTTACAGTCTGGCCCACACAACAGGCACTTCCTATCCTGAAAATAATGCTAGCAAGCAGAGTGACTATACAGAAAACACATTTTTACTATTGCACTATTGCTAATTTATTGTATTTATTCTATTTCTAAACCCAGTCTGACCAATATGTGCCTTCCACAATCTGCGTGGGGCGGCTATAACGAAAGGTATTTAAAGAAATACACCCAGATGCGAACTGTGGCGCATGCAACCAACGGCAAATACTCGTCATCAACAACATGGGAAAGACAATGTTCATTGTCAATATCTCACCAATAGTTTCATTTGACTCTAATTTGATTAAATGTTGCCACTGGGTTTTATGGGTGAGCTTAAAATGTTCACTACTAGAGATAGCACTGCGAGAACACAGCAGGAACGGGTGATTGTAGTGGTCATGTTAAAGGAAGTGTGTTCATCCACATGGGAAATAAGTAGTTGAAAAACATGTGAACGCATCACTGTCATTGGACAGGTACCCCCACTGTCAGTGACCGTCTTCGGGAACTACTTGGAACTAGAGTCACTGTACCCGGGGGAAGAGTTTCGCTTTCCCCGTGCCGCCGCTTCGCTCATTCGCCGAGGCGCGTCACGTGGTGCCCTTTCCTCCTCTTTGCTTCCAACTTCCCGGCGGGTCTACGCGGAACGCAATAGCTGTGACGCATGTGCGTGTACGTTCGTGGGACGCTCTTGCGTTTTTGTACGTGAAATGGATCCCAGAGAGCTGAGGAACTACGAACAACCATGCCTGAATGTTGTGCAGCAACGGGACAGAGTCAGACAAAGCCTTTTTCTGCATTCTGACGGGTAAAAGTGACGGGACGCGTCGATCGGCACAGAATCGGCCGGAAAAAGCCTTTGCACAGTCTATTGAATAACAGTTAAACTGTGCGAAGAACAGCCGGGCGTATCAAAGTAGTGCTTCTCGGATCTTCCCATTGCGTTCTCTGTTCTGCGGTGCTAACAAAACGCCACTCTCAGGACCACTTCACACGCGACGACTTCGAGGACAAGGAGAATCGATAGGAAGAAGCTGAAGTGGATGGCAGTCCGTAGCATTTTTGCATACCGGACACCTATCAGGCTGAGGAAAGCTCCTATCCCCCGTTCTTCGCACGCAGAGTTCTCCTAGGAGTCACCAAAAGACTTGCACACTGAAGTTGATGACACCCTAGTATAGGATCAAGGGGAAGTGGAGGAAGGCAATGCGTCGAAATACATGCAGATATTCACCTTTTCAGGTAATCTTATGAAAACTATGTATTCAGAAATATTGAGCTGTAATTGTGAGTGAATCAACTTTGCCGAGGAACACACCACAGTCACAAATTTCTGTGAACAGAGCATCGAGGATATATGTACAGGTCAAACCTGCAGACAAGCCATGAGATGGTTCCTTCGACAAGATCGTATTCTTAAAAGGAACGAGCAAAGGCTGAGACGGAATGTAGTGAACTGAAGCTCTCGATCTACTCCTCATGGAAGATCAACTGCTTGCATTGGAGAGGGGGACTGGAAGAACAATCCACAGCACTTTAAATGTGCATGAAAAAGCGTTGGCATGCGCATAGCCATTGAACGTGTGAAATAGAAATTTAATTGCGAAAAGATGATAATAAAACTGGTGGAGGTTATTTATGTCAATCTAAAGCTGCACAGGCGAGCACTATAGTTTTATTTCCACAAAACAAGTGAACTAAAAGGGGAAAAAAATGCTCTGCGGAGAGAAAAAAAATGCTCTCTCGGAAACGAGACTGGACGATGCCTTACAACGGCGAACACGCGCCAAATAATACGTCTCTTAGCTACATAATACAATAAATGATACTGTAGAGACGCTTGTGCCCTCTTCATTAAGTATTAGCCGAGTCCCACCACAGGAAGTCACAAAAGTTGTGGTGCACAGCCGCGAAATCAACGCCATGTAACACTGAACTACAGCTATCCTAACACGCGCTCCGCGGCGGCTTGGAAGCAATATGGCTGCCGGAGCAGACGACGCGGAGCGATTGCGGTACTCTACCCTCGATACAGTGACTCTACTTGGAACGGCGCCGCAAGTGCCATCCTCTGTCACTTGCGGGAACTTTTGAGTAATTCTTACTGTCCTCAGATGGCGCTGTGAGTGCGCCGCGCTGTAGAGCGCGCATGCAAGCACTCTAGGCTATCGACGTGAACGTGCAATTCGAAGTTTCGCAGAAAAATCGGAAAAAGGCGCGTTGGTTCCGTAGCCGCTGTTGGTTACCCTCTACGGGACAGAGAGAAGTAACAGAAAGTTTGATCTCCGCAGGGGCAGAAGGTGGCTCCTAAATCGCCGCACACTTTCCGAGCGCGTCGCGGCGCACACGTGCCCTAGGAGGCCAGATTCCGAAACCTCTAGCCTTGACAGTGCATTATTTTGCGAACGTTTTCTCCCAGAACAGCACATAAAAATCACTTGACATTGCAAATGTACATATTGTACGCTCAAGATCACCCTATTTACTTTTTCACATTTGCTTTCGGTATTTCATTGGCAGGCAGTATTTCTTTTGCTGCCGCGACGTCAAATACAGACATGTTTGTCGGCATTGTGCATGTGTGTGCTGTGCTGGTAGTTCGAAGCTTCAATTTGACAGGACGCTGAGAATTTCGCGATATTTTGGTGTTTTATTTTTGAACGCAGTGTACTCGTTGTTTGTCTGCGTTGTTTGCACAGAACAAGAATTGAGCCATCATTTGAAGTTGTCCGAATATGTCGGCTTGTACCCGAAGTACAAGAAAGAATTGTTCTTGTAAGAAATTCGACATACAATGCTGTATTGATTCCACAGTGATGTTAATGCAATGCATAAGTATAAGACTGCAGTACTGGAGTTCTGCCTCCGCGACATTGCGTTCCACCGTGGTGTGTGGCGAAGACCACACCCAGGGAATAAGAAACCAATTCATGGAACTGGTCTAATCGATATCAGTTAGAAACGCTGATTTCCAATTGATTTGATGAGACCCAACGTGTATGGCACAGACTGCACCAACACGAGGAATGAGAAGCAAATTGAATGAATTGGCCTAACGCGAACGAATGAGACACGATCATTCCCAACTGAAGTAATGATATGCGACACCTACACCGTTTCGGCGCCGTAGGACATGTTTCCCCATCCGCGTTCCAAAATAGTTCGTGTGATTTCAAATGTTTGTGAATATGTCCTCGGATGTAGAGGCACCGTGGTAACTTGGTATAGCACCTCCGACTTGAAGCTATTGTTTTTGCAGTCCGTGGAAGATTGCAATCCACTGAAGTGGAAGCGTTTCCGCCAGTCGCGTCAGCGGAATAATCCGTCTGTTACGAAAAGTCGAAGTGTGAGGATGGCGGTCGCGCTTCTGCAGCAATTCGCGCTTTGTCTTGAAGATTTTAGTCGCTTTAAGGTACGTAGTCAACGTGTAAGGCATTGGCGTTCTTTGTACGCTTTTATCCCTGTAGGCATTATGAGCGCTGATGAAAAGATAGCAAGATGAGGTGGAGTAGTGCAGGCTTGCCTGGTACAGAAAATCCTTCATATAGGAATAGTCCTGTTAACACCAGGAACTGAATTCCAACAACAACAACTTTATGTAATGATGATGATTGTTGAGTTTCATCAACTGGGGCGACACTCTGCCTCATTGCTGGCGACACTGTGGTGAAATGAAATCATGAATTCCAAACATATTGTGGGCGTGGGAAAAACAGATTCGGTGGCGATTTAGCGATAAATGCGAGAGAAATCCGTTAGCATTAAGCGCATTTTCTGGTCCACACTTCACTTCCGGGTATCCGCTTTCGGTCTAAACCAAACTTCCGGTTGTCCTCTTCCGGTCTAAACCCGACTTTCGGTTGTCGACTTCCCGTCTATACTTGTCTTCCGGTATCCACTTCCGGTCTAACCTGACTTACTGTTGTCCACCTTCGGTCTATACTTGACTTCCGTTCGACACTTTCAATTACTCCATGTAAGTCAAATTAACCTTTAATTAGCCTCAATTACTTTCAATTACCCTTTAATTACCGAAGGTAACCGCGGGTTACCTGATGTAATAATTTCATGTATGTTCCTTTAACTACGTTTACTTTCTTTAATTACTCTCAATTTGCCTTTAATTGTCGTTAATTACCTTTAATTACCTCTGGTAACCTGCGGTGACCTTCGGTAACCATTAATTTCATTTAATCTTTCTCTTAATACACCTATCCCTATTTACAAACAAATGACGCCAGATGGTACAACAGCGCCACCAACTTGGTAGTCTGGAACTACTATAGCAAAAAATCAATCAGTCACAAGAAAGCCACGTTTAAATGTGGCTTCCCTTATTCTAAGATTTTTTTTTGTAATTCTTTACATATTATTAGTTGTGTGGCCCGGCCTTGTTCTGCCCCATTCTACCGGCAGCCCTAGTTTTTCAGTAGCCCTTTGTAAAGATGGCTCCCGGGCTATCCCATCCTCAGGAGCTTGAAGGGCACGAGTTTCTCTCGGAGAGAATGTGGTGTCTCTATGCAAAGCAAGCGCGAACTAAGTCGTACTAACAAACTACATTCCGCACAGGATTACGACATTGACTTTCACCATGCAACTCCCAGTAAACCATAGACGTCTAGGAGATGTCCAGCTGATATCCCAAACTGGATGTTTAGATATCCCATGGATCATTGCAGAGAACCCGTAGACGTCGCGTGTACGTCCTGGCGACTATGGTTTGTGCCAGTTTTTCCACATTTGGCGAACATCCCAGAGACGCAACTTCGGGATATTTGGATGTTCACAGGATGTTCTCAAATCTGCACATATTATTGCTATAAATGTGTTCGTTCAGAAATGTGCTATACTATGCAGTGGGGTGCCACGCATTCTCATAAGATCCGTAACAATGTCTTATTTCAAGGCTATATTATGGCCAGGTTTTTGGCACCATAAGCATATTGTAGTGCGGTAATTGGCAACCCAGCGACCTTTGGGCCATAATCCAAGACAAATGCAGACCGCGCGTTAATAAATGTGCTATCGCCCTTCACCATATGAGACGCAGGCTCCCTTCCCAGCGAACACGCGGCTTCATTCGGACATCCGAAAAAGATCCCAACGTCCCTCGTCCCAAGCTTTCAGTCTCTGGGACTTTTTCAGGATGTGCCAGAAGTGTAATTTGCTTTTCGTGCTCGACGAGATCCCACGCACGGACGCTGGCGCACGGAAGAGGGATCTTTCCATGGAGATAACATCTTCCCTCCCAAGGCTCCCTATCCCTTCTCTCCGACGAGATTCCACATTCGAGGAGGAAAGCGCGATGGTGTGCCTTCATGCCTGCGCGACAGATGGCGTTGTGGGATGAATTTTCTTTCGCTGCTTTCTAGTAACTCAGGAAAGCTTTTGGAAGACAACGAACAAGTAAGTAACTGTCACTTATCTGTTCTGTAAATTCCAGTCACGATTCCGAACATTTTGTTGACTCTAATGGGAATAGGGGTGAAATACTTTTGATGCGAAACCATGTCTCGTTTAAACTGCATCATGGAAGTGGCGGGAAATGTTCATTTCCTTTGTTTCTGCTTGTGTCTGTTTCTGGACTGAGGTACAAAGCAGAGCAATGGACAACGAAAGAAGTACAGGTACGTAATTTGGCCGGTTTTACTTTTTTACGGGTTTACAACTCTAGCTTTGTTGCCTAAGCGTGTAAGACGTGAAACGAGCCACATTCATACACTCGCATTTCAAAGTAAAAACTTGCACATGTGAGACGCGATCTCTGTATTGGTATGGCAAATTCAAAAGCTACCCTGCATCGTCGCGTAATAGAGGCAGTTGGGCGGAGTTTAGATGTCATAGAAGCTTCCACGAACTATCAGCAAGGGTACGGTACATTCAGGTCAGCTAAGGTGCCTGTGGATGTCAACGGTTCGACCCAGAGGACATATTTCGTATCTTGCCGGCCTACTGAAGATGAGCATGGGGATGAGGAGCGCAGTCAAGATGCTCCAGTAGAACTTGTAGAACGCAATCTTGAACTACCCGTTAGCTCGGCTGAGCTGTGCGACAATGAAGCAACAGCAGAAATTCCCGTGCCGTTCGAGGACGAGCTACAAAGGTGGGCGATTGAGTGCGCGGTGCCACATATCAATCTAACGAAACTTCTTCGAATCTTGCGACGCCAAACACCGTTTTCAGGACTTCCTTCGTGTGCGAGAACACTCCCCCAGACACCGCGCGATGCCGAACGCGTCACCCAGATGGGCGAAGGACAATATTGCCATTTCGGCCTTGCAGTTGGCCTGCAGTTCGCGCTGACGGGGCAGCCTGTCCTAAGAGATGAGGTCCTTATCAACGTGAATGTTGATGGGCTGCCACTGACCAAAAGCACAGCGGACCAGTTCTGGCCCATTCTCTGCCAAATAAAAAAATATAGTAACTGCACCCCCGTTTCCGATCGGTGTGTACTACGGCAAATCAAAGAACATTTGTGCCAACACGTTCCTGCAGCCCTTCGTCGCAGAGCTCTGTGAAATTTTGGCCAGTGGGGTTCAGATATGCAACAAAACAGTGCGTGTAAAGCTTGCTGGCATCATTTGTGACGCACCGGCAAAGGCATATATTCTCGGGGTGAAGGGACACAATGCCTACTTTAGCTGTACTATAAATGCGCAACAGAAGGTACCTACCAAAACAATCGTCTTTGCTTTCCCGACCTGAATGCGGAGCTAATTACTGACGAACGTTTTCGTTCTCGTTACCATGATGAACACCACGTGACGGACACGGTACTGGTAAACTTGCCAACTGACCTGGTAAAGGGGGTCCAACTGGACTATATGCACCTGGTCTGTCTCGGGGTAGTGCACAAACTTCTGGTACTTTGGTTTAGTGGTGACAAAACCTACCGACTTGGATCCAGTGTGAAAAACCAAATTTCCCTAGAGTGCCTTAAAATTGAGCCGTACGTCTGCTGTGATTTTGGCAGGAGGCCACGCACGCTCACAGAGCTTTGCCGCTGGAAGGCCACAGAATTTAGGATGTTCATCCTATACACTGGGCCTGTGCTACTCCATTCAAAAACACCTGCACCTCTGTACTCGAACTTTATGGTCCTTTATGTTGCAATCACCATATTGTGCAGCTCGACGCTTTGTGAACAGTTTACCGAGTATGCAGAGAAGCTCTTGCGTCACTTTGTTGAAGTGTTCATCACCCTTTACGGAACTCACAACGTTTCGCACAATGTGCACAACTTGATCCACTTGGCAGGTGATGCCCGTGAGCAGGGACCATTGGACACATGGAGTGCTTTCCCTTTTGAAAAATACGTGCAGAGTCTAAAGGCCTCTCTGAGAAAGCGAGAACGACGAGTACAGCAACTGCATAACCGTATAACGGAAAAACGAAAACTCCCACGGAAGCACGAGTGCTTTCCCGAAGATATTCCGAAGTGCACAATGGAGCATCATTCAGGACCGCTGCCACTAGGCTGCACAGGGCCGGAAAGGTGACCATTCCTGGGAAATTTACCTTGCGAACAACAAAGCGTGACAACACGTGCATTCTCACTGATGGATCTATCGTGCGTGTGGAAAACATAGCATACAGCTCCACTACCAAGGAGATGGTGGTGATCGGCAGGAAATTTTTGAGAGCTGCTGAGCTGTACAATCATCCTTGTAAATCTTCCATGCTTGGTATTAGATTGGTGTGCAGTCTTTCTGCTCTGAATGCGTGGCCGCTGACATATATCAGTCAGAAATGCTTGCGGCTGGCGTTTCAAAATAAGTTTGCTGTTTTCCCACTACTGCATTCAAAGCGCTAACTCGTATTACCGGCCATGGCGGACATTGCTTTTTGTTGTTATACTGCTTGTTCATCATAGTGTTAACTATTAGGAACAACAAAGTACATCATCGCCAAATTCCCGGACGAGCAAGACAGCATCGCTATTGTGCATGACACTTGGATGACTGGGGCTCAGACATGTCTCTGGCCAAACGAAAAGGATCCAAACAAGCTGCGACTCGTGCTTCTAAAGGGCACTAAGCCTCAGCAAGATTGGACAACACACAGCTGCGTTGCACTTTCTTCATTTGGTATGTTTTGGTTTGGTTGCAATATGGTCCCCAAAGTGTCACATTTTTGTGTGTGCGCGTGTTCTGCAGCGTGAATTTGGGCCTGCTGGTATTACATTGTAATGAAAGTGTGAAGAAAAAAACAGAGTGACACAGACAGCACAATGTCAACACGAAAGTTATTGACAACGCAACATCATTGCCTTGCAACTTATCAATTATTTACTTTGCTTGCTTAATCAACCCATGGAAGCCATGTTCATACACTTGAGTCCCAGTGCTGTCATCAGGGGTCGCTTATGTGTGAAGTTGACCTGTTCTGTGTTTTTCTGTACACAATAACGAGGATTCTAACTCTTCGAATACGCATACCCGTGTGTTCAATCAAAGGATGTAAACCTGAGAGGCTAAGTTCATTCAAAGTAGAGATAACTTCGTGCTTCGAGAAAAATAATCTGACATGTGTGTTGTACAGCGGAGAGCACTGTGCCCAATGCTTTCCAATAAGCACGTTCCGATCACTTATCTCGACACATCAAGTTATCTTTAAACTAAATGGATTTATCCTCCCAGGATACAGCGTGCCAGATTGGAGTACCCGTCTCCACTGCGTTCTGCTCGAAATTACCTATCCAGGTTTGTTGAAGCTGTCCAGAACAGAGCTGCTACATTTATCGTTTATTGTGTCTTGTATGTATGTTGTTGGGGGAATGGACTGCAGGAGGAGTGCTTCCATTTGTCTGTCGTGGAAGAAAAGAGATTGAGTGAAAGATATTAAGGATAAGGAAGCAATGATGCCTTTTTGCTTAACTTTGCGATAGTGCACTAAATGTGTGTGTCTTCTCATTTGCTTCTGTTGTTGTAACTTTTTTATATTTGTTTTCATTCATTTCCTCTTATGCTTAGATACGTACGAAGATGCACACAGAAAACTCAAAAAAGCTGAAGAGACATCAGATTTGTCCAGCGATGCAGAACTGGGTAGAGGAAGACGGAAAAAACAACGAATCACAACAGACAGTCCAAACATGTACAGCCAGACTGGTTCTCAAGAAGGGTGGGCAACGGATTCCGAGCAGTATATTTACCCCCCCCCCCCCGAGGCCACCTACCCTCCCTTCATATTTAACATTGTCAGGGCAAGAAAGAAGTGAGTCTAGAATGTGCACTGCGGTGCATGTATTTTGATTATAGTTTGCACCACATTGATAACCTCACCTCAACCACCCCGCTGGTCTAACCCGGCTACCGTGAGGCCGATGGCGGCCTCCATAGAGTTTGTGTGCACCAGAGAGTCGAACCGAACCGAACCTGAACCCGAACCGAAAACCGTTATTAACCGTTATTTTTGGCCGAACCGGAACTGAACCGAGCCAAAAGAGTCGACGCCATCTCGGAGCTGAACCGGAACTAAACCGGTAAAAAAATACCGGTTACCGGTTCGAATAACGGTTCACACGGAATTAAGTGCGGAACTTTGGATGTTGTGCATGAGCGTAAAAACAATTTTTCCTCTTTTTTCTTCATTTATTAGCTTCGTAGACTTCCTTTTGCTTGCCGAAAAAATCGTGCCCTGCAACAATGATCTGGATTTGCTCGAGTCACGAAGTTACAACAACAAAGATAGTAACTGAAAACTGTTAGGACTACTAATGTCTAAGACATATACATGAATCTATATATCTTTTTTGTCACAACCTTTTCTGTCAGAATTATGCAGGACATAATTGTAACAGAAAAGGCGTACGCCTACTGTTTTCAACAAATCAGGGGAGAGAACGGTGTCATTCGAGATGATGGTTGGTAGGAGGTGAACTTACTGTCATTCCGTTTAATGCATTAAGTTTGCCGCGTGACTACACTGTTAAAACAGAACTTCACCACATAGCACGCTCATAGCCAACCATCATTCCGAATTATATCATTCTGTGTATTGATTTGTCGAAAATGGGAGGAGGCGCCTATCTGGGACAGATTATCTTGTCCCAGATAGGCGCCTCCCCCATGTTTTGAACAAATCAGGACACAGAACGATATTGTTCGGAATGATGGTTGGCTAGGAGCGTGCTATGTGGTGAAGTTCTGTTTTAACAGTGTAGGGTATTAGAAAGTAAAGCGCCAGCCACCCTCATGCTGGTCAGAATGAAAATAACATGCCAAGCTGGGTTTCTTTGTGATTTTGCTCAAAGGCTCAGCGCTGGGGGAATGTGATTCGCCACTTTGCCGGCGTGCGCTGGGGCTGCACTGAGCGGGATCTTCTTGTGCTCCACAAAACTCTGGTTCGCGGCTCCCTGCTATACGGCTTGCCCGTATTGCACAGTGATCTGAGCCACGAGCGATCTGAGCCACGTCTGAGCACAAGCTTCGGTGTACACTGGCACGCAGCCTGCGGACGTACTTTGGTGTCCCGCGCAGCGCTGAGACACGGATGGTGATCGCCGGCGCCGGGGAAATACCCATCGATGTCCTCCGCCGAAGAGAAACCATCCGACACTACCTACGGTTGCTCGCTCACCACCGGCGTCATCCTCTGGTTCAAAAGCTACGTAGGCGGAAGAACAGTAAACTCTCGCAATGTGTTACAGCAACATCTGGAAACATCCCTGGCTTCACTGTTGCCCCGACCGCCCCTTCAGTGGCACCATGGACACTGCCGAGTCCATCCCTCTCGACACACATCCCTGGCCTCCTGGGGCCGAAGAGCCAGATCCCCGTTTCGGTTCTCAAGCAGTCTACTTTGGAAATGATGGATACAAAGTACAGAGGCCGCACGACTGTGTTCACAGATGGTTCGTCTACGTCGGATGGCTCCTCCGCTGCCTTTGTCATACCGGAGGAGTCACTATCATGTGGGTTCCGCCTGTCACATCGCACTTCGTCGACCTCTGCGGAGCTGTTTGCCATCTTGTTATCTCTAAAGTCTGTCACAAAATACCCTCCCCGTTCCTGGGTGATATACACTGACTCAAAATCGGCCCTGCAATGTGTAGGAACCATGGGCATCCGCGGCTCGTTGGCCCCGGTGGTTGTTAGTATCCTGACGGCGCTCAAGGTTCTCGGCGAACAGGGACACCGGGTGACCCTACAGTGGGTCCCCGGCCACACCGGCATTCAGGGCAACGAAGAGGCAGATTTGGCGGCTGCTGCGGCCCACCGTATCTCCAGAGCCCTGCCCATTATCCTCTCCAACGGGGATAGGCGCTCCTACTTGTCTGCGTTGGTGTCACCCTTGGCCCGCCAGCAATGGCTGCATGACATCACTCAGTGGTCGCTCCTCCATGCAGTGGACCCGTCATTATCATTTAGGATGCCAGGTGGCTTCCCTCGCAGCTTTACGACCCTCCTGCGGCGTCTACGACTCAACGTCGCCTTCACCCCTGTGTTCCGTGCTAAGCTGGGTTACAGTAACACGGCGCTGTGCCTAGCTTGCCGCACCCCAGCTACGATCCCCCATATGATCGAGGACTGTGAGCGGTACACGTGTGAACGCCAGGTACTTCGACGCCAACTTGAACTCCTCGACCATAGACCAATCAGCTTGTCCAAAGCACTTGGCCCATGGAGCTCCCCTGCGCATCAGTGCCGGGCTCTTCGCTCCCTTTTTGCTTTCATGCAGGCCACTGGACTCCTCGAAGAGCTCTAAACAGAACTCCGACCTGTCGTCGCTTCATTCTCACCATAATTCATCCTCTCATATTAACCACTGTGAAATGGGGTAGTGTCCTGTGGCTACCACGGGGAAACATCCCATGTCATCATCACTTCTTCATTTATTGTTGTTGTTGTTGTTTGTGGATTTGAAATAAAAGAAGCAAAAACAACCATATTGACATCGTATTTAAAAATCGGCAATGGGTCGAAAAATAGTCGAACCCTCTGTTTGTACTTGCTTTGTCTTTGTTCCACAGACACTTCACTGTAACGCGACATGATAGCACGGCGGCGGTCAGTGCTGACACAATAACGAGCCTTTTACATACAGACGCCGAGCTCAGGATCGCACCATTGCAATCCAACTACCATGAAGCGTCGTTTTGGTGATTAACCTGTACTCGCGACTCCGACTCGTGATGAACTATTTCTATCACTTAAATGACTTAGGCCAAGGTAGCTGGCTTGGTTGACTGGTGAGATGTTCCTGGCGCCTGTTCCTGGCGAGATTCTACGAACAACCCGGTGGGTTAGTTAACCCCCGCGACATGAGCTACGTGCGGGAACAGTCAACCCAAGGCGGTAATTCATGGCTATGCTCCTCTTGTAACCACTACTAATCTTGTCTCTGATATCACACAAAGTCTTTCAAAATCCAGAACTACCATTGACGCCTTCCTGTACGCTTCAAGCACTGTACCACACAAACGGAAGTTTGCTTTAACCTGCCTGTTGTGCTTCATTCGCATCCATGGCCCCTAAACCGGTTCGTGAACCGAACCGTTTGGAAAGAACCGGTTCGAACCATTATAGTTGCCTTCTGGAGCTGAACCGGAACCGAACCTTTATCGTCGAACCTAAACCCGAACCGGACCGATAAACGTTTCGGTTCGACTCTCTGGTATGCACAACGCATAGGCCTTATCTACGCTTTGCTGGAAATTTTTCGGCGAAATACAGGTAAGTTTTGACTTGTAAAGCTACTAGAAGCGTTCGTAAGGCGAATGTTGTTGCACTCCCATCAATATTTGCCCTCAACGTCTCATTTCGTTCGCCGTTCACACGATGTAAACCCGGCGCCCTAGCGATGGTCTAACTCTCGGTCTAACTCGATGGTCTAATGATTTGCTTGCCCAGAAAGATGCAAGCCCCATAGGAAAGCACTATTGCGTTATGAAAGCACTAATGTTTTTTTGGAAATCGCTATGAATATGTTTCTTGGCACAGTTTTGTGCTGGTGAGATCTGGCTATGCTTATCGGTTTCAACGCAGGGTGCTGCTGTATATGTCGACTGGGAGAAATTTTGACAAAACAGCGTGTCTTTAGGATATCAGACATGGTTATTCGATAAAAGTAGAGGTAGAAATATCCCGCAGAGGCATACAAGGAAATATTGCGAGCAGTGTTTTGTGTCAACGAATTTTATATGGACAAATGAGAGCCTTCACGGAGGCATATAAACACAACACTAGAGTGTCAAGCAGCCCATGTAGTCATGATGTCAATACCACTGTCACGAATGTGCAGATGCTGCGTGCAAAATTGTGAGCAGGTTTCACCTTGCCAGTTCAGGAGCAAATCCACAGAGAAGTGAAGGTCTTAAAATTTTATAAGGACGCACATGTAAGTCCATGTGTAGCTAAAACGCGTGCTCTACCGCTTCCAGCACACCTCACCAGAAGGGGAGGGCAAATATGCCAACAACCAACATTTCTGCAATGATGATGTACCGTAATATTAGAAAATATTCAAGGTGACAGCTACTTGCTTTTATGCTCACATTTATCATCTGTAGTAGATGTGGCTTTGTAGATTGCCACCGCAAGACACAAAACACAAGAAACCTGGCTGAAGACTTTATCAAAGCAACATATTTCTGGGATGCAATTACTGCCAATACAAGCCCATGACCATGATTCACACAGTGTTCCCCTTTATTGTGTAAGCAGCACTGTGTATGCCCAACACTCTGTTTCTTTTCTTCCTAATTATCTGTTATGGGCACAGCAGTGCCTGTACCTCATGCTTTTGAGTTGTTTCTTTGCATTAAATCAATAAAACTTGTTACGTATTTCCACAAGGATTACTATTCTTAAGGATATCAACTATTAGTTGTGAAGTACAGCAATTTGTGCCATGCCACATGCTATGGAAAAGAAATATTTACTACATTGTGCATGGAGACACAACTCCAATGCATTGATAGTGCAACAGAGCGGAATTCTATTGGGTAGTTTAGCATGAAAAGCAGAACCACTAGCTCTTACTGGCACAGAAAGTACCAACACTGAACAGTTGACATTACTGCTGTACATTGGACATGAAGAGTGATTGAATACCGGAAATGCTGTCTGTTACACATAACGAACAAATAGAGATCACGAAAAAGGGAACTGTGATGGAAGGACATGTAGGGTTTGTCTGAGCCGGTGCAAAGAGAACCAGTAACACAATTACCAGTACCGTGGAATATATGTAGATCACAGGGACCTGTTGTTATTGGTAATGCTATCTTTCCACCTTGTACTGCGGCGCACAAGTACATCAATCTGTCCGAAACGCAGCTAGGCTGAGGACAGTCACCACGTGGCAGATTGACATTTGTATCGTCTGTGCTAAATCATGGGTATGATTGTTGTGTGACTGCAGATGTATGACAGATCACGTGTTCTGAGCAGGGTGTAGGAGCGAACCGAAAACCGGAACCGAAAACCGAAAAAAACCGCTATTTTGGTGCGAACCGGAACGGAATCGAAACCGTATACGTTTTTTTCGCTCAGGAGGGAAACCGAAAAATATATTTAACGGTTTTCGGTCCAAGAAAAAACTTCGCCGGTTTGGACTACGGAAAGGCGAATGAAGCAGACGTCGTGTGCTCTGAAGTCATGTCATGGATACTATACGAGGGTTACGGTTACGGTGGAATGTATGTCGGCATACTATGACCCTTAGGCTCCCTTTGTAATGGTTTATCGTTCGCGCACGCACACAGACTTCGAGGTACACGTGGCTCTCTAGCAATGTGCCGTAGTGGTCGTTTTAATTTGATCCCCGCAAACTCTCCTCAACTAAACAGCGACCCAAGGGGGCTGCATAACGACTTCTTTATCGGTAATGTCGCGCAACGCGTCTCTTGTTGGAGTGCAGCTAAGTTGAATACATTTACTTATACGCGAGCGCAAGCCCGTGCGAAGTGGCAGCTCTTTTGTGGACAGGATACGAAGAAAATAAAACGGAGCCGTCGAGCGCGTTTGTGAGTGAAGGTGTTCCTCGATTTGCATCCTACTCGTGCGGTGGTGCTTGCTGGCTAGACAGACATTCGGATGGGACGCGATCGCTCCAATCCAGCAAGAAAGTACTTTACGTATGACATCACAACAAACAAGTCCGTTTGTAGCATGTGCTTCAAGAAAGGAGAAAGCCCATTTGAACAGACAGTAACCTACAGGAACCAGGAGCTACCAATTTCACAGCTGTCTATTAATATTAAATACCATGTATGCGGAATAAACGGGTTTACATTTTGTAACATTGATTTTTTTTGTGGGGATGAATATTCCCAGCAGAAGCGGAACCAGTTAAAAACCGGTATGAACCGTTATTTTTAGTTCCGGAGCAGAACCGGTATCGGATCGTTTATGATGTAACCGGAACGAAAAACGTTTCGGTTCGACACCCTGGTTCTGAGAACACAGGCATGCTAATTTTTTTGCAAGATTTCCTGGCAAAGCTGACAGCTATCATGACTCTGATGTCATGACATGGTGGCGACACGGATGTCAACGACACTCCAGCTTTACACTGGTGTGATCTGTGCACTTGTTGTGTAGTCTCATATGCTGTAAGGCAAATCTTGAAGAATAGAAAAACACGTTACTGTGTAATCAGGTCACAAGATTTATTATATACATCTGCATTCACATCCACATTGCATCCATGCCTCTATTTATCATGAATGTCCAAATGCCTGTAATTTCGTTCTGTTGTGTCTGTCTTTAATGTGTTCTAAATAGCTGAGTTTGGGCAATACGTATAGAATAGTAGAAATTGTAGTAATACTACATGAGCCAAAGCAATGGCCACTTCTAATATACACTTCACTTCATTGTACTTTCAATTATGTTGCAACTTTGTTCTCCTTACACCAGTACAGGTACGTGCTAAGTGCCCACGGTTCTTCCTTTTTGACATGTCCTGTATATTACCTGATAGGAACAGGTATTCCCATTTCGTACTAGCTCACCTCTGCCTTGACTCACACTCCACCCCTAAATGCACACCAGCGAATGAAGTATGAACGCAATATGGGCATACTAGCGTCACAAAAATCTGATGTAATTAAGAGTGTTGTTATCGGCATCATTACAAATGATTGTAATATGTATGAATCTGTCACTCGAAAGCCCACAGGAAAGAGTGCCTAGATGGTGTTACAATGCAAGACACCACGGCACTCATTTACATTTGGAAAGATTGAAGCTTCCTTCCTTCACATCATCACCAGGAGAATATGTGGCACCTCAAGCGTATACTAGTTTTACTGCATAACCGACCCAAAATGCCTGCGACGTATGATACACCTTCTAATTTAGTTTGTTTCAGGAAAGCAGTTCTTCAATGCAATACGTGAAGAAAACTAATTGTCATACAGAAATGTGGCTGGAACGTGACTAACCCTGCTTAAATGCATGAAAAACATGTCATTGTAAGAGTAGAAACCATTGCTTCAGGAATATTGTGGTTGTGTGTGCGGCATTTTTCCTTTCTTCTAAAGAGGAGTTTCGCACTACCTCTACCTCTGTTTCTTTTTGTAACCCTGCCCCCTCCCACTTTTTTTTGTAATGCACCCTTATGGGTACATAAAGTTCAATAAAGTGTAATGACATAACTATATGCCCTTCATGTGTGCCAACATAGATGTGTTTGCCCAAAATCTGTGAAACTGTTGTTGCTGTTGGGTGCTGTTAACTTGCTAACCATCCCCCCTACCCATACGTCACCTATTAATTTCCAGAATACACCAGCTGAAGACATCGCATGTTCATCACTGGCTATTGAAGTTAGGTGGTCAGCCATGCAAAAACATCTATGTTATTTTTCTGCATATTAAGCAATGTCCCACATTTCTGCTCCCAGACTTTGTCCTTGATGATGCGGTACACCGCGTTCACTACACTAATATACTGTCTGGTTGTGTAGCTTTGTGCTGACACAGCTGAATGAATATGTCGGCTTTTGCAAAGTTACAACTGCCAATGTGTCTCAAAAGACAACAGAAAGTGTGGAAGAAAGATATACAATCCTGTATTTCCTAAAAAAATAATAGCAGCTCATTGTAGATAAGATGCATCTGATTTCAAGTTTCATTCCTTTCTTCATATGAGCTTATTTGCATTGCATTCATTTGTCCATTGCAGCCTTCCACTTACTGTCCATTACATATCAATACAGAAAGCTAGCAGGCAATGGTCAGTGCTGCTGTTTGCTTTGGTATTCCACGGTGTTGTTTCTCAAGAAATAGCACAATCTCTCAGCACACTGCTGTGCAGTTTATAACTGCGTAACTATGCAGTGCACAAATGCATGGGGCACATGCACAAATTTTTCAGAGCTTTACCATCTGTATTTCAGGTTGTCTGCAATACAGGACAGTGTAGAAAACTGGGAACAGTCAGAGACCTATAGCATGACTTAAAATCTAAAAAAAGAAAATTCTCAAGAACGCTGTATAGAGGTGCTGATGTAATTGTGCAATACCTTAATTTGCACAATTGCACAGTGGCAGTTCTCAGAGCAGCCTTGCCAAAGGAGAAGCAGAGGTCACACGGACCTCTCATGTGATTTTTCTGTCAAGTTCAGCTATCTGTGTCAAAGTGAAGTGGTAACTGCAACTGCATCACCATAGAAATTCTTTTTGAACGAAAAGCCTAAATTAAAAGCCTCAGCTGGCATATTATAACATGGCATCAGCTGTGGGGAGTTTTTAGGCATTGGTGGTGGTGATTGTTTGGCATGTAATGGTGCAATGATGATGAAAGTGAGGTTGTTTACAATGCCAGTATAAAGTCAAGAGAGGAGCTTATAAAGAATGAGCGCAGAAAAATACATAAGTCCCTGACCAGGTATGTAAAAGGGTTTCCTCAATAATATAGGACTCTGAACCAGGGCCGGTGGTTGCGCGGGGCCTGAGGCAAAGGCGCATTGCGGGGCCTGTTTCACACCAGCAGGAATGAAAAGATAAGAAATGGTAAGATTTTAGCAGTGGGAGATTTTAGCAGTACGGGAAATGGCAGCAGGAGAAAAGGGTGCGAAATCCTCGGTATAGCTTGCAGGGTTGGCGGATTTTTCGTAAAAGTGGGACTTTTTCTCATCACATGACAGAATGGCACATAACACATTATCTTCTCTCATTTCTGTTTTAGTCGAACATCCCGCGTGCGATTGAGTGCATACTTGATACTTTAAAAAAAAGTAATCTCGGGTTGATGGCTTTGTGCGCGGGGCCTATGCAAGCGCGGGGCCTAAGGCGGGCGCCTAACTCGCCTTACCCTATCGCCGGCCCTGCTCTGAACAAGCAAGCACAATCCAAATAGCAGCACGGATTTACTTGTAGCTGATGTTGCAGCTGTTGTTGTATGTGTTTGCCTTTGTCCATTGTATGTTTGCTCCACCCTTGAAACACCATTACTGAGACAAATAAGGCCTTCTGTACGAGATATTTGATCCATTTTAACAGCAAAGAGAAGATTGTTTGTATTTTGTGTATGGTGGTCTCAATAAACAACAAACTCTGAATGTCTCGGATCTATTGTAACGACACTAAAGTGTACCCTTTTATTCTTGCAGATATGGCGTCTGTCAGGTCAAGTGCGCTCAATATATGACTGTAGGACAAGTGTGTACATTCCCATTATATTAAGTTCCAGCAAGTGACAGTCACAGCACAGCCAGTCTTTGTTTGCTGAACAGAATAAATCAATTCAGTGCTTGATGACTTGTACAAGAATGTTATATGCAGAGATACGCAGATAAACCGGGAGGTCACAATTAACCATAGCACCGCACTGATAGAACGGCAGGAGGTCACGACACTGGCAACTTCCACACAACTCACAGGCAGGGGCACCCTGGGTAACATAACAAAAACAGCGCTAACACACACACACACACACACAGAGGACGCGGATGGAAACAGAACTGCACAGTTCGGTTTCCGTTGTGCGCCCGAACAAACGCAGCCAGCGAAGCGATGCTTTCACGCGTTGCAGATTTGTGATACCTTGTAAAGTACCACGTCAATTTCTTGAAACCATAACACTATAAAGTTTATGCGTGTGGGAGTCCGATGCAGGATATGGCCACCCTTGCATCAATGTTATTGCTGTTTACTTACAGGCCGCCTATCGTTATGATGCGCCTGCACACACGCTACGCACATGACACCAGACTTGAAAGCGTAAAAACACGCTGCTGACATGCCCCAGCGATCGAAAGGCTATCTTGATCGTTGCAATTCACCACACAGGCCGCACAACAAACGATAAACAAGCGGTGGTCCATGGAGGTGCAGTTATTATACCCAACCACAATCGACGACCGAACACTGACAGAAGTACAACGATCGCCTCCACGAGATTACGTACTCCTGCCTCTTCAATAACATGTCAAACGCGCTCTTTGTTGGTTGTTTTAGCGATCATATTAACAAACACAAAGGCAGGCTTAACCGCCGGCTACCCACACACCAAACACCATCCCGCAACTACCTGTAGCAGCGCCAGCGCCGCCTGAATTTCCCTTTATCAACCTCGTAACAAAAAAACAAAAAAAAAACAAAAAAACGGGCGTATTCCTCTTCGCGGCTTTTCCGTCGTCTGCTAATTTCTCCCTCCCCTCAACCATCTCGTGACAATGTGAATAATGCGCATGCTTTTTGGTCAAAGGGCTTCAGAGCCGGAGGGATCACGTGATCAACTTAAAGGTACTGTAAAGCAGCACCGATCAAATGTCATTTAGTGTGGCTATTCGATAGTCCAAGCCACCAGGACAAAAACTGTGCAAGTTTCATTCCAATCCACGGTGCAGTTAATTAGAAAATTACAATTAAAGATTACGGGCAACACTGTACTAGGTATTCGAAATGAACCCTTACTTCTGATACATACGGTGGCAACCACATTGCATGCGTATAACACTGGGCCCGACATAACAATCCACGACAATCCACCATAAAATCCGCCCCTGCAATCCACACAACGATCCACATCTGAGGATAAATGGGTAAGCGAACTGAAATGAAATGCTGAGCCGTTGAAAAAAATGTGTCAGACGTTCAAGAAGACAGACAGCGTCGGGACTAGTTTGTTCACAGAGGTTCACAGAGAGAGATTGTTCGTTCGAAAGAGGCCGCGAACAAAAGGAGCGCGCAGGCGCAGCAGAGAAGTAGGGAGAGCCCCCAACGAACAGCGACCAGCACTGGGTTACTTCGCAAAAACAGGGGTTAACAGGTTAAACTGTTAACAGGGGTTTCAGAATGCATAGATAAACAGGAAAACTAATAATATGGTTACTAAAATAACGAAGTTCCGATGTCATGGTGTGTAATACCAATTTTCAGTGTTGCCCGCTGCACAGGGGGTTGTTTGACACCAGGCGTCGCACCGCTCCACTACGCCGCATCTTTCATGGCAAATTAAAAATATTTATAGCGCGTTGTAGGTCGTATGGTTCCGCATATGGTATTTAGAAGCAATAAAGTCTCTAGTCACATCACCGGCATATCATGCTTGTCTACTGCTTTACAGCACCTTTAAACCAGACTTCACTAAACCAGCGGCTAAGTGGGACTGGTGAATACGGGCAATTCTGTATGCACCTGATGCCTGCTTTTTCTTCTTCTTTTTCTTTTTTTTCTTTCTTGGGCATAATATATCCATATACCTACTGCGGTACACAGCTAGCCGTTCGGTATTTTCTTTGTCTGCATTTTCAATGTATGCACCGAATCATAATAAAAGCTATTGTACGGATATGTGCTTGAGTGTTGCCTAACCTCATCCGTCTGTTCTCTCCATTTGTTCCCCCTCATGCGAACGGCAAATAACATACAGCCATAAAATTAAGTGCAATTTATTTGGTGGTTTGAAGCTGATGTACATGGTTCTAGTTGCATGGAACTATTAAAAGAAAATAGGAAAAACAATAATGGTGGTAACATCATGGGTAATTGCAATAACGATTGCAAAGCAATTTGCATAGTCAGTGTAATATTACACGAAGTGTCTGCTTTTTAAAATAGTAGGAGTGTAAACCAATTTAAAACAAACGTGTAATATAACGCAGTTTCCGTTATTTTTACAGACTAATGCTGGAAGAACTTATACCGCTTTTCTATTATTTTACGGACGGCATCTAGGTTATGCTTTCCTGTACTTTTTCCGTAAAATAACAGAGAAATTTCTTAGAGTGTGGTTTATTGGGAAAGGAACGACAGAAGTGCAGAAAGAAAATGCCGAAAGGGAATCCACATCCCGAGAAACCCGTCAAGGGGAAAACTGCTGATGTCATAGGGGCTTTTGGTAGGCTTCCGAGGGGAAAAAATGGATTCGACCGTGTACAAGGATAGAAATAGTCAAGTAGGAACGCGAGAATAAGATAGCGATAAGAAAAAAACAAAATAAATGAAAGAAGCCGTCAAGACAGACGTGACTGCGCACAACTTTAGGTGCTTGTGTCGTTCTACTACTACGTGTCCTTCTGTCGCACTGTGGATGTGCTGACGAGAGCGTTTCCCTTCCGCGTGATTTAGCGCTGTCTGGCCCATGTCCTGTGTACGTGGTGATAGCGTCGTGCGTACCGGACGACCGTTAACATCGTTTGGACACTGCAATGTAAGTATTCTCATCATGCGGCTCCCTTACACTACATTTATTTGCCATACTGCTACTGTACGTAAACTTACTTCCAGTATCATCTTTGTGTTTTTGTTGACGTGATGGCTATTATGGCGTAAGAAAACACGACTTTAGATTTTAATTGTTCTCCGTACCAGCCGACGAAGGCTTCCTGAAGACACGCCATGTTGAATGAACGTTTGATTCCGTCTTTTACCGCGTTGAGTGAATTTCTAGACTGGCTGTCACACGATCTGTTGGGAGCCGCCGTGACAATAATCCCGCATTTTCGACGAAACTGACGAAACACCAGTGAAGTAGAATAGATAGACGGGTCCGGAATTGGCATTAGTCTTTGGGTAATTCCACGTTTTTGGAAAATCAACGTTATAAAAAAATTCCGCGTGTAATGCATTAATGGACAAATTCGAAAACCAGCAAATCAGACTTAAACAGTTCAAATGTGGCAGTCATCGAAAAAGCCATCGGCGGGATTTGAACTACGCATCTCTCGATTGCCAGTCGAATGCGTAACCAGTTGCGCTATACACTGGCATCTGCTTTCCGTCGACTTACCGAAGGGCCTCATTCAACTAACCAGACGTGCACTCGACCGGCAATCGAGAGGTGTGTTGGTGAAATCCCATCGCTGTCATGGCTTGTTCGACGACTGTCATATTTCAATTGTTCATGTCCATAGGCAGCTTGAGGCTTGTGTTGCGGCTCGTCTGCTGTGTGTTTCAGGCTCAGACCACGCCATCAAAGTCAGATATACTGACAAGAAAAAAAGCAAATCTGTACACTGCAAGGAACACCGCATTCAACAAAGCAATGGAAAAGCGCTGGGTTGTGTATGCTTGAGTGATCCAACTGCGGTACTCAGCCCAGAACAACTTCCATCACCGAGGCACACATGGCAATACGCTATGAAAGTAGGTCAGCCTTTCGCACAGTCCCTCAGCTTTTCCCTGATGCACGTAGAACGGTCTCATTGTATCGCTCTCAAATAAGATACCACAGCAACTGCACGTGAGGGCCGCGTTGCTTCGTCTTTTTGACCATAGTGTTGTGGCCCGTCTGCGAATACCACTTTATTACTGCTTTCTCAGTGGACAGACACTTTTCCACGTGCCTTCTTCAACCTTTTCTTTCTCTCACGTGCAGAGACGTTATAGTTCACAATAGAGACGTACTGTCGTAGCGTATGTACCAAATGGTAGTCCGCTCCGTCAACCAACACCACCACGGAGGATGGTTTAATTACCACGGAGCAATGGACCTTTTTCACAACTGCGTACGCGCATGCGCTTGACCTTGAGTGCACCGGTGAATGTTAGCTCCGTGTTCAATAAATGACGCGGCATGGGGACGACAGAAGTGGGGTCCTGTGGGGAAACCGCACGAACGGCGCGAGCACGTCGGTCCCACTCTAGACTGGTTTTGGTCTTTTCGTGCTACCCTCGTGGGTTTGTTTGGTCGCGCGCCGAGGGTGTTTCGCAGGAGAGCCGCTAGGATACGACGCGTACGTGAAAAAGGTCTATTAGTTGGTGTGCACAACACGCACGTTGTTTCGCTTACGAAATACGCAGTACGCGAAATTTTAACACGTCCATTTCAGAAATTTCACCTTGTACCGACTGATCTGAGACGTGAGAATGTTCGACTGCACAGCAATTTACCTTTATTCTATAACGAAGGGAATGTGAGAAAAAAAGGTACCCTGACAGGAAGGGGCTCCAACAAGATTGTTCACATAGCATTCGTGTTCTCTTATTTTGCAAGGCCGTGAGACAACATCCATATCTCAATAACAGACACCACTGTTTATATCATTTCACACCACATCATCATCCCATGTGTATGTACGTATGTGTGCGCGTATTCAATTAGTTGTTCCCACGTGACAAATTTCAGTAAAGAACAGTGTCCCAAGCAAGAACCACCAGAAAATAAATATGTGCAACTCGCAATCAGTAAACAATCTACTCGAGCCCGAGCGAGACGCCCAACATCTACCAGAGTTATCTCTGCTACCCCTCTACCCCTAACGGCCTATGCCTGTTCCCTGCCTGCACATTCGCCTTTGGCGCTGTGTCTGTACCCGACAGTTCCGAGCGGACTCGACCTCTATGACCATTTTTTACGTCTCATTGACCCCCTGCAGGACTATACTATTGCCTGTCGTTGCAATACAGCTGAACAGTCATTTCTCCGTCGTCTTCAAATGAATGTTGCACGCCCACACCCACTCCTGTATAAAATGCGCCAGACGAACTCCTCCAATTACACAACTTGTTGCGTGGAAGCCGACATTGAGCACTATCTGTTATCCTGCAACCGGCGTCTCCCTCAACAACTCGTCCTCAAACGCCACGTACGACAGCTTGGTTACACCAACGTCTCTTTGGCCACTCTGCTCGGCCCAGTCCTGCACAACCAGGGGGCGGTTACGACTACCCTCTTACGCTTTTAGGCGTCAGGCCTCTCGACCAGCCTCTAAGGCCCCCGTTTTGTGTGTGTGTGTGTGTGTGTCTGTTTTTTTTAAGGAATAGCAAGTCGGCCTGCGCCTGACTAACATTTCCTTCCTTTCTTTTTTGACTAAACATATCCCCCGAGCACTAGCATTCGCATGTGCCATGAAAATAAAAGTTTCATGAGCTCATGTTAAGTCATAGGTCACAAATAGTTCGGAGTTATATGTTCTCTGAAGTCGGGCAACGCAGCAATTGACCCAGATAACTGTTATAGCCTTGCAGACTGCAGAGAAGTGTTATAGCCTTATCTGTATGTATTTGCACACTAAGTCATCGAGCACACCTGCGGTAGATGGTGTATTCCGCAAAGGCATTTGAGAAAATGGATGGCGGATGATTGGTGGTGATGTCATCAACGAAGTATGTGTGTCAAGAGACTACAGGCGGCAAAGCTTTAGTGCACGCAGAGCATTATGTCGTAAAAGGGTGTCAAAAAGCAGATTGATGACAACATCAACGCTTGCCTCGATAGAGAAGTGAAAATACACCACACAACACCTTGTGAGGGTTTACGGATTGTGTGCCGCAGAAGTTGGTAATACAACGGGTGGATGAAACACACGTAACGTCATCCTTGCGTTATAGAATGAAGGACACAGCGCAGAGATATGCGTAGTGGCCGCCGGTACACCCCAATGATGAACAAAAATCCTTTTGCAAAGCACGCTAAGAGCAATGACGCTAAACATCATGTGTGTGTGGCCTTCAGTCCTGCGGACACTGACACACTTCGTTAGCTGCCGGCTTTCAGACATGGACACATTTAGGTTTTTGGGTTTCCAGTTAACTAATTATCAAGTGACGGTAGACGCACTTTCGAAGTGGCCCTGAAGCTTCCAAAATAAAAAGCTAGCAAAACTGTTTGCAGGATTCCCGAAACAGTCGTCGGGATAACGGTTCCAAGTTCTCTTCCACAGAGCTGACGGCGGCTGTACCCACCACCAAACGCGTTCGTCATTTGGTGAGAGACCAAGGGCACGGCCGAGCGGGTTAAGGCGTCCCGCTCGTTGGTCGTAGCCAAGGTCGTGCTGAAGACTGGGAGGTGGGGGGTTCGAATCCTACCACCGGCTGTGCTGTCTAAGGTTTCCCTGGGGTTTCCGGAGACTTTCTGGACGAATGTCGACACAGTTCCGCCTGAAGTTGGGCCACGACGCATACTAACTTCCCTATCTCCCGCTCCTTCCTGCTGTCCTCTCTACATCTGTCTACGTCTGTACGCCACTCATAGCCACAGTTGCTTCGCGGCGCTAACATGGAGTAAAAAATGGTGAGGGAGAACGAAAAGTGATATACAAGAACTGACTAACAGTTAGTGCCGCTATCAAACTCTCATCTCATCATCATGTCATGTTTTCCATCTCTAGTTTGTAGATTTATGTATCATTCGACTGACTGGTTCCATCCCTCGAGAGTAAGGCAAAGAATGTTTAGCAAGTGTTTAACAAGCCTGTTCTGCTTTTCATTTACCGCTTCTGTCCGCTTGGCGACATGCTTGTATTATAGCCATGGTATATGAATGGTGACAGCGCTTGTTCGTGGATGCCTGCTATGCGAAGAAACCGGGTCGTGCTTGTCAAAGAATTGATGACACGGTGCAAGCCATTTATGAACGCTGAAGAACGTGTAGCATGTGCTTCCTATGCACGTAACTAACTTAAAAATTATTTAACACATAATGTTCAATTTCTACTTTTTCTTTTCTAACAAAAAAAAAAAGAGAGAGAGAAATAAAAATCCTGGGGTGTTCGCGAAATTTCATTGTCCCTTTAATTGGGAATATCATTTCACAGTGAGCAAACATGGCGGAAAGAGTTTCTAGATTTGAACTGAGTGCACTTAATGAGCCAGAAGTTTCCATAGCGGCCCAGTTATAGAGGCATACGATGCTTCACCGAATGGGCAGGAACATAGGACTCCGTTCCCAACTATTTTGTACGGAATCCTACGTAAGTTCGTAATTACGAGTTATTTCACAGTACGAGCGCACTCGTGATATCTTAGGACTCAAAACAAGTGGAAGAAGTGGGACTTCTTGTTTTTTCTTGTCTCCGGTTCCAGCGCTCAGTATGCACCAGCTTGTCTGCGCTCTTTCACTTCTGTCGAAGTAGGATGTGTTTCTTGATTCTCCGGGCAGTGATATCTGAAGTAAAATCGTTGCGAACGACACAAGTAATATCACAATCACACTGGCAATTGAATATTCGTTTCCACTTTGCTGGGCCGAAGTGGGGAATGAATGAGAAGTCTCTTCTGGCCATCCACAAAGCCCTAGTCCGAGGGACTCTGCTATATAGCCTACCAGTACAACGACTGCGGTGTATTCTAGCACGGAGCTTAAAGGGACGGTCTCGTACTCCCTGCCCCTTTCATAAAGTGTACCATTCGATTGTCCTTTGTTGAAAATGGAATACTGCTAATTTACCCGACAAAACACGCCACAGTTATTAAATAACCGAATTAAATTGATAAAGATTGTAGAGCACGCCGCGATCTGTGTTGGCAACAATAAGAACGGCCACGTCGCCCTGCGGGTAAGTCCGTGATAGGATACAGAAATCGTCTGCTTTTGCGCCTGCTAGTGCATCGGTGTGAGCAGACGACTTTCAGAAGTTACTGGGCACCGCGGCAACTCTCGTACATTTTCTTTCAGTTCTCAGGTGAAAAACGCGCATTCACAGTAGTGGCAAGCATGGTGGTTCAGAACAACTATGTTAATCCTCAGAAACAAGTTAAAAGTCGCAGAACAACCCCATCCACAATCACAAATCTGAAGTCGTTGGCCATCGGCGCGCGCGGTCGCATTACAGCTCCGACCAAAAATATATAACGCGCGCTTCCATTACACTCCCCGTTATACACTGATCATGCTTCGAAATGAAGTGTCGCTGACGACGTACATGGAGAAGGAGAACGTGTTTATTTAAAAACTGCATTAAATACTCGCGGAAAGAAAACACGTGACTTAGCTTCCACGTATCCGATTGTGTGCCACATTATGGGAGACCCCACAGTCAATGCTCGGACTACATTCTCCGCTCGCGGAGGTATATGCCTGACTGTCCCCGTTTCGAGAGCAAAGGGGATTACTCAAACCAAGGTGCTTCTGCAAGTTCCAATTACCATGACAACGACGACGCACCCGCGGGCCGACGTCATAGGTGACGTACGCATGAGAGAGGCGCAGCTTTCGTCGTCTGCTCTTACGGCACGTTTCGACAAATTCCTCGAAAACGACTTGGTTATTCCGAATGAAACTTTGATGGTTGTATGTGTACAGTACTCGTGAAACTAGTTCTGGCTAAGTTTCGGAATCGCCCCGGCTGTACGAGACCGTCCCTTTAAGGGCATGTCTTGGCGTCCCGAGAGCTGCGGAAACGCGGATGGTGATAGCAGAAGCCCGCGAAATGCCCATTGAAGTCTTACGGTAGAGGGAGACCATTCGCCATTACTTGCGCCTCAGAGCACACCACCGCCGTCATCCACTAATAGCAAAAGTTTGTCGCCGGAAGCAATGTAACGCATACAACTGTTTCATGGAAGTGAAACCTAAAATTCCCCCGTTTTCTGCAAGATCAGTGGTGTCTACCATGCCTCCGTGGTCGCTTCCAGTACCATCGATTACATTGTCAATTCCTGGTCTTAATGTCAAACGAAACCAAGTGCCTACATCAGTTCTGAAACATCTTGCAGCGGATATGATGCACGGTCGATATTCTGACCACACTGCAGTTTTCACAGACGGATCCTCCAGTCATGAATGTTCATCGTCTGCATTTGTTATTCTAACTGACGGTATGTCACATGGATACCGTCTCTCACACCGCACATCATCAACGTCGGCTGAGCTATATGCTATCCTGTTGTTTCTACGTAAGACGTCCTGTGACGATCCGCGGGCCTGGGTCATCTACTCAGATTCAAAGGCTGCTCTTCAATGTATAGCCAACATGGGAATACGTGGAGCGCTCGCCCCAGTTGTCACTGATATCCTCCATCAGGTTCAGCGTCTAAGCGATCACGGTCATCATATATCCCTGCAGTGGGTCCCAGGTCACTGTGGTTTGAGCGGAAACGAAGAAGCTGACAGAGCGGCAACGGCTGCCCAACAGTCTCGGACTGTTGTACCAACGGTGTTATCAAGAGGAGACAGGAGATCACTTCTGAATGAGCTGATTCAGCCACTAGCTCGCCAGCAGTGGAGTCGGGACATCACTGACGGGTCTCTCATGTATTCGGTGGATCCCACTATGTCCTTCTCAGTTCCTGACCGTTTACACACGCTATTTTTCGTCCCTCCTGCACAGGCTTCGTCTCAACGTAGCCTTCACTCCCCAATTCAAGTGCCGAATCGGATGCTGTGACAGCTGCCTATGCTCCATATGTGGCGTCGTAGCGAACATTGAGCACGTCCTAATAGAATGTAAGCTCTACGAAACGGAGAGGCGGCAAATCTGTGCTCAGCTGAGTGGTGCTAGCCGACTGACGTTCAACCTGGCTGCAATTCTTGGCCTTTGTCAGAGCCATGTGCAACACCGTCGAGGTCTTCTGATGTTCTTGGAGTTCCTCTTGGCTACCGGCTTGCTCCAGACGCTGTAGGGTCCTCCCCTGCATCTCAAGGACCAATGGCGCTTCTCTCATGCGCTTCTCCCTTTTTGTGTGATATAGCGTTGCGCAACCAGAGGACGGGAGTTCAAGAGTTGTACTTGCACATAACTTCATTTTCATATTTCACATCTCATGTTTCTCGTGTAATGGGGTAGTGTACTGCTCTCAAGCGGTGAATCACCCCAGGCCATAGTCATGATTTATTTGTTGTTGTTGTTGTTTCCAGCGAACGACAGCCACATTTGATGTCTTCGTGCTGCGTAATGCCACGCGGTGAAAGACAATGCCATTGGCAAATAATGGCAAACACGATCCGTTTTACTGACCTCTCCGCTTTTTTCCCTGTTCTCTTTCTCCGAATGAATATATCCCCACCCCCGTAAAGTACTAGGACCGCAGTATACTACACGAATGTGTGCATTTGCTATTGATTTTCGTGTTTTTCGGAAAACACCTTTTTTAGCACAGCGTTGAAGTGAAATTTTCAGCCCACGCGATGAATAAATATGGCCGACATGAAACAATGGTAGTAGTACTTTGCAGGTCGCGTGAAGTCGCCCATTCTAATGTTAACAATAAATAAACTCGTAAAGCACATGTCGGTCAATAACCTTGTAGTTGTTTTTTTTTTCTTCTTTTGTTGTTGTTGTTGTTTTTGTGATATTCATGTATTTGACATTGCTCATTTTATGGCATCTGTACCATGTAGAGTACGCAGCTTTGTGCGACAACAAGAGCCAATGAGTTTCCCAAACTCATTTTGTAACGAATGTCATGCCATTTCTCTAAGGTCATTACGTTCATGGTCCCCTACGGCAGTGAGCGAACGTCTTTCAGCGTGAATGTCATTCGGTGGAAATTACGTTGAATTTTCTGTACGAGAGGGGTTTAACATGATACTACAGCATTCCCCGATAGAGTGTCAGGAGCTCGTTATAGACATCTTCTTGAGCGACCCGTACTGCACAGGATTATCTGTAACGAATGTAGCATCAGCTATCTTTTCGCGGTGGATGGTGGTGCTGCTGAAAGGGCTCGCCGTTATCGGCCTCACAGAGCTTTTCGCGGTGGAACGCGACGCATATCACCTAAAGTGCGTTAGGAATTAGACATCAAATGCCGCCCGAGGAATACTAATGGCACGTTGCTTGCAAAGACAGCACCAGCGTTCACTGATAGCTCTTTCGCGAAGTATTCTTCCGTCTTGGAGCCATTTTTCTTCCTGTTTTCAAATCTACGCTATCAAAGCGAGCAATTGCTGACTTGCCTTCGCGACTTTACACGCAGGACATGCAACGTAATCGGTCACATCGCGTCGGCTGACCCCGACAACATGGCGTCGTCACCTGCTGTGCATGGAGGCCTAGGTCGCACCGCACCCACAAAGCTGCAATGATGGTGGAAATTGTGCGGTACCTCCTGTACATATTACTAGGAGCTGTACATCGAACTCTCCCGCCTTTGGTAAGTCGGAGTGATGGGTCGCCGGGATTCCGGTATGGGTTTGCTGTGTTTATCATTTCTGGTCTGTTGATTGCCGTCGTGGCTACTTGCCACGTGGCCTAAAAGGCGATGTGTCAGGTATTTATGTTTCCATAGTTTTCCGCGGAGCTTCGACTGTTCTTTTTTCTATTTAATATCGCGGAAGGTATCTCAGTTCCCAATCAGCAGAATGTTCCGAAAGTGCAAGTTCATATGGATGGTGGGTACATCAACGGTAGCGCAGGGGTACTCACTTTTGAAGAATAATATGTTTTTCGCGTTTTATCCTTGCTAGCATCCGCTGTGTACTAGATCGAGACTAAGTAGGTAAAATGATCTCTCCGGAACACTGCTAAGCAACGCCAGCGTCGTTGGCTTTCCTCTGGTATTATTTGTTCTCGTAGTGAAGCCGGTGTGCACTGGGCATCGTTTGGTTGCATAGGCTTGCGGTATTCACCGAAAACCACCAATAATCGCCCGTCGGAAAATTCCAGCACCCCGCGAGATAGAAATCCTGCGCAAATTCTGGTTGGGACTACACTATCCTTTGTGCTAAGCCGAACTTTGCTACGAAGGAGTGTTCGACAATGGAATGTTCCGTATGCTAATGGAATCAGTGGTGACCCTGGTGACGGACATTCCAGTATGCTTGTTCGTGGGTTAGATCGAAAGTTGCAAGAATTTTCGCGAGAGATGCCGCTAGGAGATTAACTACATGTTCAACAAGTAGATATGCTCATCTTTCACGCTGTTTATGCTGTTAGCATATGATGCTATTGTAATGCTCTTTAGAGATCCATTGAGGTACCCTTATCAATCAATCAATAAAATCGAGCTGCAATTCTCTTTTACGCCTATTTTCCCCGTGCCCGATACCGACAACGTTTCCGTCGAAAACCGTCATTCCCAGCTTTCTGGAAAATGGGAATTTTCCCTATCGAATCCTGAAAATGTAAACGCTCAAAGGCGAGAAACCTTACTGATGAGTTCGGCTACGCCAGTGTAAAAACGCCGTCCCTGCCGTGTTCCTGTGTCTATGCAACCCAGAATTTCGTCCTTGTGGGGGTGTTGGGCCCCGCAAGGGGGTGTCTTTACATGCTTTTGACGAAATATAGCGCAATCTAACAAAATTTTTAGGGGGTCTCCTGCAGATTTTGGGGGGTTGTTAGGGGGTGTAGGGGGGGGGGGTCTGGATAAATCACTGCATGCAAGGCATGCCACCTACTCCTTGAAGGTGTGCGACGGCTGTTGATTTCCACTGGGGCTTTTTTCCCCTTTTTTTAGGGGGCGGTTCTGTTTATTGGAGTAGCCGAATATCCTGTCGTGTGATGAATTCAATCTCTCCCTTTCATTTTTTTTTCGCCAACATCAACATCCACTGGTGCTTCATCTATTTCTCTAGGTTAGGTCCCAACTGCTACACTAGGTAACGGGAAAGCGAAACACCTCTGCGATTTGCTTAAGTGAAACGCTTTCCACACCGGACAGGATCCTATGGATGATTCTTCTTTAGCGTATCTTCGCTTGTGAATACAAATAAACCAATGACATTATACAGGGTCTGTCGCGTAAGACTCAGCAGAATTTTTATAAATAAGATATGAGGAGCAGCATAGATGTAGTTTTTGCAGTTGAGTTCTACGGCCAGGCGGACATCCTCTCGGAGAAAGTGCGCAACTGCAAGGTGAATGATTACCTAAATTTCATTAATTAACTTTTTGATTAGGGGATTTCGTGTAAAAGCAAGATGGCAGATTGAGAGACTGTCCTAGTTGCGAGCCATTTCACGTTTAACAAATCCTGAAACCCGCACGTGCGTTAAAATATCCATCCCCGAATTTTGATATGCAAATGAGCCGAAACTGCGGCGACCGGGAACGCGTGGAGTACAACGCTCATTTCACGTCAGAGGGCGACGTGATTTGGAGCGGTGGAGATAATTGGAGTAGGTGCCCGCTCAGCTGTCCAGATAAGCCTCCGTCGGCGAGGGAGATGCGCTCGTCAGGGGCGCCTTTTTGGTTTCGGCTCATTTGCATATGAAAATTCGGGGATTGATATTTTAACGCGCGTGCGTGTTTCGGGATTTTTTAAATGTGGAATCGCGTTCAACGAGGATAGTATCCCAATCTGCTATCTCGTTTTTGCCCGAAATCCCCTAATTAAAAAGTTAATGAATGAATTTCAGGTAATTAGTCATCTGGTAGTTACATACTCTCTTCCAGAGGGTGTCCGCCTGGCTTTAGAACTCAAGTGCAAAAACAACATCTATGCTGCTCCCATAGCTTTTTTTATAAAAATTCTGGTCAGCCTTACGTGACGCACCCTGTATACTATAAGTACAAAACGTATTTATTTTGTTTTATAACTGTTCTTCACTTCAAAGGCGTACACAAAAACTCTGTGTGAAATGAAGTGATATAGAAAAATGATATTCTAAATCCCAGTGATGGCCAGTAGTTAACTACATGTAGTTAAATTACTAGTTAAACTACCTGATTGTAGTTAAAAGTAGTTATCAACTACTTGCAGAAATGTAGTGGCAACTACTAGTTAAACTACTATTTCGAGTAGTTAACTACAGTAGTTAGGTTACGGCAGGCACCAACTACTTCCGATTTTTGCCGCAAGCTTTACGGCACGATTTGCTTTACCTTGAGCTACTAATTGTTTGATGAAAACAGAGGTGCAGAGCAGTTGTGCCGTGCATGTGTATTAAATCTTAATTCACTTTTATCACTGCTTGTGATTCATATTTAGGTGTCCAAGAACACTATAGAATGGGATAGGTGTTGATGGACAACGTTAACTAATTAGATATGTAGTTAAAATACATTGCAGTTGTTAAAGAGGTAGTTTTAACTACCTCCTCTGAAAAGTAGTTGAACTACTAGTTAAGCTACTCCATCGCAAAGTAGTTAGTAGTAGTAAACTACTGTAGAAGTAGTTAGTGGCCATCACTGCTAATGCTAAGGTGCTGCTAAATCCTAAGGTGAACGTTCGCTCGGCTTCACTGCCGAAACTTTCCAACTCACAAGGCACCCGCACGGGACCCCCCTGGTTAAGACACCAGGCGTGGCTCTCTCCCTCGCGGCCCAGTTCAGAACGCCTCTGATAACAGGCAGCAACAAGATTTCAAGTGTCCAAAGGAAACAAAATGCGCTTATGTGCCCCATTCGCACGCATATTATCAATACTGGTATGGTGTGCACCTTACACGTACAAGGCTGTCCTAACAAGCACTAAGATGTAAAACAGGGCGCATCGCGATATGCGAATCTCAGCACGACAGCGGTAGCTGTGCATACACCTAAGCGAAGGCGTGTTCATTTGCTTACGTACGTCGTCGTTGTACGCAGAGCAGTTTATTTCATAAGCGAGTTTAGTGTTAATGTTTGTTTACGACATTAAATTGCAGTGCCATAAGGTCTGACGGCCAGTTATTTGACTCCACTCTTCGTCTGTTCGATCCATTTCGTCATCGAATTCCAGCAATTGAAACAGGAAAGTCCACGAACTGTCACTTTAAAAGCATGAACACCTTGGCTTCTACCTCAATTCCCAATAGGCTATGTGAAACTCACTTCAGTCATGACTGAGAAGCATATAGATCTGCATTTTGAACATTTCATCATGCTTTATTCACTTTACATAGTATTTTCGTTTGGATACGTGTAGAAATTTCTCATGTACAAGAAAAAAAAAGATATTAAAGTCTACTGGACTGTAAAAAAAATTTGACTTCACTTCAGGGGAGTAGGACAAGCAGGAGTTGCTTGTAGTTCATGCTGCATTATGCATTTTCATATCTGGCTTATTTGTGAGATTCAACTCGAGTTCAGCTGCTGTAGGTCCTGCTGATGGGGGCGGTGGCAGTGACGGTACCAGCTAAAAAGGCGAGACAGCACGAAGTGACAGGTACAGGTTACCAGTAAGAGCTCAGCACACTTCGTCCGTTACAATGAAGACTCTGAAGTATTACCTTCAAGTTTGTCTGTACAATCGACGTGACCTGCATTTGTCTTAGTCTTCACGTAGTGCAGTTTTCATGTGTACAAGGTAGCAGCCTTCAAAAATATTGTAACGATAAATGATGAAATTTTATTGCACAGCTGTTACACACATCCATACGCCACAGTGTTCTTGCTCTCTGCAAGCACAGCTGCATGACTGGAAATATAAATATAAAAGGCACTCATGAAGTACTGTGTCTGCTGTGTGGGAAGCGAAAAGGATAAGACAAGAAAACACTGCAGAACTAGGCATGCACCCGAGTTCGCAATCTCGACAAACACATAATTCCCCCCCCCCCCCTAAACCCCCCAAAATAGATGAAAACGGCGTGTTCTCTCTGTTTATCATTTTGCACGATGAAGCAATGAGTATTAACGCTCAACTACGTATTCACATTTCTGACTGCTTTGCGAGAGTTAAACACACGTTACTTGTGTTCGGGGTTTGGTAGTCATGTCATTACGTTTAAAAAGGTCTTGCCTGTTTCTAGTCCTGTAAATATTGTTGTGAACACAATATTTTGTGGTTCTGTCACATGTGAGGTACGTGCACATGCTGCCTAGCAAAAATAGATGTGCCAGCCAGTTAAGTATGATTACAAAGCACAGGAGCTGTTGATGCTGATGTAACTAAGAGTATGGACTTTCGGCCTTGAGGGTGTACTCGCGGAATAGCAACACGTAATAGCCGAGCAAATTTAAACAAGCTCTCAGACTGATTTAGTGCATACGCGTCATTTATATCGCCCTTACTTTTGTTCTTTTTTTTTCTTTGCTTTTGCTTTTTTTTTTTTTGCATGCAGCATACCGCATCATTTTTCACACCACTTCCAATCTCCCAAATATGCACTTCACTGTACTTTCATATAACATCTTCAGTAGCTGCTTGCCCTTCCAGTACTTTCTCCTTAGTACAGCAACACCTTACTATAGCTCCGCTGCCAAGCCCAAAAGACCATATGTCAGACAAGGCACGTTTCGCGACACTCGACTCGACTCGAAAATTCATGCATTAGTTATAATAAATGCGTCATAACACAGTCACACTGTTCTAACCTGTCTGTCTAAAATACGCAGTAGAATAAAAGGGCAAATTAACGAAACAACAGAGCGCAGCAGCTCGATGGCGTGTGATATCGTTTTCTCGATTACGTTGCCGTTTTTTCGTTAACTGCACAAGAGCAACGCTGTCTTTCTCAGTTTTATGTAAAGAACAAAAGTAAAACAAGCGTTACTTACATGTCCGTGAAGTTCGCACTCCCAATGCCAACTGAACAAACAGTTTTGTGTATAACAATGTAGAAAAACACAGCAAAACCTAGCAGACGAAGCGGAGACCTCCAACCGGAAGTTCGATTTCCCAGCATCCTTAGAGGAGACTCTCCACTTGAAAAGACCGACCTGTAGGAAACTGAGAATGAATGAATGAATGAGTGCGTGAGTGAGTGTGTGAGTGAGTGAGGCGATCAATAATTAGGCAATGGTACTCTGACTTAAAGGAAGAATGTGCAGCCGTCGACTGATCATAATTGTATTCCACTGTGAGTTACGTGTTGATATCGTATGCAGAACTTCCTCCAGAAGAGTGGGAAAGTAGGACTTTTTATATAAAGAAGAGAAACGAACTCTATTCTCACATCCGGTCTCGCTTTTAGGGACACGTGCTCGGGCTACCGCAAGTTTATCGCACGCTAGAACATTGGGTGGGAGAGATCAAGTTGACTAGGCACTGCTTCCAGTAGTCGCAAACCGTAATCAGCATGTTTGGTCGCGAACCGATGACTTGATTCATCGGCAGAAGGAAAACCGCGAGCTAGTGACAGTGACGTCACTGAAAGAAACCACTCGCACTAAAATTCAGTTATAACTAATTAACTACAAATTTAATTGATATATTTTCACACAGTATATCGCTCTGTAACTCGCAGGATCAGCGATTTTGAGCCATTGGTTTGGGCCCTTCAAATATACCTTCATTCAACATATTTTCTTATATTGTGGGCTTCTCTCTACTTCACCAATACCTTCTAAGCTGTAAAAAAAAAGGGAGAAGAATTAGGGTCTTGCGACACCTGAGCTTCGCGCACAGCGCGAACGAAATTCTGTCTCGGCGGGGATACCCTGTAGCTCTTACATTGTCGGTTGTCCCGGAGTATAAGTGTACTAACAAAACGGGGACTGCGAGCAAAAACAGGGAACATAATCCTTTACGTCGAAACGACCTTCACCTCGATAGCGAAGGAAAACCGGGTCAGCTCACCACTCTATTTGCCATCATTCAGTTTCATACTCAACACCACCCAAATCGAACCACGGATGAGGGCGACCCAGTTTTCTATTACAGTCATTCTACGGTGTACTTCAAAGACACCACGTGAAATTCGTATCGCTTGATGAGGAAAGCTACACAAAACACAACTTCTTCCAGCGCCCCACAGCGGGCAAGGTTGTTATTACGATGATAAACGACCTTGTAGGAAGACACAAGGCAAAACAAATTTGTCGAAAGTCAATAACGGGCCGAAAAAGAACGTATGTTCCGTGACGCAGCTTGGAAGATCCGCTAAAGGGCATGGAAGCGCATCGACTTTCCAATGTGTTGTAAAGCGGAAGGTGGTCATTAATCAAAACGTCGTGACAGTACACTTCCCCTCTTCGTACCCCTCGAAGCACGGGACCTAGAAATGAATGATCGAGTCATCTCTTGCGAAGTGTTTAACGCTTTGTACCTGTGCTTTGATATCTTTAACCGAAAATACGTGGTTCACATATGCGTTCCTGATGATTGTAGATTCTACGCCCGGCTTAATAATTGCTCTTTGTGATATTCTTGTATTGTACCACAAATAGCTCCTAAACGTACCCTTTCAGATAGAATAGAGCTACGTGAAATACGGCTTTGCATTAGATTATTCTCGCTAACAAGCCAATATGGCTGTCATAAGTTTAGTCTTTTATTTCTCATCAAATTAACTGGAATCATTAACCGGTGTCCGGTTCAATTCAAAGCATTTTCAGTTCAAAGCATATTCGACGCCGGTCGGTCACACAGCTGGGAGGCCATATTCGGTGATTGGCGAGATCAGGGTTGCGGAGTTGGAACTCCGACGTTGGAATGATTCCGGAATCATTATTCCTCTTTTAGAGCTCGGAATTGAATGGGAATGGAATGGCAACGACGATATTGTTACTGGAGTAGGGATGGAATCATTCCGCTTTTTCACCGGAATGGAATGTGAATGGAATGGCCTGGGTGACCCTCTGAAAGCCTTGAGTTCAATGCTGCGTCATTTTGTCCCTTGAACCCACGATCACGCGCCGCTGCCGGCTGCCGGCTGCGAGTGGGTTTGTCAAGCCACTCCAGGAGTGCGATTTGACCCCAGCTCTCGACTCCGAGGAATTGAAAGGAATATAATTAGCACATATCTCCATTCCTCGGAATGGAGTTGGCCGCCCAATTCCGCAACGCTGGGCGAGATAACTCGATGCGTCGAGAAAAGTAAGCGGAAGGCGCTTATTGCCCTGCGGGGATCCACCGGCCGTTGTCCCCGCTGTCCAACAGTCGCGTACTGATTGCTTTTCTTGATGCATCAAGTTATCTCGACAACCACTGAACATAGCCTCCCTGCTTTGAAGCGAAAGCTATGGCCATAGATAGGACGGTTGGTGGAAACGACGTGGGTAATCGCACGATGGTAGGATACGATTAAACACCGGACTTACTTCTGCTACAACAGTCTTCAGCAAGACTCGGTTATCGCAGCGTTATAGACAATGCTTCAAAACCATACCAGACACAGGGAGGCTCGTTCGGACCGCAGCATTGGCTGTGCTACCTGCGGTTTTTCCTCCGTTTCCACGCCACGGACGGTGAGACGCACTATGCCACCATTATCGTGATGTATGTGTTCTTGTTCTTCTTGACACATATGTAAGAACACTACCCTACGAAGTGGGCCAAGCGCCCTCTACACACTGAGCAAGATGCCGCCGTTTTCGGCTGGCACTAGAGTCGATGTACAGTAGTACACCTACTTTACCTCACCTGCTAGACGAAGTCAGAGATGTAGAGCATGGTTAACAGCAGAGCTGTGTAAGTTGCTTAAAAATGAAACAACTTCCAATCACATGACACTAAGTTACTGAAGCTAAAATGTAATTCAGTTACAGTTACCTCTACGTTACAGTTACTTAAGTTCCTCTAGAGTTGCTTCGGGCTGTGTGCGTTTAAAGTGACTATACACATTACAAACTCTCTCATACAATAATGAGAAGTGCAGTTTTTCATACCAGAAGTTCATAATCGACATAACAGGTTATGTGACTTAAAGGAGCATTAAAGTGGTATCCAACATGGCCAAAAACTGCTAGCATCTTGTAAAGCAGTGCACGAAAAGCATTCCCATAAAATATTTCTGTCGAAAGTTTTTTCACAGCGACGCAATTTCATTTACAAAATCGCTGCCGCGGCGAGAGGTTCGAGCGCTCGAACTGTAGATCACGCCCCTCTAGTGTGACGTCTGTGACAGAGATCCCTCTCATTCGTTGGTAGAAGAAATCGTCTGCTACGAGCGGCTACGAGCATGGCGAGCTGTTCCTCGTTGACTGCTATTCATTATATCATGTTTTCTGAAAAATAAAGCATATATACAGGCCGACAATATAGTATTACGATCACTAGAGTAATTTTCGTGAAATCTGTGCAATTCTTCGTTGATCGTCTCCAACTGGGGAGCGACGTACTCGTCCGTCATGTGATGCGGCGTGCAAAGCGAGAATACTTCGGAAGCGATTGCTGTGGTGCGTCTCTCCGTCGTGTTCGCTAATACCCGGTCACGGCAAAGTCTGTTTGATCTGACGTGTCCCCATATCAGCTAAGTGTGTGGCCGTACACAGCTCACCAGTGATCCAGCGCGGAGTTCGGGGTTGCGTGAATGAGAAAGGGAACGCCTAACTGTCACTTGCACAAGGTTCCGCCGCATGAGTTAGGAAGAAGCAAGACGCTCGCTTTAATTCAACGTCAGGTTACCAAGCCTGATACAAAGCTTCGAATATGCAGTCTGCACTTCAGTGAGAGCAATTATCACTCACCGCCGAGCGTTTTTGTCGTATGTCAACGATGGAACAGCAGCAGATATTATCCCGCTCGGTTGTTATGACGATGCATCTGCCGTACGTACACCTTGCAAAGATCCGACTCATATGTTGATGTCCACACAAGTTGTTACGTCCCGCTGGCGTCACCGAAGACCTTTCTTCTCCAACTCCAGTTCCATAGAGAGGCACACTGTCGGGAAGAACTGGGGGTGTCGCTGTACAACGCACGATTAGTTAGATTCGTGCTGCACAACTCCTTCGTCCAATAGTGTCAGAGGTCCCAAAAAGTCGAGGTCGCTGGCTGCCTTCGAATCTTCCATTTTGGACATCACGTAACCGAAGAACGTCTTGCGTCTCGGAAGTGGTAGCAGACGCTCCGGCAAGAGCGGTGTTGCTGACCGATTGGTGGCCGACGTTACCTCCATCATGTGATCCCAGATCCAATGAGAAGCGTCCCTGCTACACGCGTCACTCGTCACGTGTCTTTTGTGAAGGGGTGATGAGGGTGCTTCTCGCACGGGAGATTCGGGGGCTGTTGTAGGCGTCGCAAGTTCGCTAGCGTTGTGGTAATTGTGGGAGAACGGTTTTCGGGTGCCTAACATTCCATACCGACCAAAAACAGAAACAAAGTTGTGTGCCTCTAGACCGCCCGTTTAAAGGGACGGTCGCATCCGTTCCAGTCGATTTCGAAACTATAGTGCTATTTTATATAGTCTACAGGTCCCGGACCACTGACAACGGTAGCGAAAATCCCGCGCGAAATAGTGGCGTAGTTCGACTGTTATTCGACCGAATACCGACAAGAGCAGACGCTGGCTGTTGAGAGTATATCGGAATTCCCTCTCTGGCAAAATTCCGAGGAGCTGTATAACCCTTGGTACATGCAGCTGAAATGCAGCAACAGCTGTGTCCCCACGCATTGTGGGCAGACTCTAACACGATTATTTATCTGTGTTTGAGAGTTCTTAACATATGATATGTTAAAGGGGCGCTAAAGTGCAAAAAATTATCTTGGCGATATGAAAGATTCCGTCATCATGAGAATGACACGAAAGGAATGAGATTCACCAGTTGCGCTGTTTGTAATTAAAACGTGAATAAAGGTGCCAATTTGGAGACTCCTTTTTTCTTCCTCCGAATTGGCGCAAAACGTCAAGAGTACGTCACCCCCAGCGCATCCAATTGTGAAACGAAATATATTGCGGGAACTGCCCCTATCCAATCATCGCGATACGAGAGGAGCTCCGACTTGGCTATGACGCGTAGGGACACACCTCGCCCGGACGCATATCATACGCATGTTTTGTACTAGTGGAAGCTTTCGCTAATACCGCCACACAAAGTTACAGGTACAGAAGGAGCGCATCAACGTGATCAAACACAAATTATAGCCAACACTCAAAGAACGAAACTTTACGAAACAGAGGCTACGCAGTCACCACGAGAAGCCCTACCAACTGCGAGCGGAGCAGTATGGATCAAATTGCAGACGTGTGCGCAACAGAAGCTAGAGTAGTGATAGGACGGTTATAATAACGCCGTTATGTGATTCCAAGTCCATCTCTTGTATTGTACGTTCCACAGTGCTATTCGAGAAAAAAAAACGGTTTCTAGTGAGACAATCATTGAAAAAAAAAACGAAAAAGAAAAAACATACGTTATCTTCATTGGCAGATTGGACATTTCGTCATTACGACGTATACATTCGTCATTTTGACGCGAAACTCCTCATTACACACACCTCACAATCAGCACGCGTCGCTAAATAGCGCGCACTTGTTTTTCTTCCTGCGTTGCATTGCGAGTGTAGTATTCGAAATAGTGAGCATTGAGCACAAAATATACTTACCTGCTTCCAATAGCCTATGAGACCTGCAAACACCAACCTCTTTAGAGCCCCTTTAGTATTTAGAAATTATTTCTTACAAATGCATTGCAACCTGAACCCTGTTCAGATGTTTGGGAATCTTTACAATCTTTTCTGAACAAGTCCGTATTGCAAGTATACACAAGACAAGAAACTTCACCAAGAACCTTCCTCGGCGGAGCCATCGTGCCATAAGGACTTCCCTCTTGTGCTTCCACTCCAGCCACCTGTATCACCACACCTCACGTGATACCCAACGTTGTTTCAAGCCACCTTCGCAGCGAGCTTCTTCCGTGATTCACCCCGCCAGGATATCTGGGACACACGGCGCTATCCGATGCTTGCCTCCGCATATACAACTGTCGCTTAAAACTCTCAAACTCTCGAAGAAAATCTCACTCTCTAAGATCCAATGAGAGCGCGACCTTGAGATAAGGAATGCCGCTGCCGTGCTGGCGTCTCATAGAGTTAAGGGTAGTTCACATATACGGCAATGGCAGGGACTGCGAATGACAACGGCAAGGCAACGTGCTGCGGTCGCTTGTCGCCGTTGTTCACACTGTCTCTTTTCTCACCCGAACAACGGGGGGGGGGGGGGGGGGGGGGGGGGGGGGGAAGATATGTTTATTAAGAAAAAAAATAAACGGAACAACACGGGTTCTTTCATTATCGTATCTTATTCCCTTCCTTCTCTCCCATGGCTAAACACGACACGCACAGCGCCCATTGGTCGATGGAGAGTGGGCGAGGTCACGGCACTGCAGAAGCTGAACATGTCTAAACTTTCTTTTGCCATGCTTCGGAGGCCATCACCCGTCACAACGGCAAGGAAACGGCGCGATTTGCCGTGCCGTCCATGGTCGCCATCCGCCGTTGCCGCATACTTGCCTTTGCGGGGCGTCTTCCTCGTCTGAGCGCCGGAATTTCACTCCTCCGCTTAGGGAGTGACGTTACGCCGCCGGAGGTTATGCGGCCGCGGAAGGAGCGCTGATCTTTAAAATTCGTTTATTTAATACCTATTTTTCGGAAGAAAAAATTGGCAGGGTAGATGTCAGCCGATCCCGAATACAGTGCTATCGGTTTCATAGAAGGGTTTCTGGATGCGACCGTCCCTTTAAATGTTTATGTGAACAATGCAACCTTCACGTGGAAAACATCAATATCATTTAAAATTAACAATTTTATGCAACTGCACATGTTACTGAACCTTACGGAATTACATACATATCATTAAGAATTAAATTTATGAAAATAGGAGTTAAAAGTTTACATAGTTGACCAGGTGAGATGAGTGTCCACATGCGCAGTTGACACCTTGTTTCAAATTACTTCCAAAATATATATAAAAAAAACAGCTACAAGAAAATTGAAAAACTTTTACGCAGAAGAAAAGCCACAGGCTTTCAAAAGAGAAATACTGGTGAGAGAAATTTCAAAGTAACTAAACACAGTGGAATGGAAGTCCCTTGAGTACAAGCTACCGGCAAAATGTAATTAAGGCACAACTGCAGTTACTTATTTCTGAAAGCACTTAGATACAGTAACTAATTATTCCAAAAGTAATTAATTACTAGAACCTAATAGTTGTCATTAGTTAGTTCACTGCTCTGTTTAACCGTATTGATGAACATTAGATACGTTACCGAAACCGATGACGAATCGAAACGTGTCTCATAGCTTTAGAAAATATACTGTTAACACGCGCATTCAGTGCTATACTACAATGAAATGTCGCACAAACATCAGTCATATGACTTATTTAAGTTCCAGTTCGCAAAATGTAGCATCAAAGGAAGACGAAATGGGTACACTTTGCCTCAGAAACTCTGACATCGACCCCACGTAGTTCGAGTAGAGAACCGCGAATGAGTGAGCTTGGGAGGGGGGGGCAGTTTCCTTCTAAAAAAAAAATCTTGAGCTAAGGGTCGTCTAATCCGCAAATGATTATCTGAGAAACCTCAATCAGTGTAAGATATTCTAACAGAGGGGAATTAGGAGAGTTCTGACCTGAATACTTCATGGCATATACGCCGTCAAGCAACCACTATCGACAAGTAGATAGTCCCAGTACCTGATCAGTAATGCAGTGGCAGTGACACTACCTAATTTCGTTTTGCCTTATTCAGTTTTTGCATTTAAAGCATATTGCGTCAACGGTGCGAAGCTCATGGTCGAAGTGGGGAGAAGTCATTGAAGGAGTGGTACATTGCGAACGATTGTATGATACTGCTTCGTCGCGGTTGGTTGCCATACTGCAGTGTGTTCCTCTGGAGGTAACGTGCGGCGTGTGCCAACTTCGTTGCGAGCTTCATCAAACGTTTCCCATAGAGTGCACGAGGGAAACCCCGGGAGAGCACCCACGCGACACGAGCGCTACCGGGATACGATACTAGGTGACCTCTTATAGGCCCAGTATTGAAGGCAGTTATGATTACTACAAAGCCAGGTGACCAGGTGACCGTCTGACTGACGTGTCTAGCTCTGGCTCTTTCTGACGCATTTTATTACCGTAATATTTAAGACGTGAAACATAACAAACGCGCCTGACCACACGATGTTATCTTATTTTTAGTTGACGCTGCCACTAAGGCCCCAAAAAACATGTAATGAGGTTTCTTGTGTGCGAACGTTTGTCACCGATTGTTGTCTAGCAAAAAAAGAAAAGAATAAAGAAAGAAGAAGGAGGAACTTCACCAGAGCTCACTTCAAGGCGGAAGTTCACCATGTTTCTACTAACGTAGAGAGCAGGACGCAAAACTCCCATCATCGACTACACTTCGGGACAGGCCGACTCCTATGAGGTCAATTCCGCCCACAAATCTAAGGGCGTCTGTGATTGGCTTAGGCGGGCGCGTGACGCCTCGGAGCCGACGCACTTACAACGCATTTGTCTGCTTTTAAAGGAAACACGTAAAATATTCGCGTTAACAAAAAATGTGAATCGACTACCCCGTACCCTTGGCGTCTACCGCCTTCTCGTGTGCCCTTAGTGTCCACTAGTGTCCACTTAGTGTCGGACTACATTCTACACTGGCGGAGATACACCTCTGTGCCTGCAGCTCTTGAGCTGTCTCGGAGTAGAGTAGTTGGCTCGGTTTCCGCATCGCTGTGGGATTTGGCGCTAGTTGGCACAATCATCCTGGGGAATTTCGAAACCGTGGCAAATGTTAACGACGATGAAGAAGGTTTAGCCTGCATACCAAGCAGCAGGCCACACACTCTTAAGGCGAGTTCCCACATACAGCGCTTCGCTTTATAGCGCTTGAAAATAGCCCTAAAAATCTTGCGCTGCTTTCCCGCCTGCCGTTCTCACATATAACCGAGCACATCGCGCTATCCTGCAGGAATCACGGGATATCTCATTGCGACGTGGTGCACCGGTGCTACCGTGATTCCTTACTGTCGGCGTCGGGTATCCGTAGCATGAAGGGGGATGACACTTTCGATGCTGTGATCGCGATACCAGACTGTAGTAGCCAAACACCCATGCATTGGCAAATCAAACTCGTGGCCATTTTCACGTCGTCGTCGTCGTCGCATTCCCGCCTTGCTGCTTCGAGTGATCGGAAGCAAAACAGATCCCAGCTTCCGCGACGTCACGGCTGAAAGACGCTCACGATTGGTTAACGCAGACTCACCGCTCAATATAGCGCTAGAAAAGTTGACTGGGGCTCTACTTCGACAAGAGCGGTTTCATAGCGGTTCGTAGCAATGCGAGGAGGAAAATATAGCGCAATTTTCTAGTGCTATGTAGCACAGCGCTATATGTGGGAACTGGCCTTTAGAAATGAACTTCACCCCATAGCACGCTCCTAGCCAACCATCATCTCGAATGATATCGTTATCTGACCTGATTTGTTGAAAACTGGAGGCGTACGCCTTTTTTTGTGACAATTATGAACAGGATAAGTGTTACAAAAAAGACGTACACCCCCCGTTTTCAACAAATCAGGTCCGATAACGATATCATTCGAGATTATGGTTGGCTAGGAGCGTGCTATGCGGTGAAGTTCATTTTTAAGAGTGCAGCCTCCTATATAGAGGAAGGGGGGGGGGGGGGTAAGTTGAAACATTTCTTAAGAAAACCTTCCTAATTCGAAACGTACTTGGCGTGTAGGCATTTCAGAGCACTAATATCACTGTTGATCCCTCTTGATACTGTGTAGTAAAAATGACGCGAATATTTCATTACAATATGGCATTACAATATGCGACAGGAGGCAGAGTGTTTGAATATGCCCCAACTTTGTGGCAAGTAGCAACAGGCTACGGCAGGAAGGCAGGAATCAGGGATTTGCCGTGCAGTCATGGCAAACGTATAATAGGTCTTTGTTACTACAATCACAATGTCCTTTGCCGCAATGTCAATGTCCGCAGCCTTTGCAAACATTGCACTGAACCCACTCCTGGATCGGTTCGTTTTTCTTATGTAACACCAGACAGTATATTCCATCAAGTCATCCACAACAGTATTTGGGCGCCGTTTATTCCTGGGCATCCTAGGCTTTGCTCTGCTCAATGTTTGGTGTGTCTTGCTTTTCCCTACGATGTTCGTAACACCTTTGCGTTTCCAAGTTGAACCACTTGTTGCAATTTGCCCCATAGCGGCATGGCACCGGTAAAGGCCGTTTTGCCGCCGCGTGAAACGCCATAAGTTAGTAGAGTTTGGGAAGTTAAGATTTCGAAAGAAGGACATACAAGTACGTCCCAGCTTTCGTGCTTCTTATGTAAGCATTCTCGAGCACGCAGAAAATAAGTGTAGTCAGAGAAAATTCGCTTTTGAGGCCAGGAACCATTTTTTGTTGTCCTGGGGGAGATCAGCTCTACGCAGCACCGTAACGCTGCTCTGGATGGAGCAGGAGTGTGGAACGATGCTACCATCGAAAGGTGGAGCTGCTAGCGCCAGAAGGGGACCAGAAAAGTTGACTGCTTCAGTGTAGCCTGTGTTTCAATGTGCCCCCCTTTCCCCTACTGATGTAGGAGTATATAGGAGGCTATGAGCAGACCTGTAGCAACGATGATGGTAATGTACGAATCATTTCCTTCCCCCAATAACGTGTGCTTTTGTCATTGCACTATAAACCATTCGCACTTCTGCATAAAACCCTTGAACGATTCACATAGCTCCCCGAAAGTCAATAAACCCTGGCGCTATGGCGCAAACTCTTGACATTCTGCAAACAGTCACTGTCAAACATACGTTCCAGATGCGACATCTAAGGCCCACCGCTGCGAGCATTGCGTGCCTTCGGAATGACAGCGGATTAAGACTTTTTCTTCTTCCTCTCCATGGCGAGGTATTGACTTTTAGGGTTTCTCATCCACCACATCACAAGTAGTGTAAGAGGATTCCTATTGGCTACACGATTACCCCCCACTCTGTTGCCGAACGAGCCCAAGTGCACCGATTACAGCTTCGTGTCAAGATTGCTTGGGACAGATTTTGGTCGGGGGTCAAAGGTCGGCGTGTCGGCTAGAATATTTGATTTGTCGCGTTGTGGTTTCAGAATTGTTTCTCAGTGTCACCAGGGATGTCGTGAACAGAGTTGTGGGTAACTCGTTACTGTAACTCGGCTACTTCTTTTCGGTAACTTTTAACTTAACTCGTTGCTTTTGAGCTCCAGTAACTTCTTGAGGAACTCGTTCTTTTTTAGGTAACTTCGTCAAAGTAACTTCCAAGTTCCTTTTGTTTGATTCCTGTCTACCAACATCGCGAGGTGCGTCCTCCCTCCCGAATGGGAAAACAGTCACGTGCACGTATGCGACCGGCGTTCACGTGGCTGACCCCCTTTTGTTATTGCGCGATGACCGCTACAAATTCCCTTTGGCCGTACATTAGGAGACTCAGGTGACGTTCATCACACCGTCGAGTATTAATAAATAATACGAAGTATTTTAAGTATGTATTTATAATGTGCCCATGAACGACATGCATGACAAAGTACAAAAAAGACAGAACAAGAATCCAAAAGCAAATGAAGATATTAAAAATCAAAACAGTTATAACGACAGAGGGCACTGCGTAGCAGGATTAAAACTGTGCTCCGTTCAAGAACCTTATTACGAGATCAAAATCATCAAGTGCCTCCCTAAAGAGCACATAAGGGTAGGCTTCTTTCGTCATCTCAATTATTGATATAGTTTTCATATATCAAAACTATTATAAAATGTCTTGCACCGCCCATTGTGAGATCACATCTGAATTAGTTATAGCAAGGTCAAGAGCTAAAAACTGCATATTATGTAGCAAATAGAGTTGGGAATCCCGAGGCCTTTTCACGATCCCGGGATTTCGATATTTAAAAATTCTAATCCCGGGATCCCGGGACGGGTCCAGAACTTTCAGCAGCGGGTTTCATAGTCGTATTTCCAGGGGTCATTACATATGGCAGACACTGTCTAAAGCTGCAACACAGGAGGGGTTTATTAATTTTATTGCCTGCTTTGGTTTTCAATGTTTTCTAAGGTTCAACAAACAAAGCTTTTCCGCGCAAGCAAAGCGACCAGTTGTGAGCCCTAGCTCTGTCGCAATCACCACTGCCTCGTTGCTCAAAAAATGCCCTCAGGAATCACAGAGCGTCGAAAGAACTGTCGTCAAGGCGTGATCGAACTTTTGTGCAAAGGTTTCCTGCGATTTTCCTGCGTTTCCAGAGATTTGCTTCTTTAAGTCTCTAACACTCTATCGCATCTCTTACATTTCGACGATTGTCCATCTACTGCACGTACGTATAGTAGTACTACACACTGCTACTATCATTACATTTTGGCTCAACTTCGAAGTAGAGAACGGCAGAGATTGTCACGCTTCGACCAGTTACTGGCGATGTAAGCACAACACGCGGACGCTGGGCTTGCCTCGGCGAGACAGTCGCACGCCGGTACGGCTGCTTCCTCCAGCTCAAGAAAGAGAGAAAACCGTGCGCTGGCCGGTCCCTCCCCGGCAACGACCGTAAGATCTTGTGTTGCGCTGGCAACTTTTTGCGGACGTTCAGTCAGAAAATCCCGGAATTTCGGGATCGAAAAATCGTCCGGGATCCCGGGACATCGGGATCCCGGGTTCCCAACTCTAGTAGGAAGTAACTTGAAGGTAACTCATTACTTTTCCAAAGGAGCTTAGCAACTTTAAGTTCATTTGCATTACCAGTAACTTCGTGAGTAACTTAGTTACGTATTTTGCATGGTAACTCAACTGGTAACGAGTTCCTTTTATCGAGTAACTTCCCCATCTCTGGTCGCGAACATTGTAAATAGTTAGATTAGATTAGATAGCAAGGAGAAAAAACATGGAAAACTTCCAGTTATGAACTTCTGTACGTTCACGTATTAGTAACAATCTAATTCAAATAATCATGTCTTATATCGTGCCATTGTAAACGTAACTGAAGCTGAATTTCAAATAATATTGATTAAGAGAACAACAGTGATTCATATCAATTACACTTTAAAGTTACATTTAGTACCGTTTCGAATTACACATAATTGACCTCACTTTCAATGCAATGAACGTAACGTAAACAAACCATAATGAGACGAACTTATGCAATTAAAAGATAGCAATTATTCTAAGATACTAGTCCCATGGAAATGTCTTGGCAAAGATAGAGTCGCCCGTCCTGGATTGACTGCATGGTTAGCACAAATTCCATTCAACCAGCAGAGTGGCAGCTTGTGGCCTAGTGTTTCTGCGGAATGGGAACTGTAATGAACAATGGAAACTCAGTTGTCTCACGACGTTAACCCCCAATTATAAATATATATATATATATATAACAATGGAAAGAACGCAACCGATAGCATCCGCGGCAATTACGTTTTCCCCACAAGGTGAGAGCTTCACCTGGAGCACTGAGCATTGTGGACAAAGCGAGTGCAAATATTACGGAAACGATAGGCTGACACTGACTGTACTCATAACTTAAATGAGTAACTGGACAGCAGGAACGCGTGTCCAACGTGTCTGTGCTTGTTGTCGATTCGAAGATGAACTCACCAAATACGACAATCGGCGGATTTGTCCTACCCGATATTACTGGCACGCATTACTAAGGGAAACCATGCGTAAAATTGGGACCAAAAGTAAGGTAAATTAGATCACCTTGGGCAGTCGTTCTTGGGAAACATTCGCCAAGGCACAGCCGGAGAACAAGGTCCTCCCGAGAGTGCAGCATCATTTTGGAAAGCATCATCACAACGTGCCGAATTCTTTACCGTTTCCACAGTCGCCAGTCACACGAAATCAACGGGAACTTAACGGTACCGTAAAACAGGAGACGTGCAAACTAAGAAAATTTGTTTATTCGATAGCCCGAGTTCTCAGTGCGATTTTCTTCCCAATCACAGTCGTAGTTCTTTTAGAGGATTTAAAATTAATAATACGGGCAACATTGTGTCGAAGTTCCCACTAATTGCGCGTTGCTCGTCACGTACGTAGTCAAAACTGCATTGCAAGCACGTAACACTGCGCCTGAAACGAAAAAAAAAAAAAGAAAAAAGTCTCCTACATGTTGGCTATGTAGCTGTCTGGAGCAGAAAATCATTCTCGGTAACGCACGAACTGGGCATTATTTCCCACCAGACGTGGCACCGGACCCTTATGCCGCAATTATGCTAGCAAATTAAAAATATTAAGAGTGATTTGTCACATGTAAGGCTTGTTGCGCTGGGTTTAAAGGCAATAAACCATTAAATTACGATGCCAACATGGGGTTTCGGTCTGCTCTTTTTCAGTACCTTGCACACGGAACGCGTTTGAGAGGGAACCCAGATGTCCAAAGAGTAAATGTCACTCCAGAAGTCGTTCGTATAGATCAGGTGGCACAAAAACCTAATACGCGCATGCGTTGTTCGGTAATAACAACCGTTGTTTGTACAGCACATGCTATGCACTGCAGCGGGATTGTGGAATTAGCTGGGCCATTCCATCCCAATTCCGTTGCGAGAGATGTAGATATGTGCTTATTCCATTTCTTTGAATTACTATTTGGTGTGGAGAGCTCTGGTCAATTCCCATTCCTGGAATGGCTTCACAGCGACCATTCCATTCCTTCAATTCCGGAGAGAATGACCGAGGCAATATAAATGAAACAAGTAAGGAGCCTGATACTTGCCAATCGAGCGGTGCAGGGGCGGGTGACGTCATCCGCAGCAAATATGCACAAAGGCAACGTGTAGAGGGGTTCCTAACATCAGAATGACACTAATGCACCTGAAATTGTGCTAAGTAAGTACTGAGTGCTTCCAGAAGGCACAACAGCAACAACATTCTTTGATGATGATGATTGCGGAGTTCCAGAAGGCAATTCACCGTGCGCCTGCGCATTACTCGCCAGAAGGTGTTGCGAATATTCGTCGCTTCGGTAGAGACGACAGCCGAGCTCGGCAGCGGGCTCATGATGCTGGAGAGGTGCAGTGTCTGGTCGTGGGTTCAAGGGGCAACAGGACACAGCGTTGAAGCCAAGGCTTTCACAGGGTCGCGCACGCCATTCCGTCCGGTGAAAAGGAGGAATTATTATTCCATTGCCACTCCAGTAATAACTTCGTTCTTGCGATTCCATTCCGGGCTCCATAAAAGAGGAATGATTCCGGAATCATTCCAACTCCAGAGTGGCAACTCCGCAACCCTGCACTGTAGTCAACTGTAACTTATCCGCTATGGTAGGAAAACAAAGCCACAGAGTGTGTGTGTGTGTATGAATACAGTTTGCATAGGAAACAGCTCCATTGCCGCCTCTTGCATGCGAGCGACAATGGCATTTGCGTGTTACTTCTGTTGTCTGGCAAGGATTTGCCAAGACGCAAAAGGTATATAGGTATATCACACAAAACATTCCTAATCTTCAGTACGTAACGTGGAACCTGTTACGCACTACATAGACGGACATATGTATTCGTGTGAACTTCGCGTATTTGTGGCACATGCTATAATAAAAAAATAAATAAACTCGCGAGGAAAAACGGCCCTGCGCAGTATGTGGCGCGACAAGTAATAGCTGTGCAGGAAATGTACGAGACACCGAAAGTTTCCAGAGCTTCGAAATCTACCAACCACCCTTGCCCAGCACAACCGGATCAAAGCGAGTGCCAATCACCACTCAGGACGTGTCCACCAGAATGCCTTCCTTCTACTCTGGGAACGCGGACGACGTTCGGCCGAACCAACAAAGAACCAGTCGGACGAAACGCAACAGACGACAGCAATTTATTGTCACACCGTCTGATAGAAGTATATATGGTTTCCGATACTTAAGATTGAGCAATGCTCATAAAATAAAATTCGGGATCACCCAATTGCGCGTCCTTGACGCATTTATCTCTTCCTCTTCCCTCTAGCGGCGAGCCTGCGAACAACGCGGGCGGCATGCGGCAGCTCGTAAAACTTATCGCGCGTGTGGTATTTTGGAATCGTGCGGATTGATCTCTCTAGCTTTTCAAGGTTTCTACTTGGTGTACTTGACCTTGGAAGCGACGTCGTATGCCCGATTTACTTCTGCGAACCATACAGTTTGTTTTTCATCGAGAAATGACCCGGATGAGATTTAATAGGCCTCGTGATCACCTGAAGACACAGGAAGCCAGGTCCTCTGGGCACTAAAGGGGTGTTACGTTTGCGTGATTGCGTGTGCGTGTTCAAGAGGAGTGGTTAACGTCGTTGGGGGGGTGGGGGGGGCATCTTTTTTATGTGAAATACTGTGCGTCATATGCGGTTTAGCCATATGATGTGGCATTCGGTTGGTTTTATGTAGTGCATGTGCACTACCTTATTTCACTTGCGTCGGTATAGTACCAACGAAAATCACGGAGGCGTAACACGGTGAAAGGAGATGGGATTGATTATTAATTACCCAGTAATCCCCTGCAGTGCGTCCCGCAACCACTTGAGTGATCACGCGAACCACTCATTCAACGGCAGCTGGATTGCAAAATATTAATCAGTGAGCCGGTAGAGTGCTGTGGTTCAGCAGTAAAAAGATAAATGCACGTACACAATTTATTTATTTATTTATTTATTTGTTGCAAAATACCCTGCAGCGCCGGGCGGCAATTGATGCTAAAGCAGACCCGAAAGTAGACAATAAATTTACCAGCAAAAGTATAGACTTAATTACAGAGGATAGGTACGAGGTAGTCGTTTGTTGAACTTCCTAACAAAGCATTCGAAGTTCGCACAACCACTCGTAAAATTGTCGTAAACGGACTATCAAGCTCAAGCTCGGATGAATTAAGCTATAATCCACCAGCCTCGGTAATTCTCCGTTCTCAGCACAGTTTAGTGTATGGCAGTCCATCGCTTGATTGCTTCACAAGCTGAGTGTAACATCTGGCTTGCAGACAAAAGGCACCGAAACGCTGGCGACCATTACTTGGATTCAGCAAGGCCTCTTGTGCCTACGAAGATAAGGCAGATTTTTGGTTGACTACCTAGATCAATCCGCTGCTGAATTACATTACGTTATGTCTGCACCTTACAAGAAAGTCATCAAACGGCAAGAAAAACGCAGCGGTACGCAGACGTTCAAGAAAAGGGAACTTCATCACAACGTTTTGTTGATGAGAACAAAATATGTACGGCATGGCTGTCACACTGCAAATATAACATGAATCGTGTCAGGGAAAGGACAAAACTCTACGGTGTTGTTATAGCGAATTGGTGTTGTCCAAATGTAGCAACACGGCCTATAACGCTGGGAAATTGCACCAGGTCACGTGACAGTTGTCACCAGAACATGGTTGCCCTCAACCTAGGGGTTTTAGTCCCTTGGATGACGCTAGGAGTATCACGGTCGCTTGTGTTCCGGTTCCGTCATCTGAACGTTAGCTTAGACGAGCGGGCCATTGCGGTGTGAATGTGACGACACCGGACATAGTTGGGACAGTTGGGACCGGCTCTTGGTGGGACAGTTTTCTATTCTCATCCTACGACATGAGGATGTTATGGAAAGTCAAATTTCGTCACGTTTATACGGAACCGTTTTTAATATGTGCATATATTAAAGTCATCGTACGTTTTGGGGTTTTTGATCGACACCTGTCGTAGGTCAATGTACAGTGCGTCGAAATTCCTTCGGCACAGGCGGGCAAACTGGGCTCTACGGATTACAACACTATGAATTTTCGGTTGTACACAAAGAGAGAGAGAGTGAGCAGAAAAAAGAACAACACAATAATGCTACACGTTGTTACGAATGACTCCAAATAAAGAGCTTAAACTGACGGCATTCTGTTAATTAGGCATTGACCAATCCTCCTGCATAGAGACATATTTTATGTCAACGAATCCGTACAATTGAATATCCAAGTTCTTTAGATATTTCTCAGACAGAGCCGTCGCGAGGCCAAATCTGGAGCCCCCAATCTCCCGTTGCCGTCACAAACCCTGTAAACAAAGAAAACTAAACGCTTATTTGCACTGCCGAGATCGTAAATTCAAATTATCTTCATTCCTGCTTTATACTGTCCAACCAACCTGCCAGGGCCTGCCGTTCGGCGCCCTCTCTGGCGATGCGCCCGGGACGGTTGCCCCTCTCGCACCCCCGTCGCTACGGCTCTGTTCTCAGATAAGGGGAAGAGCAGGTACCCCGCCGAGTCTTCATTAGAGTTGTCAATCCCGAGCCATTTTTCAGTCCCGGGATTTCGGGATTTTTTGCTGCCAATCCCGGGACGGGATTTCGGAATTGTGACGAGTTCAGATCGTGCTTCCAAGTATAGTCCTGCGCGGGTCGAATTATCTGACCCGCATCTGAACCGTACCCGCAGATTCCAATCCGCACCCGACATGCAACCCGCGTCACGTTAAAAATTGAGACACGCAAGTGCCTGCATATTTTTTCCAAAAGCTCACCCGCACCCGACCCCCTACCCGCAACGCGATGAACGTTGACGAGTAAACTGAGAGTACTCCCTGGTCTCTGTCTGATGATTAGACGTGTCTGTGTGCATGGTTTCTTGTACCACATCAGCGCAGGGGGCAAAAAGGTGCAAATGCGTGCTGGTTTGTGACATGAGGCATGATGATACGAAGCGCGACATGGGACAAAGGACACACAGACGCTGTTGCACCCTAACGGTGTGAACGTTTGTTCCGCCGTTGTCAGCGACATTTTACGTCATATTTCGAGCGACTGCACCCTAGACGCGTAAGAAATTGAGCAACTCGGTGAACTTTCTAATAGTATTTTGGCAAAATCCGTCGACCGCGCCTGACCCGCTACCCGCACGACACCGAAAACCTAGACTCGCCACCCGCAACAACGTGTGGGCCACCCGCGGGCAGTGCAGGATTCTACTTCCAAGTTCAGTTGCATCGAGTGACTATATCGGAGTGTTGTGCGCAGTTCATGTGCGCTTTGTCAATTCCACCTTTTCTTGAAGGAAAGCACTCGAAAATTCGCAATGTAACCACATTGGGAAAATAGTGACAGCGAAATGGTTACATTTGATTTATTTATTTATGGTTTTTGCTATGATAATGCCACTGTTTTTCTTCTTTTTTTTCACCTGCATTTCACTGTTGCAATTGTAAAGGAGGTGACTCCCGCTACACTTGAATTAACAAGAAATATTAATAATAATAATAATTGGGTGTTTACGTCGCGAGAAAACTGAGATCAACAAGAAATATTACTTTATAATTTCCTCAAACGGTGTAACATTCCACTTGACTGAAGAACAGCAACAAAAGGAAAGAAATGGAAAGAAACGAAACACTAAACGGTTTACAACACCGTCGCTGTCTGCTTATCACATTGTACAATGATTAAAACACGACCAGAGAAAGCACAGAGCGTATAGAGTGTAGTGTCCCCCAGTTTGCAGCGAACTTTTGTGCAAATACTGGCTGCCGAACAGAAGGTCCGTTCAGCTTCTGCGCTAGAAGAAACGACAGTCAGCAAATCTCTGTACACACGTGCAGGCAGCTGTGCCCTCTCTAACCTCGAGTTATAAAAAGTGCCATTTCCTTACGAAGGAGTGAGACTGTGCCTGATGGCCTACAGGTGTTTGATTTTCCTGTCATATTTGCTCTCACAAAATCCCGGGATTTTCTGGAAGGGACTTCGGGACGTTAAAAATAGGCCGGGATCCCGGGGTTTCCGGATTCGGGATATCCCGATTCACAACCATAGTCTTCATGCACGAAAGGGGGTGAGCCACCCACATCCTGAGCACGGGGTGCAGCAGACCCCCTTCGCCTCACCTTCCGACGCCCCTGATACAGGGTAGCGGTGTAGAAACGTTTACCTGCACCGGTATGCTGTGCACACCAAATACTCAATGCAGGCAGAACATTGTGTTATGAGTACATCAAACTCTGAAGACTATCCAATCGTTGAAAGGAATTGAGCGTCCTAATGCAGAGTTACAATGCGAAATGTAGAAATATCATACCGTAGCCGTACGGTAACCAAGTGGTGCTGTTATGCAGACCACTTCAGACGCCGCTCCCCAGATTGCGATGTGATGCACAACAAACCGCTGCGCAAAGACCAGGACAAGTAAACTTTTTGCACATGCACCGCTGCCCTGTTCTTAATAAACACCCCCCCCCCCCCCCCCTCGAATCGCAGAGCTCCACCTTTAAAGGACATAACCAGACATCTCTTTTTTCTTTCTTTTTGTTTTCCCGGATTCGCCGTTCATCTTACGTTAGAAGCCGCTAGACATGTCCCATCTTTTTCCAGCACCTTTGACCACTGAATAATTCATCCATGACAAATGGCGTTGTACAAGGCTCACCCGTGCATGTCCAAGTGCAAGTTGGTCGCCGTGAAACGCCCACTATCATTTTGTGCCGCTCTAAAAATGGGCCTCCTGCGGTATTTTACGGCTCTTTTCGTCATCTGTGGTCGAGAGTGCTCACTGATTTTATTGGTCACTGTTGCTTTATCGGTTCCTGTGGTAAGTCGTTCAAATGCAGTGAAACTATTGAGGTATTCTGAAGCCCGCAATGGTAACTAAAACACTGAACTCCTGTCAGCTTAGAATGACCTACCAGTACGGTCAAACAGTCATGGTACTAAGCTGCTGTACAATTCAATATATTGCAAACAAATTTGTTGTCTTTAGGTGAAGCAACCCTATGCTTTTCCGATTTGTTCTGTATGTCTCTCTGCGGGTCTCGGACGTCGGCAGCCTTCTTCTAAGGTTGTTGCCGGTCCATCTTTCTTAGGACTAGGAACTCGCACGCGTGAGTAATTTTTCATTATTAGATTACGGACTATAGGTCCCGTGTCTTCAGAATATTACTGAATTTCATAGCATTGCAATCTACTTGTCTCATTCATACTGTAGAGTCCCAAAATATTGTTTCTCGATGTAAGGGGGAAGTATCATAAAATTAATTTCTAGTTTCGAGAAGCATGACGTCATAAGGGTACGCATTTCAAAAACATCTGACGCTATGGAACAACTTTCGTTTCGGTAAACATCCTTGGCACATCGTTCAAGAGCTGACCAGTGACTAGCTTATTTACAAACGGTTCGTTAATAGAAAAAAGAAAAAAAAAAGAACAAACGGTTCGTAACGTTTATATTTTACTTTGGATGCTGTCAGTACCTGTAACATAGCGATCAGGGAGTCCCTTCAACGAAAAATATTCCCAATATTCACCTAGTAATGCCTGAGTAATTCATTGGTTTCGATTTGCATATTTCCTAGGTATACCGAGTTCACAAAGCTAGCTGAGCTCGGTTCCAGTTTCCGATCGTTGCACCAAACGCGCTCAACACCTAGCGTAGTCCTCAAACTCGGCTCAAACCTCCACTCAGCGAAACCAGCGTAAGCGTCCTTGTCGACGGCTCAGGGCGCAGAGCCGAGCTCATCCCGTCAGCTGTCTCGTCGGTTATTTGTTGAAATAAGCTGTGTTGAGACGACATCGAATGGTTTTCAGTCATTACTACGAGGAAGAATAGTGTATGCAGTTGTTCTGCAGATACAGTTGCATCTGACAAAAAGGATGGGCGTTACAATCGGATTTTCAGGATCTCGTAACGGTTCCGTGTAAGGGGCCATGTTGAGTGCTGTGAGGTGCCTGTGTGTGTGCGCCGAAGTTTTTGGAGCATGGAATGTGTGCTGTCTTAGGGACAGAAAAGCAATGTCATGCAGTGGTGTACGACTAAAAAATGGTGTAAAGGCACAACTTAGGAGCATCCAACCATCTGAATTCTGCGTCATTATTTTTTGATCGCTTCATTCGTGTTCGCAATTGCCGACGATATACACTGTGGAAGGAGTGTTACTTTGTAATTTGTATTATAACCCGTGACTCTGCATTACGTAACTTTTTAGCATAGATTGAGAAGTTACCCGTCAAGAAGAACTCGTTACGAGTTAAGTTACCGTGTCAAAAATCTAACTAAGTTAATAACGAAGTTCTTCAGCCTGAAACATAACTCGCAGTTGCTGAGTTACTCAAAAAAAGGAGTTACTTCCAAGTTACATCGGACACAAAATAGCTTTACGCATGTGCAGCGCGCGTGAGCAGTTGAGTTAGACCTTGAGTTGCCTGCGGAGGAGTGCAACACGCTTAGATCGTTTTCGTTTATGTCCAACATGAGGCATCTCCCTGTTGTAAACAAATGACGTCATAAGATTCAACAGCTCCACAAATTTGGTAGAGTTGAACTGCGCTGGAAGCTAGAGGTGAACAAGGTCGCGCCCGAAAGCCACTGTCTGGAGGGGGTTACGATGGTCCCTGCAAAGGACACGTCCTTCGGTCCTACTTTTCTTTCAATGGGCGCGATAGGTTCGTGCTCCAGGAACGTTCCCTCTTGCAGGGGATCCCTTAACACCTCTAAAGTAACTTCCGGTGCACGTTCCCGGGTGCACCCTGCGCACCCCTTCTTCGTAGTCGGAGAACGCTGGAAGAGCGGGGCCAGTTCCGGAGCGTGACGCATGTTCCGGTGTACTGTCTTTCGAAATGTAATGTCTTTCGCAACCGTTCCAACACGTTGCAACCGCCCATGATTTTTGTGTTTCCGGAATCATCGGATGTCGGCGGTGAATTGTGATACGATTCCAGAGGACTGCTATGGTTTACTGCTATGTTTACTTAAAAGCAGACGACAGAAGAAAGCTGGACAGGTGGCGCGCGCTCAGCGACTGTGGCGCTCGGCTTCAGGATAGCCTCACAAACACCAGTAAGTGGAGACACCAAGGGTACATTCTCCTGAGAACCCGGGATATGGCGCTCGGAAGCCTGCTTAACGCGCCCAATGGGAGGCAGCGAACAAGTGCCCGTTCGTGGAGCCCAGCCTTCTCCTTCACATTTGTTTCGGTTTCAGTCCGTCTACCAACGTCATGATGACGTTTCTCTGGTAAAGATTTCTTCGAAAGCTACGCATCTTACTCCCTGTGGGCGTACAATGCTTCAGCTTCATTTCAATGGCCGCGGTTTTTACTTCCTGAATAAAATGCTGTCACTAATTGAGTATCACGTTTTATGAAAAAAAATGCCATGAAGGAACCGGAGAGAAACCAAGAAAATATGTGGACGTGAGTGAAAAGCCAATTAAAAGTAACTTGGAACTTAACTTACTTTGGCAAAGTTACCTGAAAAAGGAAGGAGTTCCTCTGAAAGTTACCACGGCGCAAAAGTACCGAGTTAAGTTACAAGTTACCAAAAAAATGAACTTAGTTACAGCAACGAGCTACCTGGAACTCTCCTTTTTAGTCCATTCGAAAGTTGGTTTTTATGTGCTCCCGTTCCCTTTGTCTGTGAAAACGTTTAGCTGCACAACTGCAGATCATTCTGGTGAGTTCCGCCGTGTTGTGTTGTTGCCGCGCAATAAATTCTTCTTCATCCCGTGCGTACATGCATTTGTTATTTATTCAGCTGCAGTTGGCATCGCTGATGCTTTGAGTTCTGTACCAAATATTCATCTGGCTGTAGTTTGCTATCCTGTCACCGACACCAAAACATAACAAAGATGTCATCTGCTAAGATATCCTCTGTGAGAGAAAGCGCTAGAGCTTAGCTGTAAATCGTTGACGCACGATTTGACGTTGTTAATGAAAAAATGGCTAGGAAGCAAGCGAGCTGGTGAAGATGATGCATGATCTAAAACCCCGAGACTAGGGAACACGAAGGGTGTTGCTGCGGTAGAAAATGCAAATGAGGTTCAGTTACATAAGAAAGTGTTCTTACAATGGCAGACACAGTCGTGCGGTTTCATCGCCATGTGTGATGTGGTCATGTCACATTGAAAAAGCCAATGGCGCGCGACCCTCAACGCAGACGAACAAGAATCCCTAGAATTCCCTAGCCTGAACTAGGTTTTCTAAAGTGACGGACTTGAGCGAGTGTAAAGGTTGGTGCAACGCTCAGTTAGAGCTTGCCTCGGCTGAACTCGGTTTGAGGGAGCTCAAGCGATGAGCCACACTTGCAGGAGTGGCCTCGTGAGCCGACGTTCGTGCAATCGATGGTTAATGACGACGCGGGCTTTTCCTCTGGAGTACTTTTCGCTGGGGGATGTCGATCCCTACGACACTGGTGCAGAGCGCGTTTGAAGTAAAATCGAAAAGTTAGGAGCTTTTTTAACTAACGAGCGTACGTATAAATGAGCAATTCAGTCGTCAGCTGTTGGCCGATGTCTCAATGATGTTTACCAAAAAGAAAGCTCTTCGATAGCGTCAGCAGTTTTCCGAATAATTCGGCTGGGAGATTTACATGAAGCCTTCGGTGTATTTCCGGGAGTGGTGGGTTGGTTATGCAGGTAGTGCTGTCTATGAAATGTCAGGTGACTTAGAAAGGAAGCTAAACATTAAATTCAATAAAAAATAGTAATCCAACCTAATTTCCCCGCTGCAAGGATTAGTGTGTTCGTCGTCTGCGATAAAAAAACAGCCTTTAATTTTAACACGCAGCATAGACGTCCATAGCTCGGACACCGCCGTAGCAGCATCTTCTTGTGTTCTTTCTGCGTATTATACACTTTGCAGGTGTCCAAGACAGTCCAGTACGACGTCACTCCAAACGAATTCATTCTCGCCATATTGTCAAAGTTGCTTGACGGAACAATTGAAACAGAGGAATTGGTCATGATTTCAGTGATAATAATAACGATAATAATTTATTTTTGGCCTGGTGCCCAAAAAACAACCCTTAGGTTCTTCTCATTGGTGCACCTCGATACATAATTTACGTAACATAAACGTAACGGAAATAACAAATGTACATTAATAGTAAATATTAGACAAAAATGAACATAGTGAGTAACAACAGATATGAATATTAGTGATATTTGGAAAATATGACTGCATTAATGTTTGCAACAACTCATGAAACGGAGCAAAAATATCAATGGCGTGGTGCTGTGACACATTGTTTAACATTAACAAGAAGCGGTTGATGGGATTAAGCTTGAAGAGAGAGTGAGGATTAAAAAAAAAACAAGATGGCATCTTAGAGTACGTGACGGCACCTGAGATGGACCTAGTGCTTGAGAGTAAGCAGGGAGAACCAATGATGGCATGTATGACCTTATACAAGAAATAACAGTCACGATTTCTACGATGATGATAAGGTCGAGATATGAAGTTTGCTTAGAATGTGTTCGTATAGTTATAGTATGTAGAGCTCTCACTGTGACGACTGTGATAAACTGAGATGAAGCATCTCTGAACGTGTTCTATTTCAGCACATCGCGTTTATTTAAACTGTTCCATGCAACAGATGCGAATTCAAGAATAGGAACTACTATTGCGAAGAATAAGCGAAAGGAACACGCTGGATCACGGAAGTTCTTAGTTATCCGTGAGACAATACCAAGTTAACGCATAGCAGCGCTGGTAATATTTGTTACATGCGTGTGGAAATTTAAAGAACTCTCAAGAAGCAGACACAAGCAGAGCGTAGCGACGGGGGGGGGGGGGGGGGGGGGCAGGCGCCGCACGGCAGGCACTGGCAGGTTGTTTGTACAGTATAAAGAGAGAATGAAGAAGCAGAATATAAAGAATTTGAATGTACGATATCAACAGTGCGAATGAGCGTTTTCTCTTCTTTGTTTGCGGAGCTGCTGGCGGCAGTGAGAGGGGGGGGGGGGGGGGGGGCTTCACGCGGGCGCAAACTCGCCTCGCGACAGCTCTGGACCCAAGTCCCTCACGCATGATTCTCGTCTGATAACAACGGACTCCGGATAACGATTGTTGTAGCAATATTTAAACTAAGCAAGTTGTCGAAACGCCAACGATGGATATTAGAGATGTAATCTTGCAATGCATTACAGTCGTGGTAGTTGGCAACTGCCAGAAATAAATGTCATCAGCATACTGCAGGGTGTGACATTTTCGTACACTGTTAGGCAGGTCGTTAACAAACAGGTTAAAAAGCCTTGGGGGACTCCAGAAGCCATGCAACAGGGATTAGAAAAAGCATCTTTGTACCGAACAATGAAATTATGAACGATGGAACGATGAACGTGATGGAACGAAATATCTCCGAATATTACGAGACCGCGGGAAGAAAATATTCTCCAATCAACACCTTGAAAACCTTAGGACTTATTAGCATATGCACACTTTCATATGCTACACCTAAACAGAGGGTAACCAGAACATGCTGCGACGTTTGAGATACACCCTAAAAACGAAACTTCACTGCACAACACACTCGGAAGTAAACGTCAAATTCAGAACGGTATCGTTCTGTTTCCTGAGAGGCTATGTTCTTTCAGCACTACCACCACCACCAATAGACGTATTCCGATTATTTTTCTCGACGCATCAAGCTATCTCTACACTGAACAAACTTAGCCTCGCCGTCCCGTTGAAAAGAGGAAGTGGACGCCGGTGTTGTACGTAACACCGTTACCGTAATGAATGCTTTTACGGTACCGAAATGCGAATCGCAATACTTTTTTAAATCGGGATCGGAGAAGTACTTTCGTTACGAATTTGTGGCAACACGATCTCCGTATCGTTGCCGATACCGATACTTTTATAGTGCCCCCTCCCTTGCTTCACTTGTCATACTTCTTACCTTTATTGATTGTCACTGACCCTCTAGTGCGGACAGTGACAAGGACAGCTTGCCGAACGTTCACCGTGTCTTCAGAAAACTGAACATAGCTGTTCCCTCTGGTGATTCAACGCAACGTCCGTTCAGTGTCTGCGCAGACACGCTTACAGCAAAGCGCACTAGGATGACAGACGAAAACTTTGAGCGCCATCTCTTTCTAAAAGTCAACCAAAGTGTCTAAGCTGTAAGATAAATATTCCGCGTTTTTTTTCTCTTTCTTCTCAAGTATTGTCTCCCAATTCGCTATTATCCAAATGGGATGTTCACGGAAGATTTCGATGTGGCAGATACCATGCAACTTTTTCGTATTTTCAACAAAAGTACCGGGTAAAGCATCGCGTTACTTTCTTTAGTAACGGTAGCAGTAATTCGTTACCTTAAAAACGAGGTATATATTAGATATATATATTAGAAGCTTAGGAGGGCGGCTGACCACGAGAATGAAATAAGTAGGAAAAATCAGAAGACGACAAAGAGCTTACAGGAAACAGAAAGGGGAATTTATTAACACACATAGAAGGCCGACGTTTCGGCTGTCAGCGCTGCCTTCGACGGGGCTGGGGTTTGGTGACAAGAACAAGCTTTATACAGGGTGTCCCAGAAAACGTGTCATTGAATTATAATAAAAAAGCTACGCCACCTAGAATCATGCGGTCAAGAGCATTTGTTCTTATTAGGTTTTTGCCGCCTCCTAATGTGAATGTCATGTACTCCAAGTTTAATTATGTGAATATTTGCGAACTCAACTCGGAAATTTGCCAAGTAAAGGTCACTTTTTTACCCCACCAATATGAAGAGCGTGCCGAATTCACTCAAATTCATGATAATTCACAGTGATATTCACGAGCTATCCCATCGGAAAAAATAGCCGAATATCATGCTTTTCGGAGCACCGGACCATAGCGCGCGATGACTTTTTGAGCGCAATCGCTCTCAGTGCGACGAAAGGATGTTCCGAAGCCAGCCCACAGAGTGATAGTAGAAAAAGTAACAGTTCCTAAAATTGGGAGAGGGAAAGCATTATCCCAGCGAAAGGCGGACGTGATAAGCCGTGCCTGTTTTATCTCTTTCTGCGATGTTTGGGAGGGCTGGGTTTCCAACCTCCTTTCGTCGGACTGACAAAGATTGCGCTGAAAAATTCATCGTGCGCTATTCTGTGCGACCTCCGTAGAGCATGATGTTCGGCTATTTTTTTCCGATGGAATAGCTCCTGAATGTCCCTGTCAATTATCATTAATTTGACTAAATTAGACACGCTCTTCACATTGGTGGGGTAAAAAAGTGACCTTTACTAGGCAAATTTCCGACTTAAGCTCCCAAAAATTTACATAATTAAACTTACGTTACACGACATTCACATGAGAAGGTGGCAAAAACCCAGTAAGAACAAATGCCATTGACCGCATGACTCTAGGTGGTGTAGTTTTTTTATTATAATTCAATGACACGTTTTCTGGGACACCCTGTATATGTGAGAGGGTTGTGTACATGGGAAAGAGTGCAGCGCATGCGCTTTTGTCATGACTAACACATGTTGGTGACTAAGTGAAAGGGGAATGGCCAGGTCTGTGTAGCAGGACCTTGAGGGAATACCCGTGAGCCTGAAAAGAAACAAAAGAGCGTGTGTATTGTGCTGGATTAGGAATGCAAGTTGCGAATAGTAGAAAGGATTCCTGGAACTTCGTTTATCTGACACTGGAATTTATGAATGAGATAAGATTCGCGCTGTTCCCTGAGCCGCTGGGAAGGAAAGCCTGACTGTAGGATGAAAATAGATATATTGGTGATTGGGTGTCTTGGTTTACTGAAATGACGCGACATTGGCAGATTAGGTTTCTTCGCGACGTCAGATTTGTGGTTATTGAATCGCGTTCTAAATGACGTGGCTGTCTGTCCGATATATTGGGCGTTGCATTCATTGCATTGAAGAAGATAGACCACATTGGAAGAATTACAGTTAAAGTCGCCGATAATGTTGACCCGATAAATAGAATTGGTACTTTCTGCAGATTTAGCGGCTTGCATTGATTTACAAATTTGGCATCTACTTGCATTACAAGGGTGGCAACCAATATTATTTTCTGGAAGTTTGTTAATTTTGGCATTTACTAGTCTGTCTTGGATGTTCCGCGCCCGGCGATAACTTACGCGCGGTGGCTGCGAGAATATTTCCTTCATCCGATCAGATTGTGAAAGAATTGTGTAGTGGCGGTTGAGTATCCGGCTAATGTTAGGAACGCTGCCATTGAATGTGACAGTGACATTTACTGCAGAATTTTCATTGGCTCGAGGAGATCTTTGGAGCAATTGTTGGCGATCTGTGGATCTTGCTCCTGCTATAGCGTCTTTCACAAGTTTGTCTGGGTATTCACGATCAATGAAGGTTTGTTCTAGTCGTTGGAGATGATTGTCTAGTTCGGCATCGTTAGTGCATATTCTGCGGTAGCGCAATGCCTGACTATAAGGTATGGCTAACTTAGTATGCCTTGGATGGCAACTGCGGAACGATAAGTACTGCTGAGCATCTGTAGACTTCCGGTATAAGTTGGTTGAGATACCGCCATTTTGTAACTTGACTTCCACATCCAAGAAGGTAACAGTGGAGGCAGAGTAGTGGGAGGCAAATTGAATGTTAGGGTGAATTTGGTTGAACCGGTTGATGAACGTGAGAAGGTCGCTTTCAGAATGAGGCCATATGATAAAAATATCATCTAAAAATCGCTTGTACACAAGTGGTTTCAATACGGAACATTCGAGAAATGTTTCCTCCAGGGATGCCATGAAGATATGTGCATAGTTGGGGGTCATTCTCGTGCCCACAGCTGTCCCGTTAACTTGCAGATAATGCTTGTTATCAAATTCAAAGTTATTGGAGGTCAAAATAAGTGTTAGCAGTTCGGCGAGGACAGTCGGATCATACGGCTGGTCAGGTTGATTTTTGTATGCCGAAACGGCTGCTGCTATACCATCTGCGTGGGGAATATTAGTGTAAAGGGACGTGACGTCTAACGTTGCCAAGAGACAGCAATGGTTACTTACGATACAGTTTGAAGGAAATGGTTGGTATCCTTGGCGAAGGAAGGTAATTTAGGGGGGATAGATTTAAGAATATGATCGACGAAGGACGATATATTTTCTGTAGCGGTACCGTTACTGGACACAATTGGTCTTCCGGGATCGCCTGGTTTATGTATCTTAGGGACCATGTAAAATCGGCCTGGTTTAGGGTCTTTAGGAAGTAAGTATTCGTAAAGCGCATCGCCAGTTTTCTTAGTGGCTTTTAACCGTTTTAGTGTTTTACATATACCTGCGGCAATTTCATTGGTGGGGTCGGATTCGAGAGGTTTGTAAAAGTCTGCACAATTAAGTTGACGGAGTCCTTCCACCACATAAGCTTGCTTATCCATTACGACTATGGCACCTCCTTTATCTGCCTGTTTGATGATGATACTTTCGTTGCATTCTAGCGCGGACAAGCTTTGCTGTTCTGCTTTCGTAAGATTGTGCCGGAATTTTCGTTTGGTTGAGTTTGCATAAGTACTGAGAATATCTTTCTGAACAGCTTTGATATACATATCAAGACTTTTATCTCGGTTCGGGTTGGGAGTAAAATCGAATTTTATACGGAAAGGATTTAGATTCGATTGCGGTTTTTTCGTAGAAGTATTCCGTAAGGCGTAGTCGCCGCGCAAAGTTGTCAAGATCCAGATGTAGCTGATATTCATCGATTTTACTCTTATTGGGACAAAACGATAATCCCTTCTCCAGGAGAGAGATATCCGCGGGTGTAAGGTCACGAGAAGAAAGGTTCACTACGCTACATTTGGTGAGTGGGGGGATGTCGGGGGCAAACTGGCTGTTGCTGTCTAACGGGGTATCTGGACGTAGTTCTGAAGTATTGATACGGGCTTCGGGATTAGGGAATGCCGAATCTGTGGAAGTATTATGAGTTAGAGGGCACTCTATTTTGTCTCTAAATAATTTCTTTTGCTTCTGGAGCTTCAGGTGGATGTTTTTCTTTTGGAGGAATTTGTCTAACTCTGATCTATGAGAGTGTGACAACGGGGTAGTGCTGTTAATGGCGTCGGCGTCTTCGGATAGAGACTGGTATTATCTTGGAAGTGCGAAATTAGAATTTTAGTTAGGTTTAAAGATGGCTTTGTTAAGAATGGACAGCCATTGCACATTGCGTTCATGGTTAAGGGGGAAGGTTGATGTTTTGTGATTTCTAGTCCGCGCGGAATCCTGTCGTTTTTATGATAAGTAGCCAAAGTATCACGATGGGAGGTGTAGCGTGCAACTTTATCCGCGATTTTTCTGAGTTTAAAGAACGCCTCAGTGCTACTGCTGACAACTTGTGGGGAGTGAATTGGTACTGACTCACCGGTAGTCAATCCTGCTGCTTGGATCCTGACGATTTCTCGGCACGTGTGCTTCTTTTTGTCCATGCTGCAGCCTCCTGGAGTGTCGGCCATACGGGGTCCGGAGTTCCAGTACTTGCTGTACGTGTGGGTAGTGGGTAGATTTGGGCAGATTTCGTGTGGGTAGGTTTCCTGTAAGCTCTTTTCGTCTTCTGATTTTTCCTACTTAGATATATATATATATATATAGCATAGAAGTACAAGTATATCTTACATATATACATATTAGATTATATATATGGATATCGGTATCTCGCTACCTTTTCTCAAGTGACGAGTATCGGTATCGGGATACCATATTTCGGTAACGGGTCAAACACTGGTGGACGCCTTTTTGTATCAGTTTGAATACATGTTAACTTATACAAAAAGTCGTACACTTCAATTTTTGAACAATCAGGAAAGAATGAGAGTTCGCAGAAAAAACTAAAAATGTGGAAATCAAGAAAGAGAACGATATTATTCTGAATGATGGTTTGTTCTGAGTATATTATGCGGTGAAGCTCTGATTTTGTAGTGGACTGCGTGTTCCATAACAAAACTGTCCCCAAGATGTTCACGTCTGGCTTGGTGCTTCCCGAGCCTTCTCGATACCGCTCGTTATGGTGAAATAACATCGTACTTGCATTAAAGTATCGCGCCATTCAAAACCGTCCCATCGCGTGCGGCATAGTCGACTCTCTTTTTTTCCCGATAGCCTAATCAGTACATCACGGAAGTACAATCCATAAAGCTACGCCGAAATTCCACCTGAAAGGTCAAACATTGAAAGAAAAAGAAAAAAAAAAACAACAACATCGGCAGGGATTAGTGGGTCTGTCACCAAACTCGTCGCCTAAACTGTACCCCCTCTCCATTACCCCCCGCATGCGACAAAGTGGCGGCGGTATGGACGTGTTAGTATTCGGAGCCTTATTCGTTCACCCCATGACATCGGACAAGCGAATCAGAAGCCGACCAGCGAGGAAAGGGCACCGAGAGTTTGTAGGTCTATATGTCGGTCTAACCCTCTCTCTTCGATAAGTTGGACTTCCCGCTCTCCTATAGTTTTATTTGTCAGTTTGCAAGTTCGGTCTATCTATTCACCTGTAACGATTCATTCATACCGGACATCTTATGGTGCGGTAATGACCATTTCTCTGTATCCTGTGATGCGGACTGCAGAACATCCTACGGAAGATCGTGCTCGTCGTTTGAACGTTGTGACGTGATTTTGTGAGTGTGATCATCTGGATCACGGATCCGTGCTCGTGCCCCCGTGGAATGTTGTGACTGAAGCCACGTTTCGGTAAGCTAGTGCATTGGCTTGTGCTGTTCATGCGCGTTGTGCACACGTGTCACCGTAGCTTCTCTCGTACCGTCCTGTGCACTGTAGAAACAGAACTTCACTGGACAACACGAACAGGTGATCTGCTCTTGTTGTCCAAGTCCAGTTGCTAAATACCACGTCATGACATTCCAAACGTGCAGGTCGAACGTTTGAAGGCGGGATGAGCCGTGCGCTGTATATTTGTGTGTCGTCCCTCGGTATTTTCTCAGCCTCAAGGTGCATTTTTCAATCACATTTTGATGCAAAAAAATTAGCTTGCTCTATACGTCTCGCTTCAAGGTCCGGTGCAGGATTGAGCGCTATATTTGTTCTTCTGGAAAGGACACAGGCACACGAATTATGGACAGCTGTTAAGAGGGCTCTAATCGCGTACATATTTCTTCTTGCTTTTTTTTGTCATATGCTGTTTCCCATCAATATACACCGGTCATTACTTAAAGGAATTATTTAGAAAAAGAAACGTATTTAGCACGCATTCAACGCTACACGTTCAACTGTCCCCCCAGTGTCCTGCAGCTAAAACGTTTCCTCATTCAGCCTTATAACATATAGTTGTCGCTCGAGCTTCATAGTATTAAGTTGCGATGTTTCAATGTGTACTGATCCTCAATTGCTAGAGAGCTACGCTTTGCATCATTGTAAACAGGCGCACGACATGCTTTAGAACATCAACGGGACTGAATCATTTTAAATGTTTAGATACGTCCTGGTTAAAATATGTCTGGGAACATTCCCGCCTTAGGAGGATGGATGCACACTATGGACGTGAGACGTTGAACTCCACTAAGTCGTCGACTATCAGCTTCCGTTGACTGCTGAGAATTTCTTTTTGAAGATGATTAACGAGGGATTGCGCAGTAAATCATGTATCTTCCTCGATTAATAAGAATATACCAGGTGCCCCGCGTAACGGTCGCCAAGCCTTTTAAAAAAGAACGAAGATAGCTTCGTGGGTGACGCCGACCCATCGACAGCTGAGTCAGCAATTAGTCAACAGAGAAATTGAGATCACGTATAACAAGACTTACACATGAAGGTCACACGAAATTTGTGTAAAGTATATGCAGAGTCTACAGGAAGACCTGTTACCTTCCTGTGAATAATTGTCAACAAGACTTAAAGTTCCATAAGTCAACATAAAATCAATATGTGAGGTAAACACAAGGCCAATAGAAAGTCTAATGAATGTCTGTGCTCTCTGTCGACTAAGTTCTGTATAATGGAAACAAAAGGTCAACAGAATGGCGTAAATGCAGGCTAGCTGGTGGATAAATTCCATGATAAGGCAAGCCTGACTGTTCAGGCTTGCCTTATCATGAAAAGGTCAACAGCCATTTTTGTAAGGGTGGACCTGAGGTACGTGTAATCGCGGCATGAATTCAAGTATTCAATCATAGATACGTCAAATTCAGAGCTCTAATGTACTTTGCTCCGCACCTGTGACATTGTAAAGTTTCAAAAATAGTCAGACAGAACGATGTAGCTCGAAAGGAATATGTTTGAGGACGCTATACACTCTTAGAAAAAAGGGTGGCGCAGTTACACCTTTTAGGAGGTAATAGTTGTCGCATATGTTGTGCATAAAACGTTGCAAAGTTCTACCTGTTACCTGGTTGAAGTCGGCACAGCAGATTAGCGCAAATCCCAAAACAAACAACAACAACTTTATTACGGGATGATGGCTGGGGAGTTTCATCGCCGGGGGCGATACTCTAACCCATTGCTGGTGGTGATGCGGGGAATGAAAATGCACACCAACGCTCTTCCCTCAAGGCTCTCTTCACCTTTATGGACACCACAGAACTTTGATGCCTATCCCAAAACAAATTTTAGTTGCAGTAACTCCGTTGTACACAATGTACTCAATGTCCACTGCACTGTCACTGCTGGGAAAGCAGCACTCCCTGAAAGTGCATTGCTTCTGTGGCTGTAATAACAGCTCTTACACGCATCTTGTGCTGCGCCTGCAAAGAGGCGGTTACCACCCTTTCACACCCTTCCCTCAGGTGATAACTGTAGAAGCTACCACCTTTTCACATCCTTTTTCTGAGAGTATACTTGACGACACTGTGACCAAAAGTCTTACAGGACATCATCTAGAAACCTGTCAAAGAGACCCGTAGTTGGAGAGGGTTCTCAGCGACTTCTCTACTTGCTAGCCTTCCTTTTAGCGGACATTTCATCTTCAACAGACAGATAACCTTCTTTCTCGAACATAAATAGACCATTATTAATAAAACGTGAAGTGGTAAACTGTCGCATAAAATCTCGCTGGCGAACTTGTAAACGACTATCCCGGGAAGAGATGCGTACGAACACAATCTGCGGCGATTTGAAAAAAAAAAAAAAAAAAATCAGGAGCTGATATTCGCCAACGGCTTCCTCAATTGCACCATTTGTATACTGCCTTGACATTCACTATGTGACAGCATGCTCAAACAAGTTTACCCTTAGATCACCTTACGCATTGGTTTCTTATTCTTGTGAATCAGGCACGCACATTCGTGTTTAATGGTCATGGGTCACATTAAATACAATTCCTCGACGACAGCAGCCCTATCGCTAACTTTACGCACGGACAGCCGCGTGAATGAGATGCCCTTGCACATACGCCCTCGGCTTCTGGGTGTAACGAACGCTGAAGTAAATGCTTGAAGGTACACCGCAGAGCTGCAGACGGGTAGTTTATACGATGCAAAGTAAATGTTCTGAGGCTGAAATACAAACAGACGAACACAACACAAGCACAGTTTCCGAGAATCATTTGCTGTTCCTGATGGGTTCGTAGCCGACCTTTCTTTTTTTTCGTATTAGACCCCCCTGTGTTATGCGCATGCAACGTAGTTTTGCCGCCGTACTTGAGCTATGCGCAGTTGATGCCAAATTCGAGAGAGGGTTGCCCCTAGCTTTCAATTTTAATTTTCTCAAAAAAACTATGAGCGCAAGTGGGATGTAATTGCGACATAAGAGTGCCGAGGGCTCAGGCTTTGGAATACACAAATCTTCCGAGATTGCGCCTCTATCGCTTTCCGGTACCATTAGCAACCTACGACACCGCTACATAATTGTTCACGGAGCTTCGAGCTAGCACCAGTGCTTGACCCGAATATTGCGCCGGCAATGGTATAGTGGAGTTGTCAATGCCTGAATAACCCCACGTGGGTAAAACCTCCGTTGCCAGACGAATATTGGAAACACAGCCTGTTCAACGGTAAACTGCAGAACGTTCTACCGTGCGTCATTTGTTCCTACGGGGCATACCAGGCATAGACCGACTTGGTATTCCTTTCATAAAAAGAAAACGAAAAACAGGAGAGAAAACGAAAAGAAAGAAGAAGAAAGAGAAAAGGAAGAAAAACGAAAAAAAGAAAGAAAACGAAAAAAAGAAAGAAAACAAAAAAGAAAGAAAACGGAAAAAAGGAAAGAAAACGGGAAAAAGGAAAGAAAACGAAAAAAAGGAAAGAAAAAGAAAAAAAGGAAAGAAGAGAAACACGGAATGAAACATGTCGTTACGGTGACACGAAAAAAAAGAAAAGGAACGGTATCCATTCGTTGAATTTTCCCTCTCAATAAGGTCGACAATGCCGAGCGCGCTCCCATTGGTCTTCGTAAATGGTTTGTCCAATCATCGCGGGCGATCATTTGAGGAGACCAATCAGAAGGCCTCGCCGCATAGTCGAGCTTCTTGGGAAGAAGAGAGAGTGGGAAAGTCTACAGGGTGTTCAAAATTAAGCTTTCATGAGCGCTATACGCAAACACAGCGATGACAGGAAATCGAATTATGACTTTACGCTACTTGTGTAAGAAACAGGTGCTGCTAATTATGTAGCACCTGTTTCTTACTCAAGGAACAGAAAAATAGCAGCCAGCTTTCTTTTGTTCGCCTATTTATAAAGTGCTAGTGAAAGCGTAATTTTGAACACCCTGTATATTGCCATTTCTTTCGTCGATAAATCACGAACGACGCAACGGATGAATCTCGTTCCTTTTGCGTTGATGTCACGGTAACGGTATCTCTCATTCGACGGTGGGAATGCCCCTTTAACGTGATGTCACCGGTACGCCGGATTCTCTTTCTGTCAACGTATAAATTATGGGTTAGTGGCCAACAAGCCAATCACATAGTTCACGTTTCTGGGGGTTCTTGAGTGTGACCGTAGCAGAAATCGTCTGGTGGGGCGATCAACCACCTCTCACTACGTCTTATTTCCGTCGAACCCAGCGTAAGCAAATCAATCACCTGAAAAAAAAAACAAAAAAAAACGTAACTCGACGACAAAATTACCCATAAAATAGAGGTAAAACACGTTAGGTTTTTCTCCTGATGGAGGATGCCTTGAAATATCAACAATGGGGGGGGGGGGGGGGGGTTATTTCACAAAAACGATGGAAAGGAAATGGATAGGAATGGGTTTCTAAGATACGGCACTAATATTGGACAGCTGTTAACGTTTCCCGTTACTGTCAATGCCATGCCGAATTTTAGACGCACTTTCTGACACTGCTATATTTATCTATTTTACATTTCTACATTTTCCCACTTAGTCTGTAACCAGGCAGTCGAGTTCGGTACGAATTAACTCCAGGTTTGGAGTCTTATAGAGAGGTTTAGATAGTCCTGTCCCTTCGAAGGCGTGAATCGTCTCCTTGAAAGTGTGCAGTTGCGAAGCTAGTTTGTTTAAAGATTGCTCACAATGCGAAATAATGCGTCGTGTCACACACGCACACAAAAGAAATTACATATGTGTGTAATAAGGGGGAAATAATAAGAAACGCATGACGAGGGCACATTTCAAGGGGCACCAAAAACAGAAACCACAAGATACACTTTCTTTTTTTTTTTTTTTTTTTCACGGTGCTTCGTTACCGACGGTAAACGTTTCCCAAATGTTACCGGCACAAAAAGTACCTATATGCTGGAAGCTCTTGCTCGTGTGTGGTATGTCTTTAGCATCCTCGGCTATGTGCTTCACATCGCATCCTCGGTTATGTCCATTCCCACAGCGTTATTCCATTTTTACTGGCCTTTTGAGAGAAGACAATAGATCACTTTGAAAGACACACTTCGTTCGATCGCTTTTGAAAACTCTTGAATTGCTCGTACGAAACACGTGGTATTCCAAGGCTGGATGTTGCTGTTGACGGGAATTTTCGTGAGTACTACTCGACTCGTACTGTGGATTACTAAACGTTTTGTTCCACGCGTATCTTCTTGCTGTTGTCTTCGTGAGGCCCGTTTTCGTGCCTATATCAGTGTTGATGCTCAATAGGCCGCGGACCATTTGACCACACAAGCGGACGGACCCCCTAAGCGCGCTTGGCGGTCCAGGATTTGTTGCGTCGTTCAAAGGGAGCGCAATGTTCAACACAGGGCAGGTTACCAGCTCCATAGCGAAAAACACAGTCATGCGCCTGCAGCTTTTATTGGGATAAACGCGACCCCACTAATGTGGATATCTCAGCACATGAGGTGTAAGAAAGAGTGAAGTTATGACATCGCTTGCCGTGGTTATGGCAGATAACGATAGATGGATGAACGGGCTACAGCGAGATTCAGTCGACAAAAATCCAGCCTACGAATGCTCTGCCCTCAAAGCCCTCTTCACCTTTCTGGATACCATAGGACTTCGATCCTTATTGTGTAGGGGCTCATTATTTCATTCCCCGCATCACCACCAGCAATGGGGTACAGTATCGCCCCTGGCGATGAAACTCCCGATTCATCATCTCACAATAAAGTTGTTGTTGTCAGTCCACAAAAAGCGTGACGGTGGTAGCAGTGTGGTGAAGTCCAGCAATCTAACCTGGAGAACGATCTTCAACTTGTCGTTATCCCATAACGCGCGTTAAATGGTTAAATGGTGGTGGTGGTGATGGTGAAAGAGCTCGCCGTTGTCGGCCTCATAGAGGTGGGCAACGTCACGACTGACGCCCTGGGGGAATGTGCGTCCTGGGCCGACTTCTGTGGGAACTCTGCCGACATATGTCTGAAAGCCCGTCTGACCAAAACCCAGGAAAAACCTCAGACAGCACAGCCGGTACCGGGATTCGAACCGCGCATTAAATGCATCCCTTCGGACCGCGATTCGCCACGAGTTCTCGCGCGAGCCTATCAAGACGACTATGGAGCGCGCGAACTTTAAAGATAACGATAACGATATGTGAAAGTTCAAGATCGAGACCCTGACCACATCTTACACACCCAAACACCACCTCAAATATGTTTGGCGGCACCCCCTCCCTTTCTTTTCTGTGCACCCTCCTATAGAGGGTGAAGTGGGCAAAATTAATTCACAGACCGACCACTATGAGTCACTTACGATCACACTTGTCTCTTGACGTAAATCCAGGAATTATCATTACCCTACAGGGGAGCTTTTGTTGTTTGAACTTTACACGCATGCCGAGCAATGATGGATAAAGCTGCTACAAAGTAACTGTAATAATGACCCCACTCACTACAACCATCAGCGAAGCACTTCGCTAATGCTGATGCATACTTATATTCCTTCAGTGCAAGATAAATCAACAATGTATTGAAACTTCAGACGTTTCTGCGCAGCAATGCATACTTTTCTTTACATGGTGGCATGTAATCCTTCAGAAGGGTTTTCAAGGTACAAAATAACGTCGGAGCTACCTTGAAGGTTTGTTTTCATTCCCTCCAGATACGCCCTGGGTATCAAACTCATTAGACGCTATAATACGAGGTTTCGGTTCTAAAAGTTGACCGACACATTTTTCACCGAAATTAATGTACCTCCCGGAGCGTTGGCAACATTATAACCGGCGGTACTCGATGCTCCGAGCATATTTAGGAGGCCGCGAAGGGACGACACTCCAGATTAATTGCCGGCCTTAGAGGATGCTCTTGGCCAGATTATCCCTCGTCAAGTTGGATACTTCAACAACTCTGTAACTTATGAGGGCATGTTCCTGGTCGGGTACAAAGCAGAGCGCTTTGCTGTAATCACGACTTCGATTCTATAATAGGTGTAGTCGGAATTATCTCGAGGTGTCGAGAAAATATGTTGCCCATGCGGAACGTTGCCTTATGATTGTCGGCTGGAACCTATGTCATAATCATGGTATTCTTTCAACACTTATTGCAACCATACATCGTGATTTCAGTATCGCTGGCCAAGTTTTATAGCCCGCGAAAGCGTGATGATTGGGTGCAGTATGGCGATTGAGGGCCCAGATTTCGAAATTGTACATAACGTTCTTTATCGTTATTTTTTTTTTTTTTTTTTTTATGGGCGCACCCCACACGTCACGCGACTGCACGTGAACGTTCGTTTTGGAAAGCCACGGTTGCCAACAAGCGTTCCAATTGGACTTCCTGCTGGGGCTCGTGGTTAATCACGGGCAGCGTGATGTATTTGTGTACATCGAACACTGTTTTCTGAATATCGGAAGTTTAAGATCCGGGGCCTGACTGCTTCCAAGAGAGGCGCCATGACATAATTAAATGCCGTAAGAGTAAATAAAAAGTAAATGGCACGAGAATTACTTTACAGTAATAAATGTTCTATATTGTCAACGAAATCATTTATGTTTCTATAAATAATCAATTAAGAATTGTGTGGTTACTTTTTATGCGGCACATCACATCAGAATCTAAAGCGGCACAGCCCGTTACCAGAAATGTGCTGAGGTAATAACATTGAATAAATCGTCTCCTCACGGGCTATAAAAAAATATAAAATAAATAAAAAACAGACATGTACTACACAGATTTTTTGGAGAAAATATCTTTCTCATGCATGTCTCCCTGCTGTCACCCGAGATTGGTTCATTATTCTCATAGATTTAAAAGACGAAGATATTTAACATGGCGGGACACAGTCTTTCAGTCAGTCTCTTAGGAGTCACCATGGAAAATATTATCACTAGAAATTCACTGGAAATATATCACTGCGCAGTCAAATTGACTAAAACCCTCGGAGGAAACTGCCATCGGGCCGGCACGACCTCCTCGTGTGACGTCAGCAGACCTTCGTGGCGAGCAGCGGGGATTGTGAACGTCACGAAGAGACGCTGACTTCCCTCGATCAATACACGCTCGTTGAAGGAGCAGGGGCGAGAGGGTGTGCGTATCAGGGGGAAGTGTTCTCTCTTATGCTACAGGTTATGCTGTGTTGGGTCATGAGCTCATGATCTCATGTTTGTTCATGAGCTAATCATCATCTATGTTAGTTCATGATTTCATATTATTGTTGCTAAAACCGTAAACGAAAAGTATATAAATTTACTGTTTCTTTAAGGTGTGAAACAGTGTGCCATCCTTGACGACAGACAAAAAGAGCAGGATATATTGTATCTTGTGTTATGTAGCACTCTCAGGGAGTTTCCCACAAAAGCATCCAAAGAGAACTACGTCATGTCATCCATGGCGTCAGGAAATATTATTTAAAAAACAAGGAGCCTCCTGTCTGCTGCTGTGCATTTGAGATAACTTTTTAGTGTTGCACGATTTCTTCTCTGCACCATAGCAGCGTTCTTTAAAAGGGCACACAAGTTCACTTCAAATTACGTTACATGCTATGTTAATTTTGCGCGTGTTGTCGCAAATCAAAACTTTGATTCTGTTACGAAGCTACAATCAGAATTATAGCGGACTCTTTCTTGCCTCGGCACTAAGCAGTGAACGTCGCCTCAGCTCGTGCATCGGTGCTTTTAGTCCATGCTGCGCGTGCCACGCCATGGAGCAGTTCGGCGAAAAACATAGCGCAAGTTACGAAGCAGACCGGTGTCGCTGTCCGAAGGACGTCAATATAATTGTTGTCACTATAGAACATTTGCGATTCCTGTTGTGGGCTACAATTCAGTAAATTGGTATTGAAAAATGCAGCAGTGCGCGTCATGCCGTGCATCCGCAGAACACTACGACCGAACCGGTTTCAAATCCACACGCACACGATAAGCATGCGCGCGCTACTCCTGCTGTCTGATTGGATCCCGCCAATATTTGATTCCATTGGTTGCCGCCAATGACGTCTCTGTTTTCATTGCTTTTTTTTTTCTTCTAAACGTAGCGCTGTGTGAACTAATTGAAACACGGACTTTCATTCGAGAACAAGTTGTTTTTGCATTTTAGTACCCCTTTAAATCTCTTCTCAACAATGAAAAGTGACTGACTGCCGTATTGCGGTATTGATCACTGATATTGGTAAAATATCAATGATGTATTGTTCAACAATATCAGCAGTCCCCATAAATTGTTCACTTGTTTGTACCTGTCTCAGCACTATGCCGGATCTAGTTATTATTCTATGGAATACAACTCAGACGACTATGTTGCGGAGTGTAGGTACCCAAGCCTCAGAACACAACAATATACAGGGGCTTTGTTTTTATCCCGTACATATTTCTTTGACAAAAAATCTCTATGAGAGCAGCATGGATATCGGTTTTGCAGTTAACTTATGCGGCGAGGTGGACATCCTGTCGAAGAAATTATGTAACTATATACGAAATGAATAATTACCTAAAATTCCTAAATTAACTGTTCAGTTAGAGGACTTCGAGCAAAAGTGAGATAGCAGGGGGGGAATGGGAGAGAATCCTCGTTGTAAACCATTCCGTGTTTAAAAAACGCGCACGTGCGTTGAAATGTCCATGGTCGAATTTTGAAATATCAATGAGCCGACCGCGGCGACCGGGAGCGCAGGGAGCACAGTGCTCATTCCACGTTAGAGGGCCACGTGCTTTGGAGCGATAACAATTGGCGAATTCGGGTGGTCATTTCGTGGCAACACGGCCTAGCGCTCGGAAATTGCTAGGTCGCCGCCCGCGCTGGATCACGTGACCGTTGCCACCCGAACATGAGTGCCAGGAATCTAGCGGTTTTAGTCGCTTGGATCACGCTAGGGGCATTGCGGTCGCTCGTCTTCGGGTTCTGTCGTCTGCTAACCCATGTGAACTTCGACATGCGTGCCAATGAGGGCCCTCGTCGCCCTCGCGATGCGGAAGTGACGACACCGGATATAGTCAGGCAATGCGCTTCTCGGTCGCTTCGAGGCCGGGCGGAAAAAGTGCTAGCTGGCAAATTCCTGGCGCTCGGAAAGCGCCACCAGGACACACGAGATTGCTACGTTTTGACCAAGCGAACCCAGTTCCTCGGAATCTGGCACACACACAAAAAAGAAAATGTGCCATGAAATGATCACGCGAATTCGCCAAATGATTGGAGTAGGTGCAGCTGGCCAGATCAACCACTTTCCGGCTCAGATAAGCCTCCATCGGCGAAGGTGATGCGCTCCGAAGGTGCGCTGTTTTGGTTTCGGTTCAGTGGCACAGCGAATGACGATGCATATTTCACGGCACTCGCTCATTTCAGGATTTTTAAAATGGAATGGCTTTCAACGAGGATTGTCTCACAATCTGCTATCGCGGTGTTGCAAGAGTTTGCCTAATTAAATAGTTATCTAATCAATTTTAGGAAATTAGTCACCTTGTAGTTACATACTCTCTTCCATAGGATGTCCGCCTGGCCGTACAAATTTTGTTCTTTAATTTGGCCTTTCTCATCAAGCTTTTGTAAAGCATAAAAACAAAATGCCCTGTATATACCGTGTGCGAGGACTCCCCTAATACTCATCCTTCGTTTTTTTTTCTCCTTATCAATCTGCTGGATAGTGAAGACATTACATGTCAACGGGGCACCATTGGTGTCCAGTGTGTTGTCACTTTTCAGTTAAAATAATCACAGTTTGCAGCGATTAGCGACTTGACCTATATTCCCTCGTGATTGCCCCTTCCTGCCAGTGAAAACGCAATTCTCTCGGCAAGCTACCCACATGCAGTGGCGTACCAGCCCTCCATGGTAGGGGGAGCTCGATAAGAAATGCCCTGATTCTGGGTGCGCCTACACACACATACTTGTGCATACAACGAGATGAGAGATGAAAATATAGAATATATGAACGTTGAATAATACGATTACATACCGGGTGTCATAACTGGTGAGGGGGATCAAGATCCCTCTCGCCGGGGGGGGGGGTTCAAGATCGTCGTAAAACCTCTCCCACCCCCATATATTTATTTTTTTCTCCTCGGACTTCCATGATCTGTGTGGGCAGGTCCGTGGCAGGTACGGGGGGGAGGGGGATTCGTGCTACACCCAAGTCCCCCCCCCCCTCCCGTGGCTATGCTACTGCCCAGATGGATTCCGAACGAGCAACATTGGTACACATAACAGTTAATGCTGCAGTGTTTGCTGCATGTTGCGACTGTGTGCACAACACCTGGATGCTTCATGCGTGGCTTCAAAGGTGTACCAAGCCTTCCACTAATTCATGCTCTAAGGCAGGGGTCTGAAACACGCGGCCTGCTTGCGGCATGTGGCTTGCGGGCCTTCGACCATCGAATAAAAAGAAGCTACCTTCTCAAAGAAATTCATGAGGCAATAGGAATAAACCAGATTCACAAAATAATTAAAAGACTGCTGTACCAAAGTGGGGAGAAAGGGAATGGTAAAGATAAGGGCTGACGTTTCGAGCGAATGCTCTTCTTCAGATGTGTGGGACAGAATGAGGGATCGTCGGGTGACGTGTTGTACATGCCGCATAGCCCGCGAGGGGGCTAGACAGCTACAAGCTAGGAGCTTTCTAGCTTATCGGCACGTGCTGTCACATGCCGCCCTAGTGTACGCGATTCACGTGTTAGCCCTCTAGCGGGCTGGGCGGCATGTACAATATACGTCACCCCAAGATCCCTCATTCTGACACATCTGACGAAGAGCATTCGCTCGAAAAGTCGTCCCTTATCTCTTCCTCCCCACGTTGGTGCACCAGTCTTTTAATTTTCTGTGTTCGTGTTAGTGTACCTGACAGTCCCTTTGATTTTTCATAAATCCAGATTCTCAGGCTTTGTTTTTACTCTTTCCCTCACGCAGTGCTGTCCTTGTTCATGTTAGGCAGAACGTATGCATGTAAGTTAAATACGCTACGAAAGTACGTCTCTGCGCATGAGAGAAAGAAAAGGTTGGAGAAAGCACGGTGTCACGAAGCGTCTGTCCGCTCAGAAAGCACCATTAATAAGGGGGCATTCGGAGACGGGCCACAAGATTATGGTGAAAAAGCTCAAGCAACGTGGTGGTGGTGGTGGTGCTTGCCGTAGTCTGCCTGGCTCAGGCAGGCAACGTCCCGACTATCGCAGGATGAAGTAGATGATGTAGATGATGAAGTAGATGAAAAAAAAAACATGCGGTATTCAGCAAAGGTCAGTTCAGTCAGTAAAGTTAGGCTCAGTAAAGGTCAGCAACGTGGACCTCACGTGTAGTTGTTGTGGTACCTTATTTGAGAGCGATCCAATGAGACCGTTCTGCGTGCACGAGGGGATAGGGAAAAGCTGAGGGGCTGCGCCAAAGGCTGGCCTAGTGTCATAGCGTATAGCGACACAGTAAAAAATTGAGACGGGACAGTGATGTACAAACGCCATTGTATTCTAATTTTTTAGGAGTCATATTGACGTAGAAAACCCGAAGCCATCCAGTGTTCCTATCTGATTTTGCTACTTCTTTTTATAAGTTGAAACTATGAGCAAAAACAACAATACAGTGTGTAAATAGGAGATATCAGTGCTCCTAAACATTGCAGTAATCGTGCCGTAATGAAGGACTACGTATTTTCTCGAATCGTTTTTCATACGTTCGGTACCCGATTTGGAAAGGCAGCTTATTTCTTTTGGTGGGTGAAGTGATGTTTTTCAGTAATGAATTCTGCACAATAATGACAGCTCCTGTTGTCTGTGTACATCGCATATTTATTGTGTGGTACATAGGGCATTTTATAATAATCGCCTTCATTTTTTTTCTTTTTTCTTTGTTCTTTTTTTTTTTTTTTTTTTGAGTGGCTCTCTATGGTGGTTTGAGGTCAATGCGGCCCGCGACTCAATTTGAGTTTGAGGCCCCTATGCTCTAAGCCTTCATTCATGCTTTCAAGACTTCATTCAATTCTTCATTCTCTAAAACCGTTTCATAATATACGTCCGCAAGAAAATGTTAAGGTGGGACTGTACAGCAATAGATACCCTGGAGAACTCACTCTCAGGCTAAAACGCAACCGAAATCTGGAAATGAAACCAACACAGCTGGTGTCCGGATGTGAACATGTGATTAAGTGTTTCTTGCATCTTTGGGCATTATAGTTTCGCCTTCGCTCCGCAGAGCCGGTTTTCCGAACGCACTACCCAAACAAATCGAGGCAAATTAACTGGAGGCTGACGGTGTGCAAGCTTGTACGGCACAGGAGAAAAATGACGTTAATTATGTAAATCTTTGACATCCAGTTTTTCTTTTACCTTTTCCACGTTACTGCCGTTAATCCTTCCGATGTGAGCCATTCCACGCCATATCATCCAAAGTGGGCTCTCGACCATCAACGATTTTTTAAAGGAATTTTTTTTCAGGTAGAATACCCCCGTGGAAGAGTGGTTCTGGGGGACGCAGATCAAAATACATTGTCTTTCATTTTTTAGAGGCCGAAACAAGTACGGTAAAATCAGAAAAGTATATCTCACGTTTTTGCCATGTATTCACCCCTGGGTGATGTCGAGAGATACCGCATGTGATTTTTATGTTGTGGAAAGGTGTAATATCACCGCAAACCTCCTGCGCTTGAGATCCTCTGTATGGTGATTGGTTGTAGCGGACGATATCGCCATTCCACGTAGTCAAAGATAAGAGGCATGGAGGAGGCATACTTAATCTAGACATAGTCGTTGTTCAGCAGCCATTAGTCTAGGACGTGTTTACCCTACCGTACACACATCCAGCGGCGTTGCCAGAAAAATATTTCGGGAGGGATTCCATGGGGGCTTTTCCTGGGCGAGGATAATTTCCCCCTCGTTTCCTTTTCCCAAATGTACTAACAAAGGTACAGCTTGCGACAAAAGTGTACGGCACTGGCGTATTTGTTCATCGGAGCTGCTCCCTGCTAGCTATCAGGAAGAGATTGAATAAGAAACGGGTGGCCGGCTATTCTGTCCATCTCTCAGTATGTGTGTCTGCTCCTGTTTGCTTCTAACGTGTCGCTTCAATGGATAAATGCGACACCGCGGTGTTCCGTAAACTTTTGTCACAAGCTGTACCACTTCGGGGGGGGGGGGGGTTGAACTCTCCCCCCATTGGCTACGCGAGTGCACTCGCCCCTTTCGTGTAAATAACTGATTACTCAGGAATCAGGAGTCACTTAATTTCTCCTACGACGTCGTAGTCGATATAGTATCGTCTCGCTCTAGACCTAAGCTAAGTGCGCCGTATTTCAAACAGTGTCACACGTATTCAGCTACCTATAATACGTTCCACAACACGGTAGCAATTGACCGCGTCGTCCAGACAAAATCCCCACATCCGCGACTCCCACCTCACCGATATTTTTCCGCTACTAAAACCACCATTCCAACTTCGATGTAACACTGTCTCTTAATAACCGACCTCCCATCATTCCGAATTCAAACGACGTTTCTTCTTAACGTCCACGCATGATAACCTACCCCGGGTGTAGCCAGTTGGGCGAACTCTTCGCAGTTAATTCACGACATTTGTTGTATCGTGACAGCGTGTGACCCCGTCTTTCTTTTTGTCAGATTGGTATAGTATGTATGTATTTTTTAGATTAAGATAATGCATATACTGTTTGAATATTGAGTCCTTTCTGGTCTGAAGGTAGCGAAGATCAGGTCGCCAGATTTGCAATTCTCTGCCGTTGTCATTTGAAAGGTCGATTTGTTAAACCCGGCGAAAGGTCCCGGAGGTCACTAGGGTGATTAGTTTCCTTGCAAATCGTGATTCATGCTTGGGTGGCTTATCTACGCAGATAAGCGTTAAAAGGGGTATATCGTTTCACTGTGCGTGTATCGCTTCGCAGAGGGTAATATTATTCTCTACGCGCTGGATGTAAGATCAGTTCGCCGCCCGGATACATTGTAGGCATTGCAAAAGTGGCACAGTGTGTAGTATTTTAAAATTCAGAGCTACCACACTCTCGAGCAGTCCATGACAATGAGCAGCTTACGGTGTTGAAATCTTTGGCTGTGATCAAAATGCATGTGTACTGCACTTTGCAGTGTTGCGAAATTCAACGAAAGCGCTATATGTTTCACACATGATGCTGAAAGACATTAGCAACAACAACAACAACAACTTTATTTTAATGATGATGATTGGGGAGTTTCGTCGCCAGTGGCGATACTCTACCCCTAGAAGCCACTACTAATTATGTATGATTGTCCATGTCATTGCATGCAAAGCCGTGAGAATGTTAAATGTCCGTCAAGAATTACACTGTGCTTGCTAACACGGTGATTTCTTTTCTGTGCGGCCCTCCACGATGTAATCTAAGGCAAAACCTAGTCCACGACTCGATTTCAGTTTCAACCCTCGGTTTAAGGAGACGGATCTTTTCCATGCTTGGAAGGTTGAAGTGTTTTGCAGCTTTTTCTAAAGAGCAAATATTATCCAAACAACAACTTTATTTTAAGACGATGAATGGGGAGTTTCATCGCCAGGGGCGATACTCTACCCCATAGCTGGTGGTGATGTGGGTACTGAAATAATGAGCCCCTTCACAATAAGGATCGAAGTCCTATGGTGTTCAAAAAGGTCAAAAGAGCTTTGAGGGCAGAGCGTTGGTGGGCCAATTTCCTATCTCGAGCCCACTGATAGCAAGTGCACTTATAATAACGCTAACAAATAGCAGATAAGGATAGTAAAATGTATTGAGGGGATGCGCATTGCCTCATGTAATGATATAAATGTAATCTTCATAGTGCAAATTTTCTCAGAGTGGTCAAACCAAGTTTAGCCAGGCGTATGGTAATCCAGATACAAATCTGATGGTTCTGCACAGTCTTGTCCTGTACGTTTAGGAGACCTATAAGCGTTCGAAGAAACAACTCATCTCACCAAGAAGAGTGCTACAGTAATAAATGTCTAACAAAGTACAACACATTACTACGCATAGAGTAGATAGTACAGAGTACTGCACAACATAAATTGCAGTGCGCGCTTCGACAATCCTGAGCGTTCTGCTCTGATTCACTAACATGCTGCCCCACTCTCCATTTTCGTTTCCCGTTCCAAGGACTTTACACTTGCGGTCTTTCTGTGTTGCCCCTGGTGTCATTGAGTCTCTCTTTACAGCGCACCGATGCATAAGTCTTTCTGGTGCGATGTTGAATAGGACAACGTTATGGCTAGCTGGATGGGAGGAAATACCACCAACGAGATGAATAGCTGCAGCTAGACGGTTAGCCCCAATTGTTAAGCCTAATGACCCCTGACGACCAACAGAAGCATATTACGGGTTCCACTTTGTCTTACGTAGTTGACCCGCTAAACGGGAGCTGCGTAGTTTAGTCAAGCGTTAAAATGGCTGGATGGTCCGTGCGTATGAAGACCCCAGAAACTGTGCTTCGAAGTGCTTGAACTGGATCGTTTACAGGCCCGACGCATCAGCGATTATGCCAGCACGAAGCCTGGTCTATCTGCAATACAGGATACAGATATCTGTGTTTTTTACACGCCAGAAATATGTGTGATTTGGCACCAGAAGACGTAGGGCGCAGAAGACGTAGGGCGCGGGTTACAAAACATTCATTACTGTGGAACTGGCGTCACGTTTTGACTGTCACACGAACGGTTGGATAAGTACCACGCAAAATGTTATTGGTACGAATAATCTTGGAATAAGTTTTGTCCTTAAATACCGCCGTGCACTTTGCATTTTTTTGGATATTCCTCGTTTCTCAGTATACGGAAAGCTTTTGTGGATGTCTGTGGGCATCATGTGACGGGCATGCAGCGCGTGCAGTTTTCACTCACACGTACCCCAGAGAAATACATCGTCGTCGTTGCCGCCATCTTCTTGACATCAGCAGTGGTTGTAACGGAAAGCCTTGCGTGTGGATCTGTGTAGTTGTGAGGGCGATTTCAGGTCTTGTGCTGCAGTTGCTATTTTCTCTTGACCGTTTCGGCTTTTTCGTGATACATCACTTGACTACCACTACTGTTGAGCGCAATAAGATTGACAGTATGTGCATCCGCACAGTATATGTGCATGTAAGATCCGCCATCCATGGTATTTTTTTAGAAAAATGTTGAATTCGTTTGATTTTGCGCCTCTTTCGCGGAAGCGTAGCTCGCTATTTCTGCACCCGCGTCGACTGCAAATCCGATGATGACTAGTTTGAACTTTTCGGAAGCGCGTCCCGTTTTAATTTTTCAGATATCTAAAGCCGTTCACCCTCTGCACCTGCTCAAACGTATTACGGTTTTAGGTTCGGAGCGGAAGTTCGAAGCCTCCTGGCGGCGATTCCTTGCGGATCCCAAATGAAGTATTTTAGACAGAACGTATGTACGTCAGTGAGAAGGACATATATTTTTTCACGAAAATCGGCGATGGTCGAGCCACGCCATTGGGATGTTTGAGCTGGAATGACCGAGCTGCGCTCCCGTTTGCATGTTATCCGGCTCTCGACAGAGGCCCCCAAACCTATAAACGGACACTACGCGCTCAAAAAAAGAAAAAAAAAGGAAATTAATTTGCTCGAATTCCCCCTCTTTCTCATCCGAACGACACATGAGCTTTGTACCAGTGGTAATTTATTTTCTATTACAAACAGAATACAGTACATACCTTCTCGGGAACCTTATGTCGTCCATAGTTGTCTAGTGAGAGCAGTTAAAGGCACAGCAACGCAAAGGATGGCACCCTTCGACATCATTTTGGATTCGTTGCGTGCTGTCAATTTTTAATTTTTTTAATTTAACCACTTGGTTTTTTTGCCATAGTTTCTCACACCATGTGTGAAATAAAATTCAATTCAAAAATTCAATTCAATTATGGATCTCCATATAGAGGACGTCGGCAGAGACGCTAAGCGCACGTTCACGAATGCGGCTTGCCGCGCGCATCCGTGCCGCCTCCGCTAGACCGTTTCCGATTGTTCGAGAATGTGCGGCATGCCGCTAATGCTCTTTGCGCATAAAATGCGACTAACGCGCGCATCGCAGATGACTGCGGCTTGGTCATAGTCCGTATTTTACCCACAGGGGTTTCAAAACGTTTTATTTCTATCCGCAAACCAAGACGTAGAGCGGATTCGCGGTAGTACCGCACCCGTACACTTGCGCTAACTATAAGCGGCTGAGTGGATCAGTAAATACAATTTTGAAAACACACGAGTTGCTGGAACTGCGGATACAGCTCCGCTTTTGTAGGAACATCCCAAAGAAGCTTCAGTTGGAGCGAGTAAACGCACTCGTTTGCTCCCCATCAAGCGCAATGAATAAATGGCACGCAACGAATAGCTGTGGTCAAAAAGAAAAAGAAGTGTCACTTACGCCATACTTACGCTAAGGCATTGTTTGGAGTTATAAGATTAATTCGGCCTGTGTTTACGCTTACTGCGTTTCTTGAAAATATGTGCAGCAGACAAAATAACATTCATTCCTTCGAGCAGTTTCAGCGGAACACTACAGTGATCATGTGACAAGCGATGGTTGTATGACTCAAAATTGTTTTGTCGAAGCTAAAGCGCATCGTACCTTCTACTGTATGTCACAAAGAGCATAGTAGCATCATAGTCGTGACAGAAGAGGCAACCCAATGACCTCTTTCAAACGCTCGATCACGCGTACTACGCCTACACATTTTCGAAAGAGATTTCACATTCGCTCTGTATTGTTCCCTAAAAGAGACGACTCAATTTGTGTCTCGTCCAATTCAGTCCACAGCAAGCGTGGGAAATATTTGTCACGCGATTGGGGCTAAACGCGCTCCCTGCAACTGCTGTTCATCTCCATAGCCTCTCCTGGGAAACCATTAGTATGGTATGACTGTTCTTGCTATTCGCTTCCATGTTGTCTGCTACTCCCCCCGCTGTCGTCTGCAGCAGCATAATGGCACAAGGAAGCTCATAAAGCTGCGGTCGTGGTAGAGAGGAAGGAACACACACGTACCCATATGTATTGTTTGAGGAAGTCTTTCGTGGTCGGTAATCTTTCTTTAGGATGATCATTGGTGGTTTCCGTTACGAGGGCTGCTGTGTGCTTTGATGAGAGCAAGGCACGTGATACCCGTGTTTCGGAAGTGACTTTGGAGGTCGGAAGCAGGCCGAATGCACTAGCCGTTATTGGCCTGGTGGTTATACCAGAACCTGGCGTCGTTAGTGCGATTGGGATGGGCGGAAAATTGTGTTACTACTGTTTGCGTTGTTCTTTTTGACACCGCTATACCGTACTGGGGTGATCTCGAACGATGTGACATGGTCACACGGGACGTCTGTTGTGTGCAGATTTACTTTCCGTGGCGACAAGGAGATATGGGATGCCACGGTAATTGATGGACAGTGAAAGGGATCTCTATGGGGGTATGTAGTACACTGTATCCTCATAGTGCATATATATTATACTGACAGGTATTTCACAGCCGTACAGGACACTTCACAGTAAGGATGGCGACGTGTCTTAGTTGGAGTTCATGGTCGGGTACGGTCCATGAACTATAGGACCAGAAAGCAGGCACGTGACCAAATCCTCAATCGCGGCTACCGCGAAGTTGTACAAATGGCAGTATACGATACACGCCGGGTAATGTTTACGAGAACCCCACATAAACGTTTAGCACTGTGCCATACGTGTACTAAGGAGTAGCAGAACAACAGTCGCCGGTCACCTTACAATAGCGGTTATGGGCGTTTACCAGCAATTACATGATCACTGGCTTACAGTAAAGTGATGTACGGAAATACATTCATATCCTGCGAACACAACCTTTCGAACTGAAATATAGCTGCAGTTACTACTGGAATATGGTACAATGTCCCGGAAGAAGAGCAGTGTTTGTTGGAAATATTGGCGGCTCGTGTGCTGAGGCTCTTCTCTTAATGTGGTTGTGACACATTGATAGATGCGGTTCATTACATCATGCATATCTTGTATTGCACACTAGAGTACTGAGGAGAAAAGAAATATTTTCCTACGGGTCGTACTTGGCGAGATATCAACCCTTGAGTACATGTACGCCTCGAGCTCAGACATCACAGCACCGGCGGTTCCTATTGGTAGTCATAAGCACGTGACCTCTCTCGCGCTTCCTCACTGACAGACAGTGCCGGATTTAAATTGAGCATGGAAAGGAAATTTGAATGGCTGAAAACCGTTTTTAATTTGTCAAGCAGTGTCTAAAAATCATGCTCGTAAAATATTTCGGCTTAACAATGTTTTGTTACAGCGCAATTCGATTTATAAAATCGCTTCCGTGGCGGGAGGCTCGCGCGCTCCAGCCACAAGCCACTCCCCATTGACTGTGACGTCAAACGTTAAAAGTGCTCTCATTCGCTACGGAAAATTCGTCCGCTTCGGACACGGCATACTCCTTGTTGACAGTGGTACATTATGTTATGTTGGTTTGAGGCGTAAAACAGAGGTGCAAACGAACAATAAAACATTACGCTCATAATGGAACGCGTGCGTTCTTTCTGTTTGCAACTTATTGAACTAGTTCAACGATCGCAACTTCCACTCGCACTGCACCTGCACGTCCCCATTCCCTTTTGGAGGAGTGCTGACCTCAATCCACACTCGAGTTCCCGATTTCGTTGCACTGCGTGTCTTCGCCTTGCAACCGAAAAGAATCGAAGAAAGTTCACTGGTGGCAGACTGATCAGACGACCAATGTTTCCGACGCCATGTTCTGTAACAAAAAAAGAAAAGAAAACAGAAAGGCAGCCGTTTCTGATGCGCATGCGTCTCTCGGCAGAACTAGAGACAACGCGCACGAAAGGAGCCCGCCGGCTCGAACGCCAACACGGCTTTTCCAACTCAACACGCTTGACACCCCTACATGTGCAGCCTGCTCTACCGAGGGCAACGCTTCCCACCTACTCCTCCACTGTCGCCTGTTCGCCGCTCCCCGTGCCACTCTGATGGAGCGGCTAGCTGCCCTAGGGCTCAGGGAGGTCACGCTGTCAACGCTACTGGGCCCTCTGCAACGCCCCATTCAGTGGCGCGTCGGAAGGGAACTCGCATGCTTCCTTACCGACACAGGGCTCGCGCTGAGCCTGTGACTGCGCCTCTTCTTTCGCTCTTTCCGATTTGTCTTTCTTTTTTCTTCTTTCTCTTTATTTTTCCTTTTCTCCCTTTTCCTTTTTGTAAGCGGGAATAGCAAGTCGGCTGCTGGAGCCAGGCTAACCTTTCCCCTCTTTCGTGTTTTTTGTTTTGTTTTGCAATAAACCTATATCCCCCCCCCCCCCGCCGGCGCCATCATGTTCTGTTGGTGGACAACACACGTGCACGCAAACACTCACAAAGTCCTCGTTGACTGTTGTGTTGTAGTGCGACGACTTCTTCGCCGCGACACCCGTCGTTGTCGCTCGTGGATACGTGAGACCACCGTTAACTACCGACACTGACCGCCCCTGCTTTCCGTAGTCACCAAAGTCCCGGTTTGCGCCACCCGCGTAAGACGGAATCGAACAAGCTACATGTCCCCACCAAGTCTTCTGAGCGACTCCCCTTGTCTCCTCTACTTAGCCCCTTACGATGCGTTCAGAATACATATGTTACCTCTCACCCCGGTGCCGGACGAGACAAGACAAAAATACAAAACATACAATACCGCAAACATAGGTTTAGCTAGCCACAACATGCCCGGAATCCCCAAATTTATTGCTGCCACAGTTTGTCTCGGATGTCTGGGAAAAACAACCCGAGTCAAGTAACTGGACACCTCGGACGCGTCTGTGTATGTCCTCCAGGTCGCCTTCGACCACCATGGTGGTCGAAGAAAAAAATCTTCGCACCTCAGACATTTGCAGAAACCACTTAAATTATCGCCCTTTACGCAAAGCGGCTCGCCGTGTTTTGTGACATACGCTCATATTTCTTGCGTGAAAACGTTATTTAGTGATCGGACATTCACGATTGATTCACATTGATCACGATCAAAAACTAATTTTTTTTCTCGGTCTTAGACTGCTCCTTTAAGGGGGGGGGCAGTCGGGGCGCATGCCCCGGGGCCCCCACCACTGCAATTGTCAATGTCTTCTGTAAACGACACGCCTTTGGGTTCTTTTGTCAAAATCACCTATGCAGCAAGACCTTTTCGTGCACTTGGAGTAACCCGTTGAAAGATTCGTACGTTTCATGCCTGATCAGGGTTACAAGGCTGAGGACATGTTCAAAGCTTTAATGGGTTTTCGCGAAGCATATGACATAAACAAAAGGTATGTCGCGGGCAGTCTTGCGACAATGCCGCGTCCATGAGTGGGAAGTACAAAGGTCTTCAAGCACTAGTACAGAAGAAAAATCCTCTGGCCACGTGGGTTGATTGTTCAGCGCACTCTCTGAATCCGGCGGCAAAATCAGCTGTCAAGCACTGCCTTGCCACTATTGCCTTTTTCTGTTTCCTCGAGCAGGTATAGGGCTGTTGCGCTAAAGTTTGAGGAGGACGACTGAAACGCCAATATGACCCCTATCGCTGGAATGCAGAAACTCAGGGCCGCTCCGGTCGCATTCGAACATTGGAGCCGGCTGCGTCTCGGCAGTTGTTTTTTCGAGATGCAAGGGACAAAGAGAAAGTACAAGTCCGGCACGAATTACTGTTGTGTCGTACGGTGCCACAACAACGGCAGGATGGCCAGGGAAATGGCCAAGAAAGCTTTGTCGGACGTACCAAATCAGGAACAGCGACCGCCTGTATGTTTCTACCGCTTTCCCAAAAAGGGCTATGAGAAAAGTCGTCGCGAAGCATGGATAAAAGCCGTGCGACAGCAGAAGTAAGTGGGGTTCAAATGCTATCAATTACAATTACATCACTGTTTCGTTTGCATTTCATCTGACGTTCGTTCACGTTTTGTATCTAACTGTCGCAGTGAGGATGGCACTCCGTGGCTCCCTAGTGCTACATCACGCATATGCAACTATCATTTTGTGGACTACGCGAAAAGCAACGTCGAGCACAGCCCATCGTACGTGCCGACAATTTTTCCCGAAGTCTATAGGAAGAAGGCTACGATGAGCAGCAGCAGGTTCAACAGGTACTAAATTCGGTAATACATGTTGAAAAGGAGGAAATTTCTATGCATCGTGTTGATAATCTTATGCAATCTGTGCTTCAAGGTTCTTCAGAAGGTCTCAAACCAATGTTGAAGCCTGCAGAGCAGTGTTTCCAGGAGAAATGGCTGAGACTGAAGATGACGAAGATGAAGTGGGCTCTACAATAAGGAGGGATGATGTTCAAGCACATCATAAACTAGAATGTGACAACATTGCTGGAGGTCATTGCCCATATGTTGTAGTTAACACCCAAGAGCAACAGATACCCAAAACATATTATGCAAGTCATTCTGTAGCTACTGTGGTAAGCTCACCACATATTTCCTTGAGATTTGTGTGTGTACTGCTTGCGACATACTTGTTTGATATCTCCAGCCCCCGTAAAGGCGGGTTATCGAACCAAGTTGCTGTGCTACCGTCGCCTTCACCTCACTTCCGTTCCCCTGGTGGCGACTGGGCTGCGCAGCGCTACCAGTAGGGAGAGATGGCGATCCGATAACCGCGCGTCGTGTGCTAGCTCCAAATGCGTCGACGGGGCAGCGCTTTCCTCGGAATGCGGAGTGGAATTGGAATTGTAACCTGTTTCTTTTTGTTCCTGTTTACTGGTTTTGAAACATAAGTACACCAAGATTAGGCCACATTTGAGCAGTTCCTGGGGTCGTCAGGATTTTTTGTGAAAGGTGTCACAGTAATGCAAGGGACCACGGCTCCTCCGTGAAACTGGCACAAGCGAGGGATTACCTCATTTTATTTACTGGTGTTATGTGAAGCAAGCAAGTCTCGCTTGCTGGCTAGGATAAAAAAAGAAATAAATTTATACGAAATGAGGAAAAGAAACGCTGTGGAACACGGGGCCTCAGTAACGCGTTGGTGCCCCGCCACTCTCAATGACTGCGCTCATTCGCCTGGGCAGGGAAGCGTAGAGGGCGGAACAACACCTTAGGAACAATCGAGAAAGTGTTGATAAGCTTATCAACACTTTCTCGATTGTTCCCCATGTGTTATTCCTGTGGTGTACTGACCATTCATTGGTCCATGCATTCGCACTCCGAGGAAAGCCCTGCCCCGTCGACGCATTTGGAGCTAGCAGACGACGCGCGGTTATCGGATCGCCATCTCTCCCGTCTGGTTGCGCTGCGCAGCCCCGCCGCCACCAGGGGAACGGAAGTGAGGCGAAGGCGACGGTAGCACAGCAACTTGGTTCGCTAACCCGCTCTTACGGGGGCTGGAGATATCAAACAAGTATGTCGCAAGCAGTACTTAGGTGAACAAATAACCAGCATTATGCAGTTGTATAACTGCGCATTGCTGAATCTTTGCATGGTAGATACATATAGCTATGTACTTGTATTGCATCTGCATGGATAATTATAATGCTTGCTTGCTAAATGTTCATGATACCAAATAATAGCTAACATCAATTTGTACTGCCCTCAGGAAACCCAGAGAGTTTCCATTGGGGGACGGGAGCCTCCAAATCTTTCTGTCGGTCACGAACGGAGGGGGTGCCTCAAGTCAAGTCTCACAGAGCAGCCAAGACACAAAGGTACTGTTCTCCCTCCCAGAGTCATTGGTTGGTTGCTAGTTTGTGCCTTTTCTCTTCTGTGTTTCAACATCGCACATTTTGTCACATTTCAAATTAAATAGTACCACCATTCAGACCATATTACTACACTGTATTAAGAAAAACTGGTGTACAAGTCTACAGCTGCTGACGTAATGCAATCTCACTGGAGTAACACCTTTCCTGTCTTTCAACTTTACATGCCAACAAAGATAGCACAAGTTGGAGAAGGAAATGCGGCTTTTCAGGGTTCAGCACCCTGAAGGAATCCGAACAATCCTTGCGTGACCTGTGCTGTGTGACACTCCAAGTTTTCTCTGTGTTATTGAACATGATTCCTGACCAAAACTACAAGACCACAGACATGCCAAAAGAAGACAAGCTGGCGTTATTCTTGATGAAATTGAAGTTAGGAATCAGCCTCACGTCACTGGGAGCACTGTTTGTGGACAAGTCAACGGCTTCGAGAGCTTTTCGATACATCTTGGACATGTTGAGTGTAAAACTTGAAAGATGGGTGTTTGTGCCACCACGTGACGTGATCAAAGACACCATGCCAGACATCTTCAAGCAGCATTACCCGAATTGTACCTTTATTATAGACTGCACTGAAATAAGAACCGAGACGCCAGGACAGACAGATCAGCAGTACTACATGTACTCCAATTATAAAGGGACTTTTACACTTAAAGTGTTAATCGCTATTGTTCCAAATGGACAGTTGGCATTTGTTTCCAAGGTATACGGTGGTCGCCACAGTGACACATTCATCACCAAAGCTTCCGGTTTTCTTCACCACGTCCAGCCAGGAGATGTCATATTGAGTGACAAAGGCTTCCCATCTGTGAGAGCGGACATGTCAGACAACGGTGCGGTGCTTATCATGCCACCAATGGAGAAAGGGGGCCAGTATTCTGAGCAAGACATGGACGACACCTATCGTGTCGCTCAAGTACGAATACATGTAGAGAGGGCTATCCAACGGCTGAAGCTATTCAATGTTTTAAACGACAGAGTACCGGTCACCCTAATCCCACATATGAACAAAATCATAAGGGTCTGTGCAGCACTCGTGAGCACTCAGAGTCATATTATCAGGACAGACTGAGCATTTGGCTCCAAGGCATGCTTTCGTTCCTTCTAAGAAATAGTAAAATAGTTATGCTGTGACAAAGACGATGTTCTGCTTCAGGTTTATTTCTACACAACTGACACATACAACAACATGTACACATTGTATTTAGTTACGCGAGTTGAGGTAACATATACTTAAAATAGAATGTTTCCAGCTTTGGTATCAGTTCAGACAGAAAAGAGTCGTCACGCTTTGTGATGATGGCAATGGTTTGCTTATTTCTGTACACAAATATCATAGATCTAGCAACATTCAAGATGTACATCTGTACTTGTAGTTGTGTAAAATACCGGTGTGTTCTCCTGACAACCACATCGTCGTTTATGACTACTAAATATGGCAGAAACGATTTTTTTAAGTCATAATCTAAAAACTGTTTGTCTCTGCATGTGTAGGGGCACTTAATTTCAATTAGGTGTGTCTGGTCTCCTATTGTGACCAGCCCATCCGGACTGCAGCACAGCCAAGGCTGCTCAGGTAGTACAACCAAGCCAGTCTGCAAAACAAAAACATGACATTTTAGCTGCTGCTTGTGTTTTGTCATTCTGTGTTAATGAAAACAGAACTGACCTGGATGACTGGCACACCTAGGTTAGCTGATAACTTCTGCCTTGCCCTGTCCTCTGTCTTCAGACCTGTAACATACGTGTATTTCTAAAATTTTTGTGTTCATTCAGTGCACAGCAGGACGAAAAAATGCACTTTAACAAGGAATTACCATATTGTGTAGCAGGTGTTGGAAAGTTTTTGGTGGAAGCTAAACGTATTGCCAGGCTTTCGAATTGGTCTTGTCTCGTCCTAATATCATGAGCTTTTGTGCTACTGATTCGCACTCGTCGCTCACGAAACCATCTGTAAATAAGAAGCAGACATTATCCATTATCACGAAGAAACTAAACCAAGAAAGAAAGAAATAAAAGATTGGAAATGCCTTTACTCTTGCTGGTTACTCTGTGCTTTTGTACGGATTGCAAGCATCTCTACTGGCTCATCGGTGGCTACAAACTCCGTGTAAAAGGCTCTCTCGCATTCTTTTAGTGTAGCAAGGTGATCAAAAGCTACAAATGTACACTTATTATCTGACAGCCTTTGATAGGTCAAGGTATGGAACACAAAGTGTCTTTCTTTCATCTGGGCCAGTGACAGGTGAATATCTTCTGTTTCAAGAGTCACTGCTACCTCCTCCACTATGTCGTCCAGTAACGACTTGCATTCACGTTCCACAATGTTTCGTCTTATCGAACGTAAGTTGTCGATCATGGGTGAGCCAATACCAGCGTAATGCAGGAGGACAAATGGGGTCGAAGCACTTGTTTCTTGTGGGCACTTAGATGGTAAAACTTAAGAAGAAGGGAAAAAAAAAGCGTGTTAAAGAAATTCCTTCAAACTAACCACCACGACTCTTGAACAAACGCAGAAAAAAAAAAAGTTCTCGTATTCGAGGTAGATTTTAAAGCACTGACCTTTGAATAATGAGGTGACGTCAAACGTTCATGACCCTCTGCAGCTTCTGGCTTGGGATTCCCCAACTTTTGCGACGCTGGTTTTTGTACAGTCGGTTGTCCCCTTGACGAAAATGCACAACGCAGCAGCGTGCTTACATTTACCTACGACACCGGCTTTGCAACTACAGGTTCCACGTAGTACCTTATGTGGCGGTGGTGGAGCAGAGTGCTGTGAAAATGATACACGTGAGAAGATGTGCACAGGCGGCTGTATCCTAGGGGCCGCAGTGCTGGGGCAGCTATACATGCATAACGCGACACGCAGTAAATAAGTTATTCGCATGCACTTACCTCCAGACTGACATCGTAAACCACCCGGTCTTTAACTTGTGACACGCATTTTCCATTTAATGCCGCGTAGCCGTTGCCAATATCTTGATGCACGTTGTACACATGTTTAATCATCTTGGCTCCTTTTTTCATAGTAGAACTTCGAAAGAACTCCTCAATCCCTTCCACTCTGTCATAACCGTAAAGCAAGCGATACATAGCGCGATTACAAATGTAGACGCAACCAGCAATTGCAGAATGACTAAGGAGTGACGGCTCGTCGTCTGCTCAATAGCGGCCGCGTCACGAGACGACCGCCACCAGAGGCGCTGACATGCAAGTTTCCGAGCGCCCCCTGGCCCAGAGCAACAGGTCTATACGACTTCTTTACAGCATCCAAGCATAGACACAAGGTGCTGAACGACCTCACCACAACGGTTTCCGGCGTCTGCTCAGAAAATCAGCCCGTTCCTGTACCGAAAAGATGTCACCGGCACGTGATGGTCCTGCACAGCGGCTGCTGTGCGAGCCATAGTTAGGGGCCACTGTTTTTTCTTAAAAGCGCTGGAAGCCATTGATAACGATCGAGATGAAATGACTGAAGTGCACTTTGAAGCCCGTGGTCTCATAGATACAATGTCTGGATTTGAAACGGGAATTTATGCCTCGTTTTGGGACGACATTTTAGACAGAATGGACCAGCAAAAAGGTTTAATGTCCAAATATCGACCTGAAGAGCGCAGTTTCCTTATTGAGATCGCTATTGCCGCAAAGCGTGAAACATTCGATGACTATCGCATGGTTGGGGAAGATGTAACAGGAACGAGGGAATTTACTCCAGTACCAAAGCGCAATCGGATTCAGCGTATGGCTGACACCACTAGGCTACGGAAGTGCCACGGAAGTACGGTTTGTTGCCCTTGAGAGGAGTTCCGCATAAAGAACTTTCTCCCGGCAGAAGATTAGTTTCTAGTTTCTCTTGATCAACGGCTGGCCGAAACCGAAGAACTCTCGTCAAAGTTTTATCTCTTCGGAGAAATCAGCATCCTTTGACACCGCAGATATCAGGAAGAAGGCAAGATGACTGGCAGAAGTCTACAAAGAAGATTCGGATGAACGTTTTCTTGACGAGGTAGCACACTTCAGTCACCTTGCCAAGACATTTTCGCATGACGAGGTCGGCAGTCGAGGACAGTTCCTTTACACGCTGATTATAGATAAGGGAATGAAGGAAGCCTTTCTTTTAAGTAACGGTTGCTCTTCTTATATATCTCACTATGTTGGTGAGCGTCATTTTCGAAGCTGAAGCTCATAGAGAACAGTCATCGGGCAATCATGACGCACGGCAGGCTTAGTACCTTGTCACTGTTATGCATAGAAAGGGACATAATGAACAAACAAACGCACCACCGACCTAACGTAACGAAAATAACGTTAAGTCGGTGTGTGTGTGCTTTTTATTATGTCTACTCCCGACTTTTGGAGCATATTTGCATAGAAAGGGACATTCTTATATACAGCTTGATTTTACACAGCTCATTTCTGATTTTTCAGTGAGGGAGTTACGGACGTTTCCAATTTACGCTTGCAGCGTAATGTAGTCTTGAATAGCTTCATTCGTCATCTCGCAATAAAGTTGTTGGTTGGTTGGTTGGTGGTTGGAAAAATAACAAGGGGAGGTTGAATTCGCGCAAGCGAATTCTGCTACCCCAAAAAAAAGGAAACGGTACGATCGCACCACAGAAGGTGCGAGCGCACCGCAAAAGTGTTGTTGTTGCTCTTGAATTGCTTGCAAAATATGTGATGCATGGTATTAGAAGACGTAAACTGATAAATCTAAGGTGAACTGATAAAGCTAAGGTACTCTTTCTGGAAACTGGGTGGTAATGAACCAGCCAGCTACTGTACGCTGAATGACACCTACATGAACCTACATTACACTGAACCTTCGTCGAACGGAATAGTCGCACCGAGGTCAGGCATCTCTATGGACTTGACCATAATTTATCCTTATGAAGCACCATGATAAGTATATACTTACCAGGTGGAAGGGGCCCCCACCATTGTAAATCCGGCACCGCTGGCACACACGCCTGCCCTGACGTCAGAGCCACGTGAGTTTCGGTAGTAGCGGCGCCGGTTTTCTACGCGTCTATTATCCCTTTTGCTGTAAAACTTGGATTGCAGGTTCACATCGATGCAAATAATTGCGTTTGTTAATAATTGATTTTATATATGCCGTACGTAATGGGCACAAAATAGGCTCCGCCTCCCGTTTTCAACAAATCTAGGGCGAGAACGTTGTCATTCGGGGTGATGGTTGGCTAGGAGCGTGCTATGTGGTGAAGTTCATTTTGAAGAGTGTAGCAGTTGGTGACCAGCGGCACACAGGAAAACGACGATACGAGGAAAGTGCTCAAACCGCAAAACGTCTACCCAAACCGTCCTTTAATGTATTTTATTCGCACGTCACACCTTCTGGATGTTATTCAATTGATACACGCGCATCACCCTGACTTTCAGTATGCCCTAACCGTTTCTTTGAATGTGACGCAGTTGTTCACTAACTAACTTACTGACTTCACTGTTCAGCTATTTTGCGTCCATAAAAAGCGATCAATAATTTCGCAGTTGGATTCCGGAGCTCGACGAGTTCGGTAAGGTACACTGAACTATACGAAATTTGCGACGCATCTGCAAAATTGTGACGATTCCCCCGATCGTTGACATCCATAACATTGCTACGGTCGATATGTATTTATGGTTTTCCGCGAGAGGGTCACGAGGGCAAGCTACCTGTAGTGGGTCTCCGAAGTAGGCTAAGTGTCTCACCGTGCATAACTCGACGTTGGGAGTACCAGGAGTCATGTGGCAGGAGGGTCATAAGTTTCTATACTTTCGCGCGTTATTCCCACGGTGGCAAGGCTACTTTTCCACTTACTAGAGGCATATCGAAGTAAACCATACAATCGTCATGTCATACCTGCTTGATAGCTTTCACAAGACAGAGACACATCACTACTTCGCAGATTTTTCAGGTATCCACATAGGTTATCTCTAGCGTAAGTCTGTCTTCTTCTTCTTCTCCTCTTTTTTTCTTTTCTAACCATGTTTAACAAACAAGCAGACACATGTGTGAAAGTGATTCGGAATTATAATGCACAGACTGTGGTGTCCTGTGGACTCTACTTGTGGAATCTCCTATATTCCACAAGATGCCACAACCTGTGCATTGTGAGACACCCTGTAGACTCAATCTACAGGGTGTCTCACTTCACATGATAATAATTCCTGTAAAAAAATTACTTGTCCGAAAGAGATGCGGTCCACGTATTTATCTTCTCGAACTTTTGCCACGACTTGCGTCGGTTTTCATTAGCTTCTTTTTTGTTGCGAGAAGTTTAATTTTCAGAATTGAAGGTAAATACCGTTGACGGCATCTTTTTCGTGCAAGTAGATGTTTTTACAAGAATTGATATCATGTGACGCACCCTGTATACGGGTTGTATAGAAATTTTTCGCGCACAGCGACGCGTTCTCTCTGGTATTATTTTAATTTTTACTCAAAGCCATCAGACAGTTATGCGATCTGGTTGATTGTTTCTTGTTCATCGGTTTATGATAGAGCCTGCACCTTCATGTCTTTTTTCAGGTCATAGTCACGATTTATTTGTTGTTGTTGTCTTTCTTCCAATCATTTAATCACCTTTAATCTTCATATTTTTGCTTTATGTTCGGCTATACGGCGCAAAATAGTAAATAAGCAATGTAGCATGAAAGTTCATAAACGCCACTGAGGCCCAAGTGGGAACGAATGCCTGCAAGACGGTTTAGGAGGGCTTTCCAAGCGTCAGATGAGAAGGAACAGTGCAGCGGAGAAGAAATCGAGCCCAGCAGCCATTACGCTGAGACATTTTACGTAATTCTTAGTTTTCTCAATTATCAGAATTTTAGTTCAAATCCTGTTCAGTAAAACGAAATACGCATTGTCAGAAATATCCAAACTCATTGGAATACACGGATGTTCCTAGAGCAATCGTAGTTTACCAGACACCATATTCGACTAACTCCTATACTCCCAACCCCAACCACGCAAGAAACTGCTCAAATATCCCAGTGCGATATTGATTCAAAACTTCACAGATTGCACTGGAACCATGCACGCTATGCATGCACAACACGATCATCGGTACCTCCCGACTATGTCTTAGCGCTCTTTTAGCAGCACACGAGCTACCAAGCATGTGAAAAGCAAACAAGGCTCAGGCGTCCCACACCCCGTACTATGAGTAGAACGCACGCACATAGTCACCACACATCAGGAGGCCTGTGAACCAGTATTAAATAAGCTAGCGTCTGGGGCCTCCCGAATGATGCGTAATTCGTGATGTTGCCACCACGCCCCCTGTCGGTGCTTATGTGAGGCTCATCTGGCGCCAGCTGTTCCATCCAGAGTGTCTGAAGCGCAGCCGGCGCTTCCCGATGGAATGGAGTCAGCAGAGGAACACGTCAACTCATGCGATGAAGTTCCTACGAGTTTTGTCTGATGCCGTCACGCGACAGATGGCGCCACTAGGTCTGACGCCGCGCTGACGGCAGGGGTTCGCTTTTTGGTGCTCTCTGGTGGCGAATACAAGAAACGAGCTAAGTAAGCGGCTGTTTCAAGCAGAGCGTTTCATCTTTCATCATTTTCTAGACCAAACTATGTCATCAGGTGTGCCCCAGGGGCAGTGATGGGCAGTACTTAAAGTACCAAGTACTCAAGTAGTACTTTAAGTACATTTCTGTGTACTTGTACTTTACTTTAAGTACATTTTAAGTCGTGTACTTTGTACTGTACTTGAAATACTTTTTTTGAGTACTTTCCCATCAAGTACTAAAGTACCCAAATCTGGACTCCAGACAAAAAATCAGAAAAGAGTATCAAAAATGCACCCTACACTACTGCACTAGTGTACTGCTCTCAAGCGGTGAATCACCCCAGGCCATAGTCATGATTTAGTAGTAGTAGTAGTACACTAAAAGCGCTAAAATGACAACACGAAGACGAAAACACACAGATAGGGCTATATATCTGAGTTTTCGTCTTCTTGACATCATTTTAGCGCTTCTAGTTCTAGATGTTTGTGCATTTAAAGGGCATATTTGTTGAAGCAAATCTATTGTTGCGAGGCTTGAAATGTTGAAAAAGTATCAACTCTTCTATGATTGAGTAAAATGCATGGAATGCAAACTGGCAGCACAATGACTTGGTCAATTGTCATTTCGGCTCTCCCAATGCAAGGTTCTATGCTTTTTTATATTGTTTTCTTCATTGGCAATTAATAATCAATTTATATCACCATGTGTGATCGCATTACACGATGAACACTCTGAAAGACACACATGCTTTCATTTTTACATTTTGCGTTTTTTTAATTGGTCGCATGGGTTACATTGCTGCATATCACAGTTGTATAAAAATCAAGGCTTACATCGCGTTTCAACCTCTTTAATTTTCTTCACATTCGTTTTTAAACATGTTGTATTTCAAAAAGCAGCAAGGAATGCCCAGAAATGTACAATCTCTGTTGGCGTGTACTTTTTTCCCCTGAAATTGTCTAGCTTCCTATACCCGAAGATTAGTACCGGAACACCACACTAGGCGGGTGATCTTGGATCAGTCAGGGTATAATACTATTTTGCGTGTAACTCTACGTGTAACTGCAAATTATAACATCTGATTAGTACTTAACCTAGGTCTTTATGGGTTCAGAGCATTTGTCAAGGATGCTCACTAAAGTTTTGCCAAAAGAGCCAGACACTGATACTAAACAGTGATATGGAAAGTGATACAAATTAAATTGGCGATGTACTTGATGAGTACTTGAAGTACTTTGCCTAGTACTTTGACTTTATTTTAAGTACATTTGGAATTGGGTACTTTGTACTGTACTTTAAGTACTAATGACACCATGTACTTGGTACTTTACTTTAAGTATAATTTTGAGGTACTTTGCCGATCACTGCCCAGGGGTCTGCATTACGCACTCTACGTTTTAATATGTTCATTAACGATGTACCTGTTTGCGCAGAGAACTATAATGCACTCCTTTATGCTGCTGTTGCTGCACTGAAAATATTTATGATTGTGTTGGGTTGCAAGATGACATTTCCCGTGGGCACCGCTGGTGTTTAACCAATACGTCAAACGTCCTTAAGACATTTGTTATTTCATGAACGAGAAAATCAAACCCTATGCAGTTGTTTATTTATTTGTTTGTTTCCAGGTCTCGGAGCTCATTCATTCCACACAGTCATCCGAGACAAAACATACACAGAAAAAGGGAAAGTCAGAGCAAGCAAACCAAACAATTGAAATAAATACAACAAGAAACTCAAAAGGATAATTAGCACAAGCTCCCGTGGCATAGTGGTTAGGATGATCGCTTTCCACGGCGAAACTGGGAGGTGGCATGGGTTCGAATCCTGGCACCGGTTGTGCTGTCTGCGGTTTTCTCTGGGTTTGCTGAAGACTTGTCGGAACAGTTCCCCCTGAAGTCGGCCTGGTACGCATACTAATCCCCATGTCCCCCACTCCTTCCTGCTGTCCGCGTCTGTCCGCCGCTCATCGCAGCAGTTGCTTCGCGTCGCTAACACGGAATTAAAAAATAATAATTAGCATACGAGAAACTCTAAAACACAAAGAAATAATTATACCCCTAATAGAATTATATTGTGACAGTTTATCTTTGCATTGGTTTTTGAGCGCCTGTAAAAATCTTTCTGCGAAACTCAAGTCAGGTACTATATGGTTTAAGAGACTAGCAATACAGTACGTAGGTCTACCATAGCATGTTTTAGTATGTGGCTTATAGTATATTTCACGGCGGCTCGCAAGGCATAATTCTCCTGGTTAACTGTATAATGCCTAAGTTCTTTGTACCCCTCTTATATATAGACTCTTAGTTTAAATTAAAATAGTAGATTTTATGTACGGGCAACATGTTATATTTGTGCAGCATAGGCGTTGCGGATACGTTTCTGTATCAGCGCTAGCTTATTCAGTTGTGTTTTAGGAGCTGTTCCCCAGACTAAGTTGCAATAGGAGAGCTTAGGGTGTATTAAACTGGTCAACATGAATGCACCCTGTCGTTCATATGTTTTTTTTCTTTTTTTTTATGTAGACCGTGTACACAAGATATGTCCCATCAATCGCATTTGAACCTGTATCAACAGTCCTTACGAGAACCCCAATGTAGACATAGGTGCTCCGTGTATGTAAAATTTTTCAACGCTATCAGTTCTGCTCTAGCATTTTAGTTTATTACATGGTACCATTTCCACCCGATATCGTTTGTTACTACTCATAATCTTACACTTTGTTTGCATTTGTTGCTTGTACCAGTTACCTTTTTTTCTTTTTGTTTGGCGATGGATCATCCCCATTGCTAATGGCCTCCTAACCAAACATAATTTTATTATTGATACTGCTATTATCTGAATGCATTCTCGGTGAAGGTAGGTTACTGTAGATATCACTACTTACTTCTTTCAACACTATACAATTGACTCGACAATAATATTCTGTAAAACTCCTTTTTTTCGCGACATCAATTTTGCGCAAGCCGGTTACAGGGTACATATTGGGGCTCACCGAATTTCGCGAATTCTTCATGCTGAAGTTCGAGGCTTAATTGGCTTGCTTCGTCTTAAAGGTACTGTAAGCAGCACCGATCAAATGTCATTTAGTGTGGCTATTCGATAGTCCAAGCCACCAGGACAAAAACTGCGCAAGTTTCCTTCCAATCGACGGTGCAGTTAATTAGAAAATTACAATTAAAGATTACGGGCAACACTCTACTATGTATTCGAAATGATTCCGTACTCCTTGCACATACGACGGCAACCACATTGCATGCGTATAACGCTGGGCCCGACATAACAATCCACCACAATCCACCATAAAATCCGTCCCTGCAATTCACACAACGATCCACATCTGGGGATAAACGGATAAGCAAACTGAAATGAAATGCTAAGCCGTTGAAAAAAATGTGTCATACGTTCAAGAAGCCAGACAGCGTCGGGACTTGTTTGTTCACAGAGGTTCACAGAGAGAGTTTGTTCGTTCGAAAGAGGCCGCGAACAGAAGGAGCGCGCAGGCGCAGTAGAGAAGTAGGGAGCGCCTCCATCGAACAGCGGCCAGCGCTGGGTTACTTCGCAAAAAACACTGTTAACAGGGGTTTTAGAATGCATAGGTAAACAGGGAAACTAATAATATGGTTACTAAAATAACGAAGTTCCGATGTAATAGTGTGTAATACCAATTTTCAGTGTTGCCCGCTGTACAGGGTGTTGTTTGACACCAGGCGTCGCACCGCTCCACTACGCCGCATTTTTCATGGCAAATTAAAAATATTTATAGCGCGTTGTCGGTCTTATGGTTCCGCATATGATATTTAGAAGCAACAGAGTCTCTAGTCACATCACTGGCATATCATGCTTGTCTACTGCTTTACAGTACCCTTAAGCACGAGATCGCCTGCAGTGTACATATGCTTATGCTGCGAAGCAGTACAAATTCTTACCGGTAACTTGTGCGACCAACCGTGTGAAGATAAAGTTTGAATGACCTGGGCTGCTTCACCACTGGAGAGCAGTACACTACCCCATTACACGCGAAACATTAGATGTGAGATATGAAAATGAAGTTAATGTTATGGACAAGTACAACAACTGAGCTCTCCTCCACTGGCTGCGCTGCGCTACGTCACAAAAAAGAGGAAGTGTAGGTGAAGAGAGAAAAACAAAACACATGCATGAAAGAAGCACCAATGGTCATTGAGAGACAGGGGAGGACCCTACAGCGTCTCGAGCAAACCGGTAGCAAGAGGAACTCCAAGAACATCAGGAGACCTCGACGGTGTTGCACATGGCTCTGACATGGGGCAAGAATTGCAGCCAAGTTGAACGTCTCCCGGCTAGCAGTACTCAGATGAGCACAGAGTTGCCGCCTCTCCGTTTCGTAGAGCTCACATTATGTTAGGACGTGCTCAATGTTCGCTATGACGCCACATTTGGAGCATAGGCTGCTGTCACAGTATCCGATCCGGTACTTGAATTGGGGAGTGAAGACTACATTGAGACGAAGCCTGTGCAGGAAGGACGTAAAATAGCGTGGTAAACGGTATGGACATGAGAAGGACAAACTTGGATTTCACCGAATACATGAGAGACCTTTCACTGATGTCCCGACTCCACTGCTGGCGAGCTAGGGGCTGGATGAGCTCAATCAGAAGTGATCTCCTGTCGCCTCTTGATAACACTATTCGTACAACCGTGGAGTATGTCAGTGACTATTGGGGCGAGCGGTCCACGTATCCCCATGTTTGCAATACATTGAAGAGCAGCCTTTGAATCTGAGTAAATGACCCAGGTCCGCGGATCGTCACAGGATGTCTTATGCGGAAACAACAGGATAGCATATATCTCCGCCGACGTTGATGATGTGCGGTGTGAGAGACGGTATCCATGCGACACACCGTCCGTTGGGATAACAATGGCAGACGTTGAACATGTATGACTGGTGGATCCGTCAGTGAAAACCGCAGTGTGGTCAGTATATCGGCTATGCATCATATCCGCTGCCAGCTGTTTGAGAACTTGGTTTCTTTTGACGCTAAGACCAGGGATTGACAGCGAGATCGATGGTAATGGAAGCGACCACAGAGGCGTCGCTGATTTTGCAGAAAACGGGGGAACCTTAGGTTTCACTTCCATGAAATAGTTGTATGCATTACTTTGCTTCCGGCGACAAACTTGCTATTAGTGGATGGTGGCGGTGGTGAGCTCTGAGGCGCAAGTAATGGCGAATGGTCTCCCTCTGTCGTAAGACTTCAATGGGTATTTCACGGGCTTCTGCTATCACCATCCGCGTTTCCGGAGCTCTCAGGACGCCGAGACATACCCTTAAGCTCCGTGCTAGAATACACCGCAGTCGTTGTTCTTGCGTCTGTGAAATTCCGTGCAAGACACGTAGGTTATATAGCAGAGTTCCTCGGACTAGAGCTTTGTGGATGGCCAGAAGAGACTTCTCATTCATTCCCCACTTGGGCCCAGCAAAGTGGCGAATGACAGAAATCCACCGGTGTGCCCTTGTGTCTATGTGATCGATATGTTTTTTCCAGGACAAGTTGAAGTCTAGGATGACACCCAGGAATCTATGGCGTGTTACTTGCCTAAGAGGCGTATCGCCAAGGAAGAGCTGATACCGATGCACATGCTTCCGAGTAAAAGCCAAGGCTGCTGTTTTCTCAGTTGATATGTCCATGCATGCCTCTGTTAGGTACCAGGTACGAAAAATGTTATCCAGGGAATGCTGAAGACGACGCAGGATTGCTGATCTCGATTTTCCAACAGTCCAAATGCATACGTCATCGGCATAAATACAAAATACAAAAAATAAATAGACATATTGACTTTAGGGGCGATACAGGACTTGAGGCCTGCCATTACAAGGTTAAAAAGGATAGGACTTAAAACGCTGCCTTGTGGTACGCCATGAGTCACGACAACTTTAGACGTGACCCCTTCTTGCGTGCGAACAGAAAGTGTTCTGTGTCGCAAAAAATTAGCCAGCCACAGCAAGAGAGAAATGGTACCGTGTAGCCGGCCCTCGTGATGAGGGCTACAATCCCCATTTTTTTCTTTCAATCATCATCATCATCACAAATGGTACCGTTAGGAAAGTTTGTCGACTAGGCGCGTGTTATGCAATGAAGTTCTGTTGTTAGATGTAAGTAGGTCTCGACATCGAGGCCCTGGCCTGGAGCACTAGATACTTCGAAGCAAACGTTCCATCTGAACAGTTTCACTAATCCCTAACCGCTTCAGGCTGCTTCTGGTTCATTTGGAGTTTGTATTAGTGAGAAAATAACGGCTTACATGGATTTTTGCAACTTGGTTCAATCCCGATTGCGGCCTCTGCTTTGAAATATAGTGTCATTCACATTTCTGTTGTCTCTGGAGAAGCGTAATAATTTATTAAAAATTGTGTTCCATAAGAACCATAAGAAGTTATTTCCAATTTCGGATCTCTTCTGTTTGTTTGTTCCCTGTGTGCCGTACATGTCTGCTCTGCGGTCTGTGCTTCGATACGACCCGCAACGTAGAGGGCATTTTATTCCCTTTAAGTTATTCGCATTACATAATGTTTACACGACAAAAGCTTCAGGAGTTGAGTTTTGGTAAGTGTAACTCAATTTAGTCCTGACTGTCATAGCGTTGTGCGGCTCGCCTTTTTTTTTTTGTGTGTGTGTGTGTGTGGGGGGGGGGGGGGTTGCATTGAAACATCACGGGAGTTGACTTCAATAATTACACCATTTATCGGATATTAACCCACTACCGAAACAATAATCCCGCACGCATTAAACATTGCCGTTGAGGCTCTTTTGAGCTCTCAGAGGATTTGTGATATGGCATATTGTCTGGTCCGGTACGCATGGAAAACAAAATGGAGGCCTTACGAGATACGAATAAAAACAGAGACACCAAGGTAAAGATCAAGAAAACGTAAACGACGGCTACGCAGGTGCAGCTAGCAACTGCTCCAGAATTGGAATGACATAAACCACTTTCTCGAGATATTGGTGAGCGCTGAGTCTTATAAGACGGCCTATGTGTTTCAGAGAGCGCACCAGGGCACAAAGGGCTAATTGTGTTGCTGACTATGGCCAGTCCTTCAGCACTTTTGCCGCATTGAATGGTCGATGGTCCAGCCTATCCGAGGGCACTCTTCAAAGATTAGCGCCTTGACGTGAAGCGTCTACACTAGAGGATGCCCCGCGTGCTTCAGCGATGCACAAGTGTGAACAATCAGCGTACCAGGAAATCTCATCCTGTACAGGAATGGTGCTGCTACTCACAATACCCACCTTCGGATTAACGTGAAAAGAATTCAGTGGCCTTTGTCTCCGTCGTCTGTTACAATTCGTCGGTAGCATACGTGAATATTCAGCTATACAATATGCAACCAATGCAAACAATATGATTGGGAGAATGCATGCCGGCGAAACGGTCATGCCCATTGATCGTTTGAGAAAAGTGTCTGCTCAAAAAGCGAACGCTTGCGGGTGTGGCGTTTGCCGGTGGCTACATGAGTGAGGTTACCCGTGTTTGTATCGAAATTAGGCTAATCTTGTATTAGACAATGTGTCGCAGACAGGCAGTGTGTGAAGGAAACGTAGGGATACAGACCTCAAGAGAGGCACCGCACACAAGATCGGGTGAGGGGGGATATATATGTTTATTATAAAAAAAAGGAGGGAAAGGTTAGCCTGCGCTACGGCGGCTTGCTATTCCCAGCAAAGAAAAAAGAAGGAAAAAAGAACAAAAGATCGGGGATGCCTTAGAGGAGCGTGCCGTGAGTATGCACAAGCGCTACGTAATGGCGTCACCACACACGCGCTGGTGTCCAGCGCCAGTCTCAGTATCCCTTCTACTGTGGAACTTGCACCGTGTTTATGTATGAACCGAAAGTGTTTGCGTGAGGACTTGCCAGTTTTAACACGGAACAAGCGACATCAATCTGACTTTTTTGCTCGAACTTGACGGTATATAGAAAGGCATCATTCACCACTCAATGGACACATACCTAAGGAAAACTTTCTTCACAGGCAACCTCGCTTCAGACAGCTTTCCTTGTTGAAAATCAGGTTGCGGCTTCGATCTTCCAGTATGCAGATCACCGGAACGTTGGCCAGACTTCGCACGCTTTTATTGCGCAATACACCCTCCCTGTCTCTCCTGCAGGCATGTTTAAACGCAACCCTTTTCCTTATCACAACTCATCACCTGGAAATAGACTACCACGCAACCCCGTAATTATCTATAAGTACAACCACCTAAATCGCTTGCTGAATTCAGCTCTGTATGAGATGGGACGGCGCGCTTCATTGAATAATATGTGTGAAAAATAATATCTGTGTTGTGGGAGGAGTGCTGGATAACCCCAGGGCAAGACGATGTAAATGGCGTGCTGTTATGTTATTCATTAATGTGCGTACGCTTCCACGTGCGGCGCATTGAGGATTCCTAAGTCCTTGTGTGCTCTATGTTGCGTGTCGGAACGTTACGTATAGGTCAGGCTACTGTAATGCCTGTGGAAACAGAGAACAAATGTGAGATAAACGACGCCAAAGACGCTTGGGCGGCGCAGTCTGACGGCGACTAGATTAGGGCTTCGCTGCCCTAACCTAACCTAACCTAAACTAACCTCACTAAAGTGACCTAGGTAACTTCGTCTAACGCGATATCGGGCATTGCCCAACATCGCCGCTGCTGCCTCCCCGCTACTGCCGCTGGTAGGAGTGTCGTTGTCGTAGTTTAGCCCAAAATATGTACCATATTTCCCCTTTCATTCTTGCGCTGTGTAAAGAATAAAGAAACCTAGACTTTGGAATAATATCGTACGCTGTGTTTTCTCTATGTAGTGAGTCCTGTCACAGCGCATTTCTGAAGCACGATCTACTTAAAGACGCTCGAAGTACGCTATCTGGGATCAACCTGGTACAGTGTTTTAAAATTAGTGTACCACACTTTACTCAAGGTGCATTCTTGGTTGCCTATATGCGTTTCCAGTGGAAAACAGAGCCAATGAGTAAGTTTCAAAGTAAGAAATGAAGTCCAATAGACACTGCATCGGACGCAAGATACACGATTGCGTAGCGCTGATTCTAACACGCATCTGGAAAACGCCATCTGTTACGCCACAGGTCACTTGTTGTAGTGCTGCTCATCAAGCGGGATGTCATCTAAGGCAAATAAACTCCTAAACTGAGTTGTTTAGCTCGAATATGCGTTTCACACGTGCATGTTACATAACTCCGCCATTATGAGGAAAATGTATTTTACGAGGCACGCCGCTCTACCGCCCAATAATGATTGCGACAAAAAGAACACAAAACAAGTCTATTCCGCACGTACAGGGTTCGCCAAGATAAACTTCGGGGTTTGTCACGAAGATAAAACAAATAGAAACAGTGTCGGGAAGCTAAAGTAGATGTTAGAGGACGTATTATGCCCCAAAATGTTATGTCGATCTTGCCACTTAGTCCGCTTCTCTGCAGATAAAGCGTGAAAATGAAAAAAAAAAAAAAAAAAGAAAGAAAAACGCCGCTGCCTAACACCAACCGGCTATACCCTTGTTTCAGCTCCTTTCCGTTAGATGGCGACACGGTCGAACGCGGCGTTGCAGAATACCGACTCTGCATTCAGTTCCACGTATTCAGTTGGGCTGCGTTCCAATACGCCGGTTAGTCGACTGCCTAGCGGTCTAACCGGAAGTGCCACCATGTTAAGACTCGTTCCAAATCTCGCCAAATCCGCTATTCAGTCGGCTACCGCCTAGTGCGCATCGATGCAGTCTAGCTCTACGCCTGACCATCTGACAGCCGGGATGGAGACGCGCGTTGACGGTACCAGCGTGCCCGCTGTTTCTGCTGGCTTTAAATGTAAAGTTGCACATAGTGGTATGTTTTTTAAAACTGCGTAGAGAGTTGCAACACATGTTTAGTTGTGAAGGTGACAGTTTATGCACGATGTCCTACAAACTTAGCGCATTAGAGTCCTGCTGCGCTTGCGCCGTACGCATTTCTTGCGTGAGCAACGAGATGGTGCCACAGGCGCCTCGGCTACGCAAGCCTGTTCCAATAGTGACAAGCAAAGGGGTCTACTCAGCTGCCTAGTCAGGCGGCTTCGCGAGGTATTGGAACGCAGCCTTGGTTTCGATGTCGTCTGTAACGCCGCGTTCGACCGTTCCGCCATCTGACGGAAGGAGCTGAAACGCAGGTATATCCGATTGGAAATGTTAGGCAGCGACGTTTTTTTTTTTAGTTTTCACGATTTATCCGCAGAGAAACGGACCAAGTGTCAATAAAGACGTAAAATTTCGAGGCATAATACGTCCTCTAACATCTACTTTAGCCTGCCGACACTGTTTCTATTTGTTTTATCTTCGTTACAAACCCGGAAGTTTATCTTGGCGAACCGGGTATATCGGAACATAAAGGCTGCGTTCCAATACCTCGCGCCCGCCCGTTCGGGTTGGTGCAGTCAAGCGATAATTGATTTATAGCGATAACAAAAAAAAGAAGAAGAAAAAAAGAAAAGAAAGGATGAATCCGACACCAGCCTTTCTACATATCCGCGTCCTTGTCTGGCAACGAGGAAAACAAAGCATCTTTTTCTCCCCCTTCTTAGACACTTTCTTGTGTGTCATCTACAATTGGAGGATTGCTGTGCGTTCTGCTGTAAGCATTTTGGTCCATTGCCTAATAATCCGTAATATGCAACTTTGTGGTACTTTGCTTCACACAAGTTGCAGAAGGGACCTGCAGGACGCCATTGTATGACTGCCGCTACACGTTCGACACGGCGTAATACTCGCAAAGTGGAACGGCATTCCCCACAGGTTAAATACTCCTGGATCTAGCCCGTGGAACAGGAACCTCGGTACCTTCACCCTCAACCAATCATCTTTTTAGCAGTGGAGACGGCAATTTCTTTACAAAACGAGCAGATGTTAATCTGGATTGTGAGCTGTCAATACCTGATGTGACGTAACCAGAACGTTTTTTTTTCTTGCTGTCATTTGCGGTAGGAAAGCCTCACAAGATGACTCGGTCGTGACTAGTTATACTCTCACATTTTGATCTTGTTCGATACAAGACGTATACATCGTAAAGGCGTGAAAGAAAACAGCCGTGAAGAGTCTGATTGAAGCAGTACAGCTTGTGACAGAAACCAGAGTCGAATCAATGTATATCGATGTGAACGGGCATGTTTGGATGGACAAGTGTTCGAGGAACGAGAAAAAAGATCTGTGTTCTGTTAACTGCTGTTGTACCCTGCAAATTGGGAGAGGAGCCGCTGCCAAAGGCCGTCCTGGTTTTCTTTTTTTTTTTTTTTTTTTTTTTGCTACCTCTTCCGACGAAAGGAGATAAATTGAAATTGAGCTCAACTTAAAGGGGTTGTGAAGCTTTGATATATGTATCATGCACACATTCTACTGCACGGCACCGAGGTAAAAAGTGTTTTTCTACATGTCGTACCATGGGCGAGACACTGACTCTGGAATATAAGTAACCGTCAGGCTTTGACGTCAGAGAAAGAGAGCATTGCAGCCGCCCCCCATTGGTTCTGGTAAGCTCGTGACCTCTCCCGCGCTGCTTCACTGGTTGAGACTCTCACGGTGACGTCGGAACCGGATGAGTTTTTGTATTCGCAGGAGAATCGAAAGTCCCTCAGCACAAGGGACGAAAGGTGAGGTTCGTAGGATTAGTAGGACTGGGCCAAAAGAAATAAAAAAGATACAACCATAGTAGAGTGACACATGCTACACGCAGTGCCGAGTGACTCGAAATATGCTAAAATACTTCACATTACAGCATTCGGTTAATTTGGGAATGGCCACTCGTTCCGTGTATGATTATCACATACAGAAGTAAAACTTGCTGATGTGTTGTTTGTTCTGCTGGTCCCACTGCTTGCCGTTGCCAGATATCTCCGTGGTGTTCGACGATGAAATTGGGCAACGTCTTGGTGACTTCACGACAGGTTTATTTACTCGATGATATTTACAAAGTGCAGTCAAGACGTTCGTCCCGAGACGTCCGTTCGCCTTGGAGTCCGTTAGCCAAGTTCCCTTCTTTGTTCCAACCATCATGGCGTTGTTTTCCAGTCCTCAATGCTGCCATTCCCTTCGCACGGCTTAAGTTACGCACTTGACAAAAATAAGACAAAAGCAATACACCCCGTACAAACGTTACCTCGGCTGACCAAACCAACCTCGAACCCGTAGATTTAATACTTTCTGTTTGCTACACTGAACCATTGGGAGAACCCCTCACTGTAACCTGATCTTCCGTGTTTCTACGGCAAACTCTGGGAGCCGCATTCAGACCCCAGGTATGCAAGGAGCGAGGGTGGAATCTTCAAAGTCTCCGGCCGTGTTCTGTGAAAACGCGGGAACGCATAGAAGTAAAAATATAAAAGAAACCCGGCATTTCTGTCGCACAGCAAGTTTCAACTTTACAACAGATGTGTATTTAGATTTGCAATCTGTTTTGTGTCAGAGAGGTAGTGATGTGAATACTAGTGTCACTGATTATGTTAGTGCGACGTAAGACTTCCTTTACTTAGAGAAAACGTTACTAGCAGCATTTAAAATTCAGTGAACATGCAGACCCTAAAGAAATTTGCCTTATGAGATAGAACAAACCCTGTCTCCAATCTCCCAGGCATGAAAAGGGGTATGGAATGGAACCCCTATGGCCTCAGCTCTAGAGAGGGCGGACGCCCACTGTCCCCACTTCCCGACGCCCCTGGACATTTTGCCGAATTTCTCCGTGTCTATGATTCCCTTTGCTAGTCGATAATTCGTGTCTTCATGTCGCTAGACAACTATGATCATGAGCGACGCCACTGTGGTCGGTCTGTGGATTACTTTTGCCCATCTGGGGGTTCTTTAACGTGCAACGGAATCCCAGCGCACTGAACGCCGTATTTAACGTTCCTCGCGGAAGACGTTATGCCTAAGGAGCTTGTGCCCTGTCACCAAGTTCCTGGCGTCGGAATCTTTTGTGGCTCGGCCAGGATCGAACCCGCAACCTTGGGATCCCCATTGCTGTAAATCTTCGAATGCAGGCCACATTCTTGCATATGACCATCTTTCTATTCATCCGGCACCGGGGTGAAGTGTCATAACCGCTTCAAGGCACGTTTAACGCTACGAAACACGGGTATATATTTGAACATCAATCTGAATTACACGCTATTGATCCGGGAAGGAAGCACGCATTGTGAATCGCCTATTAGGTACCCTCACCCGTTACGAAGTCTCAGTCCACGACTTCCCAGGCCCACTTCTACAAGTTACACCCCGCCCGCTTCCACATCGCTTTATTGTCCCAGACGACTCCGTGAATTCAGCACCGTGACCACGTGACCTGTTTCGAGCCTTAATAGTAGTCGTCCAAACTACCTTCCTTTTCCGACTGCATAAGGTGCCCTCATATAATAGGCAATGTGACCTTCACCTTCTTGCGGACTGCGTCCGAAACTAAACCGCCAAATATGAGTACGTATATCGAGGACGGCTGAGCGCCTACAGAATTCTAATGACTCGCCAGTGTTGCTGCTCGTCTTCTAAAATCCGTTGTTCTTGTGGTATACGTGATATGGCGCAACTCGCCACCAATTCGGGTATCCGGTTTTCATTTAAGTTCGCCTGTGGTTGGTTTCCTGTGTTCGGTCTCTTCTTGATCGATACTCCATGAGCGCAATTATTCCTGACAGGGGGCGTTACAGGGCGTTCTAGTTAGGCTTAATTCTTGTTGTTGTGAGGTGCGAAAGATTGGTGATATGACGTAAGTGCTTGTCTTTTCTAGGGTGATCTGTCTGGGTAAGCATACAGAGGTGTGCAGTTCGGTCAGAAACAGCCGCGTTTTATTTTAATCATTGTTATTACGCTTCAGGCAGACTGCTCACGGTGTGCTGCTTTGAATATGTGGGATGGATTGCATATCTGAGTTGATAAGTTGATAAGTAAATTTTAAAAAATACGAAGTGAATTCGGCTCCTGACCAATTCTGCAAGTCCAAAAAAAGAAAAATACAAAGGTAGGGTGATAAGTAAATTTAAAAAATACAAATAAAAGATGAAAATAGAGAGAACAGAACAGAAACGCGCCGTAACACACGCACCCACAAAACGTAGTGTCGGGGCCACAATTATATACAAAGCGATAATACATGCGCAACATCAAAGACAGCGCAATAGCAACAGCAAAGATACGGGACAGCGGACAATCACAACATCACGCACCGACAGTGCACAGAACGTAATAACCGGATTCGAAAGAACACTGCGCAATAAAATTCACAAGCGCAGTCAGAGCTGCATCCCTCTTGCTGGAGGGTCAAACACCTAACACCTTTGCAATGTCAAAAGGTCTACCGTCCAGTCGGTCGAGAGCGGCCTTCAATGATGAATGGGTGGCATATCTGTTACAATGGAGAAGTATGTGTTTTGCATACTCCGCAACGGCGCACGTTAAGCAGTTCCCAGAGTTGGCCCTCTCAATTTTATGAAGAAACTGACGCCCGTACGGGACGTTTAATCGAAATCGGTGAAGAAGTGACTACACCGGACGAGTAAAGCCTTCTGGGACACTGAACTTCAACTCCGGATCTATTCGGCGAAGAAGACGAGTAAACAAGGAGGACAGAGGTTGAGCTTGACCATGTAGCCACTGTTGCCGGAGGATTGTTCGTTTGACGGATCCCAACAGGTGTGTCGCATCTTCCTTTGAATATGGCACAAGATGATGGCCGCTGCCTCATCTGCAGCTTCGTTGCCGCGAATGCCTGCATGTCCTGAAATCCACTGCAGAATGATATTATGACCTGCTGTTGTAGACTCCTGGTAAGTGACAAGGATCTGGTGTACAATGTTGACGAGACACCCCTTTGTCAATAAAGACAGTATGGCCCGGAGACCGGCTTTTGAATACTGTAGATAATCCATTGCGCAGGTGACTCGCATTCGGCCACATATTCCATAGCGAGCTGAGTGTTCCGTGATATGCCTTTTTGGCTTTGTGGAAAGGCTATCCACCGTTGTACGAGGGGGGGGGGGGATATATTTATTAGACGAAAAGGAAAAAAAAACGGGGGAACGGTCAGCCAAACGAGGCGTCGGCTTGCTGTTCCAGAAATAAATAAATAAATGAATAAGGAAAATTAAGAAATAATAAATAAAGAAAAAAGAAAATAATTAAAGAAAGAAAGAAATAGGAAGGAATAAGAAATAAATAAATAAAGAAAATTAAGAAATAAGATAGAAAAATAGATAAGATAGAAATAAAAAGAAAAAGAATTAGGAAATAAAGGATAAACTAACGAATGATGAAAGAAGGATGAGGTAGATTAAAGACAAAGATAAAAAAAAAAGATGACTAACAAACGGTGAAAGAATGATGAGATGGATCACAGCAGATGACTTTAAAAGGAAAGCATGAGGTTAATGCGTTGAGGGTGAGAGTGGGGCACAGAAGAATGAGATTGCACGACTGAGATCACAGGCTGTTCATAAGACCTGAATCTCTCAAGAAAGTCAGAACTGCTTTGGTCACAGACCGCTGTGTATCTCGTACTGGGCCGAGCAGAGTGGCCAGAGAAAAGTCCGTGCACCGCAGCTCGAGTAGGCGTCGTCTCAGCGTGGCTCGAGCGGTGTCGAATCTGTGACAGTCGAGGAGAAGGTGTGGAACATCAGCTTCAACAGCGCAAGTGGGGCATTTGGGCGACTGGAGAAGACCCATTTTACAGAGAAGTAGAGGTGTCCTGGCGGCATTAAGGCGTAGTCGGTTGTACGAGGGGTGTTCAAGTCAAACCGGGACTTTCTGTCTCCTGAGTGTACAAATGGCTCGCGCTACTTCTTTTTCGTCATTTTCACACGCGACAGGCCTCCGCGCTTACCACGTGGTGGTCCAGTTTGTGCACAACAGAAGACACGTGCTGGACAAGATGGCACATCGAACAGGTAATTGTCCTGAAGTTTCTTGTGAATGAAGGCGTGAAGTCATCTGAAATTTACAGAAGACTTCAGGCTCAGTATGGCCACGATACACTTAGCCGCAGCAAAGCGCTTGAGTGGTGCAAACGGTTCCGAGACGGCCGTACATCAGTGCAGGACGATCCCGGCTGGGGCGGCTCAGAGCCCAGTGTCAGAGTTCCTGAGAACATCCAACTTGTGGAGCGCCTGATCCTCAAGGACCGACGGATAACATGTCTCGAACTGGCTCGAAAGATGGACCTTTCTGTGGGAACGTTGAACACTAACACATTCATGAACACCTCTAGTTTCGGAAAGTTAGTACCCCTTGAGTCCCCAGGCAGCTCTCCGTGTTTGACGAGCAGAGAAGACTGGAAATCTCCCAAGAGCTAAGGTACCGTTTCGACACTGAAGGACAGCCGTTCCTTGATCGAATCATCACGTGCGATGAAACGTCGGTGCACCATTTCACTCCTGAGTCTAAACGTGCATCAAAACAGTGGAAGCATCCGGGCTCGCCAGCTCCCAAGAAGTTCCAAAGCACCCCGTCTGCGGGTGAGGTCATGGCCACGGTTTTCTGGGACAAGGCTGGCGTTGTTCATGTTGATTTTCTGCCCAGTGGTACCACCATCAATAATGCATAATACTGCCAGGTTCTCAGGGATGTGCATAAGGCGCTGAAGCAAAAGCGGCCGGGCCTCATCACCAAAGGAGTCCTCCTCCTACAGGTCAATGCACGCCCGCGTAACGCGCATCTCACGACACGCACCTTACAGGAACTTGACTGGGATTTGCTGCCACATCCCCCTTACAGTCCAGACCTCGCTTCCAGCGATTTCGATCTCTTCGGGCCACTGAAGGCGTTCCTTGGGGGCAGCCACTTCAGCTGCGACGACGAGGTAAAGAATGCGGTCCGATCATGGCTGCTACGCGCCAGTAAGGATTTCTACGCTGCTGGCATCCAAGCCCTCGTGAAACGCTGGGACAAGTGCATCAGTGCAGCTGGAGATTACGTTGAAAAATAAAACTAATTTCTCGCCTGTAAGTTCATTTTACTTTTGCGAAAAATAAAAAGTCCCGGTTTGACTTGAACACCCTAGTTTCCCAAAGCTACCTAAAAAACGTCTCGAATGACTACATGCTAGCACAAAGGCCGGTTGGGCTGACAGCCTACAGTGCTAAGAGCTGACATGTAAACATCCTGGTCCTAGGGACCAAACCAATCGTATCGAGACTGCATTATCCGGACTCGCTATGCCATCGCTATGCAGTTGCTGTACCCTATTATTTCGTCGCACATTACATGTTGCACATGTCGTTGCGGTCAAATTAAATACGGTCTTCGCTCGTGTCTTCACCTGTCTTGGATGGCTCGGTATGTATTGCGCCGTCCTCCCGCCGCCACATCACAACAACAACAACGACAAATGGAGGAAAAGTGATGATGACATGGGATGCTTCCCGGCGGTAGTCGCAGGACCCTACCCCGTGTGAGCGTGTGAGCGCAAAAGATAACTTGTCGGAGATCTGTTTAGAGCTCTTCGAGGAGACCTGTAGCTTGAACGAAAGCACAGAGGGAGCGAAGAGCCCTGCACTGATGCGGAGGGCTCCTCCATGGGCCAAGATCTTTGGACACGTAAGCACGAATGGCTTCTGTTAACTGAAGTACGTGACATAAGGATTGTCACGTGCGTCACGTGTGTCGCAGCTCTAAGGGATTCCTGAGCTAAGGGAGCTTCCTTTAAAACCAAACGGCCCTAGCTCAAGTCGTCCTCAGTGTACGTCATTTCGTTTCAGTGTCCTCTGTTCCTTTCAAAGCCTGTGGAGCGGGAAGCGCTGAGAGGTAGGGTATCATTAGTATTATTCGGTAATAGATGATTAATCAATAGAGTACGTCGTCGCTCACTATCTTCAAGTGCGAGTACATTCCAGCTGCACAAGCGAAGTTCAGACCTTCGGAGTGTCGCCGTAGCCTCTGTCATGCTCTATGCTAAGGGTTTTGAGTTGAAAAAAAGAAAGAAAGAAGACCTCCTTCAAGAACTTCAAGAGTTCTAGGAAGGCGATGTCTGAAGAATTTCGAGTTCACTGGTCCTTGATAATGTACGGTACGGTGATATGTAAGTTTCTGTAGCGTTTTCTTTTTCCAGCTGCCTGGAGATGACCAAATAGCTGTTACCTCAGACCGCCGTGCAAACAACAGTTGAGACTCATTTATCCTCGAGCATATCCATCTGTACCTGATATAGCCGCGACATACAAAACATGTGGGATGTGGTGATGTTGGAAACGTCTTTGTATTCCTAAAACGAAAGCCCGTTATTTTTAGGTACATATTATGTGCGTTATGTACTGTTTTCTGTTTGCCGATATTGAATCCGGGTGTTAATCATTATAAAAAAAAACATTCTATAATACATTGAGAAGCAAGAATTACAAACAGCACACACTCTACTCGGACACACATGTGGGTTTCTGCAGATAAAATATTGCTTGAGAAAGTTAACCTGGCCCGTAAAATACTAATAATCTGCTCTGACACGCCCTACAATGAATACGTGAAGTAGCTAATCTGTGATATTAGTACGTCACAGCCCTTTAATTTATAAATACTTGCGGATTGCTGCCCCTAGCATCACTGCTGCACGGCGTCAAGGCGGCGCGGTGTACATCCACCCGCAATAACACATGGGGTAATCTATATGCCGTTGTACAGTTTGATAACTACAGGTATAGCAGGTATAGCGCCCGAAACTAGCAAAAATGAAAACGAGTGGCAGAACGTTTTCACAAGGGGCACGTTGACTATGATATCCGTTTATGACTGAAAGCAGTGTCCGAAAGCAATGCTCGTTTAAAGCCCACCTCTGTCACATATAAGACGAGGTTTATCTATCTCTGGCACTTTTTCTTTTCCTCTTGAGTGATGAAGGATATGGGTTTTCGAACGGTTCTGTACACTCATTGATCACATAGCCTTCCTCATTCCCGTGGTGCGGGATGCCCTTTTACCTTCGAACTGCAACATAAGCACAACGCGTACTCGTTTTCACAGTGTTCCATTTCGTGACGGCTGAGCAGCAATGCTTACTTTCGAGGCACGGCAGAGGTTAATGATTGAAAACATCTCTTTTACTCTTTCATTATTCCTGCTAATGACAAGAAACACATTTAAAAGTTATTAATAACACTCTCTCTCCCCAGAGCCAATCTGGTGCAAACGACCGTTTATGTCGGCCGTTATGATCAAGTGGTACTCATAGCGTACAAACTCCGCCCACACGAACAGTACTTGAGCCGTTTTCGGCGCCACAGGCAAAAAGGAAAGAGAACAAAGCTAAGAAGATGAAAAGAGATAGAAAAAAAAAAAGGAAATGTAGAGCAGCTGGGCTGTACGAGGCTGATGGATCGCATTGCTAAATAAGTTCTATGAGCTGAAGATAACGCACTTGACGCCTAGAACCGGTCACACAACTAGGCGGTCCAAATCACATTGTAGAAGACAGTCAAGAATGCGGCAGGAGGTATGCGCTTATGAGTTTTACAGTTCAAGCTTTAAGACGATCACGTTAGCGCTATACCAAACTACTACTTTGTAGTTGCCTCGAAGGATTGATTATATGTATTCTAAAAAGAGAGTTCCACTGCATCAAACGCTGAAGGCCACCCAGTATTTAGAATGACACGCTGTGTCCTCTACATTCTTAACTCCGTACCCTTTAGTAAACGGTAAAAAATCGCAATATTTTACCCTCTATTTCAGAAGCTACCAGGTACCCTCTGTGCGACCCCTTTTATAAAAGTTACAAGGAAACCCACTAATTAGAGGTTACGGCCTTCAATCCAGCACCTCCCGTAAAGGGTACGCCAACGCGCGGCTTTTTATACAGGATGTTCATTTTTATTCGCAACAGAGTAGCGCTCATTTGGCAGGTGGGTTATGTGAATTTTTGCTAATTAATCGGTCCGTAGTTACAGACACATGCGTCAGGAAATGTCGGAGATGTTTGTAACTACGGATGGGTTAATTTGCGAAAATTAACGTAACCCACCTGTCAAATGAGCGCTGGTGTGATGCGAATAAAAACAAACACCTCGTGCGTGGGATATGGACAGACATTTACAGAACACACCAAGGTACCAAAATGAACCCGCAGAAAAGGTGATCTTGAACATATGTATATTACAAAAACAGAAGTCTGTCGAGAGGTGACACATTGTGCACAAGTGCGATTCTGATGTGAGGAGAAACCATGGTCGCTTTACCATGTATGTGGAAAAAAGAACTATCTTCTAAGTGAGAAGCAATGCATAAAAGTGCGAGGAAGCTAGCGAGTCAAAACAACTGACCTATGTTTGCTAAGCTGAACACACCCAACGAAATGGAGAATTGCAGCAGAAAAAAATTTATTCCACATTCGTGTTGCAGAGGCGAGCGCAAATGGCAATACAGTATTACATAAAACGCACACAACCTTGAGGAATATGAGTGTACAGTAACGCAGGAGACACTACATTACTGCGTTATCAGCGTTGGAGGCGCTCTGGGACGAGTTTGTGAGGTACTGCATTGCGCTGGTGACGGTATGTGAACCTGCATGTGGGATCCTGGGAACAAAAGTTTGGGCAATGAGAGTAACATTTACGGAACCATTCAAATCCGTACAAAGCACAAGGTACAAATCAGCATAAATGCGGGAAGGCGTTCACTCCGCGATTGAGTCTTAGAATATCGTAAGAATACAACAAGTAGGAAGCTGCGAATTATATATCTCGATGCATATATCCGCAGCTCGCAAAATGCGCGCCGGTGTATTGACTTGGCGACCAAGTAAGAGCAGAAAAGTAGCAAGCGTAAGTGGCGTTCATATGCAGGACCGCAAAACGCTTGCCATAATCACAACAAACATGCGCTAAGAGCTCTTGCTATCAAAATAACGCACGTACCTAGCACAAAATGTACACTTACCCAGTGTATGAAGTGTGTGAATTAGGGCTGCGGTGGTGACGTTCGTTTTCGGTTATATATTCTTTGCAATCTGCGCACTCACTACATTTTCCCCTCAGAACACCGAAAATATACTTGTTTGCTAGCGACATCTAGCTTTTCCGGTGTTCCTGACGATACTATGATAAACGCGAGGAAAACCACTGATTAAAACAGATTACACTTGTTAACGGACGGACGACGAGCGTTAAGCGTTTCAAGGAAACCGCTCTCAGTGTGGATAGACCTAGACCAGGCTCGGCTACGCAGCGAAATCGGAAATCTTGGTGGTTGCGGCATTGACAATTGTTTCCCACCCTTTAGAAAGAAACATACTATCTGTATTTCAGACTGCGAACTTATAATCTGTGTTCATACAGCATTGATAACATGTAGTTGACGTATAGGTGACGCTGAAACAGATAAAAAATAACAGCGTAGATTCGCAACTGTCGTCTCGAATGGGAGGCTGAAACGCGGCATTATGCTGAAAAACAAAAGGAAAACAAACGATAAGAAACTAACAAAGAGATTATCGTTGGAGATTTCGCTTAGAAGTTACAGTGTCGGAGTAGAGGGTACATTTATAAGTTACAACAAGATGTTTTTGTTTTTTCCGAGATGTAACTTCTATTCGTGTTGTAAAGACATGACTTTGGTCGCTTTTAACCTCTAAATATACGTTACAGTGGTGTAACCTATAAGAAATCTCGAAATCTACGTCTATACAGAAGTTACATGTTTCTAAAAGTTACAATAAAACGTACGGGTTTAAGAGTGTAACTGTTCGAGGCGTGGAAGGGGGCGAGTATACGCCTATCCTTCGAACACATAAAACGTACACCAAGTGCTGCGAAAAAAAAAAAGACATACGCCAGTAGTCCTCGGCAAATCAGGAAACAGAGGATTTTGCTTCTAAATCCGGGTTGGCGTTGAGCGTAATATGCGGTTCTATTCTATCTTTGCCTCACTAAAACGAATAAATATTCAGCGGTACAGATTTAAAATACACTTTATCTGAGTAACGTCAGTAGACGGACGACGAGGAGTGACAACATGCTAGCAGCAGTTAGGAAGAAGAAAAAGTAAACATGATTACATTACAATAGATGATTTTAAAAAGATGCGCGCGCCACCAAGCGCGCGGCGCAAAGCAGCATGGGAACTTTGAGGGACACTCCTGTGTCGTCTGCTTCGGTTACGGTTTACCCTGGCTGACGCTGCTGCTGCGCACACCGGGTATATTGTTGTTCTTCCTCTACCTCCGCCTCTGGGCGTCTCATAATGCTCTATAAGGCGCTATAAGTTCCCATGAGCCCTTGCGCGCCACAGGTAGCGCTTGCTTTTCTAAAAAGGGTCTACTGCAAAGTCATCGCATTTAAAGCCATTTCGACGACTGGGGCACCTAACGTTCCTTCGCCCTGACGTTGTACACCATGCCTGGAGTAGATAGTGCCGTCACAAGGACATTGACTTTTCTCGCGGAAAGGTGCTCGAAGCGATGAAAATCATATGTGCCTGAAATAGCTTTGGCCATTTCCTATCATGCTTTCAACGCAATCAACTCCTGTGACGCATCAGTACAAGGCACCGACATTGGCAATGTGTTTTGCAGGTGTTCTTGAGCAAAAGGATTTAAAACTTGCTGTTCGAGTGGTCTCTGAAGGCTACACTTTGGCGCAAGTCGCTTCACCGCACCTCGAATCCCGTCACACGGTCCTTTTGCATGCGACGTACCGAAGAAATTTCATGTCGCTGGAACCCCGAATTCTTTTACGTGAAAGCATACTTGATGAAGCTCGTCTTATTCTTTTGCATTGTGACGCACCACCACTGGAAAAATAATACAGCTTCTTGATATGGGGGGTGAGTAGCGAGGAGCCGTTCTAGGAAAATCTCATAGATTCTAGAGATGTACAGATGCGTTGTCATGGGTGAGCCACTCGAATATAATGACGTAAGGCAAGTGTTGCAATACATCATTTGTTTGGCTTCTTAAAATATAATACGACCGGGTGTACCGTCGCCTGTGTTTCAGTAGAAAGATTGCAGGGAGATATGTGAAAGAAAGGTGTAGTTTTCCGAAAAGTCAAGTTGCACGATAGCTTCATCCTAAAGAAGTTCAGCTTTTAGTAGTTTCAGGTAAACACACTGCGACGATCTTGCCGAAATGATGCCTCTTGAGGGCTCGCAGTGCATAGAGAAGATTGTGGCGAAATTCTTCACTTGGTACAACAAATGTTTGAAGCGACACGCGGTCACCAGACGCCCATTGCTGGTACGTGATAGTGTCCAAAAACTCCGACATTCGCTGCAGCTTTTCCTTCAACTTGTTCTGGACAGCTGGCAGCCCAGGCAGCCAACACAAGCGGCTCGGCCCGTCACCGGATGTAATCTACCTAATTGGATTACGCCGCTGGTACATTTACTGTGTCTGTTACTTGCCACCACGTACTGAAATTGACTTCCGAGAAGTGCGGGGGAGACCTCAAACACGGATATGAGATGTAATATTGATTTGTTAAGCGTTGTCACGCTATAGGTGCCGCAAATCGGCATGCGGAACGGGAAGGTGACGACTGAAATGCTAACAAACTGTAAAAAATCGTTGCTACAAAACAAGAAAAAGTATCCTTCCAATTTCTTATATGTTCAAGTAGACACATTCACCATCATTTGAGCGTTGACAGAATGCTCGTATCGCGTTCGGCACATCGATTTTTGCAGCTGGCAATACAGCTAATTTATCAAATTCTTCATATTTTGCAAATGGTTTTTGAGTTTTCTTTTATATCCGGATAAATATTTTGTCACATGTTCACTAGATGACCAGTTCCACGTGTACCCAATAAATATACCCCCCCCCCCCTCCGCAATTTATGTCGCTGCGTGCAGGCAGTGACTCAAAAAAAAAAAAAAAAAAACATACAGCGAAAACGTGAATTTCTATGTTCATAGTACGGTACGACAGACGCACCAGCTTGAGAGTTTCTTTATACAGAATGAAAGGACAATCCTTTACGACCACTCTGACGTATACAGACATAAAATATCTTTAGCCGTTTTCCGAGGAGAAGACTTCGAAGGCACCTCGCTTTTAAGTGAACAACAGATGTTTAGTACCACCTAACGTAAAAATCCCTCGGGATTCGGCTAAAATATTTTGTGAGCGTTGGTTTCTCTTGGGTGTCAACCACAAAAAAATAACAAAATCAAAGAAAATAACAAGATCCGTGGTGGTCAAGCCACGCGATTGGATCGCTTCATGTGGAATACCCAACAGATTTATTCGCAAGACAAGTTTTCTTTTTGAGCAGAAAGCAACTGTAGTTCCTTATTTGTCAGAGAACGAGATGCTCTGGTGACACACGTGTTCCACTTTTGCCCAATCAGGAGCGTTTCACCCATTTCTCCCCTTCCCTCTTTGGCCAGGTGGCCAGAACTGGTAGTGGTGGTGGTGGTGGCGGAGTGCTATTTCCGAGCTGTTTGCTACCAGACCAGCATTGTTACCGAGACTGTTTGTTCTGAGAGCGTGCGACTTGCTTTTTTTTTTTTTTTCTCTCTCTGGAGAATTATCCTGTCTACGCCAACACACCAAAAGTTATTCCGGAGCTTAAGAAAGACTCACCATTCGCGACATTTACCTGCAACTTTGCGAAACTCATCCATTTTTTTCTTCTTTTGTCAATAGTGTGTGGGTGTGTCCATAGAGTGTGGGACTGTTTACTACATTTGGTTGATATTATATTGCATACGTGTTTGTTTGTCGTTGCATACGCGATGTTTGATCTCCACTGAAATAATGGTATCAGCACTTTCCGAACAAAAGACGCGTTTTATTCTAAAAGACAAACCTTAGACAGGCATGATTACCTATGAGCTATTGTCAACACCAGAGCGCGGATAACGATACACTAAAAACTCCCAAAATATGGGTGCAACTATACAGTGAAAATCTTCGAAATATGCAGTAAAAATCCGCAGTATATGCAATGTTTTTCATTGTTCTTGGTACAAAAGCAATACACCAAATGCCTAATTTAAATAATGTGAGTGTTCGATTAGGGATAACACGGTAAAATAAAGCCGCTTCATCGTGCAGCACACAACAAAGAATATTTGCGCCACATGTATAAATCACGGAGCTAAAGGCCTTGCGTTCGTGATTGCTAAAATAGCATAAACGCAAGCTAGCTGGTGGATGAAACCCATCACGAAACAAGCCTGAGCATGGGCAACATGAAAAACATGAACATACAGGTATATTCGTGTTTTTCGTGTAGCCCATACTCAGGCTTGTTTTGTCATGGCTTTGCGTTCGGCACTGCATCATGCCGATCAAAATGCGAACGCCGCCGGTCTTCGTAACGGTAATGTGGCGAAGATAAAGTACGGCTCATCCGCCATGCACGCAGTGAAGGTGGAGCAGCCAGGGTATTGGTTGAACACCGATCCTCCCCCACCGAAACATGGAAAATATTCGATTCCGACCAGAATTTTCGCGAAAGACGTCCCAACGTCGTTCCGAATCCAACGAAACCACCCACGAGAAAAGGAGAAGTAAGCTCTTGCACCCGAAAATATGGCAAAATATGCACTTTTCGCGCACTTTCATGCCAAATATGCCACAACGTGCAAAACATGCATTTATATGCACTATAGAAGAGTTCTGGTCGGTCCCACACCAAGACCAAAAGTATTATTTCATCGTCCAGATACGAAACCATATGGGGGGAGAGAGAGAAAAAGAAACACGCATTTGCACGAAAATCCGCGCTCTAGTCATCACCATTGCCTCGGTCGCGGTACATAACATGTCATGGTACCAATAACACGGTCATTGAGATGCTGGTTATCATCATATCTGCTGAAGCATGACGTCGATACAATGATCTAGTTTACTGTCCTACAAGCAGGTGACTTTGAACCAAAGGCAACTGACGCTTTAGGTAACAAAGTATCATGTAAAAAGAAGACAGTATTGTGAGTTTTATCCTGTGTAGAGTCACTAAATTATCTGTTATATGTGTCTCTCTTACTCAAACTCAAATGACGAATATTTGCCTTATTCGAATCTATACCAGCTTGCTTGTTTGTATGCTGTTTTTATGTTGAAAGTATAAAATCACCCGCAAATGACAGAAAACAGCGTAATGATAACTTAAATAACGAGTTAAATAACGATTTATAATGTCAAGAAGCTTTGTTAAAGGGAGGATTTCGCTCCCGTTACTCTCTTCCAAATGCACCGCCAAATTTTGGAGTGGGGTAAGGGGTTTGAAACTCTCTGCGTACTCCACTGAGCTATTATAATAACGATAGACTAGCGTGCCCCGTTATCGTTTGATAGTACCGTCCGCTTCACTGGTACATCTTTATTGCAGACGCTTTAGCCATTGATACACAGTTCGTGATTTTTTCCGTTCGTTTTCCAGAGATTTCCGTTCAAGCTGGAGCTAAATTTCTTTTAATTTATCATTCTGCAAGTTTGTTTCATTTATTGTTTTATCATTCCAGTGCCACAATGACGGCACTATTCTAACACGAAAGAACACACGCAAAAGTCATCAAGAAAGACGGCACACTTTGTTGAGAAAGGTGAGTGTGAGGCAGCAAAAGAGCACAAAGTAAGTGATAACCTGAAGCTGACAGCATTACGGTTCTTTATTATTTCTTTCCTTCTTCATTTTTTTTTTTTTTTTTTGCTGCTCAGCAAGCGGTTGCAAAACATCAGAGAAATTATGGGTGACATAAACTATTGCAGCTTTTCGATTTCTCATGCACTGAAAAAAAAAAAAAAAAAAGAATCCGTAATTTTACTCACACGTGACTGCAAACTCTGTTGCCGGCACACGTGCCGTGAGCTAGTTACGGCAAAAAAATCGTTGGGAGTGCACACTGCGCAGCTCCCAAAAGCAATCAGAATGACACTTACATTAACGGGATACTAAACGGCGAAAGCCCAGCCCGGAACTGTGCAGTGTGCACTCCACACGGATTTTGTGCAGCATATAGGTTACCGCATATATGCCGGCAACGGAGTTAGCCAGTCACTTATGCAGTAGAATTGCGGAAATTTTTCTTAGAGTGCACCTGTACACTCTGCGACAAGAAATGGCTAGTCTTCGTCACTTTTGGAACTAGATGCACTCCCTCAACAACTAGCACCTTTTGGGGTCAAACGCATGGGACTAAATGAATGTCACAAAGTGGGGAGTCCATTGCACGAGAGAAGCACGTTGAAAACCAGAGGCAACGGCCACAAACACACACACACGAATAATGTCATCAGTAACGCTTCCCCCCCCCCCCCCCCCGCATGCTTTTGGGGATGTATGTTCTGGGACCCATGTTAAATAACTGTGCCGTGTCTGTGTCTGAGGATTTGTGTGTGTGCGTTTGTGCCTCTGCTTTGCCACCTGATTGCAACCGCGCTTGTCCTTACAGTCCTGTCCACATACTATGCGTGCATTAACGAAAGTACTTTGAATTGAACTGATGTGCCAAGTTATAAAATCTTCTGGCATGCATAGGACTGAATTTGTCAACAAAAAAGCAATAATTACTTTTTATTACGCAGGGCTTCTTACAAAACTAAATTGCTCGCGTTGTGCCACTGAAATGTCGGAGAGCACATATGTATATTTCGTAGGCGTTTCATTCAGGGAAATGTTCGCGAAGTTTGGGAACTGTTCCCAGTGTTGGGGAGTGAATTTTAAGGAGGATTTTAAGGACTAAAATGGAGAGTACTTGTAATCCTAGGGACTAGAAGCCGTAATTACTTCCCAGTCAACCGCTATTTCTCTTAGAGTGTACGTCACAAGAACACCTTCTTCCTGTCCACACCTTAAGACTCAGAATACCACTCAGAAGGTTCGAACACAAACAACAATTACTATCTGGGTGTCGTTTCCATCTTCGGCGTTCTCTTTATGATTGAGTAAACCGGAGAGCTAACAGGCAGGGATACCCTACATGGACAATCGTGCCACTCGCCTGTATGAATTCCCTATCGGAAATGCATGCGTCTCTTTCTCTCACAAGGATTACTATAATAACTGGTCGTGAACGACAGCACGTGCCACAGTGCAAATGGCCTCACAAAGCGAGATGGCAAAGCCGAACACCGCACAAAAGGATACAGGGACAAAGAAGGAAGGAAAAGAACTCTGAGCTTAACCGTTACTTGCGTGCTGTAGAGAAAAAAAAAGCACACCACCGAAGGATGTGAGAACGTCAGCTCAGGAGCTTGTTTTGCGAACAAATTGACAGGGACAGCAACATGGAAAAAAAAAAAAAAACTCAAATGTACTTCTCTCGTACCCCTTCAACGGCAGTGCGTGATGTCATCCCCACAGCACAGTTCAATGAGCGCACGGGAGCACCCCAGATAATCTCCATTAATCTCAGCCCATCTGCATGTGCCCTGCGGGATAAAACTGGCTACCATTAGGCTACTGACAATATTATGCGCAGCGTACACGACCACAGCAGATGCTCCTACACCACGAGTCGGACGCCCTTCGAGAGAGGGCGTCGGTAATTAATTGCCCACCTGGTTCTAGGAAACTGCTGTTCATCACGCGGAACATGCGCCCGTGCCATAACGTTTTTGACGGCGGCTCCGATCGTGTTCTTGACCCTTTTTTTTTCTCTCAAAGTCGGCGCTGTAATTCCGGGACAGCTCTAAGCTGCATGAGTGTGGTGGCAGATGAGCTGCGAATACTTTTGCGCAGCTAGATTCCTGAAGATACGCATCTTGTTCCACTTATGGAAGGTGTCAAGGAACGAACAAGATTGAAAAAGAAGGATCGGTGATTGAATGATTTGCATAAATAGATTGCTATGGGTTCCTGTGGGACGATTTTGCCCTTGAGGGTGGGTGTAGGCGGACATACACAACATTTCTGTTATGTTGTTTCGTTGTGGTTTTCTGTTTTATAATTTGAATGCGCTGATGATGATGCCAGAGCGTGTTTCTTGCTCCGTTCCATCATGTGCATTAAAGGACGCTACGCTATTGCTCTGATCGAAAAAAGTAAGGGCCTTGCGTACCACCGTTGTGGAGTCAGGTGGCGGGTTGCAGGATTTGTGGCGACGTACAGTACTTGCAGAGGCTCTGTACAACACGTTGTGCCTCAACCTTTGACGCTGGTGTACTGCAGAAAGGCTACCTCTATTTCCATGTCTCCCGTGGGCGTATGCATCCAACGCTATTTCTGCACTTCCCGTCGACAAACACTAAGGAAGCAGTTCACTGTAGCACAACAACTATGCACACAAGTACCAAGCGTCCTAGACGCGATGTCTGTGTGTTGGTAAGATAAAAAACAATGTCAAGAAGTCGACGGTAAGTATAGTTTAGGACAAAGTAAGTACGGCAGTACGCTCCTTACTTTACGCTGGTAGGGTTGAATTGCATTTAAAAACAATATGGGTGTGCTGGTATTCTTCAAACCTAACATTGTACGCACAGCTAGAATGCCGTATTTTTCTCATCATAGAGTCGATTCCAATTTGATTTTCTTTTAGCAAATTATACCCTGAATTAAACTGAAACAGATTGTGTTTCCCTTCGACTACGTTATTCCAGGTATAGGATTTTGATACTTTGCTTGGTCTGACAGACTACTCGTCTTAGGACACGTCTACAGTGCTTGCTTTGTTGAAACAAATTTACCTATGCTGTAGGTCCGATCTACTAGGTTAGGTTAGTTTCGACACCTCCCCTGCCGAGGGATACTGACATTGGTTAGCTTTCCATCAGAAACGTCGAAATAGCGCCCAGTACTATACGTGCACTGGAGACGTGATAACAATCACAGATTTCATTTACAGAGATCATTGGTAACGACAAATCTTAAAGTCCCCTATATTTGTCGTGCTGCGTCTAGTGCAACAAGGCTACTACATTCTGTTTCAACAAATAACTGAAAAGTGTCGGTTTCCTTGGGATCATACAACTCAAGAGCATACGGCTCATTGCAGCTATCAGTGTTCAGCCACAAAAAGTTATTCTATAGGGTGGTAATAAATGATAATGATAATTGGGGGTTTACATCGCGAGACAACTGAGATCATCAGCGACGCCACAGCGGTCGGTCTGTGAATTGCTTTTGCCCACCTGAGGGTTCTTTAACGTGCGATGAATGCTCATCACACGGCACCCCGTATTTAACGTCCCTCGCGGAAGACGGCGTATCTAAGCAACTTGTACCCTGCCACCAAGTTGCTGGCGCCCTCGGCCGGGTTCGAACCCGCGATCTCAGGATCAGAAGGGCGAACACGCTACCGACTGAACCACCGAAGCCGGTGTGTAGGGTGGAATTGTTTGCATATCAACACATATGGCTATCACATACCTCACCTATGCCACGATATACCTCTCGTCGCCGTGCTGCATTAATGCATCGCACACGACTCCAGTAGTTTGTCCAGAAATTGATCTCTGGGGGAGTCAAGAATACAGGTTCATTCCAGCCACAACTAACCTTTGAATCGTCCGAAGGTCCGATGTCTCGAGCTCCTTGTGCCTTGGTGCCACGCACCACACTGCCGTCGTTGCGGCTCGTGAGCCCTTTTCTTCCCTTGGTCACATGACTATCTCGTTGCTGGAGCCCTTCGTCCACACTCCTGACTGGGGGGTACCAAGCTTCGTAAATGTTGATTAACACATGTTTATGGGTATATGCATTGTTCGCCGAGCTGTACTGGCTAATCTCAGAAATTTCAGGGGGGGGGGGAGGTTGTAAGAAAGCAGGGAAAGTGTACAACACCCTGGTGTGGGGGTGTAGGGAAATCCCTGAACGACTCAATATCGCTTTTGCTGCTCAGAAGCGTTACCGCTTAGAACAAGTTGATTCCCCAAGATGTCGTCACTGTGGTGACTTGGCAAATGTCGAACACATCCCTCTCCACTGCCCATACTACTAACCTGTCAGCACTTACCGTGCCTTTAAATCAGCAAGACTCGCCCTCTGACTATGACAAAATTATGTGGTTCACGGTGGAATCTTGCTCACCAACACTTCGCCCTAAAAGCGCTACTAATCTTTTCGGATAATGTATGACTTCGGTCCTCACTGTAGGGCTCATCATTATCTTTTCAGCAGATTACCGCGAGCACTGGGGTAAAGTATTGCCACAGCGCACCCCAATCACCATCAGTTGTTTTTGTTTTACGGCTCCACTGTCGCAACTATATTCACAGTCAAGCACGAAATGTAGAATCAACGTTGAAATAAGATTGCAAACCACCAATACCATCGTAGAATCTGCGATAGCGTGCAACGTAGATTCTACGTAGAAAATGTCCTCTCAAAAACACATAGAACCAACATAATTTTATAACGCTATTTCTACGTTGACGCTTGTTTTTTCTACGTTGATAAAACATTCATCAAATCCATCATCCATCAAATCCTCTCATTATTCATCAAATGTTGTGAATTACTGTTTACTCTACGTTGTCTATTGCTACCTCTTCGTACTATGTTACGTTAAAGTTCCACTTCTACTGGCGCAAAAGCGCAGGTATCCTGAAACCTAAATATGTTCAAATACAAATGTGTAATAGTGAATATTCAAGAAGACAATGAGGGGCACGTCCTTTAGGTGCACGTTTATTAAAATCTTAAATCAATTAGTGAAACGTGTACATAAAAGATCATCATTGATAATGGTCATAATAATAATAATTACATGATTGCTACACCTCTTCGGAACGGTCATCCCTGAAAGATACCCAATAACATCCCAAGCAGCACAACATATTGGCCCAATACTGGACAGCTATTGGCAATATTGGCCCAATCTTGGTCCGATCTTGGTCCAATATTGACCCGGCATTACCAATATTGGGTCAAGATGTTGTGCTGCTTGGGATAGTTCATTCCATCTATTGGGATAGCAACTCAAACACTGCCATAAATAGGCGTAGAACAGACAGAACAGACACTGTGCAACAAGTGGGAACAAAGCCTGACAGTGACTTACCGGAGCTTCTTTCGGAGTATAGGTGGTTAGATGGGGAAGCGGTCTAATCGCTGGCAGACCAAAGCGACGTCTTCTGGTCTATGCCTTGCCCTTCATTGTTGTAGGGACACCAGGTACTTTACACATGCGTGAGGCTGGCAATGGGTGGGTGTGGATACTGTAAAACAGTCATGTTGTATCCATCTAGAGTCGTCCATGAGACAAAAACACACGTATTTCAAGCTTTCTGACGACTGTTACTGAAGCTATATGTTAATAAACAATGCAAAAAGCGCAACCAGCTCACTCTACAGCAAGATTAGCGGTCATACAAAAACAACGAACTTTGGAGAACAGCGCAGTCAGATGTGAAACGGTAACTGCTTTCCTTTATATCAAAGGCAACTGTGGCTGAGCCAAGCTTATCTACTAGGCTGCTCATAGTTCACAGAATTGGCCACCGTTGCTTTCATCACCCCCAAGGCAAGATATCCCAAGAACCTATAAAATAGTACCTGAATCAAAGAGATATGAAGAAATATACCTGCATTTTGCAGTATGCAACATCTGAAATAACTGTGCTACGTACTGTTTGAACGTACGCCAAAGTACATATCACACACACACACACATCACACAGAGTCCCACATTTCGCAGGAATTCGTCTGTGATACGCACAGACTCTGCATGTAAAGAAAACGATAGCTCTTTACCTCGGATACTATTAAGCTGTTATTGCTCCACACCTCTACCACATGTGACTGTCTGACAATGCACAAATCTTAAGTGAGGCAAAAGAAAGAACGAAAACTCTCCTCAACTCGAATGCCGGAGAGCAAAGGAACGCTACCTCTCGGACACCACGGCACTCGCTGTTATGCTCAACGTAGTTGTTCACCGTATTGGGCAGCACTGCCTCGATGCTCCAGAGATTACTGACTGATTTGTACTCACTCGATGCTCCAGTACAAAATACGCATGATGCTGATGTTTCAAAGACACTTCCGTGTAACCAAATGCCATATCCTACGGGGGGGGGGGGGGGGGGGGCAGAAATAGCTCACCGTTGCTGGCCACACACGAGTGGGCATTGTCACGGTTATACGAGTACTAACACCTGGCAGGAATTATTGTCAAGGCTATACATGGTGTTTCACCTATAGTGATAAAGAAAATTCTAACTGGCGACGTACTCGCTGGAGGATTGTGGGGCTTTCGGTAATTACCTTTTGGAAACTTTTGCCACCATTCAGGAAGGATTTGTACAATTTCTAATTCCGGGAAATTTATTTTTGTCAATTGAACTTTGGGAATTGCCAAGTGAACTTCACTTTTCTCTTACAGCAATCTGAAGTCCTCCACGGAAAACCGTACACCCAACAAAAACTATGCACAGTATCGCAACGGAAATAGTCGAAAAAATTAGTAAAAATTACGCTTTAGCCCTGCCTGCTTGATTTTCGTAAAGAAGCGCGCGCGAAATGTGGGTCTCGAGGAGGAGGTGTCCCCGCCTTCATTTGTTTTTTTTTTTCCTTTTATGTTACAAATACACATATTTCTGTTAAAAAAAACTTAGGTTCGCTTGGCAATTTTCAATGTTGAATTGAGAAAAATAAATTTCCCGCAATTAAAAATTGTCCAAAGCCTTCCTGAATGGTGACAAAAGTTTCCAGAAGGTAACTGCCGAAAGTCCCACAACCCTCCGGCGAGTACGTCGCCAATTAGATTTTTTTTATCACGTTAGGTGAAACACCCTGTATGTAACGACGAAATATTGTAGTGCTCCTACAGCACCTCTAGTGGAGTTGGTCATGGATTGACGATTACAACAGTGCACACCGCTAATATTGATTCGCGAAACAGGCTTCAAAGTCGTTACATCACATGTTTCAGCAAGTTAGAGGGTTTACGCAGTGTGTTCTTTTCCACTCGCAATATTGTGTTGTTTCCGGGAAGATTTTTTCTAAAGAATATTAAGCGATAAAACGATAAGGAAGATGGGCTCACTAATTTTGTGACTCATCTAATCAGTCAACAATATCAATAAATCAGTCAACTGCTCTTAGTTTTTAGGGCGGGAGCAGTACTATTTTTGAATTGTGATGTGGGCAAGCTTTCGTTTGTCGCATCCTAGAGTTGGCAGTACGAGGACGCAGACGAACGAATAGAGGGAGACAAACGCACGCTGGGCCACCAACAAGTTTAATGAGCAGAAAACAGAAAACCACCCAAAGAACCATGCCTGCGCGGTGTACGGCACAGCCACGTCAAAGATAAAAAGAGGCATGTGAAAATCCCACATGAAAACACCTGATAACACATCTCAGGGGCCAGCACTACACTCTGAAAAATGAACTTCACCGCATAGCACGCTCCTAGCCAACCATAATCTCGAATGATATTCTTAGCTGCCATGATTTGTGGAAAACGGGAGATGTACGCCTTTTTTGTGGCACTTATGCGGTTCATAATTGTCGTAAAAAGGCGTACGCCTCCCGTTTTCAACAAATCATGGCAGATGATGGTTGCATGCTATACGGTGAAGTTCATTTGTAAGAGAACAGAATGTCGCGCATACCATACTATGCGGCAAACTCACCTTTCCCACTCCAGGCCTGGCATAGTGACGGACGTCCTCTTCCCCGAAAGTTCTTATGCAGAACGAATTACAAAAACTCGCAACCTTGTGCGTTTTCTGGATAGACAAGTTAGCAGTGCCGACAGACCTGATAGAATATTCATGTTATCCCAGTCAACCACGAAATGTGGAATCAACGTCGAACTAACATTGCAAATCTACAATACCATCGTAGAATCTGCGATAGCGTGTAACGTAGATTCTACGTAGAAAATGTACGCTCAAAAACACGTACAATCAACTCTAATTTTGTAACGTTATTTCTACGTTCACGTTTTTTTTTATATTGATAGAACGATCATCAAATATTATGAATTACTGTTTATTCGACGCTGTCTATTGCTATCTCTTCCTACTATGCTACTTTAAAGCTCCACTTCTGCTGGCGCAAAAGCGCAGGTATCCCGAAACCTAATTTTGTCCAAATACAACAGTACAAATGTGTAATAGTGAATATTCAATAAGATATTGAGGGGCATGACCGTTTATGTGCTCGTTTATTAAAACCTCAAATCAGCTAGTGAAATATGTAGAAAAAAGATAATCACTGATAATGGTCATAATAATAATAATCACATGGATGGTTGCTACGCCTCTTCGGAACGGTCATACCTGAAAGATAACCAATAACATAGTTCATTCCATCTAGTGGGATACCGTGCCATAAATAGACGTGAAAAACAGACACTCTACAACCAGTGGGAACACATGCATGACAGTATCTTACCGCAGCTTCTTTCGGAGTATAGATGGTGTGATGCGGAAGCAGCCTAATCACTGGCAGGCCGAAGCGATGTCTTCGTCTTCTGGTTTATGCCCTGCTCTTCATTGTTGTAGAGACACCAGGTCCTTTACACATGCGTGAGGCTGTCTATGGATGTGTGTGGATACTGTAAAACAGGCAGCCATGTGACAAAATCAGACGCAGTACAAGCTTTCTGACAACTGTAACTGAAGCTATTAGTTAATAGAAAACTACAAAATGCGACACTAGCTCACTCAACAGCCAGATTAGCTGTCATACAAAAAACAAGGAACCTTGGAGAAAAGCGCAGCCTGATGTGAAAAGGTAACTCCTTTCCTTAGCAGCCACTCTTATCTATACTAGCAGACTGCTCATAGAATAGGCCACCGTTGCTTTCGTCACTCTCAGTTCAAGATATCACAAGCACCTATAAAATAGTACATGAACCGAAGAGATGTGAACAAATATATCTGCATTTTGCAACATGTAACATCTAATTGCGCTACGTAGTGTGTGAACGTGCGACTTCAACGATGGAGTAAATCTCCGTTGCAAACTGATGTCGACACTGAGAAGGGATTTTCAGAAACCATATCGTACTAAACACAGACAGCATTAAACGTTACCCCAGTAGGATCTCATCAGCATATATTTAATAAGCCATTCGGATACACCAAACTACATATCACACACGCACATCACACACAGTACCACACTTCGCATAAATTCGTCAGTGATACGCAACCAGATTCTGCAGGTACAGAAAACGACACAAAGCTGTTTACTTCGGACACTAAGCCGTTATGCTGCACACCTCTACCGCATGTGATCGTTGAAAAAACAAGAATGCATAAATCTTAAATGAGAGAAAGAAAACTCACCTGTTAAACTTGAAAGCCGGAGAACAAAGGAACGCTGCCTCTCGCACACTACGTCGTTCGCTGTTACGCTCAACGTAGTTGTTGATCGTATTGGCCAGTACTGCCTCGATGCTCCAGAGATTGCAGTACAAAATACGCTTGATGCTGAAGTTCCAAAGACCTTACGGTGTGACAAAATGCAATGTCCATCCTACCAAACCGCCACGACAACGGCGCTCTGGACGCGCCTCGCCACTCGCCAGCCTCGCCTATAGACCACTTGCACTCCTACGTCATCGATTACGTTTCGCCGCCGCGCAAAGCCTGCTGGTGGGCGCACCTATCAACCTTATCAGCCTTTTCGGCCTATCAGCAGACGCGTTTTTCCCGCTTCTTGCCAACCAGAGCAAAATATAACCTCGAACCGGTCTTCTCGGGACGCCACATGTTTGTAAACAGAAAGGGGTCTATTTGCACAGGGGTGACATAAATCCGCCATCTTTGTAACTACCCTCAAGCAGTTGCTCTTTGCAAAATCGCCACCTTGTCCTGGTCGCACGTAATAGAAAACGTCATTTTGAGGCCATGTGCCATGTTTGTTTACATGTCGTTTTGCCGCTTACCGACATATTTTCGTCGTTATAAAGCCAAGAGATGAACCTATTTTGCCAGCGTAACCTATGCCGTGCTTCTCCCGCAACATGGTAGCCCATTTCTCCTTAGTTTAAGTACATCCCATCGGCTCAGTGAGTCTTCACGCGCGGTCGTCATCACATCTTTGGAAGTCATCAACAGTACGAGGCCTTATGTGCAAAACTGCGCGTTTTACTGCTAGATTATCACATGAAGATAATTACGGTGGTCGGAAGACGTCCAAAACGTCGCGCATAAACAACAACCGCATTGTTTACAAACGGTTTGGCCGCCGATCACGGGCGCCGCCATCTTTAAGGTCACGTGTGTATTGACGTTTGCTGTGACGTGCGACCAGGACCTGTCCAGGGTGCATTGCGTTCGCCCAGCACGCTTTCGTCTACGAAGCAAAACATTGAATGCCACCCCTGTGCCTATTTCAAACGGCGGTTGGAGAATGTCGATGGCGATGAGGTAGACGTGGTTGCGCTCTGCTTGCGCTTGTTGGGAAATTGATATATTGTTATATCCCTCAACCTCCGTGACCGATCATTGTAAATGGCGTGGAAAGGGTAAAACATGTTTTTTTTTCTCTTTGTTACTGAATACGTGCGATTCGGGATGAATCGTTTAGAAATACGATTAAAAAGGTTGTGGCTATGAGGGTATAAAATAAATAAATATTATTAATAATGGCAGCATGAGTGAGATAAATACCACGTCACACAGGCCTTACTCACGCAAACGGCATAATAGAATGTAGAAATAAAATACAATGCGAAACAATCGGGTGCGTACTGAAGACTCAACGACTTTTCCATTCGTGATAAAGGTTGATAATGTGTTGAAGGTACAATGTAGAATGAACGCAAATATTTGCTGCGTATATCTACAGTTGAGGGCTTATGGAAAATCAACGTTTTGCTTTACGTTCACAATCCACCATTGACAGGATACAGTTGAAACAGCGTTGGTTCAGCGTCATCGTTCTACCTTCAAGATTGTTCAGCATTAGTCAACATTAGACAACGTAGATTCTACGTTCCACCAACAGTCGGTGTTAAGCCTTACACTCTAAGAAAAAGAGGTGTGAAAAGGTAATAGCTTCTATAGTTACCACCTACACTTTGAAAGCAGAACTTCACCGCATAGCACGCTCTGCATCAACCATTGCCACGAATGATAGGGTTATCTCTTCTGACTGGAAAGAGAGTATGGGGCGTACGCCTTTTTCTGTCAATTTGGATATATGATAATTGACACAAAAAGGCGTACGCCCCCTGTGTCTTCAAATCAGAAGCGATAACCCTATCATTCCTAGCAATGGTTAGCGCAGAGCGTGCTATGCGGTGAAGTTCTGTTTTTAGAGTGTAGGTCAACATAGCGTCTGATAAAGGGTATAAAAGGGTGGTAAAAGAAATCATCATATATCCAAATTGCTACAAAAAGGCGTACGCCACCCTCGCTCACCGAATCAGAAGCGATAACCCTGTCATTCGTGGCAATGGTTGGCGGACAACGTGCTATGCGGTGAAGTTCTGTTTTGAGAGTGAGGTAGCAGGTACAACTTTGCAACCTTTTAGGCACAACATATGCGACACAACTATTGCCTCCCAATAGGTGTAGTTGCTCCACCCTTTTTTTTCTAAGAGTGTACATTTACACTATGTCTGGTCTGACCAATATACACCTTGCCACATGGCAAGGGTATATGGTATATGGTAGACAGCATTAGAAACACATTTCATAAATCTAACCGAGTGTTTGATGTTAGAAGTACCGCTCCTTTCTGCGTCTTTGGCGACCTTGCCACATAACCCCGACAACTTACAAGGAGCACAAAACAAAACCTGCACCCCATGCCTGTTGGCCACTTTCTTAACGGCATGGGAAAGCTTATGGTAATAAGGAATGGCTTCGCTCTTCGCATCCAACCCATCACGTACCACACCCTGTCCTAACCCCTTAGTTAAACGTTTGAGCCTCGTCTCGGCCACCGCTATCAACACAAGTTCTGGAAACCCAGCACCCTCAAGACGTGATATCACCTGCTGGAAGCTCCACTGAATTAAATGGGAGCAACTTTTCATTTGCGCAAATTCAATACACAAGGAGGCAATGCCGTCATAACAAGCTTTGAATGAGATGACTCAAAAGGTAGGAAACGCTTTTTGGTTCGGGGAGAATAACACCAACAAACATACTGAGGCGAGCGATTTCTTTTTTTACAGTATTTACAGTATTGCTTTATTTTGCAATCGTGTTTTGCGCCGCCCCTCTCTCGTCTCGACTGGTCGCTCTTCCTAGCAGATGATTCTTGGTGACCAATGAAGAGTCCTCTGTTACCTGACCTCACGAGACGCGAGGAGCCGATGAACGAGGTCGTCGCCGCTGAGCGCTCTCTTGCAAACAATTTCTCAGTAAATTCGCACTTCCCAAAGGAATTATTTTGTGTAACGGTTCCTGAAGGTAGTACGCTCATATGATGCAGTAATATGCTCCAAGTCCTTTCCATGCTCCTTTAAGGACGATGAGCTCAGCTTTGGGTGACTCATCTAATAAGACAGCAATAGCAAGTAACTACCCACAATTTTGAATTGAGAAAGTAGTTTTGGTTCCTGTACATGTTAGCAACACATTAAAAATGCATATTATCTAATCATGGGAGGGGATCTACTGAAAACTTTGGGTGGGTTAAATGTGAAGCACAAGAGTGTTGGCACTCTTCGGAAGCACATGATGCAGTGTTACACATAAGTGCAAATGCAATCAGGTGGAGTTTCAGAATCGGCCACACTTGTTGGCTCTTCAAAACAATGACACTGAAGCTTTCTAAGTCTAATGTCTACTTTTCGTGTGACGGACCACCCTTCATCAGGTACAGAATGAAATGATGAAGCGTGTCATTGTTTTCAGTGTTCTACAGTCATCTTGGACTCGACTCATTCTATACCTGCTCTGCTTGTTGACTCTTCAGTAGCGCATAAAAGGAATGGTGAAGAGATTGCGCATCGCTGTCATCACAACAGTTTGCCATATCGGATGGATTCAGTAAATTAGTGGGCTTAAGGTTACAACAGAACAGATAACAAGGCGATGTCAAAATTCGCGATTCTATGTAGTACAACAATAATGGGGTGAGGCTTCGGAGCAACTTTTATTTAAAACGTTAAAACAAGACTTTCGTGCAGAGCCTGCACTGCATCGGGTAATAGAGTAACCAGTAATAGCCTGATGAAGTGCAGGATCTGCACGAAAGCCTTCTTGTTAACGTTTTAAATAAAAGCTGCTCCTTACCGTCTTCCGGCTAAAGGCTAAGAAAGGTTGGCTCACCTTTTCGTGACTCATCTACCACATCATCAGTACAATTTGGACGTAGGACATCAATAGGACATCTGATCCGACTTGTATGGCAGTTTTGGATTTTACAGATGATGCTATAGACGGTGTACCGAGCACTAGCTGAGCGATAACAGTCGTCGAGGGGGTCCAGAGAGCTTTTCAAGGAAAGCGTCTGAGCATCGAAGCAACTGCGCGCTTTTGGTGGCAAACAAGAACTCTACCGTCGGTTACCTTGACAATCAAGTTGTCAAAAGGGTGAAGATTCTTGTCTTATTCGGGTCTACTCGCCTTCTCCCAGAAGTGTTCGCTAACGCCTTAGAAGAAGTCCGAAAGAGAAGACTGCTGTACAAAGGATTGAAAGCTTTACTTCGTAATAGAGGCAGCAATCGACCCTATACCCTATCTTTACTCCATTCTGTTGTTCCCGGCGACCATTTTCTCAGTTCCGCAGCGTGATAGGGTAGCAGTAACGACGACATGAGAAAGTCCAAGAAAGCTTAGCGCCGCTTTGAACTATGGGAGCCTGCTGGTAACAAAAGAGGAGAAGGTCTCCAAGCTGTTTCGGTTCCTTCTCTCTCGGCCGATTGTCCACGTGGAGTCAGGGTCAGTGAAAAGGAATCGTGAATGACTGTTCATTCCAGTAATCTCCCAGGATGCAACGCATACGCAAGGAGCACTAGGATTTTCTGAAATCTTCTATTTGGCTACGTATCGATATTCGTGAGGCCTTGCTGCGCATCAATGCTACCATCCAGCTCTCCGGTGAACAAGGCGGATATAATATCCCAAGCACAGCATCAGTAGCGTCTACGCTCCACGCGAAGTGGGCTTAGAGCGGTCGTCAGCGATGACCATATGACAGTAGCCCCGGCAAAAGTTTTCGATGGGAGCCGGCTACGAAACTTGCGTGCCCCGCTGGATCGTACGGCCCCGTGGGCCTCCTACCGTTTTGTCCCTTACTGTGGTGCAATACGTTTACACGAAGACCAAGTCACTGGGAACAGACGTAGGAGAAGTTAGGGTGCGATACCTGTTAGAATAAATAGATGACGAACAACCTGTCCCCGAAAGACAGTGACCTGTGTACTGTAGATCCGCAGCTGATAACAGGTACGGCGCAAGATAACCAGACGAGATTTCTTCGTGTGCCGCTTTGGCGAATGTGTTCCGCCTACGACGTCGTCGTTTTTATGCTCCAACCTCTCTCGGGTGTCCTATCCGCGGTGAAAGACAGATTTTACGACACGCCTTTATAGGATATGCTTTGCCTGCAGCGTTCCTTCGAAATCCAACGGAGCTCTGCGGAGTGCCTGGTTTAAACAGTGTTAGCTTCCTCCATCTTTCATGATTGGTATGAGTAAACCACTTAGTTCTGCTCATAAGAAGATATTATAAGGTGAGCACAATGGCGGCTCTAAATGGGCCTTGGTCACGGCTTCAGAGAAGAGAAGGGAGTTGATAAAAACCCTATGCGTCGAAGTTATATGAAACGAGATGGGCACATCGCGGTACATTACAGAAAACACCCCTCCTGAGATGTACGGTTCACCATCCTGCGAACAGTTCGATCAAACGTTTAAACACCAAGCGCTGCGGACACGTCGTCGGGATGCCCGGAAGGGCTGGGTCCACTTGCCTGGTGCCGTACGTAACTTGTCAATAAATTTTGCTGAACACCCCTTGCCTTCCTCAGTAGGTAGTTCTGTCTGCACTCAGGTGTAGTTCTCCTACTTCATGGCAATACACACCTCATATTTGAGGGACAGTCTAAGTATGCAATTTGATCCCTGACTGTCCTCACAAGTTGTCAATAAATGTTGTTTGAACACATCTTATTATGTACACATCACAGTGCTATTCTTAGATTGTTACTTGATGGATCCTGCTCGATGGTAATACGCGCTGTTATTGCGATTGTTGCTGTGACGCCTTGTGTATGCCATATCCAATAAAACTTCTCTGAACACCCCTTATGGTCTGAGGTCTCACAGGTTCCCAACACGTAAGTTCTGGACACAAATCTCGATTTTGCCTTCTATTCTGGTGGTTGATATAACGATAATTGTAGTCACCAAAACGCGAAGCACACCTAATTGGCTACCGACAATATTGTGAAATGGCAGTGACAGCGGTTCCCTAGAGCTTCATAGTGGCCTCGCACTGGTAGTCATGGTATGTTGCACTGACTAATTAAGGTGGTACTGATGATGTTGGTACCTGGTACATAGTGTTGGAGACCGACACTACTTTCAAATTGTCGCTATTTTTTGGTTTTGTTCTTAACGGTGCTTCGGAAGCTTCGGGACAGATATTCATGCTGGTTCACACCATGACAGTGTAGTGTCCCCTGTAGTTCTAAAGGTACTCAGCAGGTGGCGAAGGCTAGCGACATTGATATGGCACGTAGCGGCCATGATTTCAACGGCGCCTTCAAATCATCACAGTGACAGTGACCTCATGCTGTTGTACATGATGATGTTGTACTGTCGAACGGGGTAACAATCGCGTAGCCCATACGAAATCTGAAGCTTCTGTGACATCACCAGAAGGGCCTTCGGGTAGCGCAGACGGCTACTCCCGCGGGTATATGCCTTAAGGAAGCAATGTGTTTGCGGGATCAAAATGGTTGGACGTTGTCTACATCACGCAGAATAATAGTTCTTTACTGAAGAACCACCGGGACGAGGGACACGGAAAAAGAGGACACACACATTACAACACACTCAAAGCACACAACGAAGTCTTGTTTGCTCAGTATTCCGACGTAGATTACAATTCTTGGTTGACATAATCAACCACAACTATCGAACTGCAGGGCTTCCTTAGGTCTACTACGGTAGGCTGCATGGACTTCGGCAGTACATTGAAATCCTTGAACACAGATGTCCCAACGTCCGTATCATCTTCAAAGACTACGTGCTTGAACGGGATCCTGTCCCTTTTTCTTCATTTATTCAGCACAATCTGGCATTGATAAGCTACCACACTTGCCGGCTTCTGTTCCCTGGTTACTATACCCATTTGGTGGGAGAAGCTCTGTTGAACCGCGAAATTGTGCTGGTGATGTTGATACTATTCGAAGTACAGTGCCGTCCACTGTGCACTAAGCGCATCCTAATTGACGTAAACACTAGAGGGTGATTTATTTTCTACGAAACTCCCATTTTTGTTCTCCGGTTCTATTTCGGGTTTGTTATTTATGGTTACTATGTAGCAGTGGTAAAGCGCACCGATTTCAGAAGCAGGTGAAGAACCCATCATTCTGTATTTTTCCTTCTTTCTGTTCCACAACTTGTGATTTCTTAAAATCATCTTGATCTTAGCGCGAGGACATCATTCGGCCACTGTTTCCCTCTTCGAATGCACCAATCTACGTCGACATGAGTGCTAGTGCAGTGTCATGCTACATCCTCCAACCGTCTAACTATCTCGACCTTAGAGTGCTCAGAATAGACCTCTCACTAACAAATGACGTCAGATGCTACGACAGCGCCGCCAACTAGGTAGACTGGAGCTAACAGAGTAAAAACTTATTAAGTAACAAGAATGCCACAAGTTGATGTAGTTATTACCAGCTGTATGGCCTTGTTCTGCTCCAGTCTGCCAGTAGCCCTATCTTATTCGGCTACGGACTCTTTCATGTTTGTGACCCTGAGGAATACGTGATGCTTCTTCACAAAAATTGCGCGAACAAGGCCGTACTACCAAACCACATTCTGCACAGGATTACGACATTCACTTTCGAGACGATGCAGCCCTTGGGTGGGAGCCTTGTTTCTGTGGTGGACTCGGAACGCGGAGCATGTTCATAAAGACACCAAAAGTGGCTAGAGACGTGAACTCGTTCTGTACTCCGCTTTGCACAACAAATAAAACGTACAGCAAGCAACTGGACGAGAGGGAAAAAAAGAAGATGAAAAGGTTGAGCTTCGACTTCTAAATGACATAATCAGCCCACGTGTTTGGTCCTGCCCTTTGCCACAAGGTTACATCAATGGTCGTCATAACAAGTATCAGTGGGTGATCGCACGGAAACCAGGCCACAAAGTAGCAACGAGGGCAGTCGTCTCCTTTTAAGATGCTCACCTCCTGTTGAACTTCTATAATCGACACGCAACGAGTTCCGGCGAAGCGCTTATACGACTGCGAGTCAGGCCTAACCTCGATTCCGGCACCTCTGTGTCGGCCATAAAACATAGGGTGTGTATCTAAGTGTGCAATGCGTGGGAAAATCGTCTTCATTTTGAATTTTGTCACTTCTTAGGTGCTACGGTTGTGCTCATTGTATTATTTCTTGTCTTAGTTATGTAACCGGGCGACGACGTCTCACTGAGGAATATTGTATCTACGGTGTAGTTGCATACATGCTTATCGGTATAGCTATATTCTGTGTTCAGTTTACACATTTCAACTATATTGAACAATCAGACTGTAGGTAACAAAAAAGTATATGAATGTATCATTTTCTTCTTTTGCGTGAAACTATATGTCTTTGTTTCTTGCGTGCCCCAGAATAATCGCGAATGTAAGTTCCCTCGAATAGGGACAGTGTGGCATGTAGCTCGTTCGAGCTTAAGCACCGGAGATGAGCCCGGAGGAGTGAGGTATGTTTATTTGAGAAAAAGAGAGAGAGAGTAAAGGAGAGGCCACTCCAGCTTTCGGAACCTGCTTTCAATCTATCGTATGCTAGTACGTTGTTAGAGTAGAGGAAGGAGACAGAGAGAAACGTCAATTTTCAGGTTGTTTACGGTATCAATACTAAGCGAAGAATGATCCTTAGGACGGGGATTCCGTGCACGGTAATAAGGCGCGACCCCCCCCCCTCCCACTCCCTCCCCATCGTTGTCCCTAACAACGCAGACCGAAGTCGTTTTCATAGAAGAGCAGTAATAACGAGCAAGCGCTGAATTAATTCAGTTCTAGTTAGAAATGCATTCAGACACACTCCCAGCCTCTGGATCCTTGATGGACCTCTGAAGTGAAACGGTGTAAGGCAAGGTAGCGTAAGTACTAGAATGAAAAATGTGGAGATGTTAGCTCCTGCGACCGACGAGCTGACTACCACTCGTCTTTTATCTAAGAAAAATGGAGAGGTCTCAAAAATGTGGAGGGAAGTATTGTGCATCCAATTTCATATTTCAGCTCTCGTAATTCACTTTTCGAAATAATTCTGCCAAAGAGGGCGAAAATAGTTTCCAGGTGAAGAAAATGTTTTCTACAGTACATCTACGCAAGAATGCGGTACCAATAGGGGGAGGAATGTGATAATTGTTAAACGTACAGCGCTCCATAAGCAGGGTTCTGACCTCTCGGAGTCCTATCATTTTGCAGTACTCGGCAAGGTTTACCTCTTAAGGTTTAACCGTAAGGTGTAACGTCAACTTTTGTTTTTTCTTCTTGAAAATTCGGAGCTTCTCCGGGTGTTCCATGCACTGAAACCCCCGAAAGCTCAATATTTTTGATAAAATGAAACCTCCCGCAAACACACCGTGATTTTCGCCAAATAAAAACGCCGAAAAGTCGGAACCATGTCCAGAAGGAACTCTGATGTAGAGTGGAAGATGTATCACTGGGTGTTATAAACAAGCACCGCCGTATAATTCTTATCCAGCTGCAAGGAAACCTAGCCTCCAGACAGCGACACCTCATGAGCTCACATTATGGGATGCGAATGGTTCGTAAAATTCGAACGGGGTTCAGCAGAACTATAATGTTCGCTGCAATCTTTGAAAGGTTTTATGTATATTCAGACGTAAATATCATAATTCTATCATCGTCATGTTTCTCTTCTCCTTTGACCACTTTATCGCTATCTTTGTTTTAGGCCTCGAATCGGAAACAGCCTTATTTTTCATTGCATGAAATGTAGGGGAGTTTCTTTGACCTGTTGAAAAAAAAAAAAGAAACTTGCATCTCTTTATCTTTTATTTTGCGAATGAAAAATAACAAGATACAGATATTGTAAGTTAAATTATCCCACTGCACTTAAACGCTTTCCAAATAGCAAGCGCTTTGTAGTAAAACACGTTGGAAACATGCTATGGCGATGACTGCTCATGGTTGTTATGGCCTTCGTCATGGATAGTCGAAGGCAGCCTCATAGAAGCGAGATAGTACCAAGAGAGATAGCGTGAGATCAAGGGAGACGTACGGCTGCCTGCCGAAACGCTACCTGGGAAGACGTTGGATAAGTACTTAATATTGGTGATTTTGTCAAATTAATAGTTCACTCTATAGGATCGCATGGGCAGAGCGTAAGAACAGTGCACAAATGGTGCCCGTTAGGTACCCCGTGGTGCTATACTGGTGCGGTGGTACATTGATCGAGAGTACTTGAAGTAACAAGTAATCAAATACTACATTAAGTAGATTTCTGAGAACTTTTACTTCACTTTAAGTACCTTACAAACTACGCAGTTTATACTGTACTCAAATTACCTCTTTCAAGTACTTTCCCATCGACTACTCGAATGCCCAACTTGGACTGCTCTCTGTTGACTTTGACCAGCACTTACCAGAAATGCTTTCTCAAACTTGGCTAAAACACCACAGCGCAATTACTTTCTCACTTTTTGCAACTACCAAACGGCGAAACGCTAAATGATACAAACTAAATTTTCAATGTACTTGATGACTACTTCAACGTACCTTGCCCAGCACTTTGTATGTTACTTTAAGCATATTTACAATGTGGTACTTTGTATTGTCTTAAAGTACCAATGATACTAGGTAATACCACTTGACGTACAATTATGAGGTACAGATCCCGGAAAAGGTTACGGAACACCAGACCGACGTGTTTCTTGATCGGAGCGACAACCTAGCAGCGAGCGGGAGTGGACACACTTACTGAGAGTCACCTCCGTCTGTAATTCTATGTGCTCCCGTTTGCTGCAAGGTTATGTTTCCGATGACCATATGCGCCACTTCGCTGTTCCGTAAACTTTTGTCGGGACATCTAGTTTCCCCATTGTCGTTGTCATCTCAAAATGGCAGATATCGTAGCAGACGACACAGTTTTCTTCATCCCAACACGGAGGAGCACCCTATGTTTCGCGCGCTTCGAGCGGCCAACGGCTAACACCAAGACAAAGGAGAAAGACATCAAGAAAACCTAAAGCACGGTGTGAGCTTTTTCGGCATGCGCAGAGGCGACGACTCTCTCCTGTGTGGACTCAGTGCGCCTGGCTGCTCTGTACTAAAACTTTCTTATGAGTGCTTCCAATGACATTCGTTGCTGTAACTGTTTAAAATCGCGAAGTAAGAAATCCGAGTATTCTAAAACATGAAAATGAAGCAGAACTGTGGTACGTTATATAACAATGAAACCGCGATTCTGGCATCGCGATCATTAATTTGCATTTTAAAGTTGTCCCTTTGCTTATTTTATGAAGCCGCTCTCAAGGATGCCTGTAAACCGAACCGTCGTCAAGGAATTCAACCGCGTTTTCCCCCTTCTTTTTTTAACGTCCCCGACACTCAAGGCTTTCCACATATGGTGCGCATTTAGCTGATAGCCAAACGACAGTTTTGCTAAAACCATTACCCCCCCCCCCCCCCCGTGCCGACACGACAGGTTGCAGGTAATAACCATGCATATATTCCCGGTGAGCATACGACGACGTTAAATCGCCGCTGGAATATACAGGTTTCCCCAGTACCCTAGATACTGACGAAGAGATGCATAAACTAACTTAACACACCTTGTACGACTGTAATATTATTACGAAGTTGTTGTAGGAAGCGACAGCACTTTCAAGTCCATTAGTTGTGCATTGTACGAGTAGATGGTAAAAATATATGTGCAACCAGTATTCCCAACACTTGGAACCCTACCATATATTGGTCTGATTCAAGGGACATACGGTACTTTTTTTTAAATATCAAGTATGCACTTAATCGTGTGAAACAGGCCCCGCGATGTGCCTTTGCCTCGCCCCTAGCCCCGGCCCTGAGCGCACTCTAGACAGACCCTGGCCACATGTCATCGCAAACACCAACATACACGTGGGCGTGTATGTTGGCAGCGCCCAACAAATGTTGGCAACAAAATGGCAGCGCCTACAGTCAGCGGTCAAACCGCTTGTGAGCAACGTGTACGTCGCTTTGTATCGTCTGTCAACCTCGGTAATTATTTTTATTCAATAGCCTTGCAGCAAGTATATTTTTTGAAATTCCGTGTTAGCCCCGCGAAGCAATTGTGGCTATGAGCGGTGTACAGACATGGACAAATGCAGAGAGGACAGTAGGAAAGAGTGGGGGACAGGGGGGTTAGTATGCGTCCTGGACCGACTTCAGGGGGAAATGTGCCGACATTTTTCTGGAAAGTCTGCCTGAAAACCCAGAGAACAGCACAGCCGGTGCGGGGATTCGAACCCGCTTCACCTCCTAGTCTCGGCGTGGAACGCGGTAATCCTAACCACTATGACACGACGTAGATTTGCAAATGAGGCCTCGTACTGGTAACATGCACATGCGACAACGACACTGGCATAAAGACGCACTCAGCTGCTGCGATGCACTCATACTTCGGAGGCATAAACTACCATGTCGCGCAAGAGGTACCGTATGATTTTTAAAGGAGAAATATGTTCAGCTATGCGCTTTACGATAACGGGAGTTCGTCGACAAGCGCTTGAACCGAATACTATAAGCAAAGTGACTTGACCACGGCATGATGTTATCTATGGCGTGTTACAAGAACAATATTGTGGTTTTGCCATAACCAATCGCTTGAAGGTAGTGATAAAAATGTCGTGTATACAGGGTGTTCAAAATTAAGGTTTCACGAGCGCTACGCAAACACAGCGATGACAGGAAACCGGATGATAACTTTACGCTACTTGGGAAGAAACAGGTGCTGCTAATTATGTAGCACCTGTTTCTTACTCAAGGAACAGAAAAAGTAGCACCAGTTTTCTTTTGTTTATAAAGTGCTAGTGAAAGCTTAATTATGAACACCCTGTATAGTATCCCTATGATTCCGGCAATAATCGTCATGTTCCCAAGAGCCATCTAAAGATCTAAAGGAAATTCTGAGCAATTGGAAGAAAAACAACGAATGGCTCCCTGACAATGATTATCACTGGATTGTCCGTAGCTATCCCTAACACAGTAGCATTAGTTGGCACGGAACGAAAAATGTAGAGACTTGAGAAAACGAATGTGTTCCAGTCCAATCAAATAAACTCAAAGTAGAGACACCAAGCACTGATTTGACGACAACCAGAACGAGTTTCCGAGCTTTCGCTCTCCGTTCAGTTTCTAAACAACTTTTCGCCGTTTCACATTTGCCTCACATAGAGTTCTTCTGTTGAGCTTTCAAGCGCAGAACATTTATGCACTACAATAAACTACTAGTCACACGTGCGTAGCGAAAGACGAAGAGCACATATTCGCATAAGCGCATAATTCTACGTCTACATTTGTCTAGCTTTTGTGCAGTCTTTAGACAGTACTTCTAGGTGAAGGGATTTACGGTCCTCCTGCCCTCAGACAGAAGTTAGCCTCAATACGGCTCTGACGCTATCAAAGAACGTGATATGCAGCACTTCAGTATGAGCACCGGACAATCACATTTCACAGCTGCTGGAGCAGCGAAAGTGTACTGAACTCGAAGAGGCGTAGGCACACCAAAATAACATCGTATACGCCTCAAAGAGTATCTTCTTGGTTCACGTAAGAATGTGAATAAATAAACGATGATAACACCCCTTTCAGAGCATACAATGCATTAAGCTATACCATCGTGGGTGCCTGCTTTACCTGATTTGCTTATGAGATACCACAGCCTTCACATGCACGGCGTAGTCGCCGCTTCGACTGTCGCATCCTACTACCCACAACGGATGCATGTGTAGGTACATTGACGGCCTTTCTTAGAGTTCAGTATTTCTGCTCGCATTTTTAACGTCGTCGTCATCAAGGGCAGTTACACTTCGTCTCTCAAATACCCGTGCTCAAAATAAGAACGAACGCGAGATAATTATTGCGTAACGGAGCATACCCTTCCGTCATGCGAGTCATGGCAACCACCTCCGCGTTGACAGCAATAACCGACACATCAACCCAGGGTTGTTAACCTCGTTTCTGTTCGAAGGAAGCTGCCACCCACCCACCCTTGCAGGGAAGGTAGGGCAACCTTGCTCTTGAACCTAACGCCGTCGCCGAAAAGAAAATACCGTTGGTCGTCACCACTATCGACACCCTCCCTCTCGAAAGATCGGCGGCGTCGTTGGAACATATCTTGGTAGAGGGGTAGGGGAGAGGGTAAATGTAAGTTTTACGGCTTTTGTGTGTGCATGCTCGCCCACACAGGCTCCGTGTACGTGTCTCTGGCTAGCAGGAGTGGGATTTATGGGGTTCCCACGCTCATTCTCTAATCTGTCCATAGATAAAACTCTGCCGGATACAGCTTTGAGTTCGAAACGAAGTTACCCTGCGCTAGTCGCCCGCTGTTTCCACCTTCGCGCAAGGAATGAAGAATAAAAGCACCACGCGTGGCGCCGCCGAAGTTTCGTGGGTAAAGTATCACTAATAAAGAACAACGCTCACGAGTGTTGAAGAAACGCTAAGCGAATTACAGAAATGATATTTTGCAGTTCACCAGCGTTTTTGGCAGTCATGTGATTGCGTAAACACAGAGCCGGCTGGGACAGGACAAGCGTGCTCCCCGCCCCGCCCCCACTTTCCAGTGTCAGGGTCTAAAACAATGTTACAACAGTATACCCCCGGAAAATTTTCTCTCCAAACCCCTAAAAACCCCATGGGGCTTGCTTTCTTGCCTAACTTGTGGGATCTGGCATCCTGCGGCCCCTCTGGGTAATATTCCCGGGGCGGCTACCCTTCTCGCCTTCCCCCCTCGGAACGGCTCTGCTAGACACACAACGTGTCAGCTTGACCCTGTTGGTATTGACGTTCTGTGATAAAAGCGCTAAAATAACACAGACAGCACACGGATAGCGCACGAACAACAGTTTATCCAAAACGGACACACGGCTTAGAACCTCGCACGAATTCCCTTTCGTTTTCAGTCAAACCAATAGAGGGGCTGCTGACGCCACTTCTTTCCCTCCGCAATCAGAAAAGCCTCCCTAATCTTCAGTTCCCTACTCTTATATGAGTATTACAAAACAAAACATCGCAGCCGCAATCTACTACATGCGCGTACAGCGTTCTGGATCATGCGGTTCTGTTGTATCTGTGTTCCCGAAGCCTCGTGTTTACGCATCGCCCAGTCTGGACCACATACGAGCCCCCGCACAAAAGCGGAATTTCGTACACCACATGAGAGTTGCATCTTACAAACTTCGGGCAGTTGCGACGCACCAGGAAATGCAGAGACGATTGCCTTGACTGCCGCGAGTACCGCAGAGAAGAGTGTCAGAGAAGGCACAGCTTCAGTGGTTGCTGGTGGTAACTGTTCTCTGATGCCTGCTGGTTCTGTCACAGTGGCGTAAGTGCGTGTAAGCTGCCTTGATGAACCACGGGGTGTTTGATGGCTGCTTCTGATGGGCTTGGCCGCGATGGTGCTCTGCAACCTTCGTTCAGCTTGTGCAGATCGAGGTGCGATTGCAGGAAACTCGTGTTCATATGTACCAGACGTGACGGTGGCACTACCACCCCTGGGAGCGTTAGATGGAAGTCGTAGTATCCTATCTTTGTGTCTTTTCGTGGCGGCGGTTTTCACGGGACATAAAGCCTCGACCTCGTTTCTACAGTCCAACATGCTGGTGCACATCGGCGGATCTTTGTATCAGTTTTCCTCGACATCAAGCGCGCCTATGATACCGTTTCGCACATTTGTGTGCTGCACGCCTTGGGCTTTTCTGGAGTTCTGACACCTATTCCAAGCTTATACAAACGAAAAATATCATTATGCGTGAAATACCTTTGGTTCCCCAGACATCCCGCTTTTCGCACCGTGAATACATGGGAAGTATGGGTGTTTTCACGCAGGAGGCGATTTCATCGCTTAATATCTCTGGTAATGTATGATGCACTGTAATATTCCCGTGGATATGCGTTGTAGGGTACCTTTAGATTCAATATTTAGAAGAAGTGCTAGAGTCACTCAATCCGATTCCCTTGTGCGGCAAACCTGGCCCGGATGCCAAATTTCGGAAACAGTAAAAGTGGCTTCTCTGCGTCGCAGCGGTGTGCAGCAGGGAAGTTACCTCTACGCGTCTGTTGATCTTTTCTCTGCTTATTTAGATTTAGTAACTGCTTTTGACCTCTGTTCTTGAGTTAGATATAATTTTGAGAGCATGATTGGTACATTATGCGCCCGCGGGTAGAACACGAATTTTGAAGTGCTATCTCTTGTCATATTAAGTATGAAGATGTCGCTGTTCGTTGAATTCGTTTGTGTTAACGTATTTGAGAAAATTTTAGCAGTAGACTTTTTGTTTATCGCCAATTGCCGTTCAGTTTTAAGAACGTCTGACAACACAACAGCGCGTGTTCACGTAATTATACTGCACGCACGGATGATAACTTCCCAAAGCATTCTCCGAAAAGCGCGACACAGCTTCTTAAAGTTGGCTTGACCGGCGTACTATTTGCCCTCCGTTGAAGCAATGCATTCCATCTGGTTTTGTTAGAATATCTATTGACCCTGAGCTTTACAAAGAAATTTCCACACATGGGTGTTGCTGTGATAGGCCCTTAGGCGGTGTACAAGTGAAATGGAAGCGCAGGAACGTCACAGTTTTGTTCCTGGAGGACTTATTTTCGCCGTGTTGGCTTCGCGGCAGAATGCATTGGTGTGCTATTTTTCTCATACTTGGCCAAAACAATGGGTTCTGCAGAAAATGCCCATGTCAGACATGAAATGTGACGCTGTCTCTTTTGCTTTGCAACTTTGTGCGCAACTGTGGGCCTCCCCAATGTTGTTTCCACGAAGAAAGAAGTGTTGACAAGCTCAGTGTGGCCTGCGAAGCGTCTGTATCTTCATTCCTGAAGGTGATAGGAACGGGCTGTGTTGGCCCACTGCTGGCGATGTTGGTTATAGCTTTTGAGGGCTGTGGTTCGATCCGCGGCCTGCTTAGTTTTTTTTTTTTTATTGTTATTATTATCTGTTTATTTATTTTTTATTTTTTTAAAGAGTAACGGCAGGGCGAGAGCGTCAGAGTTTTGGCTTAATAATGCCGTACTGGCTGTAGGTCATACTGCATGCTGTTCGGTTTGATTTAGTTGCGGTAATGCTCTGCGATCGCCTGTGCACTTAATAGTATGTGAATAGCAGGTGACTTTCCATTGCACTCCGACTTACTTAACCGTTACAGGAATCCCCGTTTTGCACGGTGCCGCACGTGTTTGTTGTAATGTAGATTATTGTCAATCCTTTAACATGAAATTCGAACTTGTGGCCTAAACGTCTTTGTTCCCTGTGAAGGCGCAACTAATCAAATTTTCATTCGAGATCGATGTGACGACGGAACCAATTATGCGGGTCAACTTTGACGCGCTCTAATGATAAAGGAAATTAAGATGAACAAACTACCACGCGTGTTTCTTGCAGCGTAAATACATGTCAATCATTTACCATAAATTTCGGACATGTGGCTTAAACTTCCTTTATTCCCTAACTCTCCAAAACTTTCGTTCTCACCATTGTGCAAGGCCGTAATCTCCTTACGGGTTAACTCGTTCTAGGTACCAAAATAATGAATATGTTACAAATACCAAGCGTGCTTATTGTCATATATACAGGGTACGTGACGTAAGACCGTCTAAATTTTATTAAATCCGCAATTGAGTTTTTTTGTTTTCGAAAAAGTCGTTGAATATACCCATTCCCGACGGGATGTACTCAATGGTGGTGGTATATCAGTGAATAGCGCAGCCGTTAATTAACTTTCGTAATTAATATTTGTACTTAGTGAAAATACGTTGAATGCGATGTAGAGTACAACCGTGGAGGGTCTACCCCACAGGAACCTAAACCACGGCGCCTTTTTGTGCTGTAGTAAAAAATGTGGGAAAATACAGTATAATTGAGCACTATGCGCATTTTGCGGCCAATTTCTTCTCTCCCCGTCTCGGTGTCACCCCTTTTCAAGTGATATCAGGTTGTTCCTGAAATCATGGAGCAGCCCACTTTGTCCCCAGAAGGAAGCGTGAGGGGACAACAACAACAATAAACAATGACGATGAGGTGGGGTGTTTCACCGCGGTGGTGCGGTGAAACACCATCGGAAAAAAAAGCACCATCGCGAAGCCCTGGATCGCATGAGAATGAGTTTATATATATATATATATTATCAGTCTGTAATATTATCAGCACCCTCATCACGTCGGTCGTCATCCCCCATTCTTCGAGCTCCCAAGAACGGTGTCTTGTGCATTGTCTCTTTTTCGGTCATGAAGGCGTCTTTCCAAGGCCTCCTTCCTACCCTCGTTATTTCATAGTTAACAATACGTATTTTTCTTGCGGTGGGGGATGTCTCTAAAGAAACTGCGGCAGCCTCCTTTAGTCATAAATTTAGATCGTCTTTAAGTGATCACATACGTGCAGGTGTGTTACCTAATGGAGGACCCTGAGTGCTGCTTCAAGAGTCAAAGCGTCTTATTGAATAACGCAATACGCTCCGAAAAGGAAATAACGCTGCGAGGGCACGCCATGTAATACAGCCCACACTAAACTGATTCAGGGAGAGCAGAAAAGGTATACAGAATAATAAAAATACGTGCAAATTTATGCACACATAATGTTAAGAATTCTTGAAATTGCAAAAAGAAGGGGGTAAAGAATGAACGAAGTTATTTTATTCCCGATATTGTTCGTGGGAGCCCCGAAAAGAAAATCCTCGTATCGATTTCACGAGTTGGATTTTTTAAAATTCCGTGTTAGCGCCGCGAAGCAACTGTGGCTATGAGCGGCGTACAAACTTGGACATATGGAGGGAGAACAGCAGGAAGAAGTGGGGGACAGAGGGGTTAGTATGCGTCTTAGGCCGACTTCAGGGGGAACTGTGCCGGCATTCGTCTTGAAAGTCTTCGGAAAACCCAGGGAAAACCTCAGACAGCACAACCGGTGAGAGGATTCGAACCCGTATTATTTACCAGTCTCGGCGTGGAAAGCGATCATCCTAACCACTATGCCACGGGAGCTAGTACGAGTTGGATTAACCCTGCAACGAATGACAGAGCAATGACTATATTAGAATACACTTTAACGTCAAGTCTAAACAATGAACAAATTGTAAGCGGAACGACCAACCGTTCGATATCTGGTTTGCAAAATAAAGGCGGGAAAGAGAGCGCAAAATAGTTGTTTACTAAGCGGAACAACTTTATATTTGAAAAGAGTAGACACACCGCCAGAGGGAGGAAAGGATTAACGGGTCCCGTTTGAAAACCCAAGGTAGGTATGTTACCGGCAACGTGTTATCTACGAGGTAGACCGACTCAATAAGAGTGTATGCCCGTGTTTAGAAGTGCGACACATTATGTGCAGCTGCGTCGATGTAGGCAACGAGCCAACGTCCGTTGTAAATTGAAGGTCAGGATGTAGTGCGAGTTGTGCTTTGCAGTTATTGTGTCCTGATGCTGATGAAGCGATTCAAGAGGTTAGCCTTGTATAAATGACGACCTTGCCACTCGGTGTGCAGCGTGCACTACAAAGAGCTCTCTGTTAATAAGAACAGCTTCAATGATAGCTGAATTTGATTAGGCATATAATGCGACAGTAAACGCGATTCGAAGGACTTTGTCGTGGCTGCATCCGCTTCGCTATTGCTGTCGGAACAAAATGGGCAGTATTACGTGCAAGAGACATACTGGAGATGTCCTTCTATGATGGCTGCCAACTTCCTATCGTGTTTAAAAATCTATGACGGCAATCCCAAATATGATTCGCAGTTTGTATTTCCTTTTAAGGATCCCCCGCACGACGTATTTCCGAATGTCTGTTTCGTTCGATGATTGCGAACGCAAAACGGAAGTTTGCGAGTTGTATTCACAGTTAACAGTAGGAATGGTAATAATTAACAGCAGCCACTCAAGAGAGCAATTGTTTGCAATGTTATTTATTTATCTGATTAAACGCAATGTCCTAGAACAGTCGACCGATTCTCAGAATAGAGTTGTATTTGGCTCATGCCATCATCAGCGAAGCAGCTTTCTCGAAAAATAACAAAAATGAACGGCATGTTCAAATACTGTTTTGGTTTTCACATTAGCAATGACAACTACACCTCTGCGAGAATCACCAGCATATGTGATCGAAACAGAAGTGACTTGGGCGTGTTTTGCCATGTGAAAAAAACATAATCACCGAGTTTCGTCCGCGGCCGTCCCCCCGGCCGGGGCTTCGCTGGAAGATCATTAGTCTGCCCCCCCCCCCCCCCCAGTATTTGCCGGGTGTATACCCTTAGTTGGTCGGTACCGGCGCTGGGGCTCTCTTCGTCCAACTCTCTTCCCTTTCCCATTAGATTCTTCGGTTCTTCGGAATCTTCTTTCCTATTTTAATGTCCCTATAAGAATTGGGCAGAGGGCGAATCCACATGCAACAAAACCACAGCCGTTGCAGGAGACTGGCCGCTTCCGCGGGACATGTCTCACATTTATGGGGGTTCGTCCAGACCTGAACCAACACGGCGGTTATCTTCACAGATTTAATGGACGTCTGGCTTGATGGAGTGTTCCCTCCTCGCCAGTACTGCCGTGGTCATGTGACACGCTACACTGTAAACTTTTTCACACCTTTAAAGGTGTGCGCTATGCACATTCAATCTGGTCGCGTAACATTGCATCTCCAGTATGATATTTTACAAAATTCGGAAAGCATTACTAAAAATCAAGTGTCAGTGCAAATCTTGCTTTCATTATGTCTTGGATATCGTAGGTACGAGCTAATGCATATATGCATCGCTATCGATAATCGCGCACGCGCAAGTGTCTACAATACTGTTGAACAATGTTGAGATGTTGCAAGACTTTTTTGGAGGACAGACAACACTCGAGTAAAGAAAATTTGTGCGAAACCGTGCTCCATTATGATGTTACCAAAATTACACCTAAAAAGGCGTGCGCCATGCACGCTGTTACACCTTTAAAGGTGTGAAAAGATTTAGAGTGTAGCAGAGAATGGGACCGTACGGACTTAGGCATGTGCCTAGGTAGTCCCAAGGTAGGTAGTACCAAGTAGGTACACTGTAAAAAAAATACTGTGATTTCTACGGGCGTTTAATAGTATATGACGACGGCGTGTTACCGTAATCACAAATACTGCGAAAACTACGTAAAACGGTGGCGCCATCATCATGCGCCGGCCAAAAACTTCAATGCGGAGGCAAGGCCAAGCCAAGTATGGGGCATTGCCGTCATTCGCAACCGCCGGAAGCGGAACATCGTGCGCGGACGACGGTTGACGAAGGACGACGAAGCGGTTGTTGTAAATCTCCTGAATGCTCGTAGTCAGGTAAGCACATTTCTGTTCGCACATCCTGTTCTTTGCGATTTGAGCGTGGTGCACCGTATGCCTGGTTTTGTTCAACTTGTGTGACACCAGTAAATCGTGGCTCGCGTTTGTTGCGAAGCGTCTCCCTAGTTCTGTGTGTAGGTCCTGGCTCGTAGGGTGATCAAGGCGCTCTTGTTGTAATGTATCGTTGCGGAAGGTGCCCATGTGTTTTTAACACTCTGATGGGCTAGTTAACCACCGTAGATGTGTACATGAAGCGAGCAGAATACCGTGCTGTCATGCATTATGTGTGTACACGGCGGTGACCTATGCAAAACTCGGATGTCACATTTTGGGACGTTACAAGAAAACACCAGGGCGGTCGCCTGGAATCGATTTGCTCTCCGAAACCACGAAAGTATGTCACGTCCGTTCGTGCTCGCGTCAGTTCACTACGAATTTAGAGATAATGTCACATATGAAGCAGCCGAGAGGGTCATGATCAGGTGTCCTTATGAACGCTGCCAGAAGAAGTTCCATGCCGTCTCCGCGTTTTGTGTGCACCTTCTTCTTATTTCTTTCAAAAAAAAAAATAAATAAAACAGTGAGTCTATTTCCTTTCTTTTTGGCGTGTTTTGATGCCAGAACTGACTGATGGGTGCACATGGTTCCTTCGTATGTTCTTCCTTCGAAAAAATAAACGATTAGTATAACTGCATGTCAACTGCCCTGCTCCCTGTAACAGTTTCCTTTCTCTTTGCAGTATTTTGATGCCATAGCTGACCGATGGGTGCACATGGTTCCTTCGTATGTTCTTCCTTCGAAAAAATAAACGATTAGTATAATTGCATGTCAATTGCCCGGCTCCCTGCAACAGTTTCCTTTCTCTTTGCAGTATTTCATGCCATAGCTGACCGATGGGTGCACATGGTTCCTTCGTATGTTCTTCCTTCGAAAAAATAAACGATTAGTATAATTGCATGTCAATTGCCCGGCTCCCTGCAACAGTTTCCTTTCTCTTTGCAGTATTTGATGCCAGAGCTGACTGATGGGTGCACATGGTTCCTTCGTATGTTCTTCTTTTGAAAAAATAAACGGTGAGTATAATTGCATGTCAATTGCCCGGCTCCCTGTAACAGTTCCCTTTCTCTTTGCAGGGTTTTGATGCCAGGGGTGACTGGCGCATTTTCATCACTATGTACATAGAAAATAAATCTCAATGTGACAAACATCACAATGTGTTGCGCATGGTCATTGCTTAAACTGCTCTCATTGCTACGACTATATGTAGAAAAAACAGCGGGGCTCCAGGGACGGGCACAGCATCATAAGGGTACACGGCATATGTCAGTTAAAATTACTGGCCAATGCAGTTTTTTTAACGGGCACAACTTATACGGGGCCGCCGGAAAAAACGGCCAATGTTTGGCAGCCAACTTTCCTTGCATTTGCCCGTTTTTTTTACGGTGAATTTTTTTTACAGTGATAGTAGCAAGTAGGTAGTACCAAGTCCGTACGGTACCATTTGCTGCTGGAGTGTCACTCTGAGGAAGGAATGCGCCGGAGCGTGTTCCGTAAACTTTTGTCCAGCACTGCACAAGAGTAACTACTTGTTGTTCACCAACAAGTGAACACAGGACAGAAATTCACCGGGCACTACCACTTGCAGTACTTCCCTTTGGTACTAGTGGTCGTGCAACTCTGTCGAAAGGTTGTTCTAGGGCCCACCTCTTACGCTAGGTGGCGCACACATCGACAGGGGTGTTCTGCTCGAAGGCATTCCAATGGGCTGCTCAGGTAAATATATGCGAAAGCCGCGAAAATATGCGAAATAATTGTCGTGGCATCTGCGCCACGTTCGCATACTTGATTTGATTCGGTGTTGACTGTCGATTGATGCGGCGGTCGTGTACAAGTGTACCCTCCTACACATGCTTCAGGATCCGTATGGGTTGTACGCGTAATTTATTGCTTTGTTTCCGCAACATTCCGGTATTCTACTCATGTTTATAATCAGAGATCGGGAAGTTACTCGACAAAAGAAACTCGTTACCAGTTAAATGAACTATCGCATGAGGAAAGGTGTGTATGAGACCGATACGGTAATGTTTGTCACCGGTCTACAGTCTACATGGCCAACTTTCTCTTCCGAAAACATCTTACTTATTAAATAAACGAGTTTTAAAGATTCACACTCCGTCTGCAGCTAAGTCAGCATAACGTAAGCCGGGTACACGAATGGGATCAAAGCGCAGGTGATTGTCTCCGAGGTCGTCTGCTTCGCGTTCGCAACGCAACATAAGTGAAACGACCTCGGTGAATACGCCGGCTTTCGCTTACCAGTGTGGCGGACGCAGACACGCGGGGACTGACATTAATGCCCTTTGCTATGTTGGATCGTCCTAGCATCTACACATATATTGCCTCTACCATTAGTCAATGGTGTCGCTGAAGACTGTGTCCGTGAGGGCCTCTTGATCTTCAGCAGAACCTGCGAGCGTTGTAGCTCTCTTCACCAGTGTCTGCGGCGCAGCAGATATGGTACGTAATCGCATCTTTGACTGTCGCTTCGAGAGATACGATGCACGTTTCCAGGCGTCTCTGAGAGTTTCCTCACATGGCCAAAGCAAACAGTAACACACGTTCTTCACAAGTGTGGTACCCCATGTTGCAAAATGGGATGCAACAAGCCAGGGAAGGGTAACGGACGTATCTTCGTTACCGTGTCCATTTTCGTTAATGCTACATTTTCGTTTCCGTTATCCGTTTCTGACACCAGCCTTTCAATTTAGTTTCAGTTACGTTTCCGTTACTGTTACCGGTAATGGAAAGGCTGTTACAGAGCTCCGGGAGGACAGCCCGTCCGGCTCTGTCAGCACCCTGTTTTACCCAAGTGCATCTTCGGTGTCGCGCGTACACACTACACAAGTAATTTTACGTCGTTGGGATGCGCACATCTTGCAAGATTTTTTTAAAAATAATGTAGGATTATGTCTTCAGTCTTCACTCACTCTGAGTCCAGCAACTCAAGATGGGCGTAACCTTCATCCAATGTCGCATCGCATTCATAAGCGGACGCTCTCAGTAGTAAATAATACTGTCATAGCCACGGTGAAATGAAAAAAAAGAAAAAATAAATGACTAAAAATTGTAGGCTGTCATCGTCGTGCTGGTGGAGTATAGTCATGTGTTTATGTCATGAAGTTATGAGGACTGGGACGAGGTAAGCGAGGGATGCACCCTTGAGATCCAATACTGCGCTTTGTTTCCATGCTCTCGTGTAGTATGTAGAACATTCCAGGAAATGGAGTCATCAAAATACAAAAATAAAGTGGAAAGTCACTGAAATGTCATCGCACAACAGGAATAGCCATTACCTGAATTCAATGCCGGACGATAATTTTCGTTTCCGTTTCTGTTTCCGGTAATGGAGGACCGTGGTATGCGTTTCCGTTATCGTTACCATCTCCGATTTCGGTAATATATCGTTTCTGTTTCCGTTACCATTACCGTTACCCTTCCCTGCCAACAACATTTCGGCGTGGCGTCTCCGTCACAAGCGTACAGGAAAGACGGGCCACTACACTGTACACGCGCTCCAGCCGCATGCGTGACGCAGTAAGAACCGCGCTGGTGTTCGCTTCTCTCCATAGGAGAAGATCTCCCATAGAGTTACGGCGCAGTTTCACGACCAGGAGTAGCGAAGGACCGTGGTAATACGTAGAAAACGTCTCGTACGCAGAACGCATTCTGTAACTATGCTTACGACGATGTTGTCGACGGACGCAAAAGGCAACATCACTACGTCACTGTAGCACTCTAGGTGTGCTTTCGCGCTCTGTCTTGGCTGATTTAGCTGACTCTGATTTTCCAAAACGAACGATGTTGACGTGTTCACACCAGTCTTGGGAAGTAACTTAGTTACAAGTATAGTTACAGTAACTACTAACAAAAATGTAACTTGTAACTGTAAGTATAGTTACTTGCCCCGAAAATGTAACTTGCAACTGTAGCTAGCTACTTTACTTTTCTGTCTAACTAGTTACGCTATTTCTGAATGGTATATTCACAATGATTTCCCTACTTTGCATTTATTTCACAACTCCCTTGAATGTGGGGCAGTCACCATCAGCCTCCAAAGCGACGAGAAAAGCGAACGACGACGGACAACAAACACACAGACCCAATGAATCTCTGTTTCTCATGTTCATGGGAGCTTTACTTCCAACATTTCACTTCGTTGTCCACCGCCTTGCCACTTTCCCCTAGATACTGCACTGCACGCCCTTGGTGGATTCATTGTAGCGAGCACTGAAGAACTGGTGAGATTCGAAGCGTTACACTGATAAGAAGGCACGTGAAAAGGTTTTGTTACATTTACATGTAGGTTGGACGATCAGTGGGAGAGGAGAGATCTCATTATTGCTGCATCATCTCACCCTCGATTCAGATTCACATGGTAGGAAGGAACACAAAAGGAGACGGTAACTGAGGCCCTGCTCCAGGAGTACAGATTATTGGAACAAGAGCAAGAGGTGCCCACATCATATGTAATGGCGTCGACGTCGATCACGACGGTGATGACTTCTTCTATATTCACCCGGAATCTGCAGGAACCGAAGACTTCGACAGGTGGAGGGAAGGGAGCCTCAGTGCCCTAACTGCCCTCAGTAATTTTCCAATCCATAGAAAAATATTTCTCAAGTATAACACTCGTATCCCTTCTAGTGCCCCGGTTGAGCGGCTGTTTAGCGTGGGCAGAGATGTTTTCGCAATTAAACGAGGTAAACACAGTAATGTAAACTTCGAACACCAGTTGCTGCTCAAGTGTAATATGTATAAATAGCACATTGTACATAACTTCCATGTTTGCAATAAAGCCTGTTGATGTCATGTCTTTGTTTTGAAAATCCGCTACGTAATGAACTAGTAACTGTAACTTAACTACTTACTTTTTTCGTGGAATAACTGTGGTAACGTTTTTGCTCGAGTTACTGTAACTGTAACTTAGTTAGTTTTCAAAGTAACTTTTCCCAAGACTGGTCCACACTCTACGAAGGCTGACTCCAGACTGAAGGGAAACGCGCTCTAGGTGTGCTCCTCATAGACATGCATCCCGTGAGCTGTGACATCGCAAAACATCTGCCCTGTGACATTTATACCTACACTCTAAATCTTTTCACACCTTTAAAGGTGTAATAACGTGCATGGCGCACGCCTTTTTAGGTGTAATTTTGGTGACATCATAATGGAGCACGGTTTTGCACAAATTTTCTTTACTCGAGTGTTGTCTGTCCTCCAAAAATTCAGTCTTGCAACATCTCAACATTGTTCAACAGTATTGTAGACCCTTGCCCGTGCTCGATTATCGGTAGCGATGCATATATGCATTAGCTCGTACCTACGATATTCGAGGCATCATGAAAGCAAGATTTGCACTGACACTTGATCTTTAGTAATGCTTTCCGAATTTTGTAAAATATCATCCTGGAGATACAAAGTTACGCAACCAGCTTGAATGTGCATAGCGCACACCTTTAAAGGTGTGAAAAGGTTTACAGTGTATAGGTGAGCGAGCGCAAGTAGGAGTGAGACTGAGATTCAAAGAGGAAAATCGGAGCGGGAACACTTGTGTCGAGGGCAAGGGCACTGCCTCACAGAATAACATGAACTATAGAGTGAAACGTGAATAACATTACAGCCTCAGCATGACACCTATAGATAATAGCTTTCACGACACCCCGCATGCAAATTGCCGGGAGGTGGTGGCCACCACCACCATAAAAGCGGACCGCCTTCCGGTTAATCGGACTCTCACTTCTTTGTGTAGATGCACTCACGAACCAGCAGAAATCCAATCTACGATTGTTGTGGTGGCCGCTCATAATGTTGAGCACGGAGATACCAAAATCGGGAGATGATACATGTTTCCGTGTAGGTTATATTAAATGTTCCTGTCAGCTCACTGCTTCGTGGGATATATATTTTGCATTGCGCCACGCTGTACCGCTCGCTGTCGAAATATCGAGGTGCATTGAACTCCGGCTTCTTACCTCTGACATTCATGAGCCTACCAGTATGTGCACCTCATAGCTGTTTCCCGAGGGGACAGGAAGCATGAAGCTGCGAAAACGAATGGTTGTATCTGTTTTTTTTTTGTTTTTTTTAGTTGTCGGGATCTGAGCGCCTTTACTAATCTAATGTGGCATTTCAAAAGTAGTCTGTTCTACAAGCACGTCTCTTTTAGTGTAGTCCCGTAGCCTTTGCAAAAAAAAAGGAGAAAAAGAAAACATTGGCGTGACTACGCCCAACGCCGGTGTAACTCGATCCACACTCGAAACCCTGAGATTGAAGAACACAGGAGACAAAAGACGACACATCAGGAATCTCAAGCGCAGCAAAAAGCTCCAGTTGCTAACTGCCTTTAAAATGGCAGACTTTTTTACCTTTGGCTGTGATCCTTTGTCACCCTTATTATACATGCTTCGGCTGTAGGTAGTAGTTGGTGCCTGAAGAAAAGTTACGAAAGTTGTCGCGCTCACCATAAGCACAAAAGTTCGCACGTACATACTACAGTCAAAAAGTAATGGTGAAAAAAATTATTGAACGGAGAAGGAGGGTACGCGCGAGCTGGTCTAAATTCGATGTAGCTCATTTCCTTGAGCCTGAAGGGGAACGCGCACACACATAAAAACAGACCGGAGGACTCGTGTCTCGAGTCGTCCGGTCTGTTTTTATGCGTGTGTGAGTGTGTTCTAAACGCTCATTCTCAAGGAAATGATACCCACATTGGGGAAAAAAAGGACTTGCCGGTTGTCATTGAACCGGCATGAAAACAACAGAATGACAAAAAGCCGGTCGTCATTCTGTAAGCATTTTGGTTCTGCAGAATTGTTCCACAATGTAGAGACGAAGATGACATAATGTATCACGACAACAGGAAGATTGTCCGGAGGATGGGGCCCGTAAACGATGATTATCCAAGGCTACAAACCGTTGACCTGAAGACATTTGGTTGTGGGTGCCCTAACTACGGCAACTGGCTCGTCGAAGGGAACTGACGTTCCACGTGCCGATTGAGTGCGTCACCCTTCATAGTGGGCGTTGGAATTCTTTTAACTCTCCAGTCCCTAACTCTCTTTCTACCAAGTGCCAACACCGAACACACACTCGTTTCTTTGCAAAAAGTAATGAGTAATGTCATTACAATTACTGCCTAAACATAATAAATTACACTACAATTTACATAATGTCAAAATTAATGCATTACATTACAAATTACAACAGAAAAGTAATTCATTACTGGAATTTCATTACGGTAAGGACATTACTACCGAGGCGACACCCACAACTTTTTTTTTTACCTGTGCACCAATACCCACCCACCCACCCGCAAGGGGTGTGTGTGTGGGGGGGGGGAGGGGCTTTTGCTATTTCAGCATTAGACACATGCGGTTAATGACACGTTAAGCTGCTATGACGTAACTGCAAAAATGACTCCCCCAAAATTTTGCACCCCCCCCCCCCGTGCTTGGGGTTCCGTACTGCTTGTACTGCCCGTACTGCTTGTACTGATAGCGGGACAACCACTTGCTTTGTGTGACAAGTAAATGAGTGCCACTACCTATATGTCAAATGCATTAGGCAATATTGTGCACCGCTGCTCCGCATTGTGGACAATCCTGGTACGTTTCTACGTACTCTGGCAGCGTTTATCTGTCATCAAGGTAGAACCGCTTGGTTGTATACGAATCTATTTCATACTGCTTTTGCGATATTTTTTTTTTTTCACACCGCTACGAATCGCTGTGCAGGGAGTACGTGTTGTACCGTTCAGTTTATCTTTTTTTTTCTCTCTCTCTCTCTCGCTTTCAAAATTCGCGTAGTCGTTTTTCGTGAAATCCTATTTAACAATGAGTCAGCATAAATAACTGCAGCACTTCTTAACACTGGTAAAGGGTGCGCTCTTCACATGTCTAATTGCTGGTTGCCACATGCAAGCCTTCAACCGGTACATGGCGATTGAAGGGTTTCTGACATTTACACCTTATGCGTCATTGGAGTTTGAGTTGAGTTTGGGTTTGAATGTAAAAAAAAGAGGACAAATTGAATTCGTCACCAGATGAATTCTGCTACTCCCACAATGAACTTCATTGGAATACTTTCACTGCCAGCAACTCATGCAAAATCAGCGAAGCACATCGTTCTCGCTTCGTTTTAATGAGTCTCTAAGTCTGTCAGTACGTTGCTCGTTTTGTTACTCTCATCATTGCAATTGCTTCGATGCCCAGCGAACGTACTTCAGTCCTTAATCCCAATCGCTGCCATCCAATTTATCCCCTGTTCGCTTGCATTTTTTTTTCTGATTATTCGTTCCCTTTTCCCCCGATCAGCCAGTCTTTCGCCCTTTTCCTCCACGCTGTCCTTTTTGCTGCGCATGCGCTAACCCCACTACGGGCTGCAGTCCCCCTTGCGGAATATAGCGCAACTTCCTCCCCTCTCTTCACTGCGGAGACCGGCGTAAACAAAACACTCCTTCTGTCCTGAGCACGTGTGCTCCACACTGGCGACGCTGCGCTTGTGCGAGGAACGCGGACGATCCAAACAAATCACTGCTCTTCTTTCTCCCCCCCTCCCTTCTTGCGCCGTTCAAACCGAAACCGAAAGTGAAATGCTGCCTGAACGGAGCCAAATTCCTCCTCGCCTGCGGTGTAAAGCCGGTCAGATAAACGCTTCAGCGTAGCACACGAAGGGCAATAACGGGCAGACGGCCTTTTCGAGCGGACGCTCTTCTCACCAGCTCCCGTCGTCTGCTTTGCAGCAGCGTGTTCGCGTTTTGTCTTTCAGCTTTCTGCCTGTGTCCTCCAGGAATCGATTTCCAGCCCAGGGTCATGTGCGCTGTAGATCGTTCGTCGGATTGTTAGATGGTGCAGTGCGTGTTGAATATACTATCTTGCTCGAGCTGAAGACAGTGCTGTCATCTACGCTTCAAGAAAGTGATTGCTTCAGTCGACATTTCTTCGCGGAGTGGATATATCGCCCTTCTGCTGTTCCCCTGGGCACTGGTGACCTTTCTAAAGTGCGCACAAATAGACTTCTTACGTGTGCACGCGGTTTCATAAGAGTCTATCACTTTGAACGGAGCAGCTCGTTTTGTGTGAACGGGTAACTTTGTTTTTCGCTGTGCTTGAAATCGATTTCCAGACTCGTTGTGGTCCAAGCAGTGGATATGCAATTGAGCTCGTGATTTCACACTGTAGGAAAGGATTGAAGAATCGCGCAAAGGCGCTAGTATACAACTGGGTGTCAACGTTCAATGTGGAAAAGAATTGGATTTCGTCGTGTTTGACCATGTTTAAACACCAGGTTAGTCACCGACTTATTGTTATGCATGCAATACGTTTTTACTTCATCACGAAAAAAGGTTGCAGTTTTTGCCCTCTTTTATGAATAGATGTATATCCGATGCACATCTATGCGCGGGCCATTACATTTCAATGTAATGGCCCGCGCACAAGATTTCTTGAGTTGTCTTAGTAATGAATGAGTTGCGCAAGCAATCAAGTGTCACATATCGTTACAATTCATTTCTGAATGCTTCTAACGATGTGCTCATTTTCAGTCTCACTTTAATGTTGAAGACGAATTCGTGCTCTGGACTTCTCTGTCTTCATGCGTGAACGACACGCTAATTAGATATAAAGTACATATCACTCTTAGGCCTCCGTGAGGATGCCTAGTCATGTCGAGATTCCAATATGATTCCAATCCCAATTTCATCAACGTCGCCATCATTCCATACATATTCATGAATGGACGTAGAGACGCTATACTCTCTCTATTGGCATTGCTCTCAAGATGATTTTATCGCCTCAGGGATCATTCTCGTTGAAAAGTCGATGACATTGAAGCCTCTGGAGACAACTTGAAGTGCAGCACAAACGTAGTGGCGAATATTTCTGACGTTTTGAGGCTGCGAAGTGCGCTGTTGAATTTCAGACTGCAGGGGTACGTGGACAACAATAGACCCTTTCATTTAGTTAATGGGTTGCTAAAGCAGAAAGCAACGCAGCAAGAGAAAAAAATGTCGGTGAAGTCAGAATAATAATCATGGTATCGGGTTTGTTTGCGCAGTGTGGCGACATGTTGCACGTGCCGCAGGTATAGGGTAGTCAGAGCACCAAATAGCACAGTCAACGGGTTCGTCGTATCAAAGAGAATGTAGAACACTGTGGAAGATATGATAATAGGAATCAGTCAGCGACACTTTTGTCCCCTGCGTCAAACGAAAACCGTCGAAAACTACCGGAACTTTGTTTCAGCGGCCAAAACAGTGGCTATTGACAATCACTTTCCGTAAAAGCAAAGTGCCAGCAGATAATGAGATAAGATTTGCTGAGCTCAGCCATGCAACCTCGCCAACAAATCAATGGCAGTAACATAACGCTTGCTTAACAGCAGTATTGTAAAGAAGGGCAGTGCGAGGGGGTGGCCCGAGAACCCGACCAGTGCCCCAATCTTGAACTTTCATGTAGTGATCGTTATCGTTATATTTAAAGTTCGCGCGCTCCAGAGCCGTCTTGGTAGGTTCGCACAAGACCTCGTGGCAAATCTGGTGATGGTGGTGCTAATGGAAGAGCTCGCCGTTGTTGGCCTCACAGAGGGGGGCAACATCACGGCTAACGCTTTGGGGGAATGCGCGTCCTAGGTCGACTTCCAAAGGAACTGCGCCGACATATGTCTGAAAGCGTGTAAGGAAAACCCAGTGATGCATTTAACGCCCGTTATGGAATAACGACCAGCAAGGCTGTTTAGACACCCAGTGACATCATGACTCATCATTTAATTGTTGTCCTGTGTCCAGCTGAAAAAAAATCTCCAACGACTAGGGGTTACATCTGCGTTCCCCGCTCCATTGTTCGCTTATCTTCATACTGCATTCCCTTCGCTTGCGACAGATAACAGGGTCGAAGGTGTGATAAATATAATGTTCATCTGCTAGCACTCCCTCGAAATGAAAAAATATGACACATAGACATGGTATACAAGACGACCTTACCCAAATACGTTTCCCTACCACCTGCGGTAGGGAAACTAAAATGTACTAAGGGGCACTAAAGTGCAAAAATGTCATATGTGATATCATAAGGCTCATCCAGCACGTTTTGTGTGGAGCCGGTGACTTTCGATTCCTGGCAGAACGGAAACTTATAGCTTGCGACAGCGATGTCAGTTGATAACGCAGTTGCGATAGGAATCTCCTTAAAATCATGGCACAGCCCTGTACTCTCCGTCAAAACGTAGATAAATTGATGTCTGGCGCGGCGCCCAGGTTCGGAATCCTACATCGAACAGCAAGCCTGTCCCTTGTGAAGTGCAAATCATGAAGCATTGACGCTGCCTGTCATATTAGGCCCTAATATCTCCTACCCGATTTACTTCTTGTCCTTCAACTTAATAGTCGGGATGTCCCGTTTATGCATTCACGTAAAATCCAAGCTTTCTTTGGACAGAACCGTTTCATCATCTCTCATCTACCAACGAGTATAATAGTAAACACTTTCCCCCGCACAAAACATACCAACTGTTATCACGTCTCAATAAACACGAGCACACATATCACGACACGGTAGCCCTAGCCGTCTCACAAAACGGGGCCGACCCATTGTTGTGCGATCCCTTTTACAAATTCACGAAACCAAGCGCGTGACCTCAGGAGCCTTGATTGGATAACAGACTGCATTTCTTGCACCTGCATCCTCTTGCTCAACAACGGTTTTTTTCTGTTGTAGAGGACGAGGCGAGGTGCTACTGCTGTCTCATGACCTGGCATAATCCCACACCAGCTGCAGGTGTTGAGATAACGGCCACGAACAATGCATTCTATTCCCGCTTTTCCTTACCGCTGCCCGATGTTAGCATTCTGCTAAGCCTCCCTTTAGGCAGAGCCCCGTGTCTGCCGCCCGTAGAAAGGCTGTCAACCGTAATGATGGAGTGGGTTGTCGTCTGCGGACGAGCCGGATAGTTCGCGCCGCGATTTGATGTGCAAGTGGTTCTTGTGGTGGTCGTGTCGTTGAATTCGTTTATTACTGCGCGTTCTTTAACGTAGATGAGGACAAAACTGTATAGCTTTGACGGGTAGATAGCTTTTAACTACCACACACTCTCTCTCTCACATCATCATCATCTCTCACATACTCACCGTAGTTTTGGCGCTCTATGGCCTTTGTTGTCTTTGTGCCATTAAACCCATAATCTCTCTCTCTCTCTCTCTTTGACGGGTACTGGTGTTTCGATCCTTTATTGTTACAGTTACCTCTAAGGTGTTTGGGGGCTCCAGTTGTGCTGCATTTCGAATTTGACTGCTTTAAGTGAGAGAGTGGTGATATCACGTGAAAAGCGACTCTACGCCGTAGCTGTATCACCAGAATTATTATACACGACATTTTTATTGGAGTCTTTCTGTGTCGTTGACAGCGCACGAAAAAAAAAAAACGGTATTTTGGAATTTCCTATTTCCTTTATGCTAGCATCTGACATATTTGCGGCATGTAGTGCAGTCCAACACCAGACGATAAGAAATCAGGGTTTCTTCACATGACGTCATCCGCAGGAGACCGCCACTGTGGCTAGCAGGCAGACGTGCTGCATTCGGCCGCCATATTGTAGGTCCCATGCAAGCCCTTACCCATATCGTATACCCACCGCATATTTCGTGTTCCAAAGTTATTGTGCTGTGTGGCAGCAAACGAAGGCGGGAACATTACTTTGAGGGATCTACAGTCTGGCGGCGAGGTGACATCAGTGAATAAACCCTATTCTGACTTATATTCACTTAGAAGGCGAGATGCTAATGTGTAAGCCACAAATAATACATCACGCCTTGTGAAACAGCATTCCCTATGATAGTGAAAATGAGGTACATGAAAAAAAGAAAAAGCAACGCTGTATGTCCCGGGGGGGGGGGATTTATTGGCAGAAAGAAAGAAGAAAAGTGGGAAAGAGGGGCCTTCTCCACGGCTGGCATGCTTTGCTTTCATAATCGTGATAACCTTGAGGTTAGTGTTGCGCTTGTTAGTTTGTCTTTCCAGCCCTTGAAAGTGTTAATTTTTCCATTGTGGTGACTGGTGGACGTGTTCATGTTGCCCCTTACAGTTGTCAGCCTCAGCTATATTGCTTCGACATGCGCCTTTTGCGGGACAGTCTACGAAATTTGCATTCTCACATGCAAGGAACTGATACAGCACTCGAACGATTGACTAGCGCAAGTTAGTACAGAAAATTGCACGAAGTCTACAGCAAAATTTTAGCTGTCCGTTACGCGTGGATGAAGTCATCAAGCATAGTCATACAGAAACATGGCATGACTCCTTTGTTTCAAATAAGTGCGCTACCATAATGGTCCACGGCTGCACTTCGATGCAGAATTGCGAAGTTGTCACTCTGGGACTACTGTGGCTATTTTTCACCCGAGGGGTTCGGAATTCATATCCATTGCTCTGCAGGGATAGAGTGACTCGTGAGCAACTCGGAGTTCAATAACAAAACGCAAACATCGTGGAGTTTGCGCGCTAATTTGAAATCAAGAACAGGTGGGACAGGACGTATCCAACGTTGACATGAGGACACCCATTAGGTTTCTGGGTTGTCATTTTATATCCATTTTGTATATTGTTTTGTCTGCGACACTGAACTTGCTGCCTAGTGCGTAATATAACGCCCTTGGGCGAAATGGAAGACGTGATCTGAGGCCAAACAAATGCAATGTCTCGTTGTAAAGTGAGACGCCCGAAAGCGGACGGCAGAGTAGGTGGGAGGATCGGGTTCAGATTTCCCGCGGGGCTCTGGGAACTCGTTTAGACTGATGGAAAGTGTTGACTTCTCAAGTATTTGTTTATAGAGAACTCATACTCAAAGCAATCTGGACAGGCTCTTTTCTGGCTCGTCAGTTGCTGTCAACTGGGCGAAGGTTAATGGGCGAATAAATACCGCGTAATATCGCACAACAAAGGGAGAATCGTTCCACCAAGAGCATAGGCTCTCGATATTTGACGTGCCTTACGCACTGAAATCCGACTCTTTCGTGAATGATGGCATGTTTCTTCCTCCGCGGAGATGAAACCAAGAGTTCGGTTCTCTTAGAAACGATCACTTGCTCCAGATGACCTTTCTTTTTTTTTTTCGTCCGTCCACACGACACTCCGAAAGTTGAAACCAACAACAACAACAAATAAGTTAATGATAATGAATGGGGAAATTCGCCACGTACGGTGCGGCCCACTATCCCAAGGCACAATGGGGCAGGATGAGATGTGTCCTGATGAGGAGGTGATGAACGATGCTAAATAGCGTCGATAGTCAGTGGAGTCAGTAAGACATCAGAACGGTAGGCAAAACCACAGCACACAAAAACACACACACAGCACACAGGTACGCAGGCAGATCATAGGGTAGAGAGGAGACCAGTGTCCCGGAGAAAAATCTTGAAATACTCAAAAGCTTGGTGATGGTCAATCTGGTTAGACCAAGGGCCGAGAATGGTTGCCAATGTGAATGGTGCGGCCGTGATCGACTGCAGGCGACATTGTAGATCTGCTCTTTGGGAAGTGTAAAGATGGCAGTCGAGGAGCTCATGCTTGGTATCCGCCAAAACAGCACAGCGAGAGCAGAGCATCGAGTCGGAGCGGCCGGTCAGTTGAAAGCAAAGTGTCAAGGACAGATGGTACAAGTCAGAAAAACCACCAACTCTTCCCGAAGAAAGTAAAACGGAAACGTTGTTTGTTTCTTAGGGTAGGGCAGTCATACCCATATTTTTTATTACAATACAAACCTGAATTCATTGTTAGAACACAAATAAGTAATATTTAGATTCTCAGGTATTATAATACATATTACTAATACTTCTGTGAAGTACGCGAGTAATACCAGTTATACACTTATACTCAACCCGCGTGCAACCAAAAAAGACGTACAGAAACGATTTTTGTGCAACCTGAGACAGTCATAGTCCAATAACGTTTTATTTTAGGGAAAAATAATAGGTGCCTTGCGTGTAACCAAAAGTTTCTAGGACGCGGCCTTGGGAAAATTCACAATAAAGTTCGGCGATTACATTCGGTACGTGGGATTTTCGACCTCTCCTGAGTATTATAATGCATCCAATGCTTGAAGTTTGTACGTTAAAATACAGATACAAATCGCTCATAGAATGAATTTTGTAAAACAAATACTGAAAAGTATCAGTGAAATAGCTTGAATACAAAAGTGTTGCTATTAGAGCCCACCCCTGGTATTCGTATTTATGGCCCTGACAGGAGAGGAGTCACTTATTCCAGCGAATCGTCGTCTCTTTATGTGTACCTATATTGTTGTGAAACTTGTTTATTTGCGTGTTTTTTGCATTATATTGTCCGTGTCTTGGTACATTATAGCGTTAGACATACACGCTTCAAGCAGGTGCTCATTCTTTTGTGTTTCATTGGAAAAAAAAATCATCATGTAATCAACAGTTCTGCCTCTTTTAGAATGCAGACAAAGAGATCAGCGCAGAAACAATTTGCATGTAGGTGACCTCTTCAACATTTTCTTACAGAAGAAGCTGTCTTGTCTTACGAATATTCTAATTGGCTCGTCACGTCTTCTGAGTCGTCACTGTACCCGTCTGCTGAAATACACGCTGTTGCCTTTGGTTCTACGTGACCTATAAAATAAGAAAGATTACACGTGAGCGAAAAATAATTTCAAAGATAAGATTCCACCCTTGCAGTCCAGGTGTGTATCTCACCACTCTTTATTATACATGAGGACCACCGAGCTCCGTGCATTGAATGTGTAAGCAACTATTCACCAATTGTTCGTTTCGTTTCGCGGTAACTGTCGTCATAGTAGCTGAAGATTTTTGCAAACACTACCGAGCATCCTTCGTGCGCTATGTCTGGAACGTGCCATTTTGCCACAAGACAGGAAATAGTGCGCATGAGAAACGTAGGCGGAAACATCATGGTATGCACTGCCACTCAGCTGTACAATTGATTTCAGCGATCTTGGGGTGGGAGACCTGCACCACATTCTCTAGGTATGTGAGCAATATGAAAGAGGACGCGCCTTCTCATAGAAAATAGACAGTTTTAAGAAACTGTGGGCGTGCTATACGTTTTCCTTTCCTTTTATATTTCCGGTTCCCGTAACGTAGCGGCAAAAAAATATTTTTTTTTAATAACCACGTTCCCTTACGCCCTGCGACTCCGTATCACCAACGGCAGCGCCATCTGGTAATAGCAAAAACTACTATTTCGGACTTACAGATACAGTGATCGACGGCCATTTGGCAGCGTTTTCAAAAGGATTTTCACGCAACACGTCATTCCATACATATTCATGAATGGACATAGAGACGCTATACTCTCTCTATTGGCATTGCTCTCAAGATGATTTTATCGCCTCAGGGACCATTCTCGTTGAAAAGTCGATGACATTGAAGCCTCTGGAGACAACTTGAAGTACAGCACAAACGTAGTGGCGAATATTTCTGACGTTTTGAGGCTGCGAAGTGCGCTGTTTAATTTAAGACTGCAGGGGTACGTGGACAACAATAGACCCTTTCATTTAGTTAATGGGTTGCTAAAGCAGAAAGCAACGCAGCAAGAGAAAAAAATGTCGGTGAGGTCAGAATAATAATAACACATGCTCTTGAGAAAAACCGAAACTGTGATGCTTTGACAGTTCCTGTAAAAACTAGCGCAACTGCGAAATGTCTTCTTCACCGCGTCGATATTTTATGTGTAGAGCCCTTGAGCGAGGTTGATTAAACACGCGAAATCAAATAAATTGTGTTTTTTCGTTTCTTGTGGAATTTTAAATTCAACTAGTCTAGCTAAATATTAATCATAATGGGTTGAATTTTACATCACGTTGATGAACGCTCAGGAGGAAAGAATTATTAATACAGTGTCCGACCGCTGTGCCGCTGCTCGTGACCTTGCGTCACTCATGACGTCAACCCCACTAGTCTCACTGTTATTGGTATCTTTCTTTTATTTACGTCCTTAAAGGTCAGCTATGCCGATATCCCAAATAGTCCAAACGGTCGTGATATTCTGAAAGCCCGCATCCAACTCTCCCCAAAATGCACCTTCATTCTCCAAGTTCGTTAGAGTACCATGTGAAAAGAATAGACAATTCATTCCAAAACAGACATAGGCGCAGGCATGTTTATGACGTAGATGCACCCGGGCAACGGGCATTGTGACGTGTACGCGCCTTCGTACTTGTCAATGGACTCCAGCTACGGCTTTTCGTAGCTTCACGTATCTGTGCTTGAAGATGGCGGACAGCCGCTTTCCACTGGTTCCACGATGAGTAAACAGTGTAATAGCTGCGAACTCCTTCGTGAACGAAGCTCTGCGCGATCTTCATAACGAACCCTGAGACTGGGGAAATAACGTTATGAAGATCAATTATCACCAGCTCGCCTGCTTTCTTGCCGCTCTCTGTGCGATGTTTTGACTGGAATTCGTCGTTTGTTTTGTGAGCCCGAACAATTTGTATCAAGTCGCGTCTGCGTTAGCCCCTTGACAGCGCTTGCCCATTTTAGGGTCAGTTGTTTTAGGAAATAGACCGACGTTCCGACAGTCGTTTTAGTAAGAAAATGCCGACAACGTTTTACTTATACAGGAAATAAAGCATGCTATGTATTTAAGAAACCGCATAATGCTATGGGACGGGTTTTACGTACGATTTATCAATGTGGAACACCGTCGACGATGTTATGGAACGACGAGCGACGTAAAACAAAACGCCAACCACATTTTAAACTTTTTGTGGGATTCTGTGCGTTTTTCAGAAGCTTTTTTTTTCAATCACACACTGCCATGTCATGCTGCGTCGTGTAGCACGCTACAAACTACTGCATTTCATGTCTAGCATCTGGATTTTGATTTTAATGAGCACCGTATAGCACAAAAACATGCACACAAAGGCTCCAGAAGGTTGCGCACCATGCAGACGCAAAAGAAATACCAGAGCACATATTGCCACTTAGGAATGTTGTTTCGGAGGTCTGAATAGTTAGGGCATAGCATAGGCCCTAGAGAGCAAATCAGTGAGTGCACCTTATCCCTCTGTAGAGTGCTATTTCAACTCACAACTCAGCCCATGGGGTGTAAAAGTGTTAGAAGCAATTTATGTGACTGTCGTCATGGGTGGCATCACTGGTCAGCCTCTGAATTAATTCCGTACTCAGGAATTATTGCACAAAGCACTTTGTATTTAATACTTATCATGTAGGACATGAGAAGATTGTAGATTTGTAAGATTTGTAAGATGCAACCATGTCTGCAGCATTCACGAATGACTTTACGTTTACAGTTAGAGACACGTTACCAAGCAATTCACAAAGGCCAGTCTTACAGGGCCCGTGTAACTAGAGTATTCATGGAAGTTATGCTTTAGCATAACCATCGCACATTAAGTACAATTATATATGCGTGGACGTCTAATATCCAGTGCATCATCTAATCTTCTGAACCATGTGTGAGACTGCATACGAAATTAATTTTTATGCACATGCTGTACCTTCCTAGTCATACATGTGCACATGAATAACAGTAAATATATGTGAAGTGGCGAAAAGCAATGCTAGAATCTACCATCATTGTGCCCCTACAACCCCTTGCCTTGCAACTTATGTCTTGTGAAAAGAGAATATATCACTATAGAAAAGACTACACTTGTGTATTGTTTGGCAAGTAAATAAATCACTTTATTTACATTTTCCATCAGTCAGCACTGTTAGGACCTGGTGCAAATATAAATGTCAACAAGGAATGCAGTTACAAACTATTCCTATATATTCAAATGCAGATATGACAATTCTCTTTTTGTACCTCAGCACAGTACAGCTTCAAAATTAACGAGCTGTACAGGATCAGCTGTACACGATTAAGATATCTCAAGAGGGGAATCATATAAAGCTCCAGTTGCAGTCCAGGCTGGACAATAAAAGCTCCAAAAGACAAAATAGTTCCAGAAAAATCTGAGTAATTGGTTGCCATTGTGATCTGTACTACTGTGTACAGTTCATGAACGGAACATGTTACATCATTGCATTGCCTCCGTGTGAGCACTAGAACAGACAGCTTTCCAGGTCGCTGTTTGCGTGTTTTTCTATGTTTTCTCTCTCTCTTTTTTTTTTTTGCAATAGCAAACATGGCCATAGTGAAACACAGGTAGCCAAGGACAGGATGAGACAGCTACAACACAACCGGTAGCTCTAAACTGTTATGTTTATTAGCAGACTCTGGAATATACACACACATACTGCTAAACAAATGAAAATTTAACCAACAGAATCACAGACAAGAAAACAGGGTTATATACCTTCCCCCTCTCCTCATTCTATTTCACAGGCAGCCGTAGTCTCTCGCTGAGTGTGCCCATGCGTCGCCTTTGAGATAATGTATCTCGGACAGAAGTAAATCCAACAGCGAACTGCTTACGCATGCATGTGTCTTGGATTTCTCTAACCACTTGTTGTTTATACACAGCCTTGATCTCTGTGTTTTGGAAATTTAGGCAGATCCAGTGCCCTACAATGCGTTGCCGAGTTTCTCGAGGGCATCAAAAGTCTGTCCTTGGCTGCCTGTGTTTCACTATGGCTCTCAGATACAAACTACCCCATTTCAACACAGGAGGAAACATAGATTTGTAAATAGCATCTGTTGATTGCGCTGTACGTACCCCCCCCCCCCCCAGTGGATACCACATCTAGTGTGACGTCAGTAACACAAGAAAGCTAGATTTGAAACCACTCTTAATTTGTTGTAGTAGTTTTTATATGAAGCTACGCAAGTCCTGTCCACCAAATAATTTAAACCACATATGTTTCACCTGCCAGCATGATAATCCCCTGAAAAGCAATTCTCAATTAGCTGGAACTACCGGTCTAAAGCCTATCCCTAACATGTGTAGCATCCGGGAGGAAAACCAAGGGCATGGTGGAAAGGCAAACACACACAGGCTATGTTCTGACTGTAACAGCTGCTCTGGCTATCAACATATTCCAAATTAATACAACATGGCTTGACATAAGCTAGTGAAAGCTAAGAAATAAAATAAGTAGTTAAACGTACAATACATAAACACTTGTTATAACATGACAGTTTCCTTTCTGGATTTATATGCTGCCGGCCATTCCTCCCACTTTAAGGAATTACTGAACTGTATTACTACATTGCGTACCATTACACGATCCTTTGACAGAACTTGAACAGGATTATATAGCACAGAATAAAAGTACAGTGAATATAATTCGTGGCTTTCCGTTCACGCTTCATGGCCACAGCAGCAGTGCAGGAAGGCCACTGCTAAGTTGTGCTGAGAAACACCACTTTCTGTTTGCCGTGCCTAAATTAAATGTACCTGACCTGATCCAAAGTAACTGTTCTGAGTCTGGAACATACAAAATGCAAAACACAACACAAGCCACAACATTAACGGATAGGCAAATGACCTGTGGCGAGCTCCACCTTGCGACAAAGTAAGATGTAATTAACGAAAAGTCAGTGAGTGCCTGAAATGTCACATTCCTGACTGATAGCAGGAGGGTCCATGTTCAATTCCTGGTGCTAGCATGGACTGTCTTTTTCATGAATTATTTGTTGGAGTTTCCATGTGCCTGAGAACATGAACGACTCATCAACCACTGAATTCTCATGAGGTGATGAGGGGTTGTCATCGCAAAGATACTCCCATTCTTGCATGTGTCCTTAGGGTTGCTCACCACTGCGTGAAAAAAAAAAAGAATTTAATGACAAGAAATACATAGTCATGTTTACGTTATAATGATATTGCGTAACAGTGAGAAGACTGTCAAAGAGCATCTAAATTTTAATGAGACGAGACTTTCACGCAGAAGGTTGCACTTCTTCAGGTCTAATGTCAATTTACAAAAAGAAAAAAAAATATAACACATGTTGTAAGATAGAGAGCAAGAAGAGCTAGGGTTGGTACAAACACACAAATAAAAATATAAACATATCTAATGAAATAAAAAGGGTGGTACAACCCCGTCAGTTCCGAACAGACAAGGGATGAGTTGTGTAGCATAATACATGAATGACCACGGTGGCCAGGTCAGTGTTTGGCACGAAAGGCATTCACAGGAGACACATTCAGGGAAATAGTGCTAGTGCTTCGTCAACTTCTCCATTGCCGTCTTGAAACTGATGGGGTCGTACCCCCTTTTTAATATATATGTTTGTGTATTTATTTTTATGTTTGTACCAACCCTCGCTCTCTACCTTACAACATATCCTATATAATAGGGGATTTTGTAACTTCATATTAGACCTGAAGGAGTGCAGCCTTCTGCACGAAAGTCTCGTCTCATTAAAATTTAGATAATCTCAACCCTCTGCTTTCTGTTGTGAATCATCTCTATTAATTGCGGGATACTTGCACATTGCTCTTCCGCGTGCAATGATTTTGCAGTAAGATTATGAACTTTGGATAAAAGACTACACAGCACTGCTCAGGTATATTTGCCTAGTGAACAGCGCCCACTAAAAATATATGAATGTGGCATTTCCCATAGTAATATACCAAGTGCAACACAAGTACTGTAGAATGCAGGTATTTTCGCTTACATGCCTATCCAGTACCACTATCCAGTGTGAAGTTGTAACAAATAATGAGTTCCCATTATTCTTGACCATCAGAACACAGACAGTGAATTAAAAAAAGTATACAATGTCAAGGTGAATTCTGGGCTATTCTTCAATCAAACATTCACAGATAGTAAAGGCACCTTCCTCAATCGACGTTAATGACAGTGAAAATTCTAAAACGTTATCAGAGATGACATCAGCTTCTGCGTGGCAGTAAGGATTGTATGTCCAACAGTAACAAAAATGTGCAAAATGCAAATTAACCGAACTAATGTAACTTACCTTCTATAGTGATAGTGAAGCTTGTACCACACCATACACAGGAACCAGTGTTTGGACAGCAAAAGTGCTTGAACTGGGGAGATAGCAGTTAATCGGAATGGCGACTTTTGTTTTCCATCCTGAAAGCCGAGGTTGTAATGTTGCATGAGGGCAGATTTAAGAGTGGTGCCAAGATGTCTGCGTGAGAGCTTTCATGAAAAGTGGAATACAGGTGAATGCTCAAATCATGACATCACATTGTCATATCTGTTGGCGGCAGCTGGACTGCAACTAACGTGTCAGCAATTTCTTCATGCACCAGATGCAATCCAGACCCTGCCTTCAGCGTGCACCTGTGGTAATTCACAAGTTAGATTATCAATACTGATGTGTTGTTAATCGTGGCTATATCAGAGGAAGCGCAGTAGGACAGCTGCACAATCGATACATTAAGCTTCCTATTTTTGTATCTGAATCTCGACTTACTTTTGCTTTAGCTCATATAAGGCAAGGTCAGCACAAGGAAGTGCGCTTTGCAAACGACGTCGTGCCAAGGAAATGTTCACGTGCTTTGTTTCCGGCTTAGCAATAACATAACAGCTGTTCGCCAACGTACGGCGCACAGAGAACGAAACCAAGGAACCCAAGCGGCCAAGCCAAGAGTCCATGCCAAGCATAAGACAGATAAACCTAGAGCAGTGACGTCGGTGCGCCCGTGCACAGGGTTTGCCGACGGCCTGACGGGGGGGGGGGGGGGGGGGGGGTAAACTACAAAAAAATGTTTTCAAAAAATCTACGAACAGTTGGGCCAAGATATTTCGCACACATATTCAGTGTTCGCTAATGAACACACAGCACGAGTATCGCTCAGTTCTGTGGCACTTCAAAGTCGGCATATCTGACCTTTAACGTGTCGCGTTGGCGCGGTCGCTTATGTGCTTTTCTTTTTTTACTCCGAAGTCAGTTTTCATTGGTACGGTTGCTCATCACTCCGTGTGTGAATCGGCGTCAAAGTCATTGCCCCGTGCTGGACAAATACCTTCACGCAAAAACCAAACCCTGTTAGATGTACGCGAATCTTATCCCAATTCATTCTTTTGTCTCTGAACTTGACCCTATTACGAGACCAAAAAGAACGCTTCCTTCGTTCAGCAGCAGTGGTCCGGAAAGCACGCGACGTCAATTAAAGTGCGACGTGTAGCGGCAGCCGCGGGACGACGCGTTCCTTCTCGACCAATTAGCGTCGCCTTAAGCGGAGCCAATTAGACGCTATTACACGCGCCGTGTTTGTGCGGTCGTTTCTGTTTGCGGAATGCGTCCAGCGCGCGCCAGCCCGCATCCCTTCTGCTATTGGTCAAGGTCGGCCATTATGTGGTGACGTAAGAGCGCCAAAGCGTCGTAAACTCGATGCGGTTCAGCTGCCCATGACAGCTTGACATAATTTGCTTTCGCTTTGCACCTCTTTGGTGAGCCATATGGCGAGCAGAAGATCGCTCTTCTTTTATTTGCGAAAGACCGATTTGCATGTTTATGGGGAACTGGTAACCTTGGGTATGTCGCTTCCGTAATGGAGAGCGATGCCAAATATGCTGCGAGGAAAAAACTTTGCTTACTAGGCAATCTTCTTGTGCAATCTCAACTGTATATTTGACTATGTTTCCTCGTGGCGCTTATGCATTTGTCGATGAAAAACAACTGTTACGGTACGAGCTAACTGTTGTGAAATGGTTAACACTTTTTTAAAGCTTGCTTGAATTAAACGACCAGCTGCAATGAGCATGTGAATTAACTTGCATTGCTTTTAAGAGATGTCCTTTCAAGTCGATAAATACAGACCTATTTTACACATTTATAAGAGGAACTGTGCACTGCTTCATTGGAATATCAGTGTAGTAAATTCCAACTCGAAAAAAAAGTTACTTATTTTTCTAGAGAACACAGTTTCGCTTGCATCATTATTGCAGAGAGCTATTTAGTTGTGTGTTTACGCGGTGAACCGCCCACCTTATAATCATGTAACGTGTGCGTGTGTGTGTTTAGGTCCAATAGGTTTAGGTGTCTTAGGTCCAATATTCGATTGCGTGCAGTGGTTGCGTCACATCTGCTGGTGTAAGTCAGGCTGTTCTTTCTCACGGAGCGACCGCAACGTGGATTTTACATTTTGATGCTCGTGGGGGACGGGCTTTGAAGAACAACGCAAGTAGAAGGAAAATAACGAAATTAAACAAGAATGACCTAACAAATATTGTGCAAAATTTGCACGCAGGGCACGTTGCTTAAAAGCTATATCATCATCAACAACAACTAGACGAAGACGATGAGGTGGGATATTTCACAGACTTTCCTGCTACCATACGAGACATTAGATGAATGATATGACAATGAAGTGAAATGCGTGAAGTACGCGCGGAATAGTTTAGGGGTCCCCGGCTGATTGCGCACGACAGAACAAAAAGCGGTAGAGATGTGGGGAAAACTCGGAGCAAAACCGATGGTCGTCAGGAGCTTAAGGAGCTCCACAGAAAACCCCGACGTATATAGCACGTACCTGACAACGGTATATCATTGCAGCTATATTGAAGGGCTTCACGCTGATACTATTCAACTTAGCATGATGTACCGCTTCCCTGTTTCGTATAACTCACGTTCTACTATAAGCACGTGCTAATAAGCTACATCATTTGCGCTTCGTGCTTTGCGTTATTAATCAGTATTCCCGCTATTATTTGCAGTGCGCCGAGAAGCAGAGAGAAGGATTAACACCCGTAGATTAGCCCCATGCCTACATGCCGCGAGACTAGCAACTTGGTGGATGGTAGTGAATCGGCTTCCCGTAGTTGGCCATGCTCGGGCGCGCAACGTCACGACTAACGCAAGGGGGATAGCAACTAGCAACTTAAACTCGTCTTGCCATCTCCCTGAACAAATTAGCACAGTGTGTTGAATAAGACTGGAACAAAAACGGAGAAAATATTAATGCATATCGAAGCCGTCCATTAAGTTCGGATGGTTGCAGAGACCACCCTACGAGTACCCCCACGGTATAGTAATCAAGTGGTCCAATACATGGCGCGACACTCGCAACTTAAAGTCGTCTTGTCACCACCCTCGCAAATTAGAACAGTGAGCTGAATAAGACTGTAACAAACGCGAGTGGGGAATAATGCATCGCGAAGTCGTCCATTAAGTTCGGATGGCTGCGGAGACCACATGCTGAGCACCCCCATGGTATAAACAAGCGTTTCATTGCAGCGTGGACATTTTCTCCAAACCTGCAAGATTGAAGTTCTCGTCGTAGACGACGCATGCTTCCGGCCAGATGGAAGACGTCGCCACGCAAGCAGCGTCGTATTGCCGTCGTTCCATTTCCACCAGCGAGATTAACGAATGTTTATGCAGATCACGCAACGCGCCCTGCATAGTTAAACACGTGCCTTCCATTGGTGACACAGACGCCGGCTGTCTTCGTTCTCGAACTGCTTTTCTTTTTAAGCTTTGAGCCGAGAGGAAAGTCATACGTCTTCTGTCGTTGCGCGTGGTGGATTGCAGCGGAACGGGCCCAAAGGATTGTAACCTAAACGGCTATCCTCGTGTGTGTGCGCGCATAGGTAGCTTGCATTTATTCCCTTGTTTGCTTCCGGAGTTACAGATGTGCTTTCCTAAATGTGCACATCAAATACACCTCTCCTTGCGACTGCAAAGAAATGTAGTGTTTGCAGATGGTAGTATGCGTATATGCTGTGGTTCTCGTCACCAGTATAATTATTATATGAGCAGGGAGATCTCCATTTTATATATTCAAGTTCGGGCACCCTCGCCATTATTGCCACTCTCTCGGAAGACCGCATAAGACGCGGTGGTGGCTGTGGCGATGGAACTGCTTTCCGTAGTCAGCCACGGCCAGTCTGGCAACGTCATGACGATGGTAGGGAGGGGGGGATTGTACGTCCTGGGCCAACTTCACAGGGAACTGTGCCGACATTTGTCTTAAAGCCCCCCCCCCCTTTCTGAAGAAAACCTAGGGAAAACACCCAAACAGCATAAGTTAAAACAGAACTTCATCACATGACACGCTCCAAGCCAACCACCGTTCCTAATGATATGATTCTCTGGAATGATATCATTGATCACAGTTGAATTCTCTAGAATGGTATCATTGGAAATGGGAGGAGGCGCCTAACTTGGACGCATTATGCATGTCCAAGGTAGGCGCTTCCTCCATTGGCGTGCGTATTTTCAGTTATCCGGACATAAATGGCACGCACATGCACTCTGAAAAGAGAACTTCACCGCAGAGCACGCTTAAGGCCAACCATTGCACAGGATGATACCGTTATTACTCCTGCCTTGTGAAAAGCGCGCGGCGTACGCCTTTTTATGACAACATAACTATATAGGTGTCGCTATACAAAGGCGTACGCTTCTCGTTTTCAACAAATAAGATGAGAGAACTATGCCATTTGGGATGATGGGTGGCCATGAGCTTATTATGCAGGCGGTTAAGTTCTGCTTTTAGAGTGCGACGAGTACACTTCAGATACATAACTTCACGGCATAGCAGACTCATGGGAAACGAACGAGCACTCAGGATGGTATTGTTCTGTCTTCTGATTCATGAAAAATGGATCTGCACGCCTTTTCGTGTAACTCTTTGCATTTTTTCGTTTTTTACTTTTTCACGCAAAGTGCTACAAAGCGCACGTACGGGCATCCTCCTTATGATGTGAGGAGACATAGCGAAATAGTTATGAATCCAAAGGGTGATCTTGAGAGAATGCGGTGAAGTGCTGTTTTTAGAGTGTAGGAACTTCCATGGAACATGTATGATCAGTACAGTAAAGCTTTCCAACCAGATTCCTCAAACAGAACCAAGTACCCCTTCGAATGCCTCCACTGCCCTCATTCCCACAAGAGCAGATCCTCCTCCATAGCTCCTCACCCGGAACCGAAACCTACCCTCAAATGCGAAGGGACAAAAGACGCAACACTCCTCAACCCGTTTGCGTTTCTAAATACACAAACTCGCTACAGATCAGAGGCCTCGACCTTGGACGCATGTCACGACCTTGATGATCGGCCTCGGTTAGTTTCAGTTCAAGACAGCATTACGAGCGTCATTAATTTTGCCTCCAACAAGCATTCTGCTATTGTTTCTTATATTCAGTTTATGATTTATGGGCGAGAGCTAGGTGCTCTATCGCAGCGGGACATCTTTTGCGCTGGTCGCCCCCACAGCAGGCACGTATACAGTACAAGATGCAGATAAAACTTCTTATGCACACTCTTAAGCCACATGTCCCAGTGACCTTGGTGTCAGTGTGTGGGGGTGGGAATACGACATAGATATAGAATGCTGGAGACGCTTTGTGTCTCTCTGCCTCGAATATGTCCTGGGGACTGTTGTCATTGCTGTTTGGATTCGGATAAGCTGAGCAGTTTGAGTGATAGGCGACCTGCCCACGGTGGATCACCGCAATAGTCCAGTCGTGGATGGTGCGACAAGCCCCGGTGAAATGTGTTCTGGGTAAACAAGAATGATGCCAAAATGGACAGCAAGGTGGCACCACAGTGAGAATCTGCAAAAATTTTCAAGATAGAAAAACAAGCAAAAACACGAGTTGAAGAGGTCGTGCCCTCTGATCATCTGGTGTACCTCTTGTGCGCTTTTTGAGGCACGTGAAAGAGAGTACAATGTCATCGCCGCTTAGAACGCGTGCCGATTTCGATGACCATCTACGCAGGGGATGCGGCAAGCGACGGATTATGTCCTTCGGACTTCATCCTATTTTATTAAAGACGAAATTATATTCTAGGAAAATATTACTACATTGCTGCATTGTGTGCTACCTTATGACTACGAATCACGACTAGAACATATACATTAGTTGTACAGCTACTTCCCTTGGCAGTTGGTTTCTTGGTGGCGTGCCAGTGTAGAGCAGTCTATCCCTCCGATTATTCCCAGGCCAACTGGGCGGAGAACCGTGCCGACATTTCCCTTACAACGACTGAGGAAAACTCGGCGAAAATGCGGAGACAGCAGAGCCGGGACGCGAACCCGGGTGACCTCTTTTCATTTTAATTTAATTTTATTTGTATTTATAAAATACTACGAACCCTGGAAAGAGTCATAGTAGGACGGGCACGGAAAGTGTTTTTTCATATAAGGCGCTCATCTTGGCCTTTCGCAGAGTTAACAGTACGGAGCCGCTGGGGCGTGCCAGGTGCTGACCGACGAAAACACGTCGACGAAAGCGTCCGCTCGTTAGTTGTACGTAGCCAACGTCATGCTGAAGGCTGGGAGGTGGTGGACCCTACCCCCGGCTGTGCTCACTGAGGTTTTCCCTGGGTTTTCCGGCAGCCTTTCCAGACGAATATCGGCACAGTTCCCCCTGAAATCTGCGCAAAAACGCATACTAACCCCTCCCCCTCCTCGTCCCCTACTCCTTCCTGCTGTCCTCTCTCATCTGTCTACGTCTGTACGCCGCTTACATCCCCCCTGTCCCCCACTCCTTCCTGCTGTCCTCCCTCCATCTGTCCATGTCTGTACGCCGCTCATAGCCACAGTTGCTTCTCGGCGCTAACACGGAAGTAAAACAAAAAACATTCTTTTTTAAACTCTTTGTTAGCGCCGCGGAGCAACTGTGGCTATGAGCGGCGTACAGTCGTGGACAGATGAAGACAGGACAGCAGGATTGAGTGGGGGACAGGGGGTTAGTATGCGTCCTGGGCCGACTTCAGGGGGAACTGTGTCGTCATTCGTCTGGCAAGTCTGCCGGAAAACCCAGGAAAAACCTCAGACAACACAGCCGGTGCGGGGATTCGAACCCGAGTAACCCCCTAGTCTCGGCGTAAAAAGCGGTCATCGTAACCAATTTGCCTTAACTTTGGCGATGATGAAAATGAGAGCTTTTCTCCATGAGCGAGGCCCAACTGATATATACTTTATACAATAAATACTGGGCAGGTTGGTACCTATATTGTGAGAAGCGACGAACAAAACAGTGACATCGTCTGTGCGTCCTCCTCGTTTTGTTCGTCGTTTCTCACAAGGTATACTTGGCTGCATCTATCATCATAGTCACCATCATACCTAGTTTATCGCAAAATGTAGAACGACGTATGGAGAACAGTGAGTAATATACGTGCACTCCCTACTTTTTTTTTCTTTTATTACTGCTTTTATTACCATTTTTGTTCTACATGATAGTCGTTGGTCTCCTGATGTAACCACGCTAAAAAAATGTTGTGCTGCTGCTCTGTGAGAGCGCAGGCCTCGTCAAGCCACGTGAAGTGACCTTCTTGTCTCGTCCCAATCACTCTGATCATTAGTGATCGAATAAATATAATATTGTTGTTATTACTTCACACACGTCACACTCATTCTTCTAAGTACGAAATACGAATTAAGTAAGACAAATATCGAGGACTCTCTCTTGGAGAGACCTTGAGTCAGCCATAACAAACAGACAAGCGAGCCGTGGCGAGCTCCATCTAGGGACAAGCACAACACATACAGCATTCAATAACCTAGGAGACAAAGTCAACGAGTAATTCACGAAAAAGCCAATGAGTGCCAGCGCCAGGGGTTGAACCTCAAGGTTTCGGGGTTGAAGCCATGTTCTTTTTTTTTTTTTTTTTTTAACATGGTACCCTTAAGCCCGGTTCACACTATTGCGTTTTAATGCGTGCGTGTGGCTGCGTGCCAGCGACGTTGAGCTGACAGGGAATCATTGCAACGGAACCTCCTTCAGGATAGAACGAAGGTACACGTAAAACGCTGTACGCAGCCGTAGACGCTGTAATGTGAATCAGCCTTAACACTACCATACTCCACCGTGCCTCCTGTATGAATGTGTGAGTGAATGAGAAAAAAATCCAAGAGTGAGTGGAAATGATTGTATGACCTGTCCATCCCAATTACTTGAGGCTCACTAATTCACGAGAAGACCATGCCAATATGGTGTAAGGGTAGCATCCCTAACTGGTAATCAGGGGATCCAGGTTCGACCCCTGGCGCTGGCACTCATTAGCTTTTTTCGTGATGTACTTGTTGGCTTCAGCCGTATAACCACAAAGTTTTCCGGACTAAGAAGCCTGGTATCTTATTATTTTCCTGTGTTCATGGCTGGCTCACTTAGTTACTTCTGCTCTAGTACGTAACCTTGACATACACTTAGGCCAGATAAGGTGATATGTTTTCATTTCTACGTCCGTCATATAGCCCTTCGCAAGGCACGCACTTCTCACGTAAACTGCTCTCGGTTAAGTGCTTCCTGCAGTGATAAAGGGCTCATTTGAGATAGGAATTTACGTGGCTGTGGTGTTGACGACTGAAATGTGTTGACCGGCAATTTAGCAGAGTAGTGGCCTAGTGATCTTTATGACGAGTCGAGCGATAGTGATCTTTATGACGAAATAATGTACAGTCGGAATTCCGAACGACAATCATCGCCAATGATGAGCCACAATTGACACATGACTCACCTTTTCGCTCAGTGCTTCCTAGCATTAAAGAGACGGTCTCGTACCTCCTGCCCCTCTCATAAAGTGTACCATTCGATTGCCCTTTGTTGAAAATGGAATGCTGCGAATTTACCTGACAAAACACGTCACGGTTATTAAATAACCGAATTAAACTGATAAAGATTGCATAGCATGCCGCGATCTGTATTGGCAACAGTATGAACGGCCACGTCGCCCTGCGGGAAAGTCCGTGATAGGATACAGAAATCGTCTGCTTTTGCGCGCGCTAGTGCACCTGCGTGAGCAGACGGCTTTCAGAAATTACTGGGGACCACGGCAACTCTCGTACATTTTCTTTCAGTTCTCAGGCGAAGAACGCACATTCGAGGAAGTGGCCCACATGGTGGTTTAGAACAACTATGTTAATCCTCAAGAGACAAGTTAAAGAGACAAGTTAAAAGTCGCAGGACAATCCCACCCACAAGCACAAATCTGAAGTCGCCGGCCATCGGCGCGCACGGTCGCATTACAGCTACAACCGAAAATATATTACGCGCGCTTCCATTACACTCCCCGTTGCACACTGATCATGTTTCGAAATCAAGTGTCGCTGACGACGTACATGGAGAAGGAGTAAAAACCGCATTAAATACGCGCGTAAAGAAAACACGTGACTTAGCTTCCACGTATCCGATTATGCGCCACATTATCGGAGATCCCACAGTCAATGCACGGGCTACATTCTCCGCTCGCGGAGATATATTCCTGGGTGTCCCCATTTCGAGAGCAAAGGGGATGACTCAACCCAAGGTGCTTCTGCAAGTTGCAGTTACCATGACAACGGCGGCGTACCCGCAGGCCGACGTCATGCGTGACGTTGCATGAGAGAAGTGCAGGTTTCGTCGTCTGCTATTACAGCACGTTTCGACAAATTCTTCGAAAACGACTTGGTTATTCCGAATGAAACTTTGACGGTTGTATGTGTACAGTACTCGTGCAGATAGTTTTGGCTAAGTTTCGGAATCGCCCCGGCTGTACGAGACCGTCCCTTTAACTCTCGGGAATGTCATTTAGCTCGCTATTCGTTCACCTATTCCTCGCCCAAACGTTACCCAATGGCGTAAGGATAAGGAATCGTTACCTTGTCCTGACCACGACCTACTCGAGACCCTGGGCCAGTTTGCATAAATATCGTGCTAGGTACCTAACTGTAAGGAAATTCCTTTAGCGCAGCTTTGACAGTGTAAGATGGAAGATGAAAGTCACTGAAAAGGTTAGCCAGCTGTAGGAGTCGAACCCACATCTTCTGGATTGCCGGTCCAGGGCTCTATCAATTGAGCTAAGCTAACACGCCTTCACAGCGACTTCCAGGGTGCGTCATTTGAAGGGACAAACCAGCCACTCTCTCTCACTCATCCTCCTTTCACTCTTACATTTTTGCTCACTCATACACACATTCATACGACGGGATCGACGCAGACGGCACTGTCGTGTTTGACAGTGTGTTTGGCACAAGAGGGAAGACAACGAAGTTTAGGGCTGAAGCACGTGCTTAAAGCACTTTCAAAGCTGCGTAAAGGAATTTCCTTACGTTTAGATACCCAGCAGAATTTTTCCCAACATATGGCAATAGCCTATGAGCGATCCGGGTCATGGGTCATGCTAGAAGCGCCACTTAGCATTATTGCGGAGAGGAAATGACACGTGCATTATTATCATCGTTGCCACCGTCGTTAGTCTACAACTGCTGCTACACAGCCCCTTGCTATGCGCGCGCTACCCTCTTCCGTGCCTCTTCGTCGTTGTCAACACGGCCCAGCATACATTGCAAATCACGTGATAACGAATAGTGCCAGCTAGCGCCAAATTCCATAGAGAAGCGGCGAACGCCAGAACTAGTACCCCGGTGCTGGGAGGCTTGCGCATGTCCAGGTCTCTAGTAGAGTAGTAGGGCAGAGTCCTGACGACGAAAAGTCGTGGACAGAGCCAGGGCTACTAGTGCACAAGCCAACACAAACGGAGTTCATGCAGCATATTAAAGATAGATAGCACACTACACCTACACTCACTATAGCGGAACCGAACCCCTCCACCAACTTTTTTTTTAGTATTTATCTGGGATTTCCAGCAGATTGGCATCAGTTCCCTTCGAGGTCGGCACGGTCGGTCTTCAGCTCCTTCCAGGAGTTCCAGCGTTCCTATCTCAATCTGTCCACGTCAGATACAGTGCTCACAACCACAATTGCTTCGTGGTGCTTACGCGGAATAGAAAAAATATAAAGCGAAGCTTACGTTATAGGTTGAGCGGTAATTAAGATTGTCTTCTCGATAGTGACAACTGCATGTGCCCTAGATAAAATGGCAAAGAAACAGGCGAGGTGGTGGTGACTAGAGTCACTAAACAGGGAGCAGAGTAGCGACACTGAGCCACGAGGGCGAGCGAGACCGCCAGGTCCCCCAAGGTCGCCATTTTCCCATGTATTTGTTCCTATCCTGATGCGTGCAATGCCGGAGGCCGCCCTTAGATACCCCATTGTTACCAGACGTTGGCTTGCGTTTGATTGTAGCGCGCTAAAGATCCAGTTGAAGCACAATTCAAGCCAGGCCAAGTCACCGAAGGAGAAATGGACGACTGCGCCTGCGGCGCCCACTGGCGGCGCCTGGTACGACAGGTACGCTATGTGGTGCACGCAGCCGGGCACTAGATCCTTCCGATCGCTCAACACGTTTAAAAACGGGACCAAAAAGTGAAACACGACACAGAAAGTTGTTATACGCGTTTTATTTGGACATATAAAGACTAGATCCATTCGCAGAAACAACAAAAACCTTTTGCCGCTAAACTTAGCGCGCTGAAGTGATCCAGAACGGCAACAGTGGGGTATCTAGTGGCGGCCTTCTTCGTTGCACGCTTTTCCGAGGTGAGTTTGGGGGACCTGGAGACCGCCATCTTCCGGCACGGCTGCGTCGCCTAGCAATGGGACGGCAACCGCCCCCTTCTCCGCCGGTGAATAACGCGCGGGCGAGCCAGCTCGCAACAGAGGAAACAGGTTTTGGATGGAGGGGACTCAACATGGGGACAACAACGCGCTGTTCTTGGAAGGAGAAACCACGTGACACGATCGGGTCCAATCGCGGACACCGAACGGCGGCTCCGGCGCGGAAAAGGAAGGCGATACTCTGTACCCCTATTTAGTGACTTTAGTGGTGACGAATTTCTATACTTGAAACCTTTGGATTGAGGGCAAATTAATATGTTTTGCAGTGGTCGTATATCTTCGTCTCCAATCGTTCGGTTTCATGTGCCCGATTCATCCTGATATTGCACGCACAACAAACTTAAAGGTACCACCGCAAAGCAGTAGACATGCAGTTTATGTTGTCGGCGCAGCTTAACAGCTTGTTGCTTGTAAACCCAGCACAAAAAGTCACACATTCAGGCGAATTCAGGTTGTCATTTTGTGATAACACGACCTAGCGCTCGGAAATTGCTATTCTGACGCGTGAGCACGTTGTCATTGGGGAAGATGGTTGGCTAGGAGAGTGCTATGAGGTGAAGGTCTGTTTTTAGAGTGTACACCGCTGTACATCGCCTCCTGGAGCAATCCGCTAGACACCAGAAACTTCATGAACATTAGAAGACCTCGACGGTGTTGTACGGTGTTATACGAGGCCTTTCCTCGCAGTCAGGTTGTATGTCTGCCTGCTAGCAGCATTCAACTGATCACAGAGTAGCCGTTTGGTAGAGCTCACATTCTGTCAGGACATGCTCAACGTTCGCAGCGACGTCACAACTGGCTGCTCCGCTGCTATGACAGCATCCGTTCCGGTATCCTTGAATCGTGGAGCGAAGGGCACAAAGAGACACTTGAGACAAGGCTACATTTTATATCAGGCCTTTTTACCACAACTGAAGAAGAGCGAGGGAAATATACTGTGTTCCGTACCACTTTGCCCTTCCTGTTGCATGAGAAGCTATGACGAACCAGAAGCTAGGCATTAAAGAAAAATATGTGACTGTCCGGAACAAACTGAATTAAACCTCGTGCCCATTATTGTGTTTGCACAAAAAATAACAGTTCATTAATTCTGTTGAGACATGAGCTACAGCAATATATGGTTAAGTAACACTGAAACATGCCGCCGGTTGCAGTTTCGAAGGAGGACGGACACACACGCAGACACACACACGCAGACACACACACACACACAGACAGACAGAAAGAAATGATGAGATGGGATGGGTTGGGTTGGTATACTGCCCGGAAGCCGCCAAACACGGTTGGTTACGAACAAATTAGAATGGTAGAAGCCGGCTCGTGTACTGTAAAAAAAGTTCCTTGAGTATATGAGGAACACAGATGTGTGTACTTGTATGATCACGCAATTGAAGAATTCTCACAATCACGGAACTGTTACCTCTTTCTACTCGCGTGTAGTTACTCCACACCAGAGAGCGCGAGCTCCTTTAATTAGATAGCCAAGTATACCAGCTACCAAAGGGACGGTTAACAGGACAAGAACCAAGTCGCCTTCTACAACGCACCTCAATCATCTGCAGGATCATCTTAAAAGCTCAAGTTATGGAGTTGAACACCTCTCGTTAAAGGACACCTTGTTCCCTGTCGCAACATTGCATGACCAAACTAAACGCAAGTATACCCGTCATTATCCATCATTAGCCACATCGCAGTCCGCTTAGTTAAACATGCTACCCAAACAAATAACCTTGCAAGAAGACAATGGTAATATACGTATAGCGACTTACTCCTTCGATCATTTTCTTTGCTACTTGCTGTGCTCTACTTGTTCACCTTCGGACAGCAAAAAGTCACGACTTCTTGAAGTCACGAGCGCACGGTTACGGCAGAGAGGGTTCATTGTTTTCAGCAATGTTCTCTTGCTCCCTTCTAGAACACCGCGCATTAGTTATTAACGCAAGGTAAATTGATTGCAATTTTAAGGACTCCCAAAAAAAGAATTATGGAGAAAGCTCGTTCGGATAAGATGGATGTGATATGTCCATGTGTGTGCTTAGCTTAAATCAATCCTCCGCAGATTTACGTAAATGGACAGGGCGAATTATGTGGAGATATTATAGGTGTCGTGATTCTGGCGACATTGAAAGTTGAGGGCCCTTTGGGTGTGTGGGAATGTGGGTGTGTATGAATGTTCCTTTTATGATTACTGTTCATTCGTAGTTTGTTCGTTGCGTTCTCTTCATCTTTAGGGGCGCGGGAAGGAGGGAGTAAACGTATGAAGGTGCGGCTCATGAATGGTGGAATATTTGGCAGGATGTTCAGGGCTACGTGATTAATGTTTACTGAAATGTTGCTGAATTCGCGGGAAATTAACTTCTCTAATTAGCGAACTTAAGTCGTCGACCGCGATGAAGAAGTTCTGCGTAAGATTTGGCTGCCATGTGATAGAAATCAGCAAGAAGGAAAACACGGAACAACGAAAGGTAGCGCTGTTCTGCAGACGTGGTATCAGTTTTGTACTAAATTAAATTAAGTGAGCCATATTAAATTCTCGAGTATTATATTACTTCATATTCCCCTTCCACACGCGTTTCAGTAGTTGATGTTCATCGAAGCGGGCGAGGAAATCCTGGTCACGGCGAAATTTTGCGAGCGCCCGCCCGCGTGACACATAAATTAGGGACCTCAACCTCTCGTGCAGCGAGCCGGAAACTCTAGTTGATGATGCGTCACGTTCGTATATCACTATCGATTGTATAAATCGCATCGCATATCACTTTCGTTATTCCACTGCAGTTTCTAATTTAGCACAAACAGACCCTACGTTTCGTTCTTCTGATCTTTTTCCCATTTTCACACTAATTATTTTCATCTAACGAATTTCTACCTACCGGCGCACAGCGCCAGAAATATTCCTACTCGCTTTCGGGTTTAGTACTGAGCGACACGGAACGACTGACTTCATTAGCTAAATAGCACATAATTTTTGCGCTAATTGGCTCATAATGGCTTATCGGTTTTCCATCATTTATTGTTGATGTTGTTGTCGACTCATAATGATATTCCAAATGGGTTTACATCCATACATTTTCATCATATGCCACAATAGCTACCTGAAAGATTTCTCACTAAATATCAGGTTAATTAATTATCATTCATTAATTATCAGCTTAATTTCTGCCCCTCATTCTTCCTCCTTCCTCTCACCCTTCTCTCGTGTATCTGGCCTTACACAGTGGTGTCACACTAATAATTTATTTATTTTGTGTCAATACCTCACATGCCCACAAAGGGTGCACACAACGGGTGGAGAAAATCTAGACTGACATACATAGAAACAAGCGACTGGAGAAGATCATTCCAGTCGATCATATAGTGAGTGGGAAAAATGAATAATGAAAGTGAGGCGAACAACAAGCGTCAATTTTACAGGGATGATCGATCCTATTGGATGATGTGGTGAGCCCGGCCTAAGGAAGAAGGGCGTGTCGAAGGACTGATAATCGGTGAAAAAGGCATAAACCAAAATCTTTCTGCGAAGAGAGGCAAGTCAAGCGAGGATTTAAGGAAAGTGATACTTGAGGGGTAGGAGTAATTTGCGTCTGTGTGTGTATGTGTCTTGGGGGGGGGGGGGGATCTATCTGCTTTGGTTGGAAACGTCAGCCAGAAAGGACGGCTTGCTATTCCTTTGTACATAATTCCTTAGGCTTATTATTAAAGTTTTGGGTTTCAAGTGCTGATGTAGCTTTAGACCGGGCAAGCGTACTTGGAAGGGGACTCAATGGCGCACTGGTGCTAACTTGATAATTATGCGCAAATGAGAAGTACTTTCTCATGTGTCTCAAAACTTTGACTCAGACGAGCTCCTTGAAGGTAAATATATGGTGTCGAATGATAGCGGTAGGCTAGGATGAAAACGAGAAAAAGATATGGGAAACGCGGTAAGCTCGGAAGGCTGCCCCAGTATGCTGACACTGAATTAACTAGATATATTGCACTCTAGGTATGTGCTGTTTAAGGACCCCGGTGATTTCAAGAATGGTTGGAACAGTACTCTTACCACATTGCCACATCTACGAACATTTGTTTTTCTTCCGTAAGGTCAATACAGGGTATCACGCAAACCGATAAGCTTCAGAACAATGAAATGCCCTGCTGCGGTCGGCCTCGTTCCGCTCTTTATGACTGGGTCCCCTCCACCCTGATATGCATTGTCACCGCTTTATCAGTGGTCAGTCGTCAGCATCTGGTACTCAGGTTGAGTGACATAAGGGTAGAGTAATACGAGAGGTTTAGTTGCTGACTGTAGAACGTGATGCCAAAGCGCTCTAAGCTGGGAGATGGTAGGCTTCGAAATCTACCACAATCCTGGCGCTGTCTGCGGTTTCCTTGGTCTTTCCCACAGGTTTCCCAAGTACATGTCAGCAGAGATCCCCTTTAGGTTGGCTCTTCACGTTTGCTAACAGGAATGATTGACAGGAATCGATGACATGAAATGATTAGCCCGTTGTACAGTATCGGGGGTACGTGGGTCAACCAGAACGACCAGAAAAGTGCAAAACAGAAACGTGTGAGTATTGGTCGGGAACTCTGGCGTCTATACGATTCTGTCCACAACAATACATGTCGCTCTACGCAACATCGCGCTCAGTCAATCAGGGCACGACTCTTCACATTAAGGTTAGTGGTAGCACAATTTAGAACCTACTACAGATAGAAAAACCACATATGTCCGCCGGAGCAGAATTTTCCCGTCGACCTATCGATAGTGAGCATATAGCCGAAGTCCGAAATCTCCCAACTTGAAGCGTACTGCCCACATCTTGTGAACATGATCCCGCTTCATCAGCTTCTCAGAGCTGTATCGAAGCACGAATGGCCGGCGCAGCAGTTATGCACCACAAACGCGTGACTTTCCCAACCCACTTGCCGAAATTCGTAGTCGCTTTTCGCGTAGCAAAATATGGATGTGCCTCTACGGACGTGTTGTGTTACCGCAGTTCGTGCTATTTGATACCCGCGGGAGGTTCTCCGAGGCTATGTGGATGTATTGCAAGGTGAAGCATATTGCGTCAGTTTTCGGCTTCTCCGTTTTTTAAAATTTGTATTATTCTTTATGAACGCTCAAACGCCGCGTTATTGCTTTTTGAGCGCAATTACGGGTGGCTGAATCTTATGGCGCATTCCATTGGCAGAGTTGGGTCAGCGTTTTTCCCCGGGTAGGGACAAAACTGTTCCATTGGCGGAATCGGGGCAGGCGATGAATATTCCATTGCCGGAGGAAGGGCAAAAAATTTGCTCCAAGGAGCAGTAGTTCTTGACCCAGCGATTTCGTTGGGGCAAAGCCAGAGGAACACGACTGAGAAGAGAGGGCATGCGCGCGATAAGTGAGACGTGATGTTGGAGCTTTTTTCTCTTCACTCGTGTGTCGTACAGGTTGTCGTGCGTCTCTTGAACGGTGGAACCATGGCGCGTCCCGCGGTGTCTGCTCCAATTATATGGCGCGATTCCGAAACAGTTTGCTGAACCCCACGTGGCCAAAAGCAACCCCGCGAAAGCACACGGGTCACGCGCAATGCGCAGAGCGCGCGTCGCATCTTGAATGCTCGCATCCCAAAGCAAACCCTTGTGACATCGCTGGGAGCATGCTCTGAAACCCCACCTAGTACGGGGCAAAAGTTGCTCTTTGCGATAACTCTGCAATATACACCGCACGCCAAACACATAAATTTCTATATCACAGAGGAATACCGTTGACATTGGCGGTGAACTGCTGGGTGGGGTATACACTCTTAGAACGGAATTTCACCAAGTACTTATACTCTTAAATATGAACTTCACGGCATAGCACGTGTGATGAGAGGGGGTCATGATGAGAGTAGCAGAACTTCCTCCGGTGACGAACTCAATTGCTCCCTCTCCCCCCCCCCCCCCCATCCTGAAATCAGGAAAGTAAAATTACAATAAACTATTTCGGTTTGGGAGACCTCGCAGGACCGTTACACTCGTACATATTCCAACAACAACAAATAGGTGGCGCTGATGACAAGGGGGTGGCTCACGGCTGGAGGTGCGGTATCCTATACCACTAGATATGAGTGATTAGGTTGGTGACATGGAAATGATGTGGGAGCGACAGAAGTAGATCGCAGAATGATTGAACTGCGTGTGTCTCAAGCGAACCGGTAGTCGTCAAGAGCTCCATCAATAATTGAACACCCCGATAGCATTGCACAGGGCTTTGTCAAGGGCCAAGAATTGCTGTTGGGCTGAAGGGCCTCCTATTGATTTCGAATGTCGACAGCGTGGCCTTTTCTTTGACTGCGGGGGAGTGACCTGTTCGACACACTCGAGACCAGACTGTTATATAGTGCATTTCCCATAATTTGCCATTTCTAGAAAACTACTAATTTCTTCTTAACGAACTGCTCTCAGCTTGGTACGTATATACTCACGAGTAAAACTTTCAGTTTAGTTCATCAGACGCTCCTTTGGTGAAGCACACCTGGAAAAACATTTCTGTAATAACGCCACCCATTTTCCAGATATAACGGTAGAGAATGTCTGCGACGCTCCCACGATGCCATCAGTAATGACACCACAGGTGCGTCAGGGAAATTATTTACCCTTACGTGTACCCTATATCCAGATAAACACAGTAGTGATGACTCGTCACTATTGCTCTTTGTTATTTTATTCCGAAACGAAATCCGACCATTAAGAGTCCAGAAGGAGAGGCTAATGCGTGTATGAAAATTATTCTTCTCATTTTCTTTTCTTTACAACTCCGTTTTTCTTGTTCTTTGTTTTTTTTCTTTCTTGTTTTTTTTTCACGTGCTTGTAATGTTTTTGCACATTTCCGTTCAAACTCAAGCACAACTTATGTCTTGATTCCGGCAAAATGCCTCAGCTCGCCATTGGGTTCCACAGCAGTGTGAGTAAGTCCGTTTGCTTCAACACCTACACCTATAATGCGAATGTGATGATAGTAGATTAAGTAGATTGGATGAATTAGTATTAGTCTTGCTCGTGTCGTATCGTAACGTAACGTAACTATGTACTTTGGTGTGCCCGAATGTTTGTTAAATACCTGTATTCTGCTCAGTAGATAAAAGAACGAGAGGGGGGAAATGTAAACAACGTGCGACAAGGGTACTCCAAAGCATGTCTTGTGGCTTATCCAAAGTGGTACACACGTACGCTTTACCCTAGAATGGCACACATTATTCGCCACTGTCCAACACATTTCACCGCTCCTAATAGACACAGGCTACAACCATAGCTACTGTACCTCCGGGATCGACGTAGTCCATGTTTGGTTCTTCTAGGAAAGAAATTACCTCATACTTATGCACCCACAGGTTACCCATCCCGAACGGTATGCCCTTGGAACAGGATGAACGGCAGCATGACCCAATCACGCGATGAATATAAAATCACCTTTCATTCGTAAATATTTAGGCAGATGTTACATGCACGTAATAACTGCGGTCGTGTGCTGTTCTTGCCCTCTATATCGCTGGGTGACTTCGGGTTCGATTATTGAGAAGCCGGATGGATATAGGCCTTGGAAGCTATGATGCATGTTTTTTGCGGTCGACGATCCGTGGGGTCTTCATGTTTTTGGTATGATTTCAGTTGGGGGGTCTCGTGTGATTATAGTGAGCCGATCGACGGCTGACCTTGACCAAGCTACCTAAATAATTCGAGCAGGGGATATAAGATTGTGAAGGCGACGTAATGTTGGAGACACTGTGATTGGGGTCGTCCTCAAGTATAATGCCTGCCTCAATTATCTCATAACAGCCATGCGTTCCCAAGAGAGTACTGATTGTGCTAGATGGCTGGCATAACTCGAAACTTCATATCAGCTCATATAATTCGTGATTGGAACGAGCACACTGACGAAAAGCGACAGTGATAATGCCATTATTTTCATGGCTCACGTGCACAAAGTGTGGATCAGATGACTTAATTTGGCATGTGGCGTCGCGCGAGAGGAAACCGTAGTCATGTTATGGCACTTTTCTAAATCTCAGTATAAAGTCCTGCGGAAGCTGAAAAGAAATCATTCCCTGTCGAAACCACTATTAACCGAACATGCAACAGGCCGATTTCACGTCAGATCGGGCAGGAGGTCCCATCGCCCTCCTGGATTTTCATTATTTTTTTTTTATATGTAGAAGCTCATCGTATGTGATTACAAACAGCGGCAAAACCAATGATTTCTACCGAATAGTTTTTGCGCAAAAGAAAAAAAAATCGAGAAAATCCGACCCTGAATTCGAGCGTTTCACTTTTGCCATTTTTGCACGCGCATGTCTCCTGAGTTTTAAAACATATTCTTTCGTTTTTTATGCTTTAGTATGTACCCAGGCCTGCAGGCCAAGCGTAAATTTTGGCGCTCAGGTACACAACACTCTGTTATTTAAAAAAATGGCGAACATGCTCAGCCAGGGCGCAATTTTGTTCCAAATCGAACGCGTCACTTATCTGGCTGTAGATGTCGCTTGTTATTATACTTGGCATCAGTGTACTTAGATTTTAATGCGCGTTCATTTGGTATATATCTCGTCCGTGTACTATCTGCAGATGTCTGCTGAAACAAACAAGAAGTTGGATATGTTTCAGAAAAAACAAGCATTTTGCGCGACCGTTTCTCGAAAAGGCCCCTTTTGATTTCATTTATATTTTGCCTGGGCATGGCCCGATGGTAGACCTCTACTTTGTTGCAAAACAATTCTGCTACAAAACGTGCACACTGGCGACGCGGCCCTACTCCGCGTCCGTGTTGAAACGCGGATGGCTGCTGTCTGTCGATGTCTTACAAGTTACAACAAAGAAAGTGGGCCGCTCTGTGTGACAAAAAGTGGTAGTTTATGTACATGTTTTTACAAGGCTGCGAAAGTGGAAGCAGTATTTCGTAATTAATGTGATAACTGGCTTCACTCAGCTTCTAAGAAAGCGTCACCCTTCTGTATTGGCTGTTCACTGTTCACGCGATGAAAGTTCCTCGAGCTCCACTTTCCGATGTATTTCCTTTTCCACACATGCAAACCTTGTGTGCCAGGTTGATGCAGTAGTTTTACCAATTATTTTTTTCTTTTGAATTCGAAAAGAAGACACGTCGTCCGAGCATAGCAAATGGACTCGCTTCAGGCGCCGTGACAAGTAACCTGTCTGCGCTCGTATGATGGCATATTGCTCAGGTTGAGGCGAGTTATCTGTCGTGACATGGTGCTTGGGGTGTATATCGAAACTACCCATTCGCGTTTGTACCTGTCGCCTTTCAACCCAGTCTCCAAACTCCCCTCGCTTCGCGCCCGCAGCAAAACAACCCCTGCCGGTTTTTCTCAAATCAACCCATTCGCGTTTGTACACTCTAAATCGTTTCACACTTTTAAAGGTGTAAAATAGGTGTATTAACAACGATCACACCCCTTTCACACCCTACAACTTTGTTTTGGAAGTTCCTGAGGGTGTAACAATGGTGTACTACATCCTCAGGTGAAATATATGGTGATAGTGTGTCGCCTGGGTGTAGAAAGGGAGTACGTTTGTTTTCGTTCACATGAACAAAAGTAAATATATACAACAACAGGGAGCAGGAAGTTACATTACAAAAGTGCATGCCCTGGATTTACAACACGTCTACCATCTGGTAATGCATGCAGATTTAGAAGATCTGTTGAGATAGTGCTTAAATTTCTTAAAACACGTTGCTCCTCATTGCACGACAGAACAAATACATGATAGTGCTCATCATACTCAACTGTAGTTAATGTTTGTATGAGAAAAATTGTATCAGAGTTAATAACATGTATGCCTGCAATCTCAATGAACACGGGTAAGTCTTCCTCGGAAGATTCTTTGGCAAGCCAATAGCAAATGCGTTATCATTATTAACTGCACTTTTCACATAGACTACAGATTCTGCGTGAATCATGAATGTAACTCTGAATTGCTTCTGGGGCATGTTGAAGTAGTATCTCCTTGGAACCATTAGTAGATGTGGCATTTCTCATGAGGGGCTGCAACCACACATACATTTGATAAAATTGATGTCTTCTGGCTAACGAAAGGCTTATGTTCTTAAAATGTTGATTTTTTCTAGCAACATTTAAAATGCTGGTGTTTCCCTTCGAAACGCGTACAACCATACAGATAGGAAAGGACCAAACATCTTGATGAGTCGCGGATAATGAACAACGTAATGCATTTTACAGGGGTTAGATATCTGTGGGTACAACACTGCAAAGCCTTGAAGAAATATGCAGCGAATAAATGCAGCGTTCTAAGTAATGAACATGCATATGGGGGAGGTGCCTGCTCATGAGAAGGTCTACAGTTTCACGAAAAGCTATATACAGCTGCCATGCTTCATTGCCATACACAGCTGCCACGCCATACATGATTGTCAGTATGTCGGCTGTGCATGTTTACACACATATTTAGTCACCTTGATGTGCATACATATATGGACCTCAATGTGATTATACGCAATATGCTGGTAGTTGTGAAAACACAGTTACCAGCATATTGCCACAAACCCAACAGTTTATTCGGCGTTACACCCTTTACACCCCAATTGCCATGAGGGTGTTAAAATACACCTTAAAAGGTGTGCGCCATGAACATTTTGACTTACACCCTTTAAGGTGTAAAACGATTTAGAGTGTACCCGTCGTCACTCTGCCCACTCTCGAAACTGCTCTCGCCTTGCACTCGGCGCAAAACTACCCAAAACACTCTTTTGCGAATCCTTTTTTTTTTCTAGTCCCAAGGTTCACTTGAAGACTTATACAACGCTCAGTGGCAGGTCATATATTGGGGGGGCTGGGAAGTCCCGCGAAGAGAAAGACACGGGCCTTTATTCTGCAAAAAATGCATTTTCCTCTTCTTCTTTTTCCTTTATTTCAGCAGTTCCCCATACATCAGAGTATTCCAGCCACCCCAAAATGTTGCTGTGGCCCGCATTGTTCGCCAATCCCGCCAGAGTACGTTATTTCACGTTTCCCCCCCTCCCCTCCCCCACGGGAAAACGAAAACTTTTCGCCTCTATTAAGGAATGTATAAGTCCAAGCAGCACAATAAAGGTTGTCCTGAGGCTGTACGGAAAGTGAGAGTGCGTAAAGGAGGACGGGTGCGTCACGGTCGTCGTCTTCCTGCAATGTCAAGCACTGCAATTGGTAAGACACCCACCAACCTCCCCCATGCACCTAAACTTTCCGTACATTGTGATGCTTGGGCGTTGCAAAATACCCCACTGGAAATAAATGTTATCCTACTGTAAACGCACAGTCGCGCGCAGGAAAATGCCAACTGCGAACTTGGACAGACTTGGATACGAAAATCTAAACACCGAGCTTGGACTAACCTAATAATAAACTAACCAACACGCTCTTCAGTCGTGTCCGCCCTGCTAAGCCTAACGACCGCGAGGCTGTCCTTCACTAACACGACTTGGACAGACATCGAAAACTCATGAATGTGAGTGGTTATCTTATACGAAGCAATCAAACATTTTCATTGTTTCGAGACCGTAAAATCGGGAGCTCCGGAATTTAAAGTCGCCGTGAGGACATGAACTCGATCTGACGGGGGGCGAAAATGTTTAGTACGAACAAAAAGCACGCAAAGGGGAATAGTCAGCAGTACGGAAAAAAAGAAAAAAATCTGTCCACTGAGACTGTTCTCCTGAAATGTCTCCTGAAATGGCTCTGTGCAATGAGGTCATACGAGAAGGGCGTTCTGAGGCGCTTCCGGTCAAGAGATCCAACGAGTCAAGAGATCCATCGAGTCAAGAGATCCACCGATGGATCTCTTGACTCGAGAAAGTCCTTTTCATCAAGGTCATTTGAAGAAGGGCAATGTGAGAAGGAAGAATTGAGAACGGGTAGTTTCGATAACCACCCGGTGCTTGATTATTCCACCGATGCCGCCGCAGCGAGAATTTTTGCGGTGGCCTGTTCCTGCAAACACAGCCGTGGCTATGGTACTTAAAAGCCGGAACCAGAGGAAAGGTCCCCTCAAAAGTCTGTCCCATAAAGTTATACTTTCTCGCTGGTAACTCTAAACACTGACTGTTAGAGCGCGAATTTTCATGTCATTTTTTAATTGCTGAAGTATTACAGCCGCATTGCATGCGCAACTGTGGCTTGTGATATGATGTTCAATGGCTTCAGCTTGCCGACGATAACGAGTTTTGGTACATCGAAGTTCACCAATCAAAGGTTCCGAAAACGCTACATGTCTATCGCGCTAGTGTTTTGATGTGTCGCAGTTACAGTAGTAGATTTGGACAGCCTAAAAGAGCTCATAAAGCCTGTATCGATTTCTAAAATTGATCGCTGCACTATCTAACGCGTACACCCTTTTAGCAGCAATATGCCATCATACGATTGCAATATATAAATGGTAAGGTACTTCTCACAGCTCCTCGAGCTCGTTCATTTACGCCAGCTATGCGCTGAGGACGGTGCCCTCTTTTCAAATTCAAAATAGAATGGAATGGGTAAACGTACTGCATCAACCTGGGGCGCGTTCCTCTCGCTCTCTCTCTGCGTGCTTCTGCAATGGTGGCGGCGGCGCATGGCGATGGCGATGGCGATGGCGGATTCGGCGCAACGATGCTATGGTAATGAAAAAATGGCTAGGAAGCAAGCGAGCTGGGATGCTATGGTGTTCACGCGCTACCAGGAACGCGCCCCTGGTATACAAAGTTCGCGTGTGCGGCAAAGCAAAGACATCGTCGGAAAGTGGAGCTCGAGAAACATTCATAGCGCGCGCGAACAGTGGACGGCCAATACAGGATGGTGACGCTTTCTTAGACACTGAGTGAAATCAGTTATCACTGTTATTTCGAAATACTACTTACACTTTCGCAGCCCTGTAAATACACGTACATAAACTACCACTTTTGGTCACACAGAGCGGCCCACTTTCTTTGTTGTAAGACATCGACAGACAGCGCACATCTCCGTTTCAACACGAACGCGGAGTAGGGCCGCGTCGCCAGTGTGCACCTTTTGTAGCAGAATTGTTTTGCAGCAAAGTAAAGGTTTACCATCGGGCCATGTCTTGGCAAAATATAAATGAAATCAAAAGGGGCCTTTTCGAGAAACGGTCGCGCAAAGTCGTTTTTTTTTGTTTGTTTTTCAAAGATATTCAACTTCTTGCTTGTTTCAGCAGACACCTGCATACAGCACACGTACGAGAGATGTAGTAGATCAAACAACATTAAAATCTGAGTAAATTGATGCCAAGTATAACAACGAGCGACATCTGCAGTCAGAGAAATGACGCGTTGAAGTTCGAACCAGATTGCGCGCTGGAGCATGTTCGCCATTTTGTATATCACACCTGCGCGCCAAAGTTTGCGCTTGGCCTGCTGGCCTGGGTATGTACTAAAGAGTAAAAAAAATCGCAAGAATATCTTTTAATGAAAAAATGGCTAGCAAGCAAGCGAGCTGGTGAAGATGATGCATAATGTAAAAACCCCGAGACTAGGGAACACGAAGGGACAGACACAACACGAAGTCTCAATAAAAACCCCGAGACTAGGGAACACGAAGGAACAGACACAACACGAAGTCTCAACTGAGACTTCGTGTTGTGTCTGTTCCTTCGTGTTCCCTAGTCTCGGGGTTTTTACATTATGCATATCTTTTAAGGCTCAGGAGACATGCAGGTAGAAAATCGGCAAAAGTGAAACACTCGAATTCAGCGCCGGATTTTCACAATTTTCTTTGCGCAAAAAATTTTCGGTAGAAATCATTCGTTTTACCGCTGTTTTTCATCACATACGATGAGCTTTTAAATATAAAAAAATTAAATACAACGAAAATCCACGAGGGCGATGGGGCCTCACTGCCTGATCTGACGTGAAATCGGACAACTACTCGTATAATGGACATTAAGTGCGAAATGATGTGCTTGAAGCACAGATTGTGAGAGCCGCAGCTGATGTATCCGACTGTGATGATATTACATCACCATCGTGAAAACGATGCTTGACACTATACCTCTAACAAGCGCGTGGGCGAAAGCACTTCATCCAGTGCCACACTTTCAGACTTTTGTTTTACTTTTTTGCGCCACGATCGTTTCCTTTCGAGTGGGCGACATGGGTGAAATTCCCCGATACTTTGGTTTTCAGCCATCGCACTGGGGGGCCTTAGAACAAGGTTCCGTACTATGCCCAGTGCCGGGCGTCTATCATTAATAATGTCGAACGCAGAATGTACGCGAGAGAAAATATCTACAACCACAGAAAAGCGTTTGTTCTGCGCAATTGTGCTGTAAGATGTAAAAAATAATAAAACCTTGGCATCTATTACGTTTCGCATTTGTGACATAAATCACGCACCGCTTGTGTGGTCACCTATTGCGCCCCAGTTTGCCGTTGCGCGCTGACCTCTATTGAGATTGGCGTGTAGTTAAGTTTGGCTACGGACGAATATTTCAGCCCGAGTAGCAGGGGATGTATGGCAAGTCATCTTCATCGCTTGGCGTTGGGCGCCGCTCTGTACAAAGCTCAGTCCATTCTTAGAAGGAACGGTATTAGCAATGAATGGAGTTCGTGAGGATGGTTCTTATCCAGATCTCAAGAGCAGCTGCAACTGCCTTATATTATCGTTGCATATATCTTCTGAGAACGTGTATGCTACCGGGGATATCGTTATACAACAGTTGTGCAACATGGACGTGGTAAGAAATGACAATCATATAAGACAAGAAAATAATGCATGATATACAACAAAGAGGGAAAATACTGGCAACTTAGTGAAACGCATATCTCTCCGTTTCGACTTGATTCATTTTACCAAGCTATAGAACCAAAACGGCCAGCGTTAAAAAAAAAGAACGAAAAGTGAGCGTAAGTAATTATAAAAGCTTTCCAGACTGCGTACGAGTTCTTCGGGATGTCGCCACGGTGAATGGCTCTAACTCTACGTCCGCTACGAAGAGAGAATACTCCCTCAAACATCTGTGTCAGAAACTGGACCGAGTTTTGCAGTTCGGGACAGTTATGATTGAGAATCCACTTACTTACTATACGTGTTAAAGTGTCGTCATTGTGGTTTGTCGTTGCACGTTGAGGTGACCGTGACATTAGCCATAAGTGACACCGCTCATAATATTTCAACTACGGGCCTTAGGATGCGATACAAATGCCGGAAGTGTAATACGTGCAGAGCTTTAGAACGGCGTGATGGAGTTTGAACCTGTTCGGCGCAGACATTTCTGTTCAAGCCTATTCCAAAAAAAGAAAAAAGGAAACTGTAGATGGCACCTTGAGGACGTGCCGTTGAGCATGAGACACGCAGACAAATACTGGTGTAAGTGCTCAACACTTGACTTTGGGTCGTGAAGAACATACTGAAAACTTGAAATGCGAGGTCGGAACCCCCAGCGAACGCCTGATAACGCTCTACGTGCTTTCGATTGAGGGCAACTGACAATCACATAAAAAGGCCTATTGCGTGAGATAAAGTATTTCGACAGAGTAGATAACCGGGCACGGTGTATGATGACTTTCTTTGACTCAACACTGGATGAATGTGGAAAAAGAATCGTGCATATCTCGGGCTGCCACCCAGTTGGTATTTAACCGGTGCTACCGGATTTGTTGCTCTTGCCGACTGCCGGTTAAAAGGCAATACGGGCAGCGTTTCGAAGGTATTTTATCACAGAAGCCGTTCCATGGGAAGAAATCTCCATGAACCTGCTGAAGTCCTCGAATGAATTTGAACGGTCCAAACGGAAAAAAGAAGTTTGTTCTTGACTTTTTGTGCACGCTGCGAAATGAGTGCATTCTCTCCTATTTTTCTGTCCCTATTCCCCTCGCCCAATCCTCTGTCCTCCCCGACTTCCTTTTCGTCTTACTTACTCAGCCGGTAGTTTTGATTACGAGATGTGTGAACCCCATGTTTCGGCATATTTTAGTTGACGACCCATTCGTATGGAACAATTAAACGTGCACTATAAAATAACAAATTGTGACTGTAATAACCTTATGGTTTGTCATTGCGCATGAGGAAGTGATGGATCATAAAAGAGGATGCATGTGATCCATGTTCCTTTCTCTCTCTCTCTCTGGTACAGCATCTCTATACGTACACTCTTCCATTTCGTCTTCCACTCCATACGTTGCTCCTAGACACAACATGGTCAACGCTATATGACCTGAAGCTCGACGTACAAATTGCTTCAGACGTCATACATGCGCGTCGAAGCATAGTCTTGCTGAAAGCGGAACCAAAATAGCGTGATGGTCCTTTCGGATCACATAGCTTTGAACATCGTGGGGGCATGATCTTTGCCCCTCAATCTGTAAAGGGATCTTCGCCAATCTGGCGCTCTAAACAGACGAGAATATTAATCCGTAGTAGCCTGGCTCTGTCACGTTGAAACTAATAAAATGTCTTCAGCCAGGAGCAAGTTGCATCCTCTAACTAGACGCCAGGGACTACATGTATGCGATTTCCACAAAAAACAAATTCTCAATTTTACTTAATGGTCACTACGTGTGATTCAGTATGACAATTGATGTGATTTTTACACAGTATATGAGCACAATGAATCCTCAAGTGTGTACGACGGTTTCCAAGGAGTGTTAGCCGCCAGTTATTTGCTCGTCATTTTCGCATTTTCCCGCCTAGCAATGGTCAAACACGTGCAAGGTGAAGTGGCAGCTGCAGGTCCAGGAAACCACAGTTCTTTTATTTTTGCTTAAGTGTCCATCTGTCCAATTATCCACGTATGTATGTATGTATGTATGTATGTATGATGGCACGTAGTATCTCTCAAAAATAAACAAAAAGAAATAGCTCAAATGAGTCAACACCACCCAAACCCAAGTATAGCTGAACCGAAGAAATGGAAACATGAGCCCTGAATTTGGCACGAATCTTGATTCTTCCGAAGGCTGATGAGAATCAAAGGCGTGTGGGGCGGCATGTCACGAAACCGTTCTCCTAAGAGCCGTACATAGCCGTGCGCTTACGCTTCTGACACGCCTGATTTGATGCCAATTCTCGTGACTGGGCTACGTGACGTTTCTTCGCAATGTGGCTGTAGCACGCATAGAGGCATTCTTCGTCAGGGTCGGCGAGGGAAATTCCGGGCCCCGGGATGACTCCGGATGATTCCTGCCAGCTGGCCCCCCTCCTCACGTCTCCTGCGGTGCTAGCAACCATCGAGCCTTGGGTAGGGCGGGACCCTGAAGAGGCCCGGGTCCCGGGGCTCCATCCCCGGTTGCCCCATCCTCATCTCGCCGACCCTGTTCTTCGTATGCAGGCGCTTTCAAGCGTCACTGACGGCTTTATGGAAGTGAGCTCATTTAGGATCAATGGTGTAACCAAGCTTCCCGATACATGTGGCGTCCACGTTCGTAAGAAGTTGCACGGAGTCGTTATTTCTTTAAGTGATCGTGAACATGTCCGCTTCCGATTTTTCTCGTGTAAAAATACCGCAAATGCAATGGATTGGTTTTCTAGTTTGTACGTTTCATCCATCTTGCCGTTGCCTTGCGTTCGTGTGTCGTTTCTTCCATGCACCCATAGACTTGAATGGGGGAGACTGGTGCAGGAAAAACGGAGTAGACCAGCGGCATGGCCGAGCGCAGTCTTGGGAAAAGTTGCGTGAATAAGTAACAGATTATAGTCACCACACGGAACTGAGTTACAAATACAGTTACTCTGCACAAATAGTAGCTAGTTATGTTACATCTGCAAGTAATTTGGTTAATTTACAGTCACTTTCCAAAATGGCAAAAACAAGGACTCCAGTTCAAAAACTGTTGTTCTGAATTCCTCGCTAGGAGTGCAGTGTGAACTACTTCTCCACGTTGGACTTGAGCAACAGCTGCTGGTCGATGTATGTCTCTGTAAGACAGCCCCACTTTACGCCAAGGCATCCCCACCAATGCTAAACTGCCGCTCAACTGTGGCACTAGACGGCACCAACGCTTCTTCCATATTGCACTTAGGAGTACTGACCACAATACAGTTTTCTTGTCATCAGCCTTATGGTAACGGTTTACGTTGTAACAATACCAAGGTTTCCTTTAATTTGAGCCCTTTACGAGGCTAGAGTGCCAACGTTGTACAGGGTGGGTGCAGATAAAGTAGCCCCACGTTTATGCACGGATGGTGTTCCCTGCTTACCGCATGAACTTCCGGTGGCGCGGAGTAAGATTTCTTCCTCTACTTGCTGCTCTAGCTGGAGGGTCGGTTCAAAGTGACGTCCGATGATCGGGAACTGGTTGTCTGACGGACAAGGGGCTCAGCAACGACTAGGTTTATTTACACTTATGTACGCTACAAACGTATGTGGCTTTCGACATACATACAAACCTCTCTAGGCTGGAGTCAAAATTCACACGGGTCCCAGACCCTTGGCAAGTGTTTTTCTCTCCCCTCTTCGGGCCCCGACACCTTCTTAAAAGGGTTATGTTTCGGCCACAACCTCAGTCCAGGACCACCAATCGACTGCCCCGGGTTCAAAGTGTTTCAAGCCCTAATTGGACTGTTTTAAAACCTTTGACAGGAGCGGTCACCTCGTAATCCCCGCCCTCTGGTCCAAATTTACTGCCAACGGTCGCGGCTGTCAAACCGTGCACCGCGTAACGTTGAGCAGTGCAAAATCCGGGCGTCACTTCCCTGACTTAGTGCCGGGGGGTAATGAGGTTTTCTTCGAACTCTCGAGCGTCCACTGTCGCCCCCGCTGTATAGCTGTACAACCCGTACACGCGGGATGACGCATTTATCCGATGAAAACGAACGAAAAAATCGTAGTAACCAAACTCCACGTAACAAAAAAGTTACTCGTGCAAACGTTGCTTTCCTTGCATCCCGATTTTCCTATGCAGAAGTCAATATGAAGGTCACGGCACAGTTGCGTCGAGCTACCGCTAGGCGTACCAGATCTGGTTTTGTTTCTGCGTGAGCGGCACCCCCAGCGGTAGGGCGACGGAACTGTGCTACACTGTCATGTCCCATTGGAAATACACGATGCGAAGTTCGCGTTGCTAGCGATTTTATTGCGCAGAGTTTGGTTACCACGATTTTTTTTTCTCGATTTGCACCGCATAAATGCACCGTCGTGGCCGCCGGAAGTTCGTACGGTATGCAGGGAACGCGCTATGTGCGAAAATGTGGGGCTACTTTATCTGCATCCACCCTGTACTTCTGTGCGAGCATATCCTAGCATATAGTGAGATGTCACCACGAGTAACCCCCGAGTTGAGGGCCACCTGCGAATGCACTGCACGCGCCACGCGGTTGTTTCTGAGTAGAGGTGATATCTGCACCCCCTTTTCAGATATCCATTCTGTTAGAGCTACAGCCAGTTGTGTGAGCCACGAATAACATGCGGCAACGGGCACAGAAAGAAATGCTAACGCTTTCCAAAATTTTTGAGAAAAACTTACGACTCTGAAAGTAGCTAATAGTAACTGTAACTAGTACCCGACGAAGAGTAACTAGTTATCGTTGAAGGTTACTTTCTTAGGAAGAGTAAGTAGTTATTAGTTACTTTTCGAGTAACTAGCTACTGCTAAGTGCTAACCAAGGAAACTTCCCAAGAGTACCTTATGGCTAGAACATTTCCGGCGCTGACATTGTAGGAATGCCCTGGCTACGGAGTTGTTCGCATTATTCAATAAGATACAATTAACACTGTGCTGTCATGTCAGTCATGATTATTTAACATGTTCGTTTACTCATTATCATTGAAGTTTAGACCACGTGGTTCTGACCCCGATTCGCTAGTTCGACGGACCGAAGACGCGCGTTCTTCTCTTTCTTCCTTCTTCTTGACCATGGCTGCCAACGGCGCCTTAATAATTCTCGGCAAACTGGACTGCAGTAATGCTTATGTCATAGTACAGCTGGCGCGAAATACGGTGATGTGGTTCCGTACCTTGAAACGCGCATCATTCTGTTTCATGAAATTTTGTCTACAACGGCCCCCGCAAACAATTGAATACGGTTCTAGTCTCGAGACCAATGCACGTCTCCTGTGTGTGGAAGTTATGTGACAGGATAAGTTGCTTCTCAGTCCACGACTCCCATTTGCGCGTTTGCATAGAAGCTGCGGGCTTCAAAGATTCATATGTACGTATATCTTCATGCCATTTGTTCTTGAGGATTATATGAATCAAATCGAGTTATATTCTAACATTTAACGAATTACGAATTTAATTATACGAACAAAAGACATCACGACTTTTCAATGCTACTAGTTGAAGAATCCTTTATAACGTATTTGAACGGAAGTAAAGTGGACCAGTTCTATACAACAGTACGAGGAATAAATGCAGGTGATTGATTCTGAATGTTGTTAGTCTCACTTGGTTCTTAGCAACATGGTGCGATCTTCTCTGGCGCGTTAACCGAGTCTCTTCCTGCATTGAGCTTTGCTGTTTCCTCCGCCGCATAAACTAGTAGTGAGTTTTACTAGATCGACTCTGCGAACGCGATTCGGCAATCGCGCTATTCCTTTGATGTGGCCGACACTACATTCCTGAGCGTGGATTTATCAGCTTTCTTTATCGTGCTCGTTCCGTGTCTCCCATCCACTAAAACTGGCTACTATGGTACTGGTTATGGCAGCATTGCTTCTTTTCGGAAGCCCGCTGCTTTTCGTTGCTGCATTCTCCTCTGCGTTTTTGTCCTCCGAGTCGTAAAACTGTACACAGATTTCCGGTACGCACAACGGCCCAGGGATTCACGACGCGCATTCGGCACACTTGACCTTGCCGCCATTACTAACATTCCCCGACAAATTGCGCCTGTCACAACATACATACGGGCATTTTTATTTTTCTGTTTTAACCACAAAAAGCACCATGAATCACCGAAAGAAACATCGCAGAGGCAGTCGAAGAGCCTTCCAAAGTGTTGAGCAACCCAGCCACCCACGCAACACACATCAAGGTGCAACGAATTCGATAAGCATCGACATCAACATCAGCGACGAAAGCAAAATGAATGAGAACCCGCTTGGTTGTAGTTTACGCACGCTCCGACGAAGCGATGCGCTTTCTGTATACGTTCACATCGATTCTCACACAAGAGAGGACGAGACACTATCGAAGAAGTCACAGGTCATCAACGTGGTGTCTGCCTGTCTTGATGTTGCCGGTTGCGCAGCGTGTGTTGACGCAGGAAAACATAGAAGGGGACATATATTTCGCTTTATTGATCCAGGATAAAGCGCCACGGGAAGGTTTTATCTGACGGAACCTGTCTGGACAGGACGCACGCTGAAGTACAAGCGCTAGCGGATATTTTCAGGAAGTACAGATTGGTATCTTGCCTATCCGTTGACAGCGCGTTAAACTTTGCGTCGGTATTTAAACGCCTTTTTCTATGTTCAGTGGGCAAAACCATATGTGTTGTCTATTCAAGAGGGGAGTTGCTCCATAGATAAGTATTGAGTTGCGAGTCAATCTTGAGTAGTAACAGCCTTCAAAACGCGGACAACTCGCGACCGAAATGTTGATTTAAACTCTAGTAAGGGAAAAGAAAATGTGACCGTGTTCCTCGCCATTTGCTTCGACATTTTTCTCGACAGCAACGCAGGAAGCTCCGTAAAAGCCTTATATTCTGCAGAACGTGTCAAGTGTCACTGCAGTAACATCGGATCGTTCCCTGTTCACTGACTCAGGAGCGAATTGATTCTTGCGCAAATTACAGCAATTACATGAAAGCAATTACATACGGTGGCATTATGTATTGTTGAACAGCAATGAAATGTCTGTACCGAAAAGCTTGAAGCACCTGCCAAAATTCTTACATTACTTAGAAAGGACCTTTAAAAAAGTGCAAAAACACAGCAAGCTACCGATCACCTAGCACAGATACAGAGCTGAAAAAAGAAAGCACAGAAAAAAGCAAGTGCATCATGCATGTCTAGAAATCTGCACTGTATGCATACAGTAGATGCAGTAGCAAAAACACATTATCAGCATATAGGCGCCTGGCTCGGATTGCACATCTTGCAGCATTGGTTACAGTCCACAGATTGCTATCCAATAACCTGTTTATCCCGAAAGTCGCGCGCGCACATTTTTCTCGTGCTCTTGTGTCGGAAAATATATGTTTCCAATTTATGAGTTCGATGCCGAAATTGTCCAGTTGCGCCTACTGACACTCGCGCCAGGTGTCTCACCCTCAAATAGTTGTAAGAAGCAGTCGCAAAGTCACACCGCGATCACTTGAGCGTTTTCATGCCATTGCCGCTTTGTGCCATTCGGGTGTGCTTGCAAAAAAGACTCACGGCTCCTTCCCTGTTCACGGTACATTTACATTTTACATTTGCACCATTATTAGTGGAGCAACGTTGACATAGAAACGCTTACAGTACCACAAAGCGAATTCCAGTGTGTGTGCGTCGTGCGTATCATTTTTGTACAAGTCTATTCGTCAGTGTGGGGAAACTAGTGGTGGTTTAGAAGGCGTGCCGTGTTCATCGTCTATCCGATCGATCGTTAAGCACCAGTGCGCAGTTCGAACAGTTGGGCCGAACTGATATCCTTGACCTCGTCTCTCAGTATTCTGTTCGTGGTTTCGCCATCCGTGATAATGACACCGATAAAGAAAGGCCATTCAGTAGCAAGACGTTGAAAAGTGGAAAATCAAGCGATCGGCAGCAAGTAGATTGCAGCAGAAAGGGGGGGGGGGGGCTCAAATGGGTAACCGTCCATATATTCGTATATTCATCATTTCTGCGGCACAGGTATCCTTCAACTCGTAACATCAGCTCAGCTCTATTAACTGTAGCGGATGTACAAGGCTGTGTAATTTTTCGTGGACTAGGAAGAGTGTAGGAGTCAGTAGAGAATATAACATCATATCATGTCAGCCGTGTGCATGCGATCATGCACAAACGATGAAAATCATCGCGCATCGGCAACGTGTTGCTCCTGCCCCGGAACGTCCGTTTCAGCAGCTGGAAATACCGTTGTGTACCGTTCTGATTGCGATCTCTTAGGTGACGTCGAGTTAGTTATTGCGGCACTGCTAATGGGCAAATGCATTGGGCGATATATTATGATTTACGGGGCAGTTTTGAGCCGACCGCCCCTGAGAAGACCGCCCTCTGCTTGGAAAGAAGTCGGAACTGGAACGGTGTATGCAATGTCGCCTCCTCGAGTATCAGGTACCGATGTACCAGAGAAGCTGAACGTAGGTACAAAAGTAATAACAGTTAGTCACATTAATGTAGCGCAGGGAAGTTCTCCACACGTCGAGACCAGTGTGAAAACTTTTCTCACCTGTGTTAGGAAATGTAACGCCGTATTTCTTGAATCCGGTTTTCCTTCCCAGGGTCATACGCAGTGTGCATACGCTATAAACGGACTATCAATAAAACAGTGTGTTTGATGACAAATACATTTTGTTTTTACATCCGCATTTTTTTCTGTATCACATCACCATCACCATCAAAGTTTGTTTTCGATGGTATTGAAACACCACCTGGTGGCGCGTGACCCACCGCGTGCGCTAAACAACGACAGGAGAAGACAACATATCGGTGTTCTGCGTTAAGGTCGTCGTGCGCCCACCACGCTTGGTTTAACAGGGACACGGACTTCTTCATGTCAACCACAAGAGAAGGAGGAAAGCGAGCTGATGTAACAGAGCTGTAGGCAACATGCTATATTATACCCTGTTGCAAGGCGTTTCTAATCCTTTACAGCTGTTCCTTTTAAAAGCTATGAGAGCACCATAGATGTCGCTTCTGCAGTTGAGTTGTACGGCCAGGCGGACGTGGACGTAACGTTGGGACTCCGAGCGCTCTGCCTGCGTAGATTGGCTGTCCCGGAGAGTACTAACTCTACCGTGCATCAGTTGTTGCGCTTATACCCCTGCCACGCGGTTTTAATTTAGTGCATAGGTGGGGAGTAACGCGTTACAAAGTAGTGCGTTACCGGTAACCCGTTACATTCGAGTAGTGAAATACGGTAACGCATTACGTTTGGGAGAAAAGTAATGAGTAACGTAACGTCATTACATGTTTAATAACTAACGCGTAACGGCGTTATGCGTTAAAGCGTGTTCGGGAACGTTGCTTCATCGTCTAAACTTGTAAGCTTGAGCGAGGAGCGTGCCTGCAGAATCATCTTCAACAATGACAAGAATTAAGGTCACATCGACACCCACAAAGAATGCAAAAGAAGGGTTATTGACCTATACCCTGGTTGAGATGTCACCTTTGTTTACCACCTCTGTTTTTCACTCCCTCTGGTGTTTTTCGGACGAATGGGGCAAAAGCTGCAGAAAAATAGCCTCTACCATCTGAACAAGTAACAAAGTACCACGGGATTGGCTATTTGGATTTTTACTATGTGAGATAAAAGGTCACCGTCTCTATCAATCTTGACAAGGAGCACTCTCTGGTCATTAGGCGTCCTCTCAGCCCTACGGGCGAAGCTCACAGACGAAAATTTTGAACATCAACTACTTTTGCGTTGCAATAAATCGTACGTGTAAGTTGTGTTCATGCGTGACCCTTGTTTGTGCCCAACATTGCTTGTATTGATTTGCGGAATGCACTTATGTGACTCAACCAAAAATGGTACATGTTATAAGCAAAACCTCATGAAGTAATGCAAAAGTAACGGCATTACTTATCGGAAGTAACGGCGTTAGTAACGCGTTACCTACTACCGCAACAGTAACGAATAACGTAACGCGTTACTTTTTGAAAAAGTAGTGAGTAACGGTAGTGCGCTACAAAATAAAAGTAACTTCCCCACCTATGATTTATGTCATTTTCGTGAAGTGCACTCCAACCAAGCGAAGGTCACTTTCGCTACGTGCTTGCTACACGGCTTAAGTAAGTGTCACTTAAGCAATGATGGCAATTACGATATAGATAAGAATAAACCGCGGCAAAACGGAGCCACAATACCTTCTTAACGGTGTTTCTTTTATTTATAAACACCTCCTGCAAAACTTCTTCCAACATTAAATAAATTGACCTCAAACATGTGCCACAACAAAAATGGCCACAGCCGGATCGCCGAGAAAACGAAGTTCTCACAGGTTGTTAACGAGAGTAATGACATGTTTTTTTCTTTTTTTTCGGCACAATGCCACACTGTACTAAAATAAAACACATACGCTGTTGAAAATGCTCGTTTAAAAATATTGTAGTGTCGGGGCCCCTAGCTCGCTTTTTCTCAATATTTATACCTGCACCACAAAGCCTGCCGTCGAGGCTACGCACTCGGTCAGGCGAAGACAAGTGAAGTGAGTTTGGGGAACTCACTAAATCGTTGGTGCACTTTTTCCCGAGTGTCACTAAAAGATGTCGTGTGACAGCACACGAATGACAGTAAGTGTAAGTGACACTAAATTTGTCCGTCTGACAGGGGTATTATTCACAACCTTCATGGCCCTCGATGCTGAGCCCCGCGTTGACAATATCAAGCGCACTTGAGATGAATGGCGTCCCATAAGAATGCAGCCTCCTATGGTCCGATCTCAAAGGAGCCGATTCCTATACTCTGGACTACATAGCTTCGTCATACTCACTTACAGTTACGTTGTTCTAGTGTTAGTGAAAAGCGAAGTGTAATCCGGCCAGTTACTTGTGTAATTAGATAATTATGTTAATAAAATATTCTGAACAGCTTCGCCAAGTTCCGGGCCCTCCGTCCTTTAATCTTCTAATAGTTACTTCAACTTTGTTCGCTGAAGACAAGAAACAAGACCGGTTCAAGCTTACGCTACATATTTCGCACGCGACCAATATACGTACGAGATCCGTGATCGGACAGCACAAAGGTCTTCTTTCGTTCCGTGCAGGCGCGTTAGACTTCATTTTACCGCTAATGGCGTTGAAAGTCACCCCTGACCCTTAATCATGCAAATACATGTATACCGGAAACACAACTCCTTTGAAACGAGTCACGGTATTTTAATGAACAAGGCAGCATGCACAGAAACAGTTACACTGTAAATGTGTTTCCTGTACTAGAACCTATTCTGCGGTAATGCGGGCGGGTATGGTAATGCGTGACACTTCGGGAGTTTGGGGCTGGGTAATCGTAATATTTATCTTTTGCGTGTTCATATGAACAGCATACGCCTTTGTAACAGCGAACATCCATGGCAGCACAAAATGTAAATATGGAAATATCGGAAACAGAGCAGTAATAGACTAATGTTGTTGCTTGATTAATGAGCGAAAACTGTTAATATTTAGGTTAAAAATATCTACACCTGTATGCAATATTTTTTCCACGAACGTATAATCTGTGACAGGGGACATATAGACGTGAACGAACGCTGATATCACATCAGAGCGTGCAGAAATGCGTTTAAGGACGTATAATTTTTGCAATAGACGTGGTCAATTCAACACAGTCATACATACCATGTAGGCACTTGAAGGGGAAAGAAAAGCCTAGTGTTTCTCTGGTCGAACGCGAGGCATTCAGTTCAACGACTCGTAATCGACTGCTATAAACCCGGAATATATCACACGACCAATATGGCCGTCACAAGTGTACCCTAACGAACAACAACAACTTTATTTTAGGATGATGAAAGGGGGGTTTCATCGCTAGAGGCGATACTCTACCCCATTGCTGGTGGTGATGTGGGGAATGAGATAATGAGTCCCCTCATAATAAGGATCGAAGCGCGATTGTGTCTAGAAGGGTTAAAAGAGCTTTGAGCGCAGCGCGTTGGTGGACTGGATTCGGCCAGGGACCAAGCAATTTTGATATTGAGAAGGGGGAGAAGGGGCGAGAGTCCAGCTGACTAAGAGACCCGGAAAGTCCGGTTCAGGAAGGTTGTACCCTAACGAAATTCCTAACGAAAATCTTTATGCACTCTTTAGTTTGTTCATTGTTAGAAATGTATTCCAGGGCACAGACGCAAACTCAGGTTTTCCGCGCACGAAGTTAGAGTAACAACACGTAACTCACATGGAATACAACTGTAATCTCAAAATCAGACGACGGCTCCAGATTGTCCCTTTAAAGTTGTATGATAAGTAGCAACAAGAAGAGTTTTCTTCCGCAATTAATTTTGGCTTTGACCTGTGCACTCGTACGTGCGAACATGATAGGAAAGCTTTTAACGCTACGACAGTACGTCTCTGCGCATGAGAGAAAGAAAATGTTGGAGAAAGCACGGTGACAAAGCGTCTGTTCACTCAGAAAGCAGCAATAAGGGGGTATTCGCAGACGGGGTCACAACACTATAGTGAAATAGATGTAGCAACGTGGACCTCACGTGGTGGTGGTGGTGCATGTTGGTAGCGCTGAAAGAGCTCGCTGTTGTTGGCCTCACAGAGGTGGACGACGTCACGACTAACGCCCTGGGGGAATGCGCGTCAAGGTCCGACTTCTAAGGGAACTGTGCTGACATATGTCTGAAAGCCCGTCTGAGCAAAACCCAGGAAAAACCCCAGAGAGCACAGCCGGCACCGGGATTCGAAGCCGGGTATCTCCCAGCCTCGACATGGCCAACACGCTAACCACTGAGCCACGCGAGCTGATGAGCTGGTAAGACGTCACGTGCAGTTGTTGTGGTACCTTATTCGAGAGCGATCCAATGAGACCATTCTACGTGCACGAGGGGACAGGGAAAAGCTGAGGGGCTGCGCGAAAGGCTGACCTACTTGCATAGCGCATTGTAACCGCAACGTTTTTCACCAGTGATGCACAAGCATCGATGTTCAGATCTATCATGCGAATTCTGAGGTCAGTTACTACCATGCCTGAACGAGTCGAATAAACACATGCAGGGGCAGGCTAAGGAGTATTTCACATCGCTTCGACCACCGGCAGTATTTCGAAGGAGAGACGAAACAAGCTAATCGAAAACGCTCCTATACTTTCAGGAGGCTTCTATTATAGAGGGAAGTTTACAATATTCTCAAATTCCAGAGCATTGTGGCGTAACCTTCGCTACATATCGATTGTGATGCTTAAAGCGCAAGAAAAAGCTATGCCTCCGTATGAACATCGGACAAAGGTCCAGCCCCATAACATCAAGCACCAGCAGCGAGATGCACGTCGTAATAAGTTACCATCACGCTCACTTCACCGCACCGCCAGTAGCGCGTCACCAGCACATCGTCATGCATTTGAATTTCATCCCACATATTGAGGCTCAATATTCCCATCATGTGCATTCCGCATCAGGTGTTTCTTGTCACCCAGACACCCTCCCTGCCGTGTTAACTAAACCGAAAGCAGAAAGTGAACGAAAAAAAAGGAGAAAAACTGTCAAGGAATTGCCCCCGCACTTGAAACAGAATCATTGCTTTCGTGCAGAGTGCCACGTGGGTTATTACCGCGCGTCCTCCCTGCGACGTATTACGTCATTTCCCCTCTATTTGCTTCAGGAGGGGAACGACGTGCTTACCATCACTCCAAAAGAACTGCGGCAGAGGGATGTTCCAAGCAAAAAAAGAAAGAAAGAAAAAAGAAACAAGTGAGACGCTACAGCAGAAATAAAGGCATGCCGTGGGGACTCGAAGAGGGAGATGGTCCCCTGATTGGGACGCGGCTCACGTTTTAGCGGTATACCTGTCTTCCAATGGCCAAGTTGCTTTTGTAAAGTGCCCTTTGTGGACATCTCCAGTGGGGATTGCACAGGTTGTGTTGTTCGTAACGAATGGGAATGTCGTGTGAGGGTCGAGCAGGTGCATCTTTTCCCTTAAGGATAAGAAGTAAACATTGATGGGAGACGTAACTATGTTCGAGGAAGCTCATGGAACGTGCCTTCGCTACGTGAGCTGTACGGGGATAACCCTTATCGGTCATTAGTTTTAGGTACATTGGGGTACTAGTACTACGCAGTGAAACGGTATACAGCAACACACACCAAGCACGCTCTCCGTTCATTGACATCAGTTAATTTGTGGTGGCCGCTCCAACAATGTATATGTGGTGATGGTGACATGGACTGCATCCCCTCCGCGCTTCAGTAAGAGCCCATTGCATTTCAGAAATTAGATGAATGATGTGGATATCAAGTAGAAATGAGTTAAGTAGGTGACTGAGGTGTCAGCAGGTGGCTGTGCAGTAGATAGCTATACTATATAGGCATATACTAATACGGTAAAAGAAACTGAACAGGAAACAATACGCGGCTGTAACTGATATAACCATATCTATAACTGATAGAGTTATGACGTTATTGCTGGTAAGCGTAGCGGAGCACATTGTACTATATGCAGAAGTTCAGCACCGCGCTGATTGCCTCAATGTTGAAAGCGCGTGAAAGTTGCCGTTTCTTAGGTACACAGTAAATGTTTTGCGCATATCGGGTGTAAATCGGACGCGTATCTTGTCCTACAGCGCACTGCTTTACAATTGGCACAGTCCAGAAGGGAGTCTCTGAGGGAGTCTCTGAAGTTCTCTTCTAAATGGCATATAATGCGTAAAGTACCATTTCAAATTACACACTCTACACACCCGCCATCTCACGGGGTTCTATTCTGTCTAAGTCACTTTATTACACGTTTTAAGTTGAGTCCACAAAATTGCGTTTATTTGCAAAAGCGCTCCTTTCACACACAGAAAATTGTAAAAAAAACAACAAAAAAACTCTGCAATATCATGAAGTAGTTACAGGCAATGTCAAGGCATGGTAGTATAGGGATTACGCTACTACGCCTTCCGCTTCGGGCGTTAGTATTAGTGTTTGCCGTCATTATTTTCTTCTCATCGGATAGCGAACCGTTCACTGTGTTTTGATCTTCCCTTACTATTTTCTGTTTCTTCGTTTCTAGTCACGGGCACGACTGGCACGCCAGAGGTAACGCGGGTAGTTCAACTATGGAGCTAGTAAAATAATAAAACAAGAATATTTGCACTCAGAGCATATAAGATCGAAACGCTGTGACTTTGCATATAGCAGTGAAAATGAAGTATAATGTTGCACATTACACGAACATCTCATTCTGTTGACCGTTCTGTCCCGTCACGGACGCTGTGGGAGGTTGGCTTAGAAAAGTCCACCGTCACAGAATTACGAAATAGTGCAGTCGTAATAGAAAATAGACATGTGTTGATTTGCAAAAGCGCTCCTTTATTCACACAGAGAAAAGTGTAAAGAAAAATCACTCTGCAATATCATGAAGTAGTTACAGGCAATGTCAAGGCATGGTAGTATAGAGATTACGCTGCTACGCCTTCCGCTTCGGGCTTGTTAGTTTTTACACGTCGTATATTTTTTTTCAATAGTGCAGTTGTAATAGAAAATAGAAAACAGTGGTTCCCCATATTGTTTTAAGAACATGTTCTCGCTAATGAGAAGGCTACGTCAAGTACGCGCCTTTAACGTTTCGATAATGTTAGAGCCTGCCGAATTAAAGTAACGCCAGATCTGACCTCTCATGCTAGGTGAATATCACATGATAGACGAACACAAAAGAGACAGGGACAGAAAAAACTAAATTGGTTGGTTGGTTGGTGGTTGGTAAAATATCAAGGGGAGGTTGAATTCGCGCATGCGAATTCTCCTACCCCCCCCCCCCCAAAAAAAAAAGGATACGGTAGGATTGCACCACAGAAGGTGCGAGCGCACCGCAAAAGTTCACCGGGGCGAGCGTCTCGACCGCGACCACGCAGGACCGAGCGCGCCATTCACATCAAGGATCATAGTAATGTCCACGCACCGTCTAGTATACCACCACCATCACCATAAACAAACACGCTTTGCATGTTCTTGCGAGAGCATGTGAGACCAGTCAGTATTTTCCGCTAGCATGCTCTTTTGCGTACACTTTCGCGCCTCCAGCCGGATTGCGGCATTGATGCGAAACTTATTTAGACAGAATCTCTCTCTCTCTTCTTCTTCTTCTTTTATTTTTCTGCTTCTCGACACTTTTGCTTTCTTCGCGAAAACATCAGTTTTCTTCTCATGCTCTCTGTCCCATTTCAACTTGTTTTCTCTTAATCATTTCACACAAAATAAATTTTAGCAGACGTGGCAATGAGAAAGAAAACAAAAGCTCTACTCAGCAGACTTTTAGCATCTTATACAGACCGTATCATGCTCATGCTGTCGAAGCGAACACTTAATTCGTTTCGTACTTCGTCCGTACCCTTTGGTCGTTTACCAAAATGTTTGGTGCACGCCTTTGAAGGGCATGATTTTCAGAACAAGGGGAAAGTGTGTGATAAAAGCTGGGATACAAAGATGTCCTCTCCTGGCGAAGGCCTGGCGATAGCATAGAGAAGTCTAGTAAGTTTGTGTGTCCCTTCTGTTCGGCAACTTGACTACTTTATGACCGGTCGGCAGATATGATTCCTCTTGTTGAAAACGTGCAGTAAAGGGGCAACCATCATCCTGTCTGGGGTGATAATTGACTGATTGATTAAAAATAAAATTATGGAGATGTAAGACCCGACAAAGTCGAGTGAGGTGGTGTCTACGATTTCATCAATTGGTTCAGCGTGTGTAGAACAGCTTCCACGCGAAACCTATAGAGAAAATGGGAAACAGCACAGCCCACGCTGGTTTTCAAAACAGCGTGAACTGCCAGTCTCGACGTACGAAGCGGCCATTCAAACCACTTGGCAACGGGATCTGGTTTCCACTCTGTTGTAGCAGTGGCGCGAACTCTAGCAATGGCTGTCGGTTGGGCGTGGGGAGCTCTGCTACCTCAAAGCATAACTTGGATGTGCTATCGTACAGCGCATGGTGAAATAGCGTGCGGGGGTGTTTCTGGCTTTTATGGGTAAAAAGAACGGAGCGTGGTTAGTTTGCTTCGTTTCACCAAGGATGTCTGACGCTCGGCAGCAGATGCAGGCTGATAATGAATGCCCTGGTGTGGGGAGGCTGACACGCAGCTGCAGGATTAAGGGCAGATGCGAATGCGTGCGCTTTAATGCATTTCATTGTACATCTCGTTTTTGACCCTTATTCAACATTTTGGACTCAATCCCTCTTTCCGCAATATCTACTCACGTGGCACGGAAGACGACTGTTGCTATAGAAGTTTCGAGTTTCACAGGCGAAATGTCACATATTTTCCCCGAATAAATTCAAACCTGCAGTAAGTTGTCGAAGTTGAACACGTTTTAAAACCGAATTCGGTGTTAAGCTGACGGCGCTGAACTTTGAAGGTAAACATCTTTCGGTCTATTTATGTGCGCGGAATTCACGGCTGTCGTCTTAAATGTGTTGAAATCACTCTGACATTCTGAAAATAGCCATTGCGCTAGTACTAGTCGGATGTGCGCAAGCTGCACCTAAAATAGGCTTGAATCTGCAATAAAGCATGTTTCACAGGATATTAACCACCTTTCGGAACGGAAACGCCTCCCTATATTGTTGATTGATAGGCGTATTCAGCTTGAGTATCTCTCGAATGTCGGCTGTTCGCCAATATAAAAAGTGCGCTTTATCGTCAGTATCACTGTGAGGATTCCAACCTGGGGTTCTTAGGTTTCTGTTGTGCTATTCCGTACGCCACATTGGCAGCTCCTCTTCTTGAGGCATTATGCCTTGTTGCACAGAATCGTCAACTGGTGGATCCTATGTTATGTTTGTTCTAACTTGCACACAAATTTACACGTGAGTCGCAGGCAACATTTCATACATCAACACAACCACAAAATACTTTAGTATACTAAGACAATTAGGGACGACACAGAGAGTTAATCACGGCCTGTTGGTACAAGTTATTCATTTCTAGGGGGCCTTCAGGGCACGAACGAATCGAAACACACGGACGAAGCACATGGGTCCTGTAAGAAAGTGACTAGTGTTTGATTTGTTCCGGGGGAGGTGGTCGCGCTGGTCCGGATATAACGATAATGGTAATGCTTAGTTTTACGTCACGAGACAACTATGATCGTGTGCGACGACAGTGCTTGGTCCGTAGATTAATTTTGCCTACCTGATGGCAGGGAAAGGTAAAGGAATCTTTATTGTTTCTGTTACTGCCTCCGTTACTGGCCCATATACTTGTTTCAGATTTCGTTACCACCATTGTTGTTTTCGTTTCCGTTTTGGTTTTCGGTACAGCCCTCAACCCCCACCCCCTCCGTTTGTCGTTTCCCTTCTTTTTTTTGGTAAGCATTGAGACCGCGTCACGAAACTGAATAACCTCTATACGTATAGTGATTCTGAAAGTTCTTTTGAGGACTTTGGGGATACGTGCACACGACACTTATTCAAAAATATAGTAGGTGGTTTCGTTGCACAGCTAATATATGAACATGGTTTTCCCGAATGTTACTCACGATTGCAACTTGCAAGTCGACACAAGCGTATAAGAATTATGCTGCTTCCGTTTACTATTTTCTATTTCCTTATATGCTGCAGTTTGCTAGTTCAACTTCCTCAGTTAAGTTTAGTTCGTTTCATTCAGCTTTATTTCAGCATTATAAATGTATCTACATGATTCGGTCAAACATTGTAATAATTCGCGTCCAGAAGTACCTGAATTATTACCGTAAATTATTTTCGTTTGCGTTTATGCTTCAGGTATTCTGAGTGTACCATATCTGTTTCTGTTGCCCCTACCTGCTATATTTCCGGTATAATACCCCCGTTTCTGTTTCTGTTACCTTTCCGTGCCTGAGGGTTCTTTTACGTGCGCCGAAATCGCAGCTCACGGCAACCAAGCTGCTGTCTAAACAACTCCTACCCGGCCACCAAGTTGCTGGAGTCTTCGGCCGGATCGAACCCACAATTTTGGGATCAGTAGGCGGATACGCATGACCCACCGACGCAGGTCAGTCGGGATACGCGTCAACATTCTGCCTAACCTAATTCTTCAAATGTATCTTACATTATTAATTATAAGCAATGTGTGATTACCTTATGTTAGGCACGGAGCCGAGCAAGCATATAATTTTCAACTTTCTAACTGAACCTTCAATGTGTATTTGTTGGCTGCCCACGCGAAGGACACGTTAGTAGAATGGCATACGCTTTTGGATCCCTCAATAGGGATTACGGTGCTTTCAAGGTCGTCCAGAGCCAGCGTCCCTTTCAAACCCTCGGAACGTCCGGCTGGGAGTCGTGGAAAGCGGGTCAGCCGGACCAGTAAGCCTTTGTTACCCACTTCGGAGAAAGCTACGTTTGAAAGTGAGAGTTTTTCTGTATCAGCTCATGTTCACGTGTAAACCTTGACGTAAGTTTGTAATTATCTGATTGGTGAAGGAGGTGTGGCCTTTCCGTTAAAAGGCGACGCTTCTTGATTATTGGGGTTGATTGTCGGTTGTCGACGTGCCATCATATGTTGTAAATAAATGTAAATAGTTGTTTGTCTGTTGACGTCGCCTGCGAGTCCGTTCTTCAAGCAAGGTGCCGGTACAATCCGGGATTTGGGCCGCCGAATGCCTCATCATCGCTAGGCCCACCCCGAAGAGGAACCTAACTGGCGCGGTCGACAGGATTGTGCCGGCTTTCTGCGACGAAGAGGACACAGCGAGCAACGGTGGAGGCGACAACTTTTGCGTTGGGGACCGGACGGAGACCCAGGGTTTGGACTGCGACGCAGACTTCGCCAGAGCCAGAGGCATCATGCAAGGGGAAGTAGCATCCAAGTGTCTCACGCTCCAGAACAACAAGGTGATGACGACGACAACGCAACAACCCGACCGGAGGACGCAGAACCCGTTCTAGCCACTGGAAGAATTTCGAGTGCCAGGATCACCGAACATCGGAGACCCCAACTCAAGCTCCGGAAGCAAGCTACAGGGTAGGTGCTTCTTTGGTTGCGGACTGTATTGCACACTATGACCGAAGGATATAGCGAGCGCATAGGCGGGGGCGACATGAGGAGCAGGGAGGAGTTGGAGGTAGATGTTGCGTTGATGGCTGCCATCGAAATTGAACGTGGCGGGAGTAGAATGAGGGCGTCGGTCGCAGAGGAGTGGAAGTTTCTAGACATGAAACTTTACCTCGCACAACTTGAAGCCGAAACGCGTCGGCTGCGTAACGGAATAGGGACCGAGCCAAACCCAAATTTCATAGCGGTTCGAAGCCTGCTAAACACGTTGAGCATTTCACTACCAAAGATGCCAGAAGCTGAGTCATCTGTGCCTGAGTGGATATCATTTGTAGAAAAGACATTCGATGCCCTAGCCGTACCTCGTCAGTGGGGTGTAGGACTTTTCTACCCGCTTTTAAGTAAGGGGGGCAGGCAATTATTTGCAAGACTGTCACTGGCTGACCGCAGTGACTTTGAGGTATTGAAACAGGAGATTTTAAAAGGTACAGCGAACCGAAAAACAATTTCAACTGAAATAAAGAACCAGGTTGGTAGTAGCAGCGAACTGGAAGCAGTGGTGAACGATGAGTCGTACGTAGAGCGTCAGAATGCCAGTGACGGCTATGTTGAACATAGCAAAATGACAGAGGCATCAGAACAGGCGGAACGCCCAATAGTACCTGAATGTGAACATTACCCTCAATGTGTGAGTGAGAGTTCAGATTTTAACATAAGTACAGGCGATTTGGATATGGCATGCAAGTACCATAAGTGTGACAATGGCGAATGCGGTAATGCGCCAGAGTTCGCGGTATATGTTGCATGTCCGGTGACGACGGATGATCCGCCAGAAAACACATTCCAGTGTGTGAGAGAAAGTCAAGTAGGGACAGAGTGTACCGACCAGATGGGAGACTCACTGCCGCATTCAAATGCTTCGCGTGCCTGTACGATAGGAGAAGAGCGCCGCTCTAACGTCACGAGCATGGTTGAGCAGGCGTATTGTAAACGAAGGCAAGTGATACAAATCACTAGCGAGAGTGACGTGTCACGTTATTGTAATGTAGAGACACACATGCGAGATGAACATATCGTGCATTTCAATACATCTGCCGTGGATGGTATTGAAAATCCCTGCGAGCGACAGAGGCGGCAACATATCGGTGGCGTGGCACGTGCGCTGAAGCCGTGCAGTAACACTACACTGAAAGCTAATGCGAAAGTCGAGAATGATGAACCTTTGGCTCATGAGGGACAGCCCCAACGACATGGCATTGTCCCCCTAAGGTCCTCATGGCCAAAGAAACAAAATATCTCACAAGATGTTCATGTGACGCTTGTAGAGGAGTTAAGTACTCTGACAATGAAAGCACTTAGCCGATATCCATTTGCAAATCAGCAGCCTAGTTCGTCCGAACAGGTCGCATACACCAAAGTGGTCACGGGGATGGTGTTCGACACATTAGATTGAAAGAACTGTACGTTTTTTTACTGACAGAACGGTCATAGTGTGCTGCGGCCTGCAATCAAGAGGCACCCTGACAGTGTTTTTGTGTTACCATTTGTGAAATGCAACAGGGACTTGTGCGAAGGACATGAACATTTGCAAGAAGACCGCGCTGCAGTTGGAACTCTGCTAATCTTTGTTCTATGGTGTGTAGCCTTTATCTTTGTGATGCTTGCTCGGTGTTGCTTTTGTTATGTGATGCATCCCGTTGAAGTATATGCATCACAGTTGTGGCGGAGGTGTTAGGCACGGAGCCGAGCAAGCATATAATTTTCAACAGACAAACTGAACCTTCAATGTGTATTTGTTGGCTGCCCACGCGAAGGACACGTTAGTAGAATGGCATACGCTTTTGGATCCCTCAATAGGGATTACGGTGCTTTCAAGGTCGTCCAGAGCCAGCGTCCCTTTCAAACCCTCGGAACGTCCGGCTGGGAGTCGTGGAAAGCGGGTCAGCCGGACCAGTAAGCCTTTGTTACCCACTTCGGAGAAAGCTACGTTTGAAAGTGAGAGTTTTTCTGTATCAGCTCATGTTCACGTGTAAACCTTGACGTAAGTTTGTAATTATCTGATTGGTGAAGGAGGTGTGGCCTTTCCGTTAAAAGGCGACGCTTCTTGATTATTGGGGTTGATTGTCGGTTGTCGACGTGCCATCATATGTTGTAAATAAATGTAAATAGTTGTTTGTCTGTTGACGTCGCCTGCGAGTCCGTTCTTCAAGCAAGGTGCCGGTACAATCCGGGATTTGGGCCGCCGAATGCCTCATCATCGCTAGGCCCACCCCGAAGAGGAACCTAACTCCTTATGTAAGTTTCCCTCAATCGTCACTCCTGCAAAAAGTGCGTCCCGACGTGTAGTACACCTGAAGTCAATAAAAAGAATGAATTATTGGACATTCTTCTGATAACATTGCGAGATTTGGCAGTATGCGTCATCTCCACCAGGTCGTGACAATAGGTTAAAAGACTCTGGCCGAACGGCCCCCCAAGTAAAAAAAAACGGAGCAACCCATTTACTCAACGGGCCCGTTGAGTAAATGGGTTAGAAAAAAAGGTATAAATAAGGTATAATAATGTGCTCTTATACCTCTTTTATACCTTCTGCTTCAGATATATACCTTTGGAGGGTATAGAAGAGGTACACATTTCCTATTTATACCTCCAACCCTTCTCAAGGGTTTGAAAGAGGTATAAAGGAGGGCTAACGTACCATATTTATACCTCATCACCACGCGTTTATATCCGGTACCAGGAATATAGATCACCATCAGGTGCCTTTCACGGTATAGATGAGGCTGCTATACCTTCTGTTTCTTTATACCTTTATGGTTTTTTATACCTTTACTTCCGCAACGTGCTGTATCACATCATTATTATTTTTTCTTGAGACGGTATCAGCTGAGTTAAACGGATATTTAATTAAGAAACACAGACCTCAGTACAGTACTATCTGAATCCACATGGTTAGTTTATGGCTGTATAATATCTGTATTGCTGGAATGTTGAATCTAGATGTCCTCACCCTTAGAGTTGCGTATCAGATGAAAGCTGCTCCACAGGTTGTCAAGTCGACACCGGTATATCAGTATTTGTTGCTCTGTAAATGTCTATCTCGCGATACATCGTGATACACACTTGATGACTGCGCGGAGCGATCCTGCTCCTTGGAAATTTAGTTTAGTTTTCAACTCCATATTTTCAATTTTTTTTTTACATTGGGAGTAATAAGCTTTGCTTTCTACTTCACAACCATATGCGTTTGCGTGTATTTGTAGTACATTTGTGTGTGTGTGTGTCAAAATACTTCTACCCTCCAAAGGTGATTTTTCTAGTTTCCTCCTCTAAAAATGCCTATGCCTAGGTGTGATTTAATACCATGATGGTACTCTTGCAGACTCTCACAGGGGTATAGAGCTGTACCAAGGTATATCTAAACTGGTAGCGAAAACTAGCGAAAATACCAAATCAGACCCATCGGCAAGGCCACCAGCATGAAGCGCGAGCGATCCTGGGTGTTGACAGTAGAAGTACGGTTGTAAACAGAAAAACTTTACAACAAGGGCCTGGCTTGTGTGTGTACTAATAGGTTATTCTTAATTTCAATGTAGAAAGAGCTTTCTGTTGCCCCGCTCGTGCACATATAGAGATCATCTACCACTCCAGTACATTTCCGTATCCTGCTCCTTTGCGCATGTGACACAGTTGGGGGGTGTTTATCCGTGTGTCTCTGTATCCGTACCGTGCGTCCGTGCATTGTAATACGGGGTTCGTACACTCTTTGGGTTAAACAGGAAGCGACCTTCACATCTCCGTGCTGTAGACCAAGATTAACAGGTGTGAACAGATGAATGCAACAATGCATCTCCTGTTGCTGGGCCCACGAAAAAAAGATTTCGTCATGGGACGAGCGGCCATGATGGTGTGAGTGTTAGCAGGAACCAACTGGGCACCAACGATGTTGTGTTTTGTTGCAATGGACCTATAACGGCCACTCACTGAATAAATGCAAACGTCTAATCACTAGATGTACGTATAGCTCTAGGTGAGAAATGGGCCTTATGTGAGCCTTTCTAATTTCTTTGTGGTCATCACGACGCCTTTCTGTTTGGAGTTGTCAAAATCTGTGATAACTGTATGTATTTGGAATTGATATGATTCATTAAATATGATATGCTTTATTTTTCTGTGTTCTCGTCTGGTATTGTTGACTGGGCGCGGAAAAGGGAATACAAGGCAAGCGAAGTGGGCCAGTATAAACGTGCGTGGCTAATTGTGCACTATTTATTATTCATACTAGTGACGTCGTCTCTGACGTCATTTATTTACAATCGTGGTAGTCCGCGCAACGGATGGATGGCGCTGACCGTCTCTATCATGGCGTCATTCTGAAGACACAGGGGCCCATGGGAGTTGCGCTACCTGTTTAAATATACCTTGGCTGTACCCCTAAAGCTATGGCATATGGCCCTTTGTTGAGGACTATTTTTTTATACCTGTAAGCGGGGTATAAAATAATACCTAAGAAGGGCTAAGTTATTGAGCAGGCGATCTATACCTCTAAAGGTATAGATTTTTCTCTGAGTTGGGGTATGTCAGAGTCAGGATCATTTGACATTAGATTGTCATTGACGGTCACTTCTCTCTCTCGACTGTTGCGGGTAGCCCCTGCTTATCTCGAATTCACCAAATGAAAATACCACCTCTTGTGACCTTTCGGGAAGAAAGGCACCGGTTTTCTCTTGGCTGAACATCATAGACGTTCTCATCAACGATCCTCTCTCTTTACTCAGTGCTTTTGTGAGGTGGGTTCTGTAGGGTCCCCGGTGCGCCATGTTGCTTTAGTATAGTGCGCAATACATTCTTATTTCAATACAACGAGCACTTACCGCACAAGGATGAACTTTCAGATCGTCGGCAACCGACCATATAGGGACCAAAGCTACCAAGACAACCGCACTGTAGTGGAGCGCTACTTGTGTTTTTCGTTTTGGAACGTACTTTCGCTATGATTTATGCTACCGCATGCTCCTTTCTCTTGTATTTTCGCTCGTTCCTTCGACGCACGTGAGCAAAGATAATAGGAGAACAAATATGCAGAGTAAACCAGAAGAACTAAAAGGGCGACGGCGCAGCTGACTGTTTCTTGCGCAGTTTCCTCTCTTTCTGTTTTGTTGTCTCTTCCTTTCTTTTGCTGTGTGCACGAGGGGAGGTGGAAAAGTGACATGTCCTGTTATAACGAATTGCTACCGGTGCACGTCAACTTAGCGCTGCTTGTGATAGATGCATAAGTATGTGACAGTCTACTTCCTTCTCTCGTACATATGACTGCGCGGAAGCATCGTTTTCCCTTCTCCCTGGTGCACTACTGCATACCCAGAAGGCTTAACCGTTTCTGACTGACTTTTCCTGTCAAAATAAATAGATTCCCCCTCCCTCCCCGTTTCCATTATTCCTTATGTTGCATAGCTAGAAAATTTCGTGATATCAAGTCATTGGGGATCATGAATGCACAAGCACGGCCTTCCTGACACTGCGGATGCGTCAAAGGCAACGCAAGGGTTGCGTCCAGCGTACGTACATTATTTGCCGAAGCCACCACGACATGCATTCAGCGCGAAGCGTTGGCCCTGAAAAGCTGAACAGTAGCGTTATACCGTAACGACGACGATTAATTTTCAAGCACTGCCGCCAAAGAGATTCTTGCGTGCGATCCTCAACGGGTGTCTTGCGGGCGTGCAGTGTGCCGCATGCCTTCGACTAAGTTGCACTTGTGACCTGCGAAGAACCACACGAAAAAATCGAAAACGCCCGTGCAGGGGTCAACTTTCGCTTGTGCGCTCCGCAGATGTGCTGGACTCCTATTTGTTGTCTGAAAGCGTTACGTAGTGAGCGAATGTTCTGTGGCAGTAGAAAGCGGGCCTCGTGCTGTGGGCCTTGCGGAGAGCCTACAGGGATGTGGGTATGGGCACGCTGCCTGTGAGACACACTGAAAATATCAAGTTAGGCAGGTTTAAACAAGTAAATAGCTTTCGGAAGTTCGCCAGAAATGTAACGGCACTCCTAACGAGGTAGTCGTATCCGCCATCGGCCTGTTTGCTGCTTTGTCTTCTACTGTACCGTAAGCTGAGCCCCAGTTCCCTTGAAATACAAGAGAGTTTCCGGTAACCGGTGCGGACCTCACGGTTAATATCTTGGCCACTATGTGGTCCTGCGGCGCAAGAACGGACTGGAAGCTCGACAGAAAGTTTTTAATGATGCCTTCAAAAACCGATAAGAATTTGCGTTTCGTAGATAAACTGTCTGACAGTTTTTCAAAATATGAATTCTGCTATTGGCTAGAAAATGAAATGCACTTTTCCTAACACCAAAGCAAGATGTTGGTATCATTATGACCACCACGAACGCAAAAGCCGTTTGAAACTGGCGCTGACATGGCAGCGGTGGACGAACTGTACGTGTCCACCGTGAACAGGTGAGACTTCCGTACACGGTGACGCCAGAAGTAGGTCCAGTAAGGCACGCATTGCTATCAGCTGACGTTATTTTCCCTTTCGTGCGCATAATGCACCCGGGTAATGACTCTCACGACGCAGAACTTTACCTGAAGCACCGTCCCGTTGTGCCGTCGCTCCTAACCCCTTTCATATTCAACAGTCGTTCCGCTTCCAGATATCCATAATTGCTGAGATTTCCGTTTCCGCCGGGAACAGCTGAGAGTCGGCGCCGTTAGCCCATAAGTTATGCAAGTGCCGCCACCTCTACGAGCCCTTTTCCAGGAATCGAGGGTCGCACCTGCGCACAGCGGGAGAAAAAAGAAAACGGCGGCTGTGGAGGAAAGAGTTCGAAGGTTCGGAAGTGAAGCGTTATGTCTTGCGTGACAGTCGCATCAACCCGCAGGAATAACAACAACAACAAATGTAAGATGACGATGAAATGAGGCAGCTGGGAGAACACGGTAGAAAACAAGAAGGCGTACGCGATATATTTAGGGCCTGACTTTTTCGAATCCGAATCCTTCCGAATCCTTCCGATTGTTCCCTCTCGTATCAGCTTCGGACCAATTCGGGTGAAACCTCGATTTCTCCCCGAATTCTAACCACGTATTACGTTGTATCATGTATCACGTACACGATGTAGTAGCAATTTGTGCGTCTGATGAAAATATGATCCGAGTGCAACAATAAACTATGCGAAGCGAATTTATTGTTACACTATTGCGGTGTTTGTGACTATAGATCGCGAGGAATGTATGTTTGACCAATATGTCGACCTCTTACAACAGGCCGCTTTTTGGACAGAAAGAAAAAAAGTAACCCGATAACACCCGTTTTTATCAATAGCGCCCGACTTCACCCCGAATTTCAAATTCCAGAACAGCACCCGATATGCCCCCTGCCCCCCGAATCCGAGAAAGACATTCGACTGGAAAAAGTCAGACCCTGGTATACTACTTGATAGTATGATATATATTACTCTATGCTAACATTTCCTTGAACTCGAGGGGTACCAACAGAGGGGTTTCCTGAACAGAGGCGTAGACACTAGACAGTACGAGGCTGAAGCTCCTCAAGCGGGAGTAGATGCTACCATCAACTCCCTTACACCCGCTCACTTGTATTTTATTAATTTGTTCATGATATATAACAAGGGCGGACAGGTTCAGGTCCTCCATGGCCGATCCACGAGGCAGAAGTTGAGAACATTCGAGGAAGAGCAGTACGTCTTCTTGTTCCCAAACTCCACTGTCATCCCGCTTTTCTCAGTTCTGCTCAAATCCCAAAATGAACTGCAGTACATGAGAATTCACACGAACCGTCGAACCACCACCAACAGCAACTCCTCTAAAGGCATCGCAAAGCAGCAGACATGTTCACGGCGTAGAATAGCAGCTTGTTGCTTGTAAACCTGGCACAATAAGTTACAAATGTGACAGAGAACGCTGAAAGGGAGACTTCGTAAGGATTCGAAAAAAGTTAGGTGAGCATCATACCGAACACGGACCGCCCCTTTGATACCGAATACAACATTGACATTCACTTTGCGCGAGTAATTAATCCGTAAATGACGACAATACCAAATCGAAACCAATATGCAAAGCGCACAGCGTTTCGCCCAGAGGAACATAATGTGGCGTAACCCAGCATAGCCGTCTGCTACGAAGCTTGCATACTTCCATGCCAGATCACGTCAGCAGTGTTGCTTTCAGCGCCTTCTTGCTTCACAGAGGCGAAGCGCTCACTTCGTAATAATTCGTTCAAATAAAATCTGCGCGCTTTTGGAATGCGATGTTTCGTATGTATATTCCTGACACCCCAAGGGTTACAGTTATGTCACAATCTTTGTGGTGATTTTGTTGCGGAGTCCCACTTCAATATTTGTAATTCGCTCGCAAAATCGAGGTAGAACGGCTCGGGGCGACATCGGGCCGACAAATAGTCCCCAATTCGTCAAGGAAAAGTGATCGATGTTCCCGACTAACTTGTTGGTCCCGATGGCTACATAACCAATACGTAGCCGACTTCTTTTGTTTTAGACCCAGTGTTGCACGCATGTCATGTAGTTTTGCCGCTGTATTTGACGAGCAATGCGCAAGTGGTAACCATTTCGATATAGTGTTGTCCGCAATTTTCAATTTTAATTGTCTGAAAAACTATGAGCGCAGTCGGGACGAAAATCGTGACTTAAGAGTACTGAGGACTCATGCTATCGAATAGATACATTTTCTGAGGTTACACCTGTACTGCTTTACGGTAGCTTTGAGCTGTAAGCTCATTTAACCGCTCCGTTAGCTCCAACTCGTTAAAAATTGCAGGAGGTTGCCCCATGTGTATAGAAATGCAGACCATCTAAAGAAAAAAGTCATCGGAAGAGTCATCATCATCCAGTTTGCACCAGGACGATCCTAAAACTCGCCGATAAGTGTCATATTATGCAGCTGCGTCGTCCGCTCCAAGGCGCACAAAGGGCTGCACGGGTTTCGAAGGATGTGCACATTTAGGAAATCGCTAGATTGCATTTTTATTCATTTATTTGTTGTGTCGCAACAAATGCAGCGACGAGGCCGAGGCTAAAGGCAAACTAGTTGCGTGACAAGGGCCTTAGCTCCGTAAGAGCGAACACACACACACACACACACTTATATGCACCTGGGCCCATGTATAAACACTATGACGCACTTGTGAAGCTATATATCCCACAGATCACTGGTTGTTGGTGTGGACGCTGACATTTGTGCTCCGCTTTGTACCTTACTGGCGTGAGGGAGGGACCGGTAACTGGATAACAGTAATCGTACCGGCACAATGTCTCTAAATGTCTCGTTGACCGCATGAAGCAAAATGCGAGATACCGCGGACGTACGAAATGCAACAATATTCGGAGAAGCATATCAGGGATCCGATCCTCATATTGGTAGAAATGTCTCGTTTCCTTCTACCTGCCATTTCCCGACACGATGCTAGCAGAACGTTGGTAACGACACCGTGAAGCTATCGAACGTATACCGGAACCACTGGCAGCGTGCGTGACTAAGAATCTTATTGGTTAATTGGATGCGGTAGATAGGGTACCTCGAAAACCACGTTATCAATTATCTGTAACACTCTATATGGTTACACCCAAGTAGCACAACGTACCGGAAACGCGAATACGTGGGGTGGATAGGTAGATAATAATATAATATCTTTATTAACGTGCCGAAGAACAGCCAAAGCCTTGGTATTGGCGCACGTAGACGATGCACTGCTTACACACATATACATACATATAGAGAGTATACAGATTATGCAGAACATAACATATTCAGGAACAGGAATAATAATAATAATATTTCGTGGCTTTCCGTCTGGAGAAGACGACAAGGATTATTTATAATTGACGTCACTGTGGTCGGCCTGTAAATTAATTTTGAGTTAACTAACAGTTCTTTAAAGGTACCGTACAGCTGTTGAGCTGCAATATCATAAAATGAGTTCGTTCAATAGCGTAAGCGCTCATGAGTGGAACACTCTCGGTCCAATCACACTCATCGTTCTTTCTTTCTTTTTTTTAAATCCAAATTCCATTGCATGCGCACACCACTGGGTGAGATGCGACAACGTGGGGCCCAGAACCACAACAGAAAAATGCTGCATACATGAGCGCCACTGTTGCCCACTGAGATGAGGTTTGCTTGAACTTGCTTCACACCAGGCATCGCCCCGAACGGTTTTGTTGCAATTTTGACGACATAACAACGAATTTCGCAACAGAGCACGAATGCGATATGTCGCTGTAAAGATTTTTGTAGCGATATACCACGTGCATACAGCGTTGCGAGGTACTTATAAGCAACAAGACCATGTGGTGACACTCTCCTCCTGAAACGCGTGTATGAAACAAGTACCACAATGTCTGACATTGTTCGACAGTATATTTCCGCCAATTTTCTCTCCCGAAAAGTGCATAGATATTAACTAAGCATTTTGTATGTAAGCATTTTGTGTATATAGTTTGTGCTATATTATATTGAAACTCTATTGAATTGTATCGAACTTGTACTACACAAGTTTACTTGGTCATATTAAATATCCGGATCAGATATTAAATAAACGAGTTTGATAGGTTGCATTGCCTCTGCAGTTGGGTCAGCCCCAGGGGCAAAAACATCGTGGTAACGTACTTTTCTACGCCAATCATGAGGCAGCGCGCACACGATTCTTTCCGAGCTCGTCTGCTGCGCGTCCTTGCAAACGACCACCACTCAGGCGGCTCACCTTTTGACAAAGGCGTGCCATCATTGGTCGGTACAGTATGACGTTTCCATCATACTTCCTATGACGTTGCCATACTCGCAACATCCGGCATCTGCTTTTGCGATGCATTTCGTCAAATTGCACAAAAACTACGTCAGCAATTCGCATGCAGTTTTCGCTAGCATGGTCAATGATCAGCGTGGCACGAAATGGCACCATAGTTTGGCAATCGATGTGGACGAAGGCGATCGTCCCTTTACAAAGCAGCAAACATGTAAGCTTCTTTCTTGTTGCTTTACCTTGCGCGAAGTGCTCGCGTCCCTTGCGGAAGACGGCGTGTCTAAGCAACTTGTACCCTGCCACCAAGTTGCTGTTGCCTCGGCTGGGTTCGAACCCGCCACATTGGAACCAGTAAGCGGATACGCTACCAACCGAACGGGTACATCATGTACTTTCTTCGTGGGCAGTTCGGCGAAATGACTTCTCTCGACCACACTCGAATGGGTTGTGCACAATGTCATTTCATACTGTACCCTATCATCTAAATCCACATTGGTCTTCAGACTCCTTCGTTTGTTACCTTTTTTTCTCTCTCTCTCTCTCCTTTGTTTTCCTTTCTGTCATTAAGTCTGATCTGGCGCTATGTTCCATTTGGAGATCTTCAAGTTTCACTATCGGTGCCTTACGACAGAATTCCAGACACCCCGTACCTGGAAGTAAAAATGAAAATCGATGAGCTTCACTCCTCCATTCCACCAAATCTAGCGTGAGTGTCTGCTTTGTTTGACTTCGTCTACAAACGCAAAAGGTGAAAGTGCAACGAGCGACGCTGCTTTGTATCGATTTTGAGCGCCCCCTTTCCGGCTGTGTGCGCAGATTTCTTTCATTCAGTGAAGTGCCTGCGTTGTTCTTTTCTCTTTTTTTTTTCATCCCTTAGCTACCGGAAGGAATGTGTAGAAGATGATCTTCAATTCCAATATTGATGGTGGCGACGAGGATGGGTGGGGCAGCATTGCATTTAGGGAAGTGGGTGTAAGAGTGATTGCGATGGGCTTTGGTTAGTGTTCACGACGACTATTGGAACTTGATGGAATTCCTGCTGAGCTTAGTTGTGATGGTAGCAGTGAGGAATGTGTAATGTATTGCAGCTGTGTAGTGCCGGAAAAACACGAATGTTTCAAATAAAAAAAAAAAACAAAGAATGGGTAGCAATAGCACTGACCCTCCAGCATTATAACGGGAGCGCGCGAATTCTCAGCAGAGGTCGTTGGCCGCAGTACAAAAACGATATTGCTGCATCCTAAACGGCATATGCTAAACGCCATATTGCTGCTTATATTTCAGCTATTTATATTTAACAATTAAAAACGCCAGTAGATTATAGTATAGCCAGTCTTATCATTCTTTTTCGATTCTTTATTGAACAGCTTGTAGGTCTATCCTCGCTACCTCTAAGATTTGGCCTTAACGTCAGATGTACTTCAACGCCAATACTCTATAGAGTTGCAAGTGGACTGGATTTGTATTTGAAGTATCTGTTCCCGATGGATGCGAATGCCGCTAACACTGCTGACGCTGCGGATGAACTACTTTCATAATTAATAGCGAATTCAGCAGGCCGTTTTCGTGCAGAAAAAGTTGCACTGGCTTGAGTGTACGTGTCACACGGCCACTTCAAAACGGGGCTCGTGCCCAGGGGCCCCCACCAGAATGGGCACCCTATACCACTGCAAGTATCACTTATTTCTTCTGTAGACGATACGGCTTTAGGTTCTCGCTAAAATCACGTATGCAGCGAGAATTTTCGTGCACTTGAAAAATACTACGCCTGCTGAAAGATCCGTACGGTTCATGCATGACCGCGAGCATAAGGCTGATGACCAGTTGAAAGCTTCAACTAGTTTCCTCCACGCACATGACATAAGCAAAAGATCTGGCGAGCAGTCTTACGACAATGCTGCGTCCGTGAGTGGAAAGTAGAAAGGTCGTCAAGCATTAGTACGGCAGAAAAATCATCTGGTCACGTGGGTGCCCTGTTCAGCGCTTGCTCTGGATCTGGTGCCAAAGTCAACTGCCGGGTGCTGCCCTGCTGCTTTTGCCTTTTTTTCTATTTCCTCGAGCAGGTATACGAGTTCTTCACAGCATTCACGCATAGACGATGGTGCTGAACGACTTCACCACAATGGTTCGCGGCGACTGCACAGAAAAACACCCGCCGAATCTCCCTAGGAATAAACGCCGAAAACACAGAACCTTAGTTCTAGGGCCCGGGACTTCATGCAAAGTGCTTATTTTTAAAATGCGTTCTAACGGATATCCTAGCGTTTTTCCATGCATTACGAACCACGACGACACAAATCTAAAACGTTTCGTGTGGTATATTTCTGCATATTCCTTCCTCATAGTCATATAATATGACGGTTACATATTATGCCGTATTTTGGCGGCCTTTGGTCGTATATGTGGTTGGTGGTATATGTGCCATTTGGTTCCATATTATGTCACATTGCGGCGCTATTTGAATAAGTTGTTAACGTTTGCCGTTCCCTTTGTTCTGCTAACGTTATTTCAAAAGGGAGGTCGGTCTTCTTCACACTCCTAGCAACGCTTCTAAGTTACTACGCTGCTTTTAGGCTACTTCGTGCTACGCTGTCAGTGGATTCGACTAGCACCACTGCACCCAGAACCACCTTTTGAAGGCAGAACGCACGAGAAGTACTCAGCGAGTTCAAGCTGTGGTTGATAAAAATAAGAGAATCACAGTATTCAAGATCGTAGATGCCGTTCTCGAAGGCAATTAACAGCACAACGAAGAACTGTGTGCACAGAGTTTGAGCTAGGTAGCTAGATAATTCGCCGTAATGACAAGCTGGGGCGTAGCTCACGTTTTCGCAGTACATTTTTTTCCCAGCTGGCAATAGAAGAAGTTTTTAATCATACAATGTAATCATATGTGATCATCCCATCTAAAAATGCGTGCGTGTGTGCACGCACCTTTGAAAACCTGAGTATAGCCATGGTGGCACTCTGCAATGAATAACAAGCAAGGGCTGATCCAGGGGGGCGGGCCCCCCTTGAGACGTATCGGCGCGCCCCCGTCTCCTTTCCCCGGCGCACGTTTTTCCCGCAAAACCGTGCTATCGTTTTCGCGCAATGACGCAAAATTTCCAAAAATCGCGCGACAGCTGTGACGTATACTCGCTGACGGCAATCGTTATGATTTCTACGGCCGACGTACGCTTTCACCGACGTGTATAAAGGAACGAAGACTCGGGCACCGCGAGGGCGACAACCTGACCCAAACCGACTCAGCGATTTTCCGGGCCCTGCTCCAAGACGACTGCTTGCCATTGCTGCAAACAGCAGTTCTGTCACAAATGTTGTTTGCTTCCTTCGAGCGCCACACTATTTGAGCTGTCATTGTCTCTAATCAGCGCTAGCCGTAGAATTAGAAAAAAAGCCTTTCAACAAGTGGATCCACTGGCGTAGCCAGAGGGGGTTCTGGGTGTTCAACCCCCCAATGGTACCTTCGGCAGTGTATTTGGGAGTGGGAAATTAGGGGAAATCCTCGTATTCCATGAAAGCTCCCAATAGACCCCCTCCCGAAATATTATTCTGGCTGCGCCGCTGAGTGGATCAGTAGATAAAATTCGTGGCGTACCGTGGAGTCTCGTGTAAAACGAAAATGCAGAACGGCTGGGTGGGGAGGTTTTCTTTATTTATTTACTTTTGAAGTGGGGGCCTCCTTGAGAAACTTCCCTGGATCAGCCCCAGCCAACAAGGAATACCTAGCTGACTGCGCACGCGTGAACGTACGTTCGAACACACAATAAGGACGTGCATTTTCATTTGTAAAATGTTTTTAGACAATTTACGTGTTTATGTAGTTCCCAGTTACGCGAAAGCTTCCGGAACAACATTCCTGGCATCATAATAAGTATTTTTGCATATCTTATGCATATTTAGACGTTGTGCGCCGCATATTTGCATGCTTATTTTGGAAGGTTTTGGTGCATAAAGTCCCGGGTCCTAGATAACCTGGGTTATAACACCTTCAGAACATGCTGAATAATACATAATGCAGCATATGCTCGGTAGGGGTCGACTCAATACAACTTAGTTTGCGAAGGGTGATCGAAAAGTGCAAATGAACACGCGTGATCCATATCAGGTGATATGTTATGCGGATGAGATGACTTCTGCTAGTATTCCAGGTACAGGTCAGAGTTCCACACCCTACGGCGTAGTTTATGAGGTGCCGGCACCCTTTATGTACCTGTGAATCCTTAACTGGACGTGTACTGGGAAACCCTTTATGATTCCCCGAAAGGCCCCGATAGACCGACACCTTTTGTGTTCTTCCCGTCGGCCGTACATTGACTTCATGGCAGCGTGGAAAGGACCGCCTGTCGATAAGGCGCCCTGATGTCTATTATTCACGGAGCGCTCTCCGTTTAATGAACATCTGCCTTTCATTCTTTGTTGTCGTTGTTTGTCGTTGGCACTACAAGTTTAATCACATTCTTGGCGAGGGCCTCGTGGAAATGGAACTTTTCCAGTTGTGTGACACTGCTGTTAGTCTATTTCACCAGAGTGTTGAAATAATTGCCGTTACCTCTGGTGATCTTCCAGGCACAAAAGCGTGAAAATTTCTCCTCGCGGAATCAATGCGGAGCGGGCTCCCACTGGTCTCCTCCAACCATTTGTCCAATCATCGCGGGAGGTCCTTTGAGGAGACCAATCAGAGGCTTCTCCGCATTATCGGGCTTCTTGAGGAGGAGAGTGAGGACGAAACTGTAAAGTGCGTTTTTTGCGGTCATCAATCACGAACGACGCAACGGATAAGAGAATCACCACCAACGCTCTGCCCTCGAAGCTCTATTGACCTTTCTGGATACCCTAGGGCTTCGATCCTTATTGTGAAGGGGATCATTATTTCATTTCCCTCACCACCAGCAATGGGGTAGAGTATCGCCCCTGGCGATAAAGCTCCCCCTTCATCGTCTCACAATGAAGTTGCTGTTGTTGACGCAGCGGATGAATCGCGTTCCTTTTGTGTTGGTGTAAAGGTAACGCCATCTTTCAGTGCGCGGAGAAGGAGAAATTTTTGCGATTTAGTGCTCCTTTAAATGTTCATTCTGAAACACATAATGTGTTAAGTGGAATATCATCCTTCATATGTGTGGTGCGCTAAACACAAAGCAACACTTTTGGACGACTGGCAATTCACTCTTCACAGAGTGTTCAATGTTTTTCTATAAATTCAGTCTTGAATGACATAGCCAGTTTTGTGGGGTAGTGGATACATTTTGCGCGATGCATGGCATGACAAACAGCATTTTTTATCACTTTATTCGTAGTGGTGAAGAATATAACAGGGAGCAAGATTAATCACTTAGCTTGAGAGCTGTTATGCGAGCTTACCTTCCATTTTGTTGTGCTATGACACAAGCAACAACTGTTCATGTCCCTTGTCTTTAGAGCTGTCGTCCGGGGACATTGATCACAAAAACGGTGTCTCGCTTGGAATCCCTCTAACTCTTGCCCATTGCCTTTGCAGGACGCTGCAGTGACCAAAAGAAACACTGACGATGAGTCGGAGACGTCGGACGACGAAGCGGATGGAAAAATGCTACCAGAAAGGCCCACCATAAACGCATGCGACATTGACAAACGACCTCCCAGTTTTCTCCAAGAAGAAGAAAGCCGTAGACAGAGTCCCGCTTTGAGCACACGCACGATACGTCGCATTTCACGAAATCCGAGCTGTCGGTGTCCACGACCCAACAACTCAGATCCATCTGCTTTGTTGAAGGAGGAAGTACCCTGCATTTGCTGCAGCAGTGAAGATTCTGATGATTACATCGAAGACACCGTATCTTTCGTCTGTGGTCGAGGACTCACTTTAGTCAGTGGTTCCACTGTGTTGAACACTCGTGCTTCCCTCAATGGGCATGCAACAAAATTGGGCGCCCGACAACGTACTTCTCTGACGTACGCGTCCAACAGAAACCATACAGAAACTTCATCTGCAGCTTCGGTGCATCTACTAACAACCGTTTCCGCGGCGACATCTTCAACGAGCGCCCAGTGCACCGTCAACATCAATCAGTCTTCCAGTGACTGTGTTGGAACTTCGACATCCCTAAGTATTTCCGGCTATAAATACGCTAAAAGCGACACCGTTGCTGCGTGTGCGTCAAGTTCACGACCAAGACCTGTATCATGTGGGCTAACAGCACTTACATCCCGCATGCCCCCAAGCAGCGCCCGAAGGTCGGTGCGTATCGACGACAGTCTTGACAAGGGAGATACATCTTGTAGCACGAAAGTAGCTACGGGTTCAGAAGAGCCATTTCGTAAGGTAGTAGCCACTAGCAACCCTGAGCCAAACAAAGCTAATGAAACTCCAGAAACCTGTACAGGAAAAGACACCCGTTCGACCGTGAGCGTGCAGCAGCTTGCACAGTCCCTTAGGAATAACCAAGACGATCATATAAGCTTCTTCTTCACAACACCTTCGCCCTCTTTGGAAAACCGCACCTTTGATACGGAAGACGAGGAGCGAGCGTACGTAATCCAGAAAGCAGGCAGGGAAACGCGCGGTTCCGAGTTGAAAAAGGTGCGTGCTGTGGAAGTGGACGGGAACGGTGATGTGGCGAAGCGTGAACTGGTGCAATGTACTGTGGACTGGAGGAAAGAGGCGGAAAGTCGAAAACCATTGCAGCGGCCGCGACTTCTGCCCACAAAAAAGGTAACGAATTATTTTCTCCCACTACGTAGCGCAAGTATTAATTCTGAGCTGTATTGTGACCGTGTTGCAACAATTCTCGCAGTGGATGGAACACTCATCCTACCTCTAATCTTGCCTCCACCTATTTGCGAGTTCTAGTATACCGCTGGTATAGTCACTAGCCGCGCTTACAAGAACCCGACCGAAACGGGTGGAGTTGGCTTACTGCGCCTCCTCACATCAATCCTCCGTAGAAGATTGGTTGACACGGCCTGATGGGAGAGGATTTGCTGCGATAAACCAACTCCGCCTGTTTCTGTCGCGTTCATGTAACCGCGGCTACTGCCAAGTTACCGTACCTACCGGCACCAATGACAGTGTGCGTGACTCAGAATCATTTATCTGTTGATTGGATATGGTAGACGCGGTAGCCTACCTTGCTCCCGGTAGCGATATACTAACCCTCCTATTGTCTTAACCCGCGTATGAAACGGCCCGAAAAACTCGTATGGTCGTTTTTGATACGGCCACAACAGACATTGAGGCTCATACAAGAGTGTATTCTGTAGTGGTCGGACCACAATGCTAACAGCCTGAAAATTCTGTTTTGAAATCGAAAATTCCGCCTGAACATTGAAGCGTTACGCGTAACGAAAGCCCCCAGTTCTGTGCAAAAGTCATGAAATACTACGTGGTTGGGACATTGAGTACGTTCTTCCCGTTTTTGGTCTCGGGTGTTATTTAATAGCAACATCTGCAGATATTGAGTGCAGCGTTTTCTTGTGTTCTGAAGAGATTGGGTCCGATGACCGGAGAGTAACTAAGCCGGAACATAATCATGCTGCCTTAATGGGACACTGATAGTATACCGCATTTGTTCCAGTTTGATGTCCGGGTTAAAACGGCCTAGAGGCAGCGAATGTGATCCTATAATTTGATTTGGTGCTCGTCTGGCCTGCGTCTCGTATAGCGCTTTTGATTCCTGTTTTGATCAGGTACCATCCAAGATCTTCACGTTTGGTAGAAGTGAAGTTATCCAGAGAGGATAGGCGAGCAACGGCTCAGGCGCACGTGATCAGATCAAACAGTGCATTTTCAATCTGTGAAACTGATTTGCATGTGAATTGGCCTGCATCACTCAGGGAGAGAATAGTGGCCACTCGAAAATATGTCGAGGTATCGCGTGTGGTAGAAATTGGAATCCCAGAGAATTTCGACATACATACTATACAGTATGTATGTCGTTACATACATACTACACAGTATGTCAAAGAAGCTAGCTGCTTTGCTTTGGAAAGCTCAGGTCGGATTTACCCCATTGTATTGCAAAGTACGTTCGCTACTACTTTGGTAATAGGTGAAGCAAAATTGCGAAAACAGTCGTTTTGTCTCTTTGTCTCTGGCAGGATCTCCACGCCTAACTCAACGCATTCCGTACGCAAAGTCCCACATCCTATTATTTTTTATGCTATCAAGTTTTAAAAATCTCCCAATTTCGAAGTCTCCGCCGACCGTGGCGCCAAGTGGTGCCGAGCAGCTCCATGAAATAGGCGGGAAATGACGCTTTGACCGGTTGCTCTATGGCTCTACGTCATAGCGCTTCCGCTCATTTCCGCTTCCGTTCCGAGCACTTCACCGCGCTGCGTCCGAGCGTTCGCCGCGTCCCTGTTTACAGATGTGAACGTGAGTACGGGAAACTACGCACTTCCGTTGCGCGCTCGGTATACGTCATACCGACATCGGGCGAGGAGGAGGCGAGCCAAGAGAGAAAGGATCTCTTTATATTCAAAGTGCCCGTATTCAAAGCAGGGACTGAAACCGGAACCGAACCGAAAACTCAAATTTTTTCAAGAAGCGTAACCGGAACGTAACCGCAATTCACCATCGGTAATTAAGCGAAACCGGAACCTGAACGGATTTCGATTGTGATTTCGGTTACCGGTTCATATGAATCGGTTCAAGCGTGAACGCGAAGAACTTCTGGATGCGATATTTGTATCGCTTTACAACTCTAATTAGTGGTGTAGTACGTGCTGCTGTTAAAGTAGATCTGTTCGTCATGTGTTTTTCATTCGGGAGTTGTGTGGACCACACCATCTGTGTGGACACCATCTTATGCGCTGGACCCATAATCGGATGACATACGCATCTGATCTCAGTTGTCTCGCGACGTAAACACCAAATTATTATTATTATTATTAACATACGCATCAGTGGTTTACCCAGAATTTTGTCCTTGTGGGGGGTGTTGGGCTCTGCAAAGGGGTGTCTTTACATGCTTTTGAGGAAATATTGCATAATCTCACAAAAGTTTATGGGGGTCTCGTGCAGATTTTGGGGGTGTTAGGGGGTGTAGGGGGGGGTCTGGATAAATCACTGATACGCATCGTATGGCAAGCATTCCGTACATCCCTTATGAGTTATGAACTGTATTATATACTGTGTGATCATTTAAGGTACGAAGCGTTACACGTTGTTTGTTTCGACATGTGTTTGCTTAACCGCTCAACGCATGCAGTTTTTCTTGCCTTTTAGCGTGTTATAGCACGAGCGAAATGAATGTTAGTTTATTCAAAACGTTTATTCAAAAACTGAAAGGGAACGAGAAAAAAGCCTCAAAAAGAAGCTTGACTGAATGTGCACGAGATAATAGAGACCGCAACAAATTATTTTACGGGGAATGGCGCAAGCGGCAGAAGTGCGTCAAAGAAAGATCTTTCTTCGACCTGGCAGATGGAACTGCACCACCCTTTCGGAGCGCAACAGACAAATATGTTCATTTTTACCCGTTTGCATTTTGCGACATCCACGCAGCTTGCAGATACATCCTAGAGAAAACTGAAAAAATACCGGTTCAACTGTTTGGTTACCGGTAACCACAAATATCAAAATGGCGGATCCCGTAACCGTAACCGCCTTCGGAGTTCTGACACTGAACCATAACCGTAACCGAACCGATATTCGTTTCGGTTTCAGTCCCTGATTCAAAATGCCCGTGCTCATATTCAAACTACTCTGTGACGCGGCAGCGCCGCATGAAGAGATATCCGACGGAGATGTTTGACACCCATAAATCTACATTTCAACCATGATTTCGTGTAATATTCTGGATTTTATTCACAGCCCCGTTAATGCAAGTTGCCGCGGAAGAAAAACGGTCACCCGCCCCTTCCTGTTCCCTTCTCGCTCTTATTATTCAGATAACTTTGCGTTGCATTGCAACCATGCTCCGTTATCAGCAGAAGCTTGGAAAAGGAAAAGTGAAAGGGCAGATAGATGGCCTCCTCGCATCCCTTCTTTCGGAGATCTGAGCGCGACCGGCAATTTCCGCGCCTTGGTTTCCGCATTTTTTTCCGGCTATTGCCATTGTAGTAGCGAATGTACTTTGCAATGCAATGCAATGCGGTATATCCGGCATGCGTTTTCTGTTTCTGTCAAAAAAAAAAAAGAAAGAAAGAGAAAGAAAAAACGTGAGGTTGGCCTTGGCTAATTTCGGAGTTCAATTGCGAAAAGTCAATTCTCGCGAATTAAATTTATTTCATAAAAGTGCTCAGAAGTCATGGTAAAATCGTCGACCCGGCCCATAATGTTAGACAAGTACATTTTACAATACGATTTTTTATCACGCTAGGTGAAACACCACGTAGAAGTCATGTAAAAATACACTTGCGACCTCAATATTAGCTCTATTGTGATACGTCTTGTGCAACACAAATTTTCTCAGGGAAATGCACCATGACTCTACTACATTCATTCTGATTACGGCCTGCGGGGAATGGTATCTTGGACTGCCAATCAATGCCAGGGAAGTTGCCAGTCAGTGCGCCAGGAGACACTTTCCGTGCACCTAATGCGGTGCGCTTCGACCATGCGGTAGTCCAGCAAGCGACTGCTGCTGCTCCAGAGTTTCACTCTTTTCATATTAGATGGAATCAAAGAAAACCGAATAATATAAATTGTATGTCCCTTGCAGATACGTGTTCAGCTGATATACTGCTCGGTACAGTAACTTAGTTGAATGATAAAATAAATGGTTATAATCTGTCAGCTGGGGGATAGTGATGGTGATGTGATAAAGACAAAAAAAAAGAATAGAAGAAGAAAGCAGGGAGAAGTAAGGTAGAAGTATAAAACGCGATGGAGACGTTATAATTGCAGACCGAAAGGAACTAATTGCGCAGCGTGTTCAAGTTGATAATAACATCAGAATCGCGCGTTAAAGTATCTATTCCTTTGTCCTTAATGGCCACTGCGAACGTCCGCCTGATGCAAGCACAGAATTCATTGATAACTGAATTATCTGCATGCAAGAAATCTGTCGTCGGTTCCCTCACAGCACTCGCGAAACTTTCTTCAGTTCTTGAGATAAAGATACATCTGCCGTCCTAACTCTGCCGTCTGGCTCCTACGAAATGCAGAGACAGGGCGAGCTGAGAATCCATTGCATGCAGTCTATTTTGTAGCCCGTCACTTTTGATAATCGCCTGGTACGAATGTTTCATCGTGAAACATTAATTCTGTGCCATATCCTCCAGCAACTCAACAAGAGCGTGTCAGAGGCAATGAAGACAAACGGGAAAAAGGCTTAGTTGGCCACTTCGGATGATGCTGGCGTGAAATTAATGATTCGAGACTCTGTCGTCTGCTCCGCTAAACTGGAAACGGCTGAGGAAGGGAAGACAGCTGCAGTCTCTTAGCTCGATTTTGCTTTCGTTTGTTGCCAGACTAGTCGGGCCTAGTTTCGCTTTCTACGAAGCTAGGGAAATGAAAGTTATCCTTGGAAGCACTTCTCGTTTTGATCAGCGGCATGGCCGAGTGGGCTAAGGCATCAGTTCTTTGGTGGTAACCAAGGTCGTGCTGAAGGCTGGGAGGTGGTGGGTTCGAATCCTGCCTCCGGCTAAGCTGTCTGAGGTTTTCCCTGTGTTTTCCGAAGGCTTGCCAGACGAATGTCGGCACAGTTCCCCCTGAAGTCGGCCCAGGACGCATACTAATCCCTCTGTCCCCCACAACTTCCTGCTGTCCTCTCTCCGTCTGCCCACATCTGTATGCCGCTCATAGCCACAGTTGCTTTCGCGGCGCTAACACACAATAAAAAAAACCTCGTTTGTGAGATAGACTGGATATATGTTACCTTGAACGCATACGTAACAGGGAAGCTCCTTTTTCGTACGCGGAACACACGAAATCACGAAGCAATTAATTAGCCAGCAATTTAATTTTTGCATAATCAAGCTATCACGGCCACGGTGACTTAGTTGCTAGTGTGTCCACCTACTCATATAATGTTTGCGAGGACGTCAGCAACTTTGCGGCTGCGTAAAGGTTTCTTGGACGCTCTGTTCTTTTCGCGAGGGAATTTAATGGTACCGTAAAGCAGTTATTGAGATGCAATCTCATAAAATGAGTTCCTTCTATAGCGTAAGCCGTGGGAACTCTAACGTCGCAATTTTCGTCCCAGCCACTTTCATATTTTATAGAAAATCAAAATTGAAAATTGTGAGCAACACTGCGCTGAAGTAGACTTCAACTTCACGTTGCCCGTCAAGAACAGCGACGAAACTACATTGCATGCGCATAACACTGGGTCTAATTAGAGGACATCTGTGGCGCGCGGGCACGCCGCTTGAAACCGAAACCACAACAAGAAGGCTGAAGTTGTCGTGAGCATACTGGATACACAAGCGCCAGTGTTGCCCGCTAAAATGTGGGTCGGTTCACACCAGGCGCCGCCCCGATCGATTTTATCGCTCTTTCTTGACTCCGTGTTAACGCTGTGAAGCAGCGGTGGCTATGAGCGCTGTACAGACGGAGACAGATAGAGAGAGGAATGCAGGAAGGAGCCGAGGGGTTAATACGCATCCTGGGCCGACGTATCGCAATTGTGGCAACGAGAATGAAATCATTTTTAGTATAAATTGTTTATTATAAAATGTTTTTGTAGCGTCATATCACGTGTGTGCTTTGTTGCGAGTTATTTACAAACAACAAGCTCTTAAACGACACCAGACATGTAAGCTCGTCGACCCACGGTACCTTTAAATACATCGATTTTCATCCGTTCTGGTCTGCATTCTTGGTCCACTGCCCGGGTCACAACAGTAGCGAAGACGGTGACCTGGCGGCAGGCCTACTGTCCCACTTGGAGGCTCGGTCCCAGGAGTTCGGCTACCGCCCTTGTAGGTCCGTCTCGTCGCTCACCACAATGTTGCCTCGGCACTTCGTCTTATCTCGATCTTTCTCAAAACTTCTTTACACTCGGGCTAGAAGGTAAAGAGCGTGTGGTTGCCTAGCTTAACTCGCGTCACGTCATTCTACAATCCACCAAATTGTATCTGGCGTTTAATCGTGAATGTCAAAGACTTTCCTTTTGTGGTTGCTACATAAGTAAGTTGTATTGTTGTAGTACTTTTAAAGCGACTGTCCGAACCCGAACCGAAGCTTAAAAAAAAGAACATTTTCAGTCAAATACGCGGCCAATTATTTATACGGACCTGCGGACCCTTTATGCAGACCTACGGCTCGGTTGCTGTGACGTCACTGCCAAACGTTGCATTTGATAATTATCTCAAAACAGTACTCGAACACCTCTTTCTTGGCTGTACACCATTGTGACATCTGCCAATATGTGTGAAGGCGTGCTTCCCTAACGATAAAACCGGAGTCGAATGCGAACATAGCGTTCCTGTTTCTTGTCCATCTCAAAAACTACGACATGCAAAACCTGCTAGAACTGTGCGAACATTCGGGTTGTTCGAATACCGGAGCGAATAATTGTACAATCTATTCGAATTCCGAATTGAACGTGGAATTCTGTGTTCGATTCTCGAAACGAAGCGATGTTTCTTCCAAAACAAATATATAGTTCAAAAACTCCAAAATATAGTGCCAAAGCGGCAATAGACCGTATGCAAAACCTAGCGCCATCTCGTAGCACTCCCGGGAACCTACCGACATTCCTCCATGTATGAGGCGTCCCACCCGGCCCAAGCAATTCAAACGACTGTCATACAACAGTTCTCTCGCGTGTCATGCTTCTCACATATGCTGTTTCAATATCCTATCTATGTGATGAGACGCGGGTTTCAAAGGGGAATGTAAACCAGGTAAGAAAACCTCAAATGTCTGTATTCCTTATTGCATCGAAAGCTTTGAGCGCGGTGACATAGGTTGGACAAGAAAATTACGTTAACCTAGTGGAACGACGCTGTTATCCCATCCCAGGAGAAATGTATACAGTTTAGTACAGCTCATTTGAGAACTTGTTAGTGCACTTTATGCAGCAGAAACATTTGGTACGAAATAAAAGCTTAGTACGATTGTAGTTGTTGCTACCAATGCCCGCTGTGATACACACCGTTACGCACTGGTATAAACTGTGGTCTTTCTCGGCTCGGTGAATCTGAGTTTTCGTTATTTGACCATCTCCCACATAACTGTCACGTTTGGTTGCACTGCATTTCATGTGACTGTTTACCAGACAGGTAGACAGGTAGTCGTTAGATGTGCCCCTCAGACGGTGCACTCTGACCGTTTCAATCATTTAGTGCGAAGATACTTCATGCTTGCCTTACAGTCACCTTCAACAGCTTCCCTGACACAGAAATGACTGCTGGCCATCAAGAGAAAAGATAAGTTCAATGCTGACACAGGAAAGGTGTGTTCACTGCACTTCAAAGAGACCGATTTTGTCACAAACGTACCAAATGGAAAATGGGGTGTCTATGAATTTGCTATGCCATCAGTCTTCACATTCAAGAACAAGCCAGAGAGAAAACTACCAAGGGAACGCGTAGTAGTGATACAAAACTATCGGTAACTAAGTCGTCGATAGTGTCCAGAACCATAGATAGTTCTAGGATAATTGACCATTGATACTTGCCGCAGTCGTACTAAGCTTTTATTTTCTACCAAAGGTTTATGCCGTATACAGTGCACTAAATAGTTCTTAAATCAGCTGTACTGAACTGTCTAAATATGTCATAGGATGGCATAAAAGAGCAGCATTGCGCTATGTTAACGTAATTCTCTCTCCCAAAATCGCAATGACCGCGCTCCAATGCACCAAGGAATTCAGAAGCACTCTTGCCTTGCTTGCATTCCCTTTTGATCCCTTCGTCTCACCATGTGAATAACATAGTGAAACAGCACATGTGTGAGGCAAGACATGCGATAGAACAGCTGGACGTGAGTCGTGTGTATGGCTCGGGTCGGGGAAGGAGCCTCGGACATGGAGGAATTCCGGAGGTTTCCGTGCGCGCTACGAGAGGGCGCTGCGTTTTGCATATCGTCTATAGTAAGCCCAGAAAAGGCACACGAGATGGTAAAAAACAAAAGTCAGTGCTGCCTCACGTCTAGATTCGTATGCACGTATCACGTACCTATGCTGTCTGTACATGCTGTATAAGTGTATTCGGTTCGGTGATACAATTATTTTCTTTGTATTCGCACCATTCAAAGTCAATTGACGGCTTCAGACTGTCCCTCTAAGATTAAAAAATCTGCATTATAACACATAATTACGGGCGAACTAATGTGGACGCTGTGCAGCATCATTGAGCCGTGCTTCTCCAACAATAACATACCTCGCGTTATAATTATCCGACTGTTAGCACGATACATATGTAAAACAAAACTCCAATGCAGCGTAGATAGATACCGAAGATACCAAAGCCACTCGTAAAAATTAGGGAAATATTGAAGTCCGTATAGGAGCAGCGTGCAACATGTGCCTCTATGCTTCGACCGACATAGCCACGTTACCACAGAAATAAGACTTCGAGTTTGTCAGTTTCATAACTCGTCTTTCAGTCCAACTTGCTCTCACTCATACAATGACTTCCGCATTCGCTTTGAGACGACCTTTATTTCCTTCTTGAAATGCTTTAGCGCCTTATCGAAAGCAAACTGAGTCTTAAAAAAGAAATGCTCGCGACGACTGGTACTTATCGAGCAATCGACTTCTAGCCGATCCCGATTGGACCTGTTTTCACTAGTCGCTGCTCGAAATGCCAGTGGAGTGGGAAATATAAACTGTAGAGGTCGAGTGAGTGGCAGCAGAGCATTTCACTTCCATGTACCTGCGAGATACTAATCCGTGGCGCTCTCTGCACCAACTCTCACGAGTGGGAGTGGTGATGAAAATTTGGCTTGACACCTGTCTGTTGGAATCTTCTCTTTATAACCCGAAACATTTGTGTGACCTCACCGTGGAGATCTGGAGGGGTCACGCTGAAAGAACCGTCTAAATATAAAACGTTGGAAAGTAAATATCTTAGAAATCAAACTTCCCAAATAAACATTTAAAAATAAATGTTGCGTATGTCCACGACGCTCAAGTAAACCTACAATAATCCCAATATCATCGCTTCGACATAAAACCTTCGAAATGACCGCTCACTGATTGGCGGAAAGGCGGGTGTTTCCTCGTCCGCTTCGGAAAATGGCATCCATTTTGAAGGAACAGCGGAGCCTTCATCTGGAAACGAGGATAGCCTTGCTCCCAGCCTATCATAAGCCTATAGGCCTATACCACCCAACGTTCTTTCGCAGCTCACCGCAGGGATGTGTGCATTATTACCTGTATTCATAGGCATCATCCTCTGCACTCCCTTAATAGATATTTCGGTTATGTCAGCTGTATTCGGAAGAAATACAGTCAATTATGCAAAGAAGTGTACAGAAACGTGAATATCGTGCGTTTATTTGTATCTCCACGACAAAGTACTCCACCTAGGCCTAGCTTTGATTTATTTCGACCGAGCCGATTTTAAGCGTGTGGATTCTAGAGTGATTTATTTCAGAGGTTGGATTTTGACGGGTGGATCCATAGGCTAGGAATTTTGAATGCTTTATTGTCAGCGGTTCACCCTAGGGTACACCCGTAGGGCTCGTTGCTAAAAGACAAAATGCTTCGGCGAAACTCTGTTCACGGCAAGCGTATGAAGCACATCTGTGTACGTAACTTTTTTTCCTGGACCCAAGAACGATTGCTAATGTTTTTCACCGGTGGCGCTCACGTATCACGAATAGAATCAGCAGGAGAAAAGTTCACTTTTCGGGCCTAATCATATTCCACGTTCCTGTCCGTTCGATCTGTATGTAATGTTCATTAGGACCCTTGGGGTACTATGAGATAAATAAATAAATCTGTGAGGAGCGTAAAGCATACACTAAAGTCTATAAGAGTAACTGGAAATTATCAATCACAGTGCAGAAAGAATCGGAAAAAAATGTGTTCATTCTTCCCAGAAGGTAGCATGGGTCTGCGAAAAATCTACTTTATTCCAGCCTATGATGCACTCTGTGACAGCCAAAAATCTTAGCTGCAAGGGGCGACCTGCCGCACATGCTTTATGGCCCTGTTTCCTTTGTTCTCCGAATATTTTTTTTCTTTTTTTCACGGATCGCACGCACGTTTCCACGATGTGACTTGAGGGGGTACTAGAGAGGACTTGAAAAGGACAGGGAAGAGTGGATGGTGCAAGTGAAGGTCTAGAATAAGAGGCACAAAGAATACGAAACAAGAAAATGACACCGGAACTTATGTGTGAAGTACAAAGGACGGCCGGAATAAAGCTTGGGACCAGAATTACTATACACCGATACAACATAAGAGCTGCAGTCGTAGAGGTATATCTCCGCCAGCCGAGAATGTTGTCCTCACATTCAGAAGGGGGCATAAATGGAGGAAGGAAACCAAAGGAGTCCGCGTGACATCACCCTCAGAGAGTTTCGAACGTTCTCGAAACGCAATTTTTTTGTGGGGTAAACAATTTCCCTCGCTATCTCCCATTCTCCCTCCCGCACCGCTTTGATCAGCCCCGAGAATGGATTTGATGGTGCACTGGCAAGCTGGCTGACTTGAAAGAGACACGACACGGCCGAGGACGCACTAGGGCACGGAATACAGGCTGCTTCTCATATAAGGCGAATATGTTGTTTTTTGCTGCTGCTTTGCCGAGATTATTTCACTTTCTATGATCAATGCACCGCACCATAGCGACTTGCGAGAATTAAACTTGACTGATTTTCTAATCTTCCCTCGTTAGCATGGCGTATATGGTTATCGGTATCGTCGTATTTATTGTCAAGACCGCGAAAAGGTAAGATGTGACATTTCCGCACTGAATTAGATAGCGAGAACAGGAGCAAGGTATCGCGGCGCAGGGTTCCGTCGAAGCACATGCAATTTTTCGGTTTATTTCCTTCATGCGACCTGTATGTAAGCTGGGGTCACAGTGTATCATGGTAATCCATACTTTTTCATTCACTGCTTCTCCTGGAACACACTCACTGCTTCTTCCGGAACTCTAGTAACCGACATCAGCCACATTTCTTCCCCTTCAGTTCGTGGCATCGCTCGTAGCTACGCCGGCTGCTGCATTGTTTGCCCCCACACACGGCGAAAGCTCATCGTGGATTAGTTAACACGTGACATAGCAGGCACGGCGTCACTTCCACTACACTTTCACTCATTGGAAAGGTATGGGAGCGCGGTCTCCTTCGGTTTCCTTCCTCCATGGCGGCATCCGTACGAAAATATGGCGCGACGGGGATACGACATGTTCTGTTTGCGGGAATGCTTTCCGTGTTTGCTTTAAATGCATACAGGTGCGCCCTATGCACGTCATTTACAACGACTGTTTTCGGAACGTGATCACCGCACAAGTAACAGTTTGACGCATGCGGGCGCACTACCTTGCGATTCGGAGGCGTCATGCGCCCTCCTAAGCCAGTCACAGACGTCTTTACATTTCTGGGCGGAGTTGACCTGTAGGGGTTGTCTTGTCCCGAAGTGTAAGTGAGATCACGGAGCAGCACGGAGAGCCAAGACTACCGACTTAGATTTTCACCTTACGAGCCCCTACAGATTATATATGAGTTTTGCCTATTTTTGCGTCTCACGTACTTCCCGTACTTCACGTACGTACCTAGGGTCCCGTGGCTACCACGTGGAAACATCCCATGTCATCATCACTTCTCCATTTATTGTTGTTCTTGTTGTACTTCCCTCGGCGAGAACCCATGCGTCGTTAGCGAGCGCTGACAACTCCAAATACAGGGGGGGATCGAAGTAGCTTGCCGTTGTTGGCCGCACACGAGTGGGCGTCGTCACGACTATAGCACAAAAAAAGAGGGGGGGGGGGGACAAGAGAGTTGAAGAGTTCGAAGTGAGGCATAGGCAGGATGAACGATACTGATGGGACGGAGGTGCACTGTGGATGAGAGGTGCACTAGAGCGGTCTGTCCGCGAGGCCCGTTTCTTGAAGAAAGCGCACGAGGTTGCGAGTTTTTGTAATTCGTTCTGCATAAGAACTTTCGGGGAAGAGGACGTCCGTCACTATGCCAGGCCTGGAGTGTGAAAGGTGAGTTCCCCGCATAGTATGGTATGCGCGGCATTCTGTCAGGATATGTTCGATAGTTTCCGGATGATGACAGTGACCGCAACTGGAATCCTCGCTGGAGCCGATCTTGAACAGTTGCGAGTTCGTGAACGCAGATCCCGTGCGTAGCCGATGGAGCATTGTCTGCATGACTCGGGGAAGGTCTTTCATGGGAAGAGTGGGTCGGTGATTTTGCATGATGTCCTGTATGCCAGGAAGACGCACTTCAACTAGCTGTTTAACGGCCATGTGCCTGTCGGTGTCGGCCGGAACTGGTAAGGATGAGCTGCAGCTAAGGTGTGCTGAGGATGCTAGCTGGTCCGCTCGTTCGTTGCCCCTGATGCCGACATGAGACGGGATCCATTGGAGAGCAAGGTCACCTCCGATTAGGTTATGCTGGGCACACGACCTCCTTATACAGCGGGCTAGGATGCTACCACAGATCGGGGTTCATCACGTTACAGAGGGCACTTCTGGAGTCCGCACGTAAAACGACCTTAACTATCCCAGCCACTTTGACCGCAGCAGCTGCGTGTAACAGGGCCAGGAGTTCGGCCGTCGTGGATGATATAAGGTAACGAGTTGATTTCCCTTGTCAGGCCACGTTCATTCATGGGATATAGTACGTAGTGGTAGCGCTTCTGGCACGGTCGTCAATGGAGCCATCTGTGAACACCAGAGTATGCGAGTGGTAGACATCGCTTATCAGGTTCTCAGCCGCCATTCTGCCCACAAGGGGGCTGGACTCACTCTTCCGTAAACCTGGGATGTGAAGCGTTGTTGGGGGCAAGAACTCACGCCATGGCGGCCTAGGTGGACTAGCTGGGAGCCGAAGTAGAGCCGCACTGTTGGCCATAGAGCTGGTGGCGAGCCCACTAGCCAGGCGCCTTAGGGATGTGTGTGTCCTTTGTTCGAGGTTTGTGGAGACGGAATGCTTGTTGATAGATGTTGCTGCGTTATCCAGAAACTGGAGTCCTTTGAGCTCAGAGTGGACACTGACAGGCTTTTCCTTAGCTTCCAGGTACGTTTGGGTGACGCTAGAAAAGGTAGGTAGACCAAGCGCAGTTCTTATCCCGGCGCAATGAAGACGCTCAAGGGCCTGCCACTGTGTAGGCGCAAGGTCTAGGTACGGCGGACGTAGAGAATGCGTGACAGGATGAGAGCTTTGTGCAGGGTGAGCAATGATCGCGCATTGCAGCCCCGTGATTTACCGCTGATTCTGCAAAGCAAGTTAAGCGTTTTCTTTCCCTTGCAGATAGTCTGATTCACTTGCTTATAGACCAGCATAATGCGCTATCGATGATGACACCAAGATATTTACATGACGCGCGTCTTGGGATGGGAGTGTTATTAATGCTGAGGCTAGTAAAGTCTTTGCCCACGTACTTTCCACGGGGAATGCAAACCATGCATTTTGACTTTTCTGGCGACGCTTTCAGCCCTCTCGCAAGCAGCGCCGCATTGAGCCCGTTCAAGGCAATATCAGCTGTGTCACGAATTTTCTCCTTGTTCGTTCCCACGATGCGGAGACAGATGTCGTCCGCGTAGATGGTGAGATGGTGTAGCGCGGATTCCTCGGTGGATCCCAGCCATGATTAGGTTGAATAGTATATCGGTGATAGAACGCTGCCTTGTGGGACTCCTCACTCAAACTTCTTCACGGAACTAATGAACCCGCGGACGGACACGTCAAACGTTCTGTCGGATAGAAAGTCACAGAGGTATCCCAGGAGGCGGCCAGTGATACGAGCTTCTTCGAGCGCAGCTAAACATGCCGTGTGAGTTACTGAGTCGTATGCCTTCTTCACATATATGAAGAAAGCGAGAGCAAAGGCATTGGACTCTTTACAGGACTGGACCGCATAACATGCTTCGAGCTAACCAGCATTCGGAATCATATAGTGCGGTTTGTTGATGCTGAAAACGGGAGGCGAAACACGGAGGTTCTTCTGTAATATAAGTTGCATATATTCGAAAAGTGTTACTGAAATGGCATACGCCCTTAATTCTCAACAAATCAAACAAAAAGCGACATAATTTAGAATTCTGCCTGTCCTTGAACGTGTTATGTGGTGAAGTTCTGCTTGTAAAGTGCATGTGCTTTAAAGATAAACTAATGTTGAACATGTTTTGAGCGTTGTAGCATCCCAGATATGAGAGTGCATCTCATCAATTAGTTTTTCTTGTGTAAAAATGTAAAGAAAAGAGGGACATTGAGAGTAAACTCTCTATATCAAAATCCGCAGTCTTCTCGTGCGAATATTAAGATATCTCATTGCAAGGAGTCCGACTAGTGCTTCAGGTTCCCCCGTCTGCACCGTTGAATGTACACGGATGAGGTATTCTACCCGTATACATAATGTTAGTGAGAAACCATGAGGCCTGGAATAAGACGCTGAAATGGCGCAAAAGTTTAAGAGAATATTACAGTGTGGAAATGAACTAATTAGATCCAGTTTAGGTGGGTTACAGTAGCCATTACGAAAATTGAGGTCAACAAGAAGGAATTGTGAATGATAGTACAGCAAAAAGAACAGTTTGGCTGGTTTGTGGCGTGTTACTATTGAGCAGCATGTTGCTCGGTGAGGGTACCGGATGTCCTGGACCTGCGTCATAGGGAAGAGTATCGACATTTCCCTTGCAGCGGTTGCGGTGCAAACAGGGAAAGCACCCAGAGAGCATAACCGGTGCCGGGATTCGAACACGGGTCGCGTCCCAGCCACGGTGTGGAAGGCGATAGTTCTAGCCACTAAAGCTGTGGGAGCTGTTTCTTTTCTCTTTTTCTTTTTTTTTTTTTTGTCAGCAAGTTAGCTGTGGAAGGGGATATGTTTATTATTTTACTGAGCTCAGTTTTGATTTTTTGCTCAACTTCGTTCGGGATGATGTTTGCCATGCGATACTTTTGCGTTCACTGTTAACTATACGTGGAAGTATTTGTCACATATTGATGTCAATGTTCACCTGATATTCTCCTGGATGTCTTGTCGCTCTTGTGACTCAAAGCTCGAACTTTGTGTTGCGTCTACCAACGAGAACAACGTTTCTTCTAAAACCGCTTGCTTCTCATCCTCTCACCATCTGCCCTGCAATGTCCCACGTTCTCTTGTCCTGTTCATGGGCGAGATATTTCGCACAAGCGCGAAAGGACTGAATACGATGACTGCATCCACGGCAACGGCCTCCTGCAGCAATCAATATTAAAAGATCAAGGGATAAACTGAAAGTGACTGCAAAAAACTATCAGTGACTGACGCCCAAAAATGCAACAGTCACGCGTGCCTTCCAAAGAAAAAAGGAAGATGACACTCCGACATATTACATATACACTGCTTTCTCATGAACGCTGTCATGTTGAAAGCGCAGCGCCGTCTAGCTGGGGGATCACGTTGAAAACAGTTTTCCGCAAAAGCCAGAGAGAAGGAAACCACAGGGGCGCGTCCTTCCTCCCTTTTATCGCTTTCCTCCTCTCTGGCTTGAGCTGGTTGCAAAAGCGCTGGGTGTGAGGATGGCTGGAAAACAGTGCACAGAAATCAAGATAAGCGAGTCGGTGGGATTTTATAGTGAAATAGAATATTAACAATTTACCCTAAGTTGAAGTCGCTGTTACTTCCACAATTCTAGCGTTCTCGAATCTATGCAGCTTCTATTGATGCAGTTTACACAAACCCAAGTTATGCAATTTCAGTTGCATAATTAGTTGTGGCCTTCTGAGCTTCCCTTTCTTGATGTCATACGATGTCATGTTGATATATCACTTCTAAATGATGAATTCCACAGTGTATAATGAAGGATCTACTAAGCGACACTTTCAACACACGGGGTACGTGACTGGAAGTCCATAGCCCTATTGTCATGGAATTCAACTCGTGACAAAAGATATTTGGTATGCGTTCGTCGTACGAGCGTTCACGAAGAGTCTATTGAACTCGAACCTTGAACCTGGCGAAGTCCATGCATTTTCGAATGCATTACGCAGAAGGGGCCAGCGTCGGGGGTTATTTAAAGAGCGCGGACAGTCTGTGCCGACTGCATTTTGGTTGCTTCGGCAAGCCGACTAATAGGGCGTCTAATAAGCTTATTATCATGGAAGTCTGCATGACTGAGTTTAGAAACGTGTGCTAAGCTGGGGTTTTCCCGACTGACGTAGACTAAACATTCGTTTGCAAAGGCGATTCTTGCGTCTGTACGGTATAGTCTAACAAGCGGGCGGGTATTCAATTGCACAATAGGAACAATCCGGGGTAGTTCATCAGCTCAGGGTATTCGATCACGGGCATGTGCAGTATTGTTCTACGGGAGTCGGTGTTTTCAGTCTTGTCAATAGCGTGTTCTCTGTGAAAGACTTCGAGCCGAAAAGCACATGTCAAAGTAATACAAGTACAGTTTATTAGAAGAAAGATAATTAATCAGAGATTAAAGATACTGGTGATGTGAGTGGTGCTGTAGTGCAGGCAACTTTGAGTAGTAGAACCAGCGCACACAGAGATGACCAAACAATTCAGCAAGGTGAAGAAGCAATGTGTCGCACAGAGGCAGTTTTTTTTTAAATACTGTCTGCTTGAGACATATGATGTTCACATAATGTTACGTTGTTAATATTATAATTTGTCTTTTTATTTCTTGTACGATAGGACCAAGGCTGAGCTAGCAATGTTGACGTGGCCTAAGGTGCTGCGGCCAACATCGTGGACTATCTTATGTAATGCAGGATGCATGACATTTAGCGCATTGTATATTAACTCGCGTGCCAGTGGTTCCGGTTAAAAAGTAAAAAGACACCAGCGTGCATAAGAACAAAATAATAGCACACAATGTGTTCAAAATTAACAAGTTTCGCCACATCACGTGGGCACAATTAGAATGAACATTGTGCAATAGGAGACGTCGGACGTTGAGAGTATTCCGGAAGTATGAGCGGTCAAACGTCACACGAAGTCATCCCGAGTACACCAATCAGCACACCCGGGAAACAAGCGGCTAGTTGGCCAACTGACGGACGTGTACAGCGCGTGCACAGTTCGCTTACCTAAGAATGATATAGAATGAAGAACAAAGTTAACGAGCAGACAGCTAGCTTGGAAGCAATCGAAAAAAACTTAAGCCGCCCCAATCTGAGCGGGGATACAGATGACCGTTACCGATTGCTACTGTTGCGAGAACACTTTTTCGACGGCTGTTGTTTAATAACTATACCGAATTTTTAGGAATTATCTGCTTAGTTACATTTCAAGCAATAACCACTCAAACGATGCCATTCCCCAACGCAGTTTGCTGCAGGGTACCAGCCTTCAAATAACACAGAGCTAAGTTAAGAAGGAAAAAATAGGCAACCAACGCGCGCGGGAAGTGGCCTTTCGAACATGCAATCTATCACCGCAGCCTTCCAGATGGTGTTCGAAATCAATGTTGTACAAGCTGCTTTTTGTTTACCGGACTCCTGAAAGTGAGGTTACTGTATAGTGACTATATTTAGAGGCCACTAGTGCAGGGATAGCGGCGAGCATCAGTGAGGACACCATGAAGGATAAGGGTGTGTACTAAAAGGGTGTGTGTATACAAAGCCTGGAGTGTGTGAACGGAAAGCGTGCCAACGCATGGCGTCGCAAAGGAGACGTCGTACAAGAAGTGAGCTGTCAATTGGGCCCTGTGGGGAGCGAAACGTGTGCCGAATTTTGCGTGTAAACATTGAATGTGGGTGCAGATTGATATGGCACTGAAAGGGAGTATGAAATCCTGTACTCGTTCGAAATAATCAGAAACACATGCCAGTGTCTTGTCTATCAACCGTGTCTTCAGAGGGCGCCGTGGGGGAGGGGGGGATAACAGTTCATTCGATGAGCGGTCCAAGAAGACCCTAGCCCATTGACTTCGCTTCTTCTCTTTCTTTCTTTTCCTTTTTTTTTTGTCCAACAACCTTCTACCTGTGGGCGCGCGACCAAACAGCTATTTCTGTTTCTTTCAGCCTCTTCACATTGTTGCGAGTCCCGGTATGAAAACCAGCCAGCTTATAGATATAAGGGCAAGGCCTTTCCTCGCGCTTGTCTCGATTTTTGTTTTGAAAACGATAATGTATTCGTAGGCTTAGGCTACGAAACGCTTAGTAAACAGCACAATGCAGAAGCGGATGCGGCTATTCTCGACTTTTTAGGAACATATTTGTCAACCCCAGCGCACATTCCAATCTTGCACAGGATTTCCACAACGTCGTTAAATACACTTCGGACCCTGTTTGCCCGAAGCCTTCGTCGCTGCCTTGGTGTTCCAAGAATGGCTGAAACACGGCAAGTCCTGGCTGAAGCTGGTGAACTCCCGGAGGAGGTTCTCCGTGAGCGTGAAACGGCCCGACACTTCCTACGTTTGCGTGCGCGCATTCCACGCCACCCACTCCTCAGGAAAATTCGACACCGTCCTGAAAGTGACTTCCATCGCGTAGCGCAGAGGACACGCCAGGCTGTCACTGGCTTCGTAGCTAAGGACGTCACACCGCCGGACGGCCCCGGCTCTCTGCCTGTGCCACCCACCGTCGTACGTCTTGCGGACTTCCAGGAACGAAGAGATCACGTTCCCCCTCAAGTCCTTCGAGCCCATTTGTATGCTCTGGTAGACGCGAAGTTTTCTACCTCTGCCGCAGCATACACCGATAGCGCATCTCGAAATGGCAAGTCCGCATCGGCATTCGTCATCCCATCCGAAGGCGTAGTGGAAGGACGTCGCATTTCACATCAAACCTCATCCACAGCTGCGGAACCCTATGGTGGTGATGGTGATGGTTGGTGATGGATGTGTTAATTGCTTACAACCTTGCCTACGAAGCAGGGTACAGGCTGGTTCTCCAATGGGTTCCAGCCCATTGCGGTGTCGAACGGAATGAAGAGGCCGACAGCTCCGCAGAAGCAGCTCTCTCGTCTCGGAGACGGACGCGTATTGCGCTGCTGAGAGGAGATCGTCGTTCCGTACTTCGACGCCTCGTGACTCCGCTGGCTACCTGCCAATCAGTGGCGTGTATGCCAAAGGGAGTCTGGCCATTAATGGGACCTGCCTATACCTGAGGCTCCACCCACCTTTTGAGGTATCTAGCCAATCACAGGTCGAAATACAGTTGTCTATTATTACATCCATCCAGTATTTATACCTCACCCTTACTTACTGGTGCCACCATTTTGGAGAAACTCGATTGATTCGGATTGAAACGGATATCACTGGTGACAGACCAAAACGACGGATTTTGGGCCCACTGTTATCAACGCCATCTGCACGGAGAGAGGCATGTTGGGAAGGCTCAGAATTGCAGAAATGGTTGCTGGCAGAAGTGATTGGCCAGGAGAGCGGTACAACCGATTCTTCGTAGCAGACGACTGCCGGTATGAAGTTTTAAATCACGTAATGGAAGTAGATGGAATCAAAAATGAGCAAAAATGTATGTATAAATAACATGCAATTATATAATGCAAAATCCTACGTATAAGGGTCGTCCTTCTTGCTATTTTCTTGGTATCACGGTTTTAACTAGGCCTAACGTTAGCGACGAAACATCCCATTTTCGCGTAAATAATGATGCCGGAGCGAAAGTTCAAGCTGATTTTGCGGATGAGTACATGAGGATATATACTCACAGTGTGAAATTAAAGTAGTCTGTGAAAATTTTTGTCACCAAATCTCCGCTTCGCCGTTCCAAGCACCATCCTCCATCTTGGAGAAAATTTGGTGTCATGGCACCTCCCATGAAAAACGGTAACCAATGAAAGGCGCCTAAGTTTGATTGACAGGTCGAGCCTCTTTTTTAAGCTCCTCCTAATGGCCAGACTGCCTTTAGCATACACGGCACTGCCCACGGCACTGACTGCTGTTATTCTCCCCCCAGCCATGCTGAGCACAGTTGATCCAGCGCTCGCTTTCCGCATGCCTCGACATACCTCTCGTAAAGATGCCGCATTAGATTGTGGAGCGAAGTTAACAAGGTGGTCACACCACAATTTGCGGGAAAGAACTGAGGGTTTATTCCAGTGGCGGTTGCCACCAAAAACGAAAGTGGGAAAACGTGCAGCGTGCAGGCCGCGGCTTAACGATGGCGATGCAGGCTGCTACACTGCCTCCCCCCCAGACTCCGAGAGGAGCGGTCAGCCCAAGTGACATGTCTGGTGGCGCTCAGAGAAGGCTGGGTGGGGAAGGGAGGCGGGAGAGCTACTGGGGGCTCGGGTGGCTCCACAAAGGCTGGCTTGAGTCTGTCCAGGCTGACGGTTTCTGTTTTGCCATCAACCGAGATGGTAAAAAACTTGTCCGAACGCCGGAGAACGGGGTGAGGGCCGGTGTAAGGTTGCTCAAGCGGGCGGCGGACCCTGTCACGGCGCATGAAGACATGCGAGGCAGAAGACAGCTGCTGGGGGACAAAGGAGGATCTGGGCGAGGGGACACGAGGTGAGGCAGGACGGACGTTTGCGAAAGCGCGACGAAGCGTGTCGACGTAAGTTCCGGGGGGAGTGGAGACCTCTGTTACGTCAAAGAAGTCAGCCGGGAGCCTGAGGGTAGTGCCGTACACCAGTTCGGCCGCGCTGCAGCCGAGGTCGGCCTTGACGGATGCGCGGATGCCGAGGAGGACGACGGGCAAGACAGATGACCAGTGGGCGGTGTCCTCGTGGGCCATGATGGCACCCTTTAACTGGCGATGCAGGCGTTCTACCATACCGTTAGAGGCCGGATGGTAGGATGTGGTGCGAATCCGTCGCGTGCCCAGGAGTTGGAGGAAAGCGGCAAAAAGCCTCGCTTCGAACTGGGCGCCACGGTCCGTGGTGACGACAGCTGGGGCTCCGAAACGGGCAACCCAGGTCGAAAGGAAGGTCGAGGCGACAGTGGCGGCGGTGGCGTCGGACATGGGGGCCGCTTCTGGCCATCTGGTAAAACGATCGACGGCAGTTAGGAGGTATCGATGTCCAGCAGAGATGGGGAGCGGTCCGACTATATCAAGGTGGACATGTTCGAAGCGGGAGTCCGGGGGCAGAAAACGTCCCAGTGGTGCAGACGTGTGCCGCGTGATCTTTGACCTTTGACACGCGGAACAGGCGGCTACCCAAGATCGGATATCTGCGCGCATCTTCGGCCATACAAAGCGGGTAGCAATCAGTCGCTGTGTTGGGCGCGCTCCTGGGTGCGGTAGGCCATGTAGTGAGTCGAAAACTGCGCGGCGGAGGTCGGGTGGCACGTAAGGACGAGGTGGAGCGGTGCTGGTGTCACAGGAGAGTAGAAGGTCTGTGCCGGGAACGGGAAAGTCGTCAAGACGCAGAGATGTTGTCGAGCTACGCAGGGCCTCAAGCTCGGGGTCATTGTGCTGGGCGCGGGCTAGAGCTTCTGACGATAGCGTCTGGACGGTGGCTACGCGACTCAGGGCGTCTGCTGGACCATTTTCCGATCCGGAGACGTGCTCAATGCGAGAGGTAAATTCGGCTAGAAAAGCGAGGTGGCGCGTCTCACGAGGAGAATAGCGGCTGCTGGCCGATCGCAGGGCGTATGTCAACGGCTTATGATCAGTTAGAATGGTGAAATCCCGGCCTTCCAGGAAGTACCGGAAGTGCTTGACTGCGAGGTAAGCGGCTAAGAGCTCCCTGCCGAAAGTGCTATACCGCGTCTCCGCGGGCTTCAGGGCCTTTGAGAAGAAAGCAAGAGGTCGCCAGCCTGTTCCGACGTGCTGCTGCAGCACGGCGCCGACAGCTGTTGCGGAGGCGTCGACCATAAGTGCGGTGGCTGCATCGGGCGTGGGATGGGCCAGAAGGGTTACCGATGACAGCAGCGACTTGATGGACGTGAAGGCGTCAGAAGCAGCGTCGGTCCAAGAGAGCGGAAAGGAAGTGTCCCGGGACTTCCGCTTGCGGCTCTTGCGACCGCGGGAAACGTGGTCTTGGGACAGCATTTCTTCGAGGGGGCGCATCGTGTGGGCACAGTGTGGGACGAATCGCCGAGAAAAGTTGACGAGTCCTAAGAAACGCCGGGGCTGGCGCACGGACTGAGGTTGAGGAAAATCGAGGATGGCGGCGATCTTCTGCGGAAGCGGAGATATGCCCTCGGCAGAGACAGTGTGACCGAGGAACTCTAGAGATGGTACTCCGAACTCGCACTTCGCGACGTTGACGATGATCCCGTGTGCAGCAAGCCGTGAGAAAAGGAGCCGGAGGTGTTCGATGTGCTCGGCAGGGTCTCGACTGGCAACAAGGATATCGTCTATGTACGCGAAGACGAACGGCAGGCCTCTGGTAACGGTGTCTATGAACCTTTGAAATGTTTGGGCGGCGTTCCGAAGGCCGAACGGCATGCGGACGAATTCGAAGAGGCCGAACGGGGTGGTAATGGCCGTTTTCGGCACGTCTTCGGCGGCGACGGGTATCTGATGGTAGGCCCTCGTAAGGTCAATTTTCGAAAAGGTTCTCATGCCGTGGAGGTTGCCGGTGAAGTCTTGAAGACGCGGGAGGGGATAGCGGTCAGGAATGGTAACTAGGTTTAGGGCGCGATAGTCACCACAAGGCCTCCAGTCCCCGGTCTTTTTGGGGACCATATGGAGAGCCGAGGACCAGTTGGCGGAAGAAGGGCGAGCGATGCCGATCTCCAGCATGTGCTGAAACTCGGCCCTGGCAATCTTCATTTTCTCAGGTGCCAAGGGGCGTGGTCGAGAGAACACTGGTGGGCCGTTCGTCACTATGTGGTGCACAACCTCGTGGCTCACGGGCTTCGTCCAGTCCGGAGACTGCGTGAGCGATCGGTACTCGCGGAGAAGTGCAGCATAGGGGGCAGGAACGGCTGGAAGGGATGTTCCGCAGAGGTCGCGACAAGGTTGTGCGGCAGATATGGCGTGGACGTGAAGGTGGGTGTTGTCATCGACGAGAAGGCGGCGGGAAACGTTCACAGAAAGGCCGAAGTGATGAAGAAAATCCGCGCCGAGTATCGGCTGTGAGACGCTAGCGACGAGAAACACCCAGGGGAAGACTCTTCGTAAACCGAGGTTAACGTTGAGGAGCTGTTCTTTGTAGACCGGTATGGTAGTGTTATTAACGGCCATCAAGTGAAACAGCGGCTCACGACGCCGCTCATTAAGGGATGCGGGCAAGACGCTAACAGCGGCCCCGGTGTCGACAAGGAACCTAGTTTTGGTGGAACGGTCGACAACGAAGAATAGGCGACTTGCAGTTTGAGGAGGGGAAACGCCGGCCGCCATCAACGGTTCCCGGGTGAGTTTCCCGGCCAGCCGCAAGGGCGCGTACATCGCTGAGCGGCGTCGCCGAAGCGCTCATGGTACCAACAAGGTGGTGGGTTGGAGTCGTCGAACGGAGACTGGCTTCGGCCGTCTTGTCTTCGCGGAGAGTGGCGGAAACGACGGGAGCGGCTGGATCTTCTGGGAGACCGGCGACGGCTATCGGGGTAGCGCAGGGCAGCGACAGTCTCGGAGAGGCGTTGGATATCCGCTCTCACGGCAGCCATGTCGCTCGTACTCGCAAAGGCGGCAGGTGAAAGCGGCGGCACCGTGCCCTGCTGCAGAAGGCCTGAAGAGGAAGTAGGGTGGTTATGGCCGACGGCGCTTATGCTTGCTGCAGGGGAAGCGACCTCCATGACCTTGTCGGCAAGGCCGGCCAAGTCACAAAGTGGCAAGCTGGCGGCTGTAGTGAGAACCATCTGTACGGTTGGGGGTAGCCGTTGCAAAAATAGCTCGCGAAGCAGTGCTTCGTCGAAAGAGGCTGAGCGATCCGCCAGGAGAGCCTGCATGGCGCGAAGTAGCTGCGAAGGTCGTCGATCACCGAGTTCTTCGGCATTCAAGAGCTGCTGCAGGCGCTTCCGCTCTGACATCATAGTCCGCTGGAGAACAGCAGTGCGCAACTGGTCGTAGGGCGCCTGAGGTGGAGGGCTTGCTATTAAGTCGGCAACGTCCATGGCTATCTCTGGTGGTAGGGAAGAGACGATGTGCCGGTACTTGGTGAGTTGGGAAGTAATTCCAGCGAGCAGGAACTGGGCTTTGACCTGCTGGAACCAGATGTGGGGTCCTCGATGCCAAAATGGCGGCAATCGAACAGCGACGTGGGACATGGGAGGCATCGCAGCAGCAGCGGGGGCGGTTGCGCCAGGCGGAGGGTGTTGCTGGTCGCCAGCAGGGTTCATAGCAGCGGTGTTCTTCTCCGGGTCACCAGAAATTGTGGAGCGAAGTAAACAAGGTGGTCATACCACAATTTGCGGGAAAGAACTGAGGGTTTATTCCAGTGGCGGTTGCCACCAAAAACGAAAGTGGGAAAACGTGCAGCGTGCAGGCCGCGGCTTAACGATGGCGATGCAGGCTGCTACAAGTTCATCGAATGCGCCTCGATGTGGCTTTTACAGCGCAGTGGCGTTACAGGTTGAGACAAGTTGACTCTCCCCAATACAGTCACTGCGGTGCTGTAGAAGACCTAGAGTGCATTCTTCTCCATTGTCCACACTATCAACCTTCCCGAACTGTACTCTCCGGATCCCTTAACGAGCTGGACTCTCGCCCCCTCTCTCTCACAAAATTGCTTGGTCCCTGGCCACATCCAGCCCACCAACGATCTGCCCTCAAACCTCTCTGCACGTTTCTGGATAGCATAGGACTTCGATCCTCATTGTAAAGGGGCTCATTATTTCATTCCCCGCATCACCATCAGCAATGGGATAGAGTATCGCCCCTGGCGATGAAACTTCCCATTCGTCATCTGGCAATAAAGTTGTTGTTGTTGTTCCAGCGTACTGCCTCGCTCTGCTGCTTCCAGGGCTGCCACGGAGCTGTTAGCGCCGCCTGTCGACAAGCCAACCTTTCAATACGCACTTAGTTGAACCATGGAGCAGCATCGCCTACCGAACGCTCTTGAGAAACTCGATACGGACCGGATTCAATCCGCATTGATAGTGTCGTGTGACAGGGGTATACGATAAGTAACTGGAGAGGGACCTCTTGGTGAAGCTGTGATTTTACGCTAGTGCTCTGGGAAGCACTCGCTTGCCTTTCAGCGTGAGATCCGCGTGGCCGCGGCCTGTGTTCCTTGTCGGCCCCGCGCCGCTACGTAGTGATTACATTTACGAAAGTGTATTGCGTGCAGTCTGGAATGAAAGGCCAATGGCAGCATAGCAAAGATCGATCGGTTCACAGATACTGTCACACACGACCGATTGCCATCGGAGCGAGAATTTTCTTTCTTTTTTTTTCTTTTTTTTTTTGACGTTGCAAAAGGTTCCCTTACCTTATATTACCTTATACCTAATGAACTGGAGCCGTCGAGTCGGGAGGTTTGCGGTTGCTGTTACAACATTCCATCAGTTTTCCAAGCTATGAAACGGATTTCAGGTCCGAGATGATTGACTTAGATAGTTACCACACAGCGCTCTCCTGTGGTGCATCCGGGAACTCTATTGGAATTAGATTCCCTGCCACTTCAGATTAATATAGTATCGAGTGATAAATGGTACCCTCCTGCAAAAACTAAAGTTACGCTAACGAATGTGTTGTTTGTGGGATATAAGTTGCGATTCAGAGAAGCAAAACACCCTAGCCGGTAGAATATTGTAGGACCTAATCTTTCGAAGGATTTATTTGGTGTTCATTTTCCTGCATCAACTGAAGGAACTGCAGGTTGTGGAAGATGATGTAAGACTATAGTGTATTCTTCGTGATTTGTAATGGTGTTCTGGACACCACGTTATTTAACTTTTTTCTTCTTTTTATTACTCTCAAAAGCATACGTTTCATTTTCTTTTTGTGATTCCATGGCATACACTATGACGATGATTGTGAGAGACTTTGTAGGCCAGAATTTACTTGCCGTAATGTAATTGTCATTAGAGGGAGCTTAATCATGAAAGCAAGAAAATGCTCTCAAATTAATATTGCAAGGTTTGCGAGTTTTCTCAAGGTCGCATCCACATTGGTTCTTAGTGAGTGACGTTTTCTCGTTTTTCCAGAAAGTAAATTCCAGCATACTCTCAACATCCGACGTCTGCTCTTGTCATGTATTCGTCGTCCCCGCCGTTGCTGAGGTACGGCAACGGCGGGGACGACGAGCGAGAACGGCGAGGCAACGTGTTGCTGCCGCTTGTCGCCGTTGTTCACACCGTCTCTTTCCCCGCCGTGGTTCATACGCAGCCCCATTGGTCGCCATACGCAGCGCCATATAGCAGCGTAATATAATGCAACTCAAATCGTTCTTGTAGTGGCAATGCTTTTAAACGCCAATTCGTTCTTCCCCCGTGCATGCTGCAAAGAAAAAGGCTTCAGAATGCCTTGCCGTTTTTGACTCGCGCCAATAATGCCCGAAATCCTGAAATCTTAATAGAGGAGGAGCGTAGTGTGTTTCATTCTTACCATTTTAGGAGAGACGCTGCACTGGTGGCACGCAATTGGAGATTCCCTACACGTGCGCGGATCGGTGGAAGGTCTTGAGAACATAACTCCCACGAACTCCCGGAATGAGCACTTCAGCGCAGCTGGCTTGTCATTTGGCTTGCGTGGAAAGACATGGTGATTGAGGAAGTTTCTGTGTTTACAGTTTTACAGCGGTCCTCAACTCCGGGAATGTCGACACTTTGGGACAAGTACGGTCAACACAAGCGATAAAAAGATAAAAACTATGAAACCACTGTTGAGTAGCGTACAGGCTTTCATATATGGGACTGCATTTCATCAGCTGCCTGAAGTCCTTCAACTCCGAAGAGGCAGGAGCGCTTAGTGGTAGTAGTAGGTAGGGCATATTTCACTGCCTTTGGTTGTCTTCCATATGTTGTGATCGTTTTGGGAACCCCTGCTTTCAACTTTAATGTTTTGTTTTCATTTCCTTTATTTGCTTTTTTGGTTTTCCTACACTGTAAAAAGAAGATCTAACCACATAACACGCGCAAGGGCAACCCGCATTCACGATATCCCTCTGTCTCCTGATTTGCTGAGGACGAGGGGGCGTACACCAATTTCGCAACACTTTTCGTGTACACTTAAAACAGAACTTCACCACATAGCACGCTCGTAGCCAACCATCATTCCGAATGATATCATTCTGTGTCCTTATTTGCTGAAAATGGGAGTAGGTGCCTATCTGCATTGACACATTATGCATGTCCCAGATAGGCTCCTCTCCCTGTTTTGAACGAATCATGACACAGAATGATATGATTCGGAATGGTGGTTGACTAATAGCGTGATGTGGTGAAGTTCTATTTTAACAGTGTATGTGTGCGGATACTTTCATGCGCGTATATGTCAAGTAATACAGAAAAGGCTACGCCTTCGATCTATCTTCAACAACAGGAAGAGAGACGGATATCATTCCAAGTGCTCGTTGGTCATGACTATGTGATGCGGTAACGGTATGTTTTTACAAAATAGTAGGAACGTATTCAAAATGGATTTTACTAACAATATTGTTATTATTATTTTTTTGCACGGCGACATCCTTTATACTAATGACTTTGGAAGAACGCTGCTGGAATGTATTAAACTGTACGTGTACGCATTCATGACTCTGGTCTGGCAGCAGTATAGATCAGGATGAACACGCTAACGTTCTCAGCGAAACAGCCGTACTCTGTGTAGCACGCACGGCAGTGGGGCGCTTCAGTAATGCACTGATGAGAAACGGCGAGGAGAACGCTCGGAACATGCGTACGAATAATGCAACAAATCAAGAAAGGACCAACGAAAGTGAAGGCGGTGAAGATCTCGCCATCTAATTGTGGTCATAACCTCTTCTGTGCTACAAGTTGCTCGTTTGCAATACCCGTGCCGCTTTCTTGAGCACTCAGGCCCCACGGAGGGGAACGCTTTTCGTGATACACAAATGACCTGATGGGTATTCTCTCAGAGGATGCTGGTTAAACCTCCCGTTTGGATAGCGTGGTTCCCGCGCCACCTCAGAGTGAAGCCGTAACAGGTTGTTTGGAAACTTTCCCTGCACTTATACGGTTGGGCCTTGGCGTTCCCGAATTTGATCATTCGCGAGTGTCTACCTTACCCCTTCCACTCCGGCCCCAGGATCCAATAAATGAGGCGGTTAGAATGTGCAATGGTTATGTGTGTGTCTTTGCGCTTGCTCTAAGGCTAATAATTTTCCCGCAATGCTTGTGTGCGTGGAATATAGTTTACGAGATGGGGCACCTTGATGCCTTCGACGGTTTCCAAGCCTCCACCACAACCGTTGTTGCTTTATCCATTACGGATGGGCCATTGCCGCAGCCAGTATGATTGTTCTTAAAGTAGGCTTGATGTTAGTCGCGGATTTTGATTTTCATGGAGTCCCCCGCCCTTACCACTTGCAAAAGTCAAGTGCCAACTGTAATTTGTGCAGAGCGATGTATGAGATCAGTTTGTGGTGTCCACTGGAATATTAATAAAGAAAATTCACCTCTAGGATGAAAACCGCGTTTCGCAAAGTCGACGCAGGTACGAGTGCGAAGAGTAGTAAGGGTGCCGAAGTAGCGTCCTGAAGATCGTGGAATGGACCACGGATCATTGAGTGTTGTCCGTACGATTTTGTCCAATAAGACCGCAACGCTACATTATTGCAATCAAAGGTGTTGATAAAATACATCATTTTTATTAGAGACAAGAGCAGTTGCTTGGAACTGACGTTCTCAACTATTTTGTGTGGAGTTGCTTGCAACGATGGTAACAGATAATGTCACCAAGATGGTGATGTTCAAATTGTGGCAACCAGTGCTTCCACAAGTTCAGGAAAACCTTGTTGACGTTTACACTAGTTCGAGACTTAGACACATAAGTCAGCAAGTCATAGCAATGAAACAATGCAAAGGGTGCAGGCTAGCTGGTGCAGATCCATGAAGAAGACCGAGAGACACGGACACAGAAGGGGGGGGGGGACACACGCAATGCGTGTGTCGTCTTCTGTGTCCGTGTCTCTCGGTCTTCTCCATAAAGCAATAGCAAGCCATCCTTTCTGTTCACTTTTCCTGTCAAAATAAATAGATCGCCCCCCCCCCTAGTTTAACGTCACGTGGCATCGCTCATTTATTACAGATGTCTCGCGAGCTAAGGCGCGAAATCAAATGAATATCAAGTGAACAAAGGTAGTAAACTCACACGTGGTCATGGCGTTAATGTGTTCCTGATTATTTGGGTATATAGCACTTATCCCGGACGTTTTTGCTAAATTCCCTTAATTAATTGCTGAAAGATTAAAGCGGTAACCGCATACAACGATTTCTCGACGGAAAACCGGCCACCGTCACCGTTTTTCCGATGAGCCGACGCGAGCAATGGGAACATCACCGATTTCTCGACGACAGCGGTGGACAGAAAAATCCGGCGAAAAGCGGAAGCGGCCGCTCGACGGCTGCCAATAGGACCGCTCCACGCGCTATCGTTCCACGAGCGGACGTGGCGGGCATTTCGGATGCCGGTATGACCAAACTGGGAACTGGGAAGCATGCTGTCGCCCGCCCGCTGCTGTCTGAGGGCGCCTTTGTAGCGCTTGCTTCGTAAATATGCTTTGACCGCATGAACTTCTTCTGTACGCCACTATAACTTTTCTATGTGTAGCAAAATATTGATCAGTTAATTTGAAGTCAAAATTTAACACGGACTAACGAAACGCCCGCTGGGGCGCCACCATCCGCCGCAGTGGAAATCTGTGCATGCGGTTCGTCCCGCCGTTTTTCCGTCGAGTTGTCGTGCCTGTGGGAAAGTTGGCCGTTTTTCCGTCGAGAAATCGTCGTATGCGGTTATCGCTTAAGACTGAAACATTCGCCAGTCTCGACGAGGTAATGTTGTGGGCGATGTGTTGCATTTTCAACGTCCACATCAAAGCAGAACCCGACTCTTTAGCTAGCCGTTTTCGAACTCGCTCACAGTTTTCTCCCGCAGCACCCCTCCTTGTTCTCTTCAAGTATTATTCCTCCCATTCACCTTGTATTAAGGAATCCTACGAAACGTTTCCTTTCGTTTCACTTTCACTCCTCCCGATGCGTATGCACCCTGTGCCCGTAACGAATTTCACTCTTCAAAAAGCTCTGTATACGATGCCAACTAATACCTAGGCCCCATAGATAGGCACGGACGTTCATTAATTTCTTTTTTCACTACAGCCAGGCGATGACCCTTAGACCTCGTCAAGGCCCGCTCGTGACTCAGGGATTTATCGGTGCGCTGCAGGTGCATTATTAAATGCAGAGAGCACCCTTGCGTCAGAATCTTGCGTAAGGTTGTTGGTGCTTTGTGCCTCTACTATACCTGGTTCGGTGCAAGTTGCGCGGTTGGTTCCCGTATCGGTGAATTATCGAAGAGGCGGTGACTTAATTGGATATTATTCGACACTTTGGCTTATTAATGCGATTGGTTGTGTAAGAACGAAGTCCCTAATTAATCAGCTAATGACGCCTTTGCAATGCGCGTGCCGCTTCTGATTATAAACAAAGTGTTCCCTTGTTTAAGTTTTTATTTTGTCTATTTTTATGCGTCGACGTGTTGGCTAGACTTCCTGTTTACGGTCGTGTCTTTGGAGCTGTGTGCTGAATAGGATATGCCGTGCTCATTGATTATGTGAGATAACACGAGTTGCCGAGCAACAGAGATTCTCGAGGGGGGGAAGGGGGGGTGAATGGATGAAAGGCGATTAAAATATTTCAAAAACACGCAAATAACATAGCTGACCGACGTCGTTTCTTCCACGCTTCGGCCACTGAATCTTGCAATGGCGGAAGGAAACCCCGCAGACATAAGCTCTTTTCGCTTGCGCTCAATGCAACCGCAATTACACCTACGAGCGTCGTGCCAGTTCACGAATTGAATGTGTTTGCTACACTGCAGCATTTGGACAGCAGGGAGTCGGATGTTCCTGAACCAGTAGCTTTTCCTAATCACATATCAGGGAGTAGACATATTGCACACACTGGAAAAGCTGCCCAACACGCGCTGGCAAAAACATAACGGCAGTCTGCACCAACTCTGGGGCCAACTTCACAAATCATGGACCATACCCTTGTCTCATCGCGTTGAATCACCCACGTAGTGCATGTATAATCGAACGCACCTGACGTGTGATACCATTACACACGTTGTGATATATAGCCTGAACCGGTATGTCTTCTTATCAGTGTCTCATGAAACACATTTCACGACGGCAACGCGTACAGCAGTTTATCTAAGCCCCTTCCAGCGTTCGACCTGCACCCAATCTATAATCCATAATCAACCTTCGTAATCTCTCGTTATGGCATCCCTGAATGTGTCCTTAGGTCACATCGCCAGCAGACTGTGATTAAATCATTACCTTATTTTGCGCATCGATCCTGCAATTCACTCTACTAGTCATTAATATCCATATGAACTGTTCAAATCGCTGTCTAACGATCTGAGACGTTGAAAAGTGTTCTTCTCTAGCTCAGAAATCATGTAGTGCTGCTAATTTCTGTCTGGTATTTATCGATGCCATGGTTGGTCCCCCTTTTTAGAGGCTGTCGTTAGCGTGCCCTGAATGCACAACTGTGCGAATTGACTGCCTCATGGCGCTTGGGCTAGCCACAGGCTGGATGTCAAACGTCGGTCGAGCAATCGTTAAGTACGCGTGAACGAGATCATAAGAAGGAGACCACATGGTAGGATGGATCAGCCAAACGGATATTGGGTACCGAAATAATATATGGACGCATGGGGGTCTGTATAGATGTGCCGTCCTGTAGTACATTGTAATTAGAGTCATTGGCCAGAAAAGGCGGGATTTTTCGCTGAGGGAAATTAGGCCAGGTAGGAACCATAGTGTTCTCAGACACGCTAATATTCATGGAAAATGGAGTGGTTGAACATGTTGATTTGAATGGAGTAACAGGCTTAATGCACTCCCAGTTCCAATTGTCAAAGAGTTCCTTGACTTACTATCAATCAGAGTTATGCGGTTACAGAATTCCTTCATGGGAGAAGAATGGCAGGGAATGTACAAGCACCATGACCCTGAACGCCTGTTATCAAAAGGTGTGGCAACAATGATGCTGCTCAAGAACATATATTACATTGCCTCTTGTTGACTGAAGACAGTCAATATGCAATACACGAATAGACCCACTCTTGGGAAGCAATTTGGTTACAAGTAATCAAGTCGGGCTGAACGGAAAGCTCGTCGTTCCGGTCTCCCGTGTCACATCACTGAAGCACGACGCATTCAGAAGGCCATACAGAGACACCTGGCCACCCTTGCAAGAAACCGCTGGCGGCTCTTCGCGAGCTCTTTGTCTCCGCGACCGCCACTTTTCAGAATATGGAGCACACTCAGGGCACTCTCCACACCTGTTGCTCAACGGCGCCCTTTTCAAGCACTCGCGCTAGCAACCGCACGTTCGGAAATCGACGTTGCAAACGAATACTGCGCCCGTCTAACGACAGCTTCGATGTCGCAGGGATCGTCAGCTCGTGCCATTCCGGTCGTCCTGAAATCCTCGCAGGAGCAATGTCTGGATGTTCCGTTTTGCTTCATGGAGTTGGAGGCTGCCCTAACGAAATCACCCCCTCACACTTCTCCTGGGCCTGACTGCATTACGTACAAGGCCCTCCAAAATCTACCCTTCCATGGCCGACACGCCCTCCTTAGGCTCTACAATAATTGTTGGCGGGATGGTGTTTTCCCAGCAGGATGGAAGAATGTAATGATAGTGCCGCTCCTGAAGCCAGGCAAGTCTCCACACGCCATTGATGCCTTTCGCCCAATCGCACTCACCAGCTGTGTCGGGAAGGTTATGGAACGGATGAAATCCGCACGATTGAACTGGTATTTTGAGAGCACCCGATTGTTTCCTGAAGCTATGGCTGATTTCCGGCAAGCGCGGTCCGCGATTGACAATGTCATCAACCTTGTCTCTTCCATCCAGCGAGCAAAGTTTGATGGGCTCCTAACGGCCGCTGTCTTTCTCAATGTAGCGAAAGCATACGACAGTGTCCTCCATAATGTTGTTGTCGCATCGCTTCAAGAAGCTGGTGTGGGCAGCTGTACCCTTGCCTGGTTGCAAGACTTCCTCTCTGACAGGTCTCTGTTCGTGCGCACAGCAGATGGTGACAGTGCCAACTGCTCTATGCTGATGACATTTACATATGGACCTCTGCAGGGCACCGTGATGCCATCCAACATCGTCTACAACATGACTTAGACCTTATTGTGGCGTATCTTACTGACCGTGGGTTGTCTGTCTTGCCGGCTAAGACAGTAGCTATGGCATTCACGCGCCGCTCCTTCACCAAATACCCCCTACTGGTGGCTGGCTTTAGGCTGAACTACGTCTCGCATCATCTGTTCTTGGCATAACCACTGATAGGGGACTGACATGGTCGCGGCAGATCAACTCCCTCTCTGCTAGCGCCCGCATCTATTGTAATGTGCTCCGGCACCTCTGTAGATCCGCATGGGGCCCGTCCTGTCTGGGGCAGACCTCCATCGTGTCCACTGCTCCCTGTTGCTTGGCGTTATGCGCTATAGCCTGCCTGTACTTTATGGCATCTCCAACACTCACGAGCGAGATTTGCTCACTATTCAAGCCAGAAGCCTCCATCTCTGTTTGGGAGTGCCAAAGACAACGGAAACCTTCTCTGTCTTGGCGGAGGCACGCGAACCATCGGTGCTTATTCTTCGCGATAGCGTCGCCTTACACGCGTACACACGCTATCTTGTCCGCCATCCAGCCCATTACCTCTGTGACATTGCACAACGTTATCCCGCATCTGCATTCGGTCAAGCTATTTGCCGTTTACGAAGCAACATCCCCTCAACATCAACCTCGACGCCGGCCGGCCCTCCTATGCGCCACCCATGTGGACGCTTCACTATCCCACTGTACAAACGTCAATTCCGGGCCTTAGGAAAAAGAAGGTTGTGCCAACAGCTGTGGCCTGCGAGCTGACCTGGCACCACATCTATAGTGACCACCGGCATCGAACCCAAGTATACACCGATGCGTCAGTTTCTCTAGTTGTGTCGTCTGCTGCCTTCTGCATCACAGAGGATGAAGCTGAGCACGGCTTCAAGCTCCCTCTTATGTCCTCTGCTGAGGCCGAGGCATTCGCACTACTGGCCGCTTTGAGACATGTCTCCTCGTTGGCGCCCAGGGCCTGGACGATCCTCACCGACAGTAAAGTGGCTCTGGAGGCGCTGGCCTCTTACTCTGCTGCAGTCATCAGTCACACCTACACCACGATCATCGCCCTGCACTCTGAACTTGTATCCCTGGGACACGGCGTGGTGTTCCAATGGATTCCGAGCCATGTCGGAATTTCAGGCCATGATCGTGCTGACGCTTTTGCTCGGCAAGCCCATGACACTGAGCAACCAACTGTCCTTCCCCTTGCGCACTCCAGGTGCCAGCTGGAAATCCGCCGCTTCATTGCCAACCGCACACAGCTGTTTCAGCAAGAAGCTATACGAACCAATGCCTTCGCTAAATACATTGACCCTTTAATGATATATGCTGTGCCTAGCCGCATCTCATGCATAGAGGAATCGTTGCTTCATCGGCTGCGGCTGAATGTGGCACGAACTCCACTCCTCCTCCTTAAGATGAGTCAGCATCCATCGCCTCTTTGCCCCACGTGCCAAGTAGAAGCTGACGTGCCACACATACTCTTTGACTGCCAGCGGTACGAAGATCACCGGTCGAGTCTCCGGCGCCGGCTTGCTCATCTAGGCTACCAAGAGCTCCCCCCCCCCCCTTCGCGGTGCTACTTGGCCCTACTCAGCACGCTGAAGCCACGTCTGCGCTGACACGATTCCTTCGGGAATCTAAACTCCTGGACATTGCTCTGATACGTCCTATGCGCAACGATTAGAGAAGGAGCTGTTTATTCTGTATTTTTTCATAATTATCTGTGTCTCAGTTGCTTGTATCCTCTTTTGTTTGCTTGATAGCTTTTTTGGGAATAGCAAGCCTACACCGTGACTAACCTTTCGCTTCTCTTTTTTCTTTTACTTCGCATTAAACATATCCCCCCCCCCCTTACTGAAGATTTAACCATAACCGCAATCAACAACTTTTTCTCATAGAGCAATTTTCCTGTTGAATACCAGTCGGCGACAGGTGAACGAAGATGGTACTAGTTTCAGAAACTAGAGAGACACACAAAATTCCAAAGTAACTGTAACTAGCTGCTGTCTAGTTACAATTACTTTAGAATTTCGTGTTTTTTTCGGCTAATTTCAGAAACTAGTCACTCCTTCGTTCACTACCTATCACGCTCTGGTATTCAACATGAAAACCAGCTCCCATGGCATAGTGGTTAGGATGATCGCTTTCCACGCAGAGACTGGGAGGTGACACGGATTCTAATCCTGTCACCGACTGTGCTGTCTGAGGTTTTCCCTGGGTTTTCCGAATACTTTCCAGACGAATGTAGGCACAGTTCCCCCTGAAGTCGGCCGAGGACGCATACTAACCCCCCTGTCCCCCACTCCTTCCTGCTGTCCTCTCTCCATATGTCCACATCTGTACGCCGCTCATAGCCACAGCTGCTTCGCGGCGCTAACAGGGAATTAAAAAACATTCAACATGAAAGTAGCTCTCTGAGAAATAGTTATTCGTTGCAGTTCGTTAATTGCTCAGTAAGAAGCTATTTGTAACGAAGTTACTTCCCAAGGCCGGACAGAACATGCACGAGATCAACACATCTCCCTTCATTGCTGCACTGCGATTCTCAGTAAACCCCTCGCCACATAACCCATATATTCACTATCTTGGGTCGCTTCACTCTATAGCAATGCGCACACCGTAGCTTCAACGATAACAAGCCAGTACTTCGACGTTAACCTTCATCCGCCTGTCTACATGTTATAGTTCCCCTGCAATTTACTTTCTTGACCCCCGGTTACTGTGAGGTGCAATTCAATGAAACGCCGTTTATGTCAACTTTGCAGGTCGCCGAAAATTACACAATCTTTTCGGCGGCTTCCTAGGCTTGGACGATCCCCCTCTAATCATCTCATTCACCGCCCGTTGCTTCTGGCACCGAAGACCTTGACTTGCACGACACGGATATCCAACTGGGCCGACGCCGTCCAAGCCTATTTGATGTCACACCCCGTAAGGCGTTATTATCAACCGTAGAGCGAGTCGTCGATATATCGTGCCACAGCGCTATATTGCGTGATGATACTTCTGAGGCGTAATCGTAGCCTTCAATAGTGCGCCTTGTGATATACGGACCACCGCCATGGCCCTTTTATAAAGACGTCGGACGTAACACGGAAAGTGTCATCTAGGAGGACTGATGCGGAGTGCAGATATCCGACGAATGGGGATCTCTACACGAAACGCAAGGAAAACACGAGATCGCTTTGTCAAAATGAAAAGGTTAATGCAGCCGACCGAATCTTCGCTGTCGCCAATGTCAAGATCCATTCTGCTAAGAAATGAGTTGAGACCTCACGTGATAATTGGTCGGGTTATGGTAATTAACTTTTTAAGATATTGGTACCAAATGGTATGTGAATGAAGATGCATGCATTTCGCGGACTGCTATTTCTGCTGCTCTTTCCGAAATCTATTTCGGATTTTGTCTTTTATCATGTTTTGAAGCGTATGCTGAGACCATTTTCATAGTGCCAGCGAGCTAAGTTTGGTTTTACCGCGCAAAAAGCGTCAGGTTGTTCTTATTATGCTCGAATACTTATTAGTTGAAACGAATTGCTTGAAATACTTCAAGGGCGCGAATTTTGTTAGCTGTACAAGCCTCTTCATCGACATATTTTTAACCCGGTCAGGCGGACGAAAGTTCCAGGTGCGCAGTCATGGCAGAAGTTATGGCTATCGTGGGGTCATAGTCTACGGCCGGTACACATGATGATGCGCCCAGGGGTATTTCCGGGATTTGCATGTCGGGCGGGGGGGGGGGATTCTTAGTGGGGGTGTAAGGGGGTGACGGCCATGTTTTCGTGGCTTTTTTTTTGCCTTTCTGACCGGCATTTGGGAGGGGTGAGGGGTTGCAAGAATATTTGGGGAGTACTAGGGGGTGCGGGGAAAATCCCTGGCTGCGCCCCTTGTACACGTATTACTGTGTTCGTTCTTTTTCCCTTCCGCGCAGACAACCGTGTACAACCATTGCTATTTTGTGATAAAAGTTTTCTGAGGCATCGCTTGGATTTTTCGTAGCATGCGTCTCTCGTTTTATGACTGCTACTGTCAGGAGCCACCCTGCTGTTTACTAGAAGAGACCTTTCTTTTGTCCTTTTGATTGTGGGAATTGCGTACGCATACTCAAGACTCTAAATAAAAGGACAGAAACGCAGTGAAGACAGACAATAGAGAAACTATGGGACACCGAGGCAGGATTGAATGCAGGAACGCTTGCGTAACCGTAGGGGGCACGAGTCTCTTGGCTTTGCTGAAAGCCCTTCTAGCCACACTAAACTTGACATATATTTCATTAACTGGATGATTATTAAGACTTGGCCGAAGTATGACACGTCACACTTAAAATTTAGATTCAGATTCAGATTCGTTTATTCTTCGAATCTTCATAATTAGATACAGCGGAAACGGGTGGACCCTGAGTACAGTCCCCGTTATTAAACGTTTACATTGACAATTTGCAACGCAGACAGTCCTGTGTCAGCTATTGAACAGTCAGCTCAACAACCTTACACAATATATCAGAGAAAATACCATAAATCACATGTATAAAATGTACTGCTGTGAGAGAAACACTGAGAATAGGAGGATAACACAGTAATTTCGCTTATTTCGTGTCGGAATAAAATTAAAAATAACCGTCATCACGTCAAAAATAACAGTCAACATTACTACATACGTATCAGAGAGAAAAAAAGACATTAATCACAAATACAAAATGTACTGTGAGGGAAACACACAACAGGAAAACGCAGAAAAAAAAATCAATTTGCGTCATGTCAAAACAAAAATAACCGTAGTTCATGTTCATGTATGCAACAATTTACATTGTTGGTGCCCGAATAGCTAGAAAGTAAGTCTACTTGTTGATATTACATAATCATACTATAGGCGCTAAAACAGATCCTTGTTCGTCTTCTGGGTGTTTCTGACCTTAATTAGCATATTAATAGCGTTTTAATTAGTATGAGGGTCCTGTTGTTGGTTACTGCCGCAACTGGATTCTTTACACACCTCTAACATCTTACATGATGTAGATACTTTTATTTCTGTCCTCTGTGTTCATCCGCAATCTTCCAGGCATATAACAGCGTCCAACACAAGAACCACGTGACTTAATATCGTGATGATGGATGCCTTGGTTTACCCTTCCCGAGCGGCATCGCGCAGGATGATCCCATTATTCACACTACAATAGCTGCAATTCTTTGAAGGCATCTCGCTGAACCACGTACACTTCTTTTAATTTGTCAGCAGAAGATGAATGAGACGTGGTTCTTAACAGCACTGTACGCGTCAAAATATTTCGCGAACAAAGTCGGCCCCAGCCGGTGCAAAGGTGAGAGGGCTGGTGTGAAGGACATCGTAGCCGATTTTAGACCGGTACACTTCTAGGGGAAGTAACCCTTGCGTGGATAATGAGCTCCATTTCTGCCTCGTCCAACGTTGCGGAATCCAGCCTGAGTGAGACCGTGATTAATGTTATGGCGGCGAATAAGTTTTGGAAAGCTGTCTTTCGAATGGGCGTTAGTTGTGTGTGCCTAAGTATTGCCTAGCTAAGTGCCTAAACATGACTAGTATGACGATTCACCTGATGGATAGTATCCCCTCTGAAACAGACAGTCAGGGGTCACAGCACACCACCAGTACACTACTGTCTGCGAACAAATGGCCGCTCTGTGGGGGAGGTGGGGCATCGTCCCTCTCTGTCCTGCACGGGTTCGTCCGTAGCGTTGGACCGGGAGCGACAGTGCATCCCAGTGGGCTGACGTCACAGGGAACTTTGCCGATACTTGTCCGAGAGCGTGTACCGAAAACGTACGAGAAACCACAGACAGCACCATGTACGTCGGGACTGGATCGCACCAGCTCCCTGAGTTAGCGTGACCTTGGAGTCATCGCCCACAAGTGGGCGCGGTACGCCCCCGTAATCAGTTGTGAGACTGGGAGAACAAGATGAAGGGCATGCAGAGACTCCAGGGAGTCGACATTCATTTCTGCTCCTCCTGCAAGATCTTCCCACGTTGCGACAGTTGAATTCCGCACAAAGTATCGTTTCCTGCCTTAATTTGAGCCCTGATATTCAGAAGAGCTTGTTTATGTCTTAAAGCAACCAGAAGTCATCAAATTGCTTTGCTACATGTATTTATTTGCGCAGTTCCGTTAGAAAATTGCCTGCCAGGGCGTCGTGGGACACATTTCATTTTCGCGATCGCCCGTTAGGGGCGTATCCACTTCGTCACTTCTTGCACACCACAATAAAGAGGTAACAGAGGTACACAAAATGGAACAGACGCGGTAAGGTTTATCTCTGGGTGCGTTGTACATCGGTGTGTGCGTCAAAGAGGGGATCGTGGACTCAAATTGACTGCAAAGTCCTCAGATACTGATGCCCCAGAGTAATTTCACACACTTTTTTTTTCGTTGTCCTCGTGCCACATGGAACTGCAAAGGTTCGAGTTCGGAACGAATCTGAGACATGAAACTTGGATATATGCTGAAAGAAAAAAAAAACAGTGAGACGCAGTCCATTCGGGCGCACGAAGTCATGCCACAGGCACATGGTACGTGCGCCTGACTGATTGCCCGAAAATTGTCGAAACCGCGAACGCGATCGTAATGAACGCTGCAGTAATTTGGTACCATCGCTTTTGCCTTGATACGAATTCGCCTTAAAATACCCCAACCAGGGGGGCTCTCCCACGCTGTATGCGCCTTAAGGTACGCGGTATTATTTCAAGTGCCTTACTGGCGTCTATTAAATATGTATTTCACGGGAATATATTGTAGTTTTCGTATCAGGTTTAAAGCGACAGTCCGGAACGCAAGCAAAACCAGAGAGAACGCTGTTCCACCTTTTGTATGCCCCAGTTCCCTGTACAAGCTATAATCGAAATTGCGAGCCAGTTATTTAACATTGAACTTTATACCTAGTGGCCGTGACGTCGCTGCCAATTGCTTCCAGACTTTGTTCTGCAAAGCATCACCCAGGACTCCGATTCCTGAGAAAACGTTCTGATTATATGTTATCATATCTCAAAGCAATCCTCAACAACGTTTACTCGTTGGCACACGATGTCCACAAATCTGTGGCAGCTCATGCTTCAGTGTCTGTATGACCGCAACCAACATGTCGTCTGTGTTTCTTGTTTATATCCAAAACTGTATATGGTTCTCTTTAAGGAATTTTTTCATCTGGTATCTGCAAGTAACTCGCAAAGAAATACATCCGTAATCCCACAAAGAAGAGAAAAAATTCGACGGCGCCAGCCTATCCCTTCATGATAAGTCCAAACATGGCGTTGCCCTTTCCCAGGGCCGCATCACAGCAGTAAAGCTGGCGAAGATCTTATTTTCTTTGGAACTTCTGAGGCTTCGACGAGCACGTACTTGCAGCGCTGGACCAAGCACTTCATGCTGTGCCGCGCTAATGAGCTGGTAATATTTCAGAAATACGATCCCCTCATCGGGTAGTACGTAAGACTTTAGTCGAGGGGGCTGCTTTCTCTCTCAGGGAGGCACCGCATTGGGTGCGGCTGTTTGCTTTTACTACAGTCGCCGGGGCATCACAAGGTTAAGGACAACGTGCATCGACGCTCAGTTTTTTTCCTTCTTTTTTGTTTTGTTTGTTATTGCGGGTAGTATTTATCGGGCAATAAATGGCGGACGGAGTATTGCGCTCATCGTTGTTCGCACGTAGTAATATCACCTCTCAGTTTTGTTCAGCATCGCGGTCAGAAGTGTTCACAAGAAGAAACAAGAAAAGTTTTGACATTGATGGTTTCTCTACTGGAGTCTTTCTTGTCCGTTCGTGTCTGTCATCTGTGCAAACCTCCCCATTTCCAAGGAAATCTCCCAGTAAACAATATATGTCTCAGAAACGTCCACACTATATCCCACTTGGGATTTTGGGATATCCCAGGGACTAGGCTGAATAGCCCGTTGACGTCTCTGGGACAGACAGAGGACCCGTATTTCTTCCACATTTGCTGATCCAGTGAAGGTTCCAGGAATGTCTGTCAGGGATATTTGGACATATAGAGGACATATGCAGGACGTATTATTATTATTGTATTTTGTAGCTTTTTTTTGCAATTTTTACTTATTCTACGGAAAATACTAGTCTGCAACAGAGAACATCGTACCAACGAACTCTTGTTTATTGAACACAAACCAAGTACAGTGATGTTACATGCGCTGTAAGAAACGCTCTTTCTAATAGTACAAAATATGATATTACAACATAAATAGGCTAATTATTAACAATATAGGGTGACACAGATAAGACGCATAATAACACAATAATGGTCATAATAATAATAATCACGTGATTGCTACGCCACTTCGCAACCGTCATCCCTGAAAGATAATCAATAACATAGTTAATTCCATCTATTGGGATAGCAGCTGAAACACTGCCATAAATAGGCGTAAAGAACAGACACTCTGCAAAAAGTGGGAACAAATGCAAGACAGTGACTTACCGCAGTTTCTCTTGCAGTATAGATGGTTACATGCGGAAGCAGCCTAATCACTGGCAAATCCAAGCGACGTCTTCCGGTTTATGCCTGGCTCTTCAGTGTTGTAGAGACACCAGTAACTTTACACATGTGTGAGGCTATCCATGGTTGTGTGTGGATACTGTAAAACAGTCATGTTTTATTAATCTAGAGTCACATCGCGTCCATGTGACATTTAAAGATAAGCGGTCATGCAAAAAACAAGGAACTTTGAAAAACAGTGCAGTCGAACGTGAAAACATAACTGCTATCCTTTACATGAAAGACAACTTAGCTGAGCCTAGCTGAGCCAAGCTTTTCTACTAGCAGGCTGCGCATAGTTAATAGAATTTGCTTCACCATTGCTTTCATCATTCCCAATCAAATCCTGAATCAAAGAGATGTAAAGAATTGGACTTGCACTTTGTAGCTGTACACACACAATCTCACACAGTTCCGCCGTGCGCATGAGTTCGTCAGTGATACGCACCAGACTCTGCAGGTGTTGTGATATTCGTAGTATATCCACAGAATATTCACTGGGGGATATTTGTGACGTCTCATGGTGGATATACAGCGGACGTTGTGAGGATACGCGTGACATCTGTGACGTGTGAGACCAATTTGGGAGGTCTGTGGGATATTGATGGTTTGCTGGGCTTACTTCCAAGGAAATGTATCTTACACCAGCTTGCTTGCATTTTGTTTCTTTGTTCGCCAGCTGTGCATGATAACCGGGTTATCTTTGTTATCATCCAACAAAAGAGTCACTAGCACTCCTCGCTTCAGCTTTGCAGCAAAAACCGAAAGCGGATTCGTCATGCCCCCCACAAAGCGAAAATGGAGCTGGGTTCGCTTTTCTTTTCTTTTTTTCATTGTCTGCACGTCAAGGAGAATTGGGCACTACATAACGAATCCATTTCTGTCGCATCCGCCCTCGTCATGCGGAGCTTAATGAACACCACGGTTCTGCAGCCGGAAACCCACCAATTGCACAGAAAGCGCGAAACTAAAGCACTGGGTATTGGCGGCAGGAAGGCACAACTAACAAAATGAGCTTAACAAACTCCAGAGGAGGGGGAACTGAAGTAGGGGTGCTACTGAGACTGGCGCAAATGCAGGGGGTGGACGTTCATAACCTACAATCATAGCTGTCCTGAGCGTGATAGAGAGCGCGCCATTGAAAGACAACGTACAGACTTTGTGTGAAGGAACATAAGCTTTAATTTGATGTCGTGTAAGTTTCCCCTAGTTGTTGATTATGTGTTTGGGTTTGGGTTGAGCCGGGAAACGCCTTCAATCGCCTTTACGTTTTCAAGTTAAAGATGTTGGCAGTCCGTATGACTTGCCCTTGACGTTTTTGTGCATTCCTTGTTCCCTTTATTTCCGGAGAAGACAGTAAGCGAGAAGGGAAGAACGAGACCGACTGCAGGATGGACGTAGCGTTTACCGCATTCTCAACTAGAACGTCCTGAAACATCGACCTCACGTCCAAACTGTGTAGCTTTGCACCTGCGTGGTTACGTATGCCCCTGATTGCTATGGAGAGTTATTTTCTACTGCAGGCAATGAACTAACAAATTAAGAGTAATTTTGTGTCAGGTAGTTCTTGAGTAACTGAGAGGATGGCGGCTAGCTGGTGAAGATTCATTGTCCCCATAGTGAGCTTGAGGCAACCTCCTCACCTCATCATCAGGACACATCTCATCCTGCCCATTGTAGCTTGGGGTAGTGGGCCGCACCTTATGTGGCGAATTTCCCCATTCATTATCATTAATTTATTTGTTGTTGTTGTTGAGGCCACGTAAAAGACGAACACACACACGAAGGCTCAAAACCAAAATGAAAGTTTTAATACAGAAGTACAAATATATAACATGAAGGAGAGAGGGATTTGGTTTTGAGCCTTCGTGTGTGTGTTCGTCGTTTACGTGGCCTCAAGCTGAAGGTTTTCTTGTACATTGAAAAGTTTCACCGGCCTGGACTCGAAATATCTTTCTCACTATTCCAGTTCCTCAGATTTCGACCGATATTTTGCCAGACGAAGCACCCAAAGGGAGTGAAATAGAAACGTTGTGCGAACGGTGAAAAAAAAAAAAAGAGAGAGAGCACAATACTACGCAATACAGAGAACACGACGGCCATATTTCTGGAGCTGCTGTCTGGAAGGCCCTGTTCGCCGCTATAGGAATCCTTGTGTCCGTTACCAATGTCCTGCTTTTGAATTCTTGCACCGTCTGTGCTGTCTGGATGTCTCGCCTGACTTTTCGTCAGACGCTTTAGAGCAAATGTCAGCATTGACCTTTGAAGTCAACCCAGGGTTCACGGCCCTCTCTGAGCCTCGGCGGCCGTCCTGGAAATCGCTCGGCAATGAAACGGCGCCACCTTTGTCATAGCATATTCTGATACCTATATAACCGTTTGCTTTAAAGCGCCGCGGTTTTCAGTAGACCTGAACACAGCCGGGGACGATGCAGCTTGAAAGTATTCCGACTCTGTGTACACAATTCCACACTCAAGGAATTCAGGCCACCGCTACCCTCTGTTTACTCCTCAGACACTGACACTCCAAAGCACTCCGTCGTCAACGCTCGTCTGATGCCGTGCACGCCGTAAGGAAACGCTTACAAAAGAAATTCTTTACCGCGTTCCATCGCATCAATCTTGTACATTTCAAGCATCTGCCTTTCTTCATACTCGAGATACATATCCATCCACCCTGGACATCATGTCAACGCACTTTCCCCCTCCCTGATTTCTAACTCCTTTTCCTCTCGCCTCCCATTCCTATTCCGACTGCATGGAAGCAGGCACTACACACATGAATCAAGCAACATTTCCTCGCACGGATCACATTCACTTCCCAGAGATCCTTACCAGTACACCGTTCCAAGGGGTGCGAACTGCTGCCGACAAACAGCATCTGGCCAGAATACTCGCTTGACCCAGAATGCGTGATCGGTGGAAGCATGTGACTCAAGTTATTCTGGTAGAGAGCTTACGTAAAAACAACGGACGAAGAAGGTCTCTATTGACGCATTTGTCAGCATGCATGAAATTGACTTGGTCACGCTCGGGAATATGGACGTACCGGCCCGTGTCCTTGTACCATTGCGCGAGCTTCAGCGCGCGCGTGCCTATTGCTGTGATTCGTTTTGCTGTATTGGTTGATTCCTGGGAGGGAGGGTATTGACATTTCAGTCTTTGTGGTTAGTGACCTCTAGATTGGAATGCAGGCTATCGGCTGTATTGATGGTGGTCATCCGCGTGTCTTTACTATGCAAACAAGCCGGTAAGTTCTTTTGACGAGACTCTCTGAAGTTGATGCTTCGTGCAGCGGCCGCTGTTCACGGTGGGAGTTCCGGTAAAGGTGTTCGATGTTCCACCAGACAGTGTGGCTGGCACAGAGAAGCAGCTGGGCATAAGCTCGGCGAAGAGCGAGCGTTTACTTTACAGTGAGACGTCACATGAGTTATGTAGATTCTGTATGGAACGGCTGTTTAAGGCGTCGCATGCTGCGCTATGTATAAACCAGGTACAACGACGCCTCATTGTTTCATATAATCTTCGAGGGGGCACGATCAATTCATATTGAACAGTTTAATGTCTACGACTCTGTCATCGGGTTGGCTATCGAATCAGTGCAGCAAGCGTGCTAAGGCGGGGACATTTATTAAAGCATCTATCGAAGTGACCGATGTGTTTCTGAATACGTTGGATTGACGTAGGCTGCATACCCGTGAGTTTGGGGTCGAGACAAGGGGACGAACAAACAACCATACAACCAGAGCATCAAACCGATTTTTTTTCTTCTTCGGTTCAGGTTCGGGTCCAGGCATAATGGGTCGGTTCCGGTTCACCTCCAGGAGAACACACACATCGGTTCCGAACCGGTTCATTGCACAAGGTATATGCCCTAAAATAAACTGCAGGAAAGTTCCGAAGGCTTTATTTCTCTTGGCATGTCCTAGCTGGCCGCAAAGCTGCGACAAGAACGCTTGTCCACAGTAAAACGAAACTATAGAGCGCGGTTGTACGACGTCGTCTCCATCGATGTGGGTAACCAGCTATATGCATTACCGCTTGTATTGGAGACTCGGGTTGCAAAAAATAAATAAATAAATAAAAATGCCGCATGAACCGATCACTTTTGGAAGAGGCTGGGGCACTTAAGGCAGGTAAGGTGAAAAACGGTCAGTCCCGAACTCTCGAATTTTCAAACCGATTTTGAAACGGTCACTGAGAGTTTCTGAATCGGTTCGGTTCCGGTTCAGCTGCAAGATGGCGGCAGCCTTTTCGGGATGATCCCGGTTCCAGTCGGGCAAAAAAGAAACGGTTCTTTCCGGTTTTCGGTTCCGGTTCGGTTTGATGCTCTGCGTACAACACAGCCCTGCTCTGTGTCGTATGCTAGTTTGCTCGTCCCCTTGTTTTAATTCCAACCTCAAGGTTATGCTGCCTACGTGACGTATACGTAATCCTTTTATGCTCAACGTCGGCTTTTTCACATACCACATTTTACATTATTTCCGCGGTATAAGCCATACCGAGTGCAGTGTATGATGTGGTGCATCAGGACAGTATTTGAGAACAAGGTATTGGTGATAGCTTTTATCACTTGGTGCACTGATGTAAAGGTGAGACTCCATCGTCTTTACGATAGTCATCTGCACACACTGAAAAGGAACGTTGCACGTACATCCGAATAATTCGTATTGTTCAGTTCAGCTCTCACTGCTAACCTAGGCACAGCGAATGCCATGTAACACAAACAAACTGGTTGCTCCTCCGTTCCTGTTGTTCCTGCCACCGGCAAACGACAGAAGGCACTCCTTTTGCGTACTTTCCTTCTCAAGCGAACGTGACCAATCACAGCGTGAAGGAAACTAACGTCTCCGCAGACGGCGTCCCGCTGCGCGTCGCGTCAGCGGCCCTCACGGTCAATGCCATCACTGTCAAAGCCACCGGCTTCCCTTCGTCAGTGGCCCCTGGAACTCTTTCCGTTGGAAAGCCCTGGAATTAACGGGAATGAAGACGCCAGTTTGTTTTCATCCCAGCGAAGGACGTTTATTGGGGTTGACGCGTGTAGTGTTTGTTGTGTATATTAATGGGAACTTTACGTGAGCTTATGTCGTGAGGGTTGACCGAGAATGAATTTGTTAGCATTGTGGGTTCTGTGCCAGAGCTTCTTGCGTGCTTCAATGCTGCGCAGACAGAACCGAACCGAAACGGAAGTCCGGTGGTCTGAAAATATTGTAATGTGGCACTGCATGTAAGGCAGCGCTGGTGGGCTAGACTGCATTGCATATGAGAGGCACAATGAAAACGCCGTCAAGTTCATATTATATTGTAAGATTGTGTTTAGAAGGCCAAAATGAGCGCGGTCCTTGTAGACCGTTGGCGCCCTGTGAGCGAGCGTCAAACCTTATGGGACGTGACCTTGAGGAAACACGCTGGTCAGCAGAATTATGTCCTTTCATTATCACGGCCGTTGCAAATGCTCCTCAGATGGGCGTCACAACCCAGGTGGCCGCATTGTTCACGCGATTATGCAACTTTATTGGACAAATCGTTCTGACCTATTCAATCTTACCCATACACCTTGAAGAGTAAATTCTGAAATCTGCATGTTTCTCTTTGCAGCGTCCCAGCGATGTGGTTCCGGTGATCGAAGCGGCTTTAAGTTCATTGTACGAACCTTTTCACTCTGTGCAAGTGGTGCTTCTCAGCCAGACAAAGGATATATTCCTGCGAAAATTCTTCGGCGACATCGACAAGTTCACAACATTTTTCTTACAACCTGCGGTGGAGTTGCTCTCTGCTATCAAGCAAAAGGTAAGTTTATTTTTAAATGTACCACCGTGCATACTTTACCACGGGGAATCCCCGTGATGAAAAATGTATATTGTACTCGGCTCTCTCACCAGTCATCACTCCATATTTGTTGAACCATGATGTTGTAACTATAGCCGAGGACCATTACTTATTACGCATCTCCGTTTTGTTGAACAGTGAAGAAATCTGGGGGGGGGGGGGATATATATTTATTAAATGGAAAGGTCTGCCAGACCAAGGTCGGCATGCTATTCCATTAAAAAAAATCAAAAGAAAACGAAGAATAAATAGAAAGGAAAGGACGAATAGGAAAAGGTGAGTCTCCGTAAAAAGGAGGAAAAACAAAAACGAAAAGAAAGAAGGGAAAAGGAAAAAAAATAGCAACGAAGAAAGAAGAAAGAGAAAAAAAAGAAGAAAGAAAACGAAATCTGGGCTTGTTGCTTCATCATGACAGTTTTGCTCTTTCGTAACTTAGCTATATTTATCGAGCAAAGCAGGATCGATATGCTGTCTTTTCTATAGGAGACGAGTTTTACAGAAGCCCACGCGGAGGTTCTGATCGAATGTTTGGGATTGAGGTGGTGGTGATAGTGGTGGAACTCTTGCCGTAGTCGGCCACGCTCAGGTTGGCAACGTCACGACTATCGCAGGGGTGCGTCCTGGGCCGACTTAACATGGAAGTGTGCCGGATTGACGTACAACTGCAATACAAGCTGCATGGCCGAGTGGGTAAAAGCATCCGCTCCTTGGTCGTGCTGTAGACTGGGAGGTGGGTTCGAATCCTACCACTGGCTGTGCTGTTCGGGGTTTTCCGGCAGACTCTCCAGACGAACGTCGGACTAACGGTACCTGACTAACGGTCCAAGACGCGCACTAACCCCCCGTGACCCCTTCCTACTGTCCTCTCTCCATCTGTCCACGTCTGAACGCTACTGATAGACAGAGTTGAGTCGCGGCCGCTGACACGGAATAAAATAGGAAACCTACACCACGAGCACAGGGCCGTTTCTTTTTCTTTTTTTTTTTTTTATGGAATAGCATACTGACCTTGGTCTGGCAGACCTTTCCCTCTAATAAAAGTGGCGTGTGGGTGGCGTGACAGGGTGGCGTGAGATAGATCATTCCGATTTACTCGCTGATTTTAATCGTGATTTCAATCGCTTGATATTCGACACGATTTAAATCCGAATAATTTCTTTGGAAAAAGAAACTGTTCAAAACTCAGTAAGGAGCCCCAAAACGTGGCAAAAGAGCACAAGTATTTGGTTAGTGATAATTCTAGCACCGCTGAGACTAATTATTCGTTGTTAAAATGGTGCCGCCTGCACATACCCAGTACCATCATTGCATCCTCTTCGACCAGATATCGTATTACAAACGATTACGGGCAATGCTGCGCTTCACACCAGACTTGCACATAACTTAAATACTCCACCCAAGTTGCTGTATCTCAAATACTTTTGGAAATAATTTTTGTATCTTACTATCATTATATTGAAATATTTTTAAAGCGTCAGCATTTAGTATCTAACTTAAATAGTTTTTAGATATCCCGGGGCACCTGAGTCGTTGTTCGGAGATGCCTAGTTTGGTGAAACACGTCAGGTTTAGTGGATACGCGGCGTACTGGTATGTTGGACTGAAGAGCATGAGTGGTGATGCTGGGCGTATGTGAAACTTGTGGTCTGTCAAGATAGTGCCCTTACAGTAATGAGCCATCTCGTAGAAGCATTTGGTACTGCACTCGGATACTGTTAAGAGTTGAGTATTCGGTACTCTACTCAGTTACTTTTCTGCCTGGGGCTCCTGTAACTGACCCTGAACACCCTTTGAGCATCTTGTACTAGCTTGCTATAGATGAATAACAACAACAACAAACTTCAAATGATTGGACTGGGACGAGGAAGACTCTATACGTGGTCCCTATTGAAAAAAGCACTAGAATCATGCTGGTGTTTTTGGTGGCTGTGATTTGGGACATTCCTGGTGTTTTCTTCTCTGATGTTAGCATCAGAATTCCCTGGTGTGCCTAGTATCTGTTCTCTGATGTTCCACACCAGGACCTCTGATGTGTGTGCTCTGGTGTTGCACACTAGGGTCCCTGGTGTTCTGTGACGCTCCACTGTTGAACATTAAGATGTCTCATGCATTCAATCCCGTGATGTACTTGGTCCGTCAGGAACCTCACAATGCACTAAAAGCTGTGCATAGCTGTAGACGTGTGTGTGTGAGAGAGAGAGAAAGCAGGACAGTGCAAGCGCGGCACCATAGCACGAACACGGTGTTAGTGCTGTCCTGTTTGTTTTTCTCTAAGCGTTCACAACTGTGCACAGCTTTCAGGGCCTCATAAGGGAGCTGAGGAGCCAAGTACCTCACGGGATCGAATGCGAGAAACAGCATAATGTTCAATAGTCGAGCATCATACTCATACGTCACGTCATACGTTCTGGAATCTTTCTTCCCCCGCAGCAGCAAAGATTGGAATGACCTTCCCAAAGCCTTGGCCGTCAGCGATAACACAGACACATTTCGAAATCATCTACGTACATTTATGTTCTCCTGATGTTTGCTGTGCATCACTTCAGTTTTTCCGTATGCCAACTATATACCCTCATGTAATGCCCGCAAGGGCCCTTGAGGTATTATTAATAAATAATAAATAAATAAACAAATAAATCATAAAACACCACGAAGGGATCCTGCCATGCATATATGAATGTGCAACATTCAACAAACACGGTCTGCTCGTTATTCCGGTACTAAAGCAGCTTGGGATGTACTCATTAATGTTAGCGACTCATCAAACCAGTCAACAATACAACAAGATATCAAAGGTTTCTTTCTACTGCAAAGGTGTCCCAGCTGTTAGCAGGCTACTAATTGTTTGCATATAGTATACTGACAATCAGAAATAGGAACAGAAAAGCACGTGTAACAAAACTGTCTATATTACTGCTAGCATTGATGATACACATTTAGGAGAAGTATGCACACCACAGTATAAAATTACAAAAAGGAGCAATATTATTTCGTCTGCAAGTGTGAATACATCACATGCGGCACAGTTATAATTTAGAAAAGCATACTTGATCAACTCTTCAGTCATTTTCCGTCCTCTATTTCTTGCAGTCCATATCTCATGAATAACACATGATGCCGGACGAAACGCACATTCAAAGAAGTCACACCAACGACCAGTCGTCACATCTGCCCCGAATGTATCTCTTGTATTTTCTCATACTCCCACTTGTGCACAGGTTGGAAAGCAAACTACGATATATAATGCAGATCTTCAGAAACACATATTCAAGGTTATTCACATTCGTGCGCAGTTTTTACCTTCAAAACCAGGACGGAACGCTACGTCAACCACCACGGCCAGCTCGTTGAGTTCAAAACAGGCACTAATGCCGATGGCGCTGTCGCTGTCTTATGTGACAATGAGAGCGTAAAGTTTCGTTTTCAAACTCGAGTGAAAGCCGCAATGCGTGTCAATTTCGACACTCGAGGGAATTATTTGCGATGCGAATTATCATTCCTTTGGAAAATAAGTTGCGCTAAGGAACTCATAATCATTGTAAATAGCGGTTTTCATGGTAACAACGCGTAGCGCTCATACTCTGGCGCCTGTAGGTCTGGTGTCTGTGAACCACACCAGACCGCTCTAACGATCACATTAAAACAATACGTCTGTCTAGTGCGCACACCAAGCATTCTATAAGGCACCAGAATCATTCTGGTGTCGTACTAGGCCACTCTGGTGTTGACATCAGGAGAACTCGACAGCACCAGAATCACCCTGGTGTCACGCCAGACATTTTTGATGTGCACATTACAAACATCAAAAGAGTCTAGTGTTAACGCCAGGAACATCAGGAAACACCAGAATAATTCTGGTGATTTTTTCAATCGGGGTGCTAGCACTGTCGTGCTTCCACTGAGTGTCGCAAATGGGTAAAACGAAACCGAAGCCGTCCCTGCACAACGCCAGGTATTTTGCAACACCACCCGCCCCCTGAAATTTCTGAGATTGCTTAATACAGCTCCGTGACCAATGCATATACCCATCCATAATGCATCCGTATATACATATACCCCCCCCCCCTGAAAGCTCGGTACTCCCCCCCCCCAGTCTGGGAAAAATTACTGTTATCATGTCATCGTACGTCATGACTGTGGAGAAAAAATGATAATTCGCTGGGGCTGTTACAAGTCTGTTTAAAATCAAATAAATTAGATTGCAATCAATTAAATCACATTTAGTTGATTTTAAAAAATCGTGATTTCTTTTGCAACCCTGGTTATAACACAGCCACCAGATGCCTGGCCTTGAATGGTTGAAAACTGTTTTCCGCGCCCATGCTGGTCGGAAGGTGACCCATGGTTGAACCCCGGCACCACCCACGCTGCCTGAATATTTTCCATGAGATTTCCTCACACGCTTTAAGACTGACATCCACACAGTTGAAGTTTCCCCACGGCGCATGACCATCCTTAATAACGTGCTGCCCTATTCACAAGCGGGTCACTCGGAAATAAAAAGCCAGTACGAACACCGATGTAGGCGCGCGCAGCAGCCATAGTGTCAGCAAAGTTTGGGTTGTATTTCTTGCACAAGCTCTTCACATTTTCTACAGAATCCATCTGATACATTCCTTGTTATCTCAGGTTTTCCCCGGGTTTTCCGAAGGCTTTCCAGACGAATGTCGGCACAGTTCCCCCCTGAAGTCGGTCCAGGATGCATAATAACACCCCTGTCCCTCACTCATTCCTGCTGTCCTCTCCACCATCTGTTCGCGTCTGTACGCTGCTCATAGCCAAAGTCGATTCGTGGCGCTAACACGCAATGAATGAAAGACAGAAAGAAACACTCCTCGTTTACTTCTCACACTATCGTCCCCGTGAAAGAGCGACACAAGTAGAGCCCTCTGTTATCCGTCACCTTTTACCCTTTAAACATCCTGCATTCAAATCTTTCAACGAAACACTGTATGAACCCTTCTGACCTAACCTCCCCTAACCCAGCTGAAAAAACGAAAACGCCAGTACGTGCACGGAGTACCGTTCTTGACGTAAACCCGGACAAGACCTGATGCTACACCGCTACAGCACTACATGACCGTCAGAAACACAGGAGGAAGAACGAGAAACAGAAATTGCATTACAAGTAGAACCGTGAGAACAAGACCGCCGCCTCCTCATGAACGAGTCGCGAAAGAAGCACGCAAGAAAGAAATAGGCAAGATGAAAACGGAACCAAGTTAAACACGCCGCTCGCCCTCATCAACGCACGGCGCCGGAGTTGGAAGCGCATCGTACATAAAAAGTGCGTGTTGTACCGGTCTATTAAAACGGGTAAGCCGCACCCTAACAGTTTCCTGGCTTATTCCCCTCCCTCCAGGATCCCCCAGGAACCCCCCATCGAACCGTTGCATGTCCGCTCGAAGCCGTTGTTTCGCCCGCAAGTTTCGTTTGTGCGCCCCCGCACGACGAACAGCTGGGTCCGAGGTTAGCGACTTCTTCTTGTAATTTGGTCAGCTAGCCAGGGATCATCACGTGAATGGAGGGCCGAGCAGTGTCGGGAAACAGGAGTAAGTGCGTGTGTATGTGTGTCTACGTTTAGTGGTCAGGAGAGGTTCTTGAACTGCGGGATGCAGTTGGGGGGGGGGGGGGGGTTGTTTGTCGTTCGGTTCTTTGTGCAGAATGAGGAAGTTAGTCGTTCGACCGAAAATACGCTTAACGCATGGAAAATGCGCGCAATCCCACGTTTTCAGTTTCTTTTACGAATTTGGGGTCTCGCGTTTTTTACTTTTCTTAATATTTTTGGCCCAATAATGCATTGGAAACGAGGTGCTGTCGGATCGTCGGCTTCTCCTGTTCTCGTGGGGATTCGGGGAGAGGTGCATCTTCACTCTTCAGTATGACACGTCCAAAGTGCAAAAGTAAACGGCAAAATAACCAAAGTGATTCTTTCTGAAGCACCGTTCGAAGTGGTGTACTCAACTACAAAATGGACCATTCCATGTAATGTATTCTACACAAAACATTGTTTCGAGCGCGTGTCTCCTTTAAAAGACACTGTTTTAGATGGGTTTTGTTATGACACCTTTTCCGACACTATTATTACACATTTCAGTTGAATTCATTCCGGAACAAACAATGGAATGAAACAGAAACAAAGGAGAAAACCAGGGAATGAGGCGTTGATCCACATTAAAAGATACGTTAAAAAATTTAACTATTTCCACTTTTCGTTCATTGTCTTTTCTTTGCTTCAACTTCCATCTCATCCTCCGCTTCATAAATATTAACTCACATATTTGTTCAACCACGGCAGCGTCATTGTTCCAAGCCCAGTGATTACGCTGCTGCAAAGGGTGCTTAGGAATGTGCAGTCAAATTATGAAAAAACGGCTAGCACATGTGCGTGTAACGCATGGCTCACTGAACTATATTTTTGTCACCTGATCGTAAGTATTCTTTGTTGCTGTTTTGTTTTTGTTTTGTTTTTTTGAGCTGAGCCGTTAGGACTGAACCCAACAGCTTCACTTGTCACCTTCAGTTCTCCAAGACCTTGAAGCTTCGTCTAAGTATGCGTCAGGCGAAATGATATTACAGTGACACAGCGTCGACTGCACTTTGGCACAGTAAATATTGGCCTTGAAAACAGGAGAAATCATTCATCATTTTTATTCCACATCCCCATTCACACGGTGCTTCCTGCAGACAGCCTGCACTGCTCTTGCTCTTCCGTGCCGCCGCCCCACACTGATTCAGTTTGTTGACCCGTAATTCCTAATCGGCGACTCGCTCTTCATGGTCAGATTAATTGAGCGGCAACCAAGGTTATTAATTATCATCCATATTAATGTCGGTGAACAAGTAGCCAGCACCATGTACTCAATGAACCTTGCAACTCCAAGATCTATGAAGTGAACAAGGAAGTTGGATATCCTCGTGTGGGAAATGTCTCGGGGCCTAGGATTTCGACACGTGGTGATTGTAAGATAGACTGTTAATTGTTTTGTGCAACACTTACAAAGCAATGCAAAGCAAGTGAGTTTTAGTTGCTAGTGAATAAAGGGTTAAAACTTGTGCGGGTTGGTAACTCAGATTTAAAATAGATAAAACCCTGATCGCGGGAACATAGACAGAGGACGGATACAAAGAAGACGACGACAACTGCAACTGAACTGCCAACCAAATAATTTTATTTCGTGTAACAGTGGACGCATAAATACGATGGAAAATTCTCTCTCCCAAACCCCCCTGTTTACTGCTATCATTAAGTTATCTTTAAGTCGTCGACATGGACGTAGTTTTTTTGCAAATTTACCAGTGTCTTTATGCACCCACCGTTGCACGAAATAAAATTATTTGGTTGGCAGTTCAGTTGCTGTTGTCGTCGTCTTCTTTTGTATTCGTCCTTTGTCTATGTCCCCGCACTGAAGGTGTCATCGATTTTAAAGGTTAGTGTCTGTTTTCGTTCATCGTCACGTGAGGTTTTCATCAGAAATCTGGAACGACATGATGAAAAGGACGACTCACGGGAGTACGCGTCATCCTTGAGCCTTTCCACACAAATACGATTCTAATATTAAAATGTACCCTTGGCATATCAGAATGTTGTCATGCTTCCCCGGGACAGTTTCATTCCATACTCTTTTCTCTTCCTCGCAACATTGGTGATACAGTGAGCTCATATGGAACTTCTGGCTCCCCGACGTCACTGACATCTCGTTATCCGAGTTGAGAGGTGACAAAAATATTGGTTTAGCAGTTCTTAACAAATCCTCGAAGCCCAGCCACGACCTCCCACTGCACAGTCTGGTCCTCAACAACTTTCTTCGGCTGATTTTTGACGGACCGTAATCAAACACTTCCGAGCCGCGTACAGAGGTCACCACTCCTCGGTCGTAATAATAAAAAGCGCCCGTTTATTGACTCTGCCCCGGAGGTCCAAAGGTCTACGAGATTCCAGCCTCCCTCCCCCCCTCCCTTCCCTTGTTCCGCCATGATTTCATTGCACGTGCTATCCAGGTTGCACGTGGCTCAACGCGTTTGTTTACACAAGGCACCCTTTTATGTTTTCGCCTTCCCACCGAATAGCGGGAAGCAACACACGACGAAAGAAAGCGCCTGCAGCATGCAGAGGTCGAGGTTTATGACCCAAGCCAGATGAAGGTGGATGGAAGAAATATTGGGAGGATGTTTCACTGCATTTTACGCGGTATTTGATCAAAGTGTAAGTCTGCAGGGTGTGCCAAGAACTCCTGACTGTCCTTTTTGGACGGACCTACTTTTGGGACGGCCCACTTTCGACGCAAGATTTGGAACGAACGATAGGTTTGCCTTATATATTTGCTGCATAAAACCCACAATGCGGAAGGATCGTGTGTGCCACGTGACCTCCTGGAAATGATTTTTACGAGCCACATAAAGACAAAAAAAATCGGGATAATGCAGTTGTACTTCTCAAATGCCACGCATGTTTTGACTGAAAAACTACCAATGTTAGTTACCGTACATGTCTTAAGCAACGAGATAGAGATAAGGGGAACCACCCCGCGTTTCCCCTTGAACTTTGAAGCTTCAAGAAGACCTCTCGCACTCCTTCAATCAAGGCAAAAACGAACGAAGAGCGAACCGAAGGACCAATGAAACGCGAGTGCGCGACACACGTTGGGTTCAAGCGGCCGTGGGACATGCACACTCGAGCCAGTGCACCTTTTTCTGCACGAGAACAACCAGCTGAATTCGCTATAAAGCCGGTTCCTTAAATTGTTCGCGGTATTACGGAACCAATAAATGCATGGGAATTTCAAAGCGTACGCGCGCAAAGGCGCTCATCACATGAGTCCCTAATGTCCGCCATTTGCGAACACACAGCAAACATTTTTACACTTTTTTGGTGTAAATGGCTTGTCCCATGGCACACACCTTTTTGGTGTTGACTTTACACCCGAATGAATGGTGTTTTCTAAAACACCTTTTAATTAGGTGTATTCCAAGGTAGATTTAGCCAGGTAGCGATTGTAAACAAAAAACAAATCTGACCGGGCAACACTGTCATCTCCATGATGCGAGCGAGGTAGCACAGGTACGATCGTAAACAAAAAATATTTACGACGTGCGCATCACTTTTGTGTGTACTAATAGTTTATTCATAATTTCAATGTAGATAAAACTATCTGTTGTCCCACTCGTACCCATGTACGAAATCATCTACCACTCGAGTACGTTTCCGTATCGTACGTTTCCGTATCCCCTGCACATGTGTAACAGTAGGCTTGTTTATCCGTGCGTGCCTGTAGCCATGCCGTGTGTCCGTGCATCGTAATACGGAGTTCGTACACTTTTTGGGTTCAACAGGAAGCGACGCTCACATCTCGGAGCTGTAGACCAAGATTAAGACGTGTGAACAGGTGAATGCAATGCATCCCCTGTTGCCGGTCCTGCGAAAAAAAGCTTTCGTCATGGCGAGACCGGCAATGATGGCGTGAGCGCTGGCAGGAATCAGCTGTGCACCAACGATGTCATGTTTTTTTGCAACGGACCCATTATGGCCACTCATTGAAGAAATGCAAAAGGCTATACACTACGTGCACATTTCGCTCTCGGCGAGAAATGAACTTTAAGAACCTTCCTAATTTCTGTGCGGTCGTCGCGATATCCTTCTGTTTGGAGTTGTCAAAACCTGTGATAACTGTATGTATTTCTAATTGATACGTGTCATTAAACCTGATATGATTTATTTTTCTCTGTTCTCGCCTGGTATTGTTGCCCTGGGTGATTAGTATGGTTCGGTCAGGGAAAGGGAATACAAAGTAAACGAAGTGCGGGAATGTAAACGCGCCATGGCTACTTGTGCACTGCTTATTATTCATACTGCTGATGTCATCTGTGACGTCATTTATTTACAATCATAGTAGTCCGCGCAACGGATGGATGGCGCTGACGGTCTCTATCATGGCTTCATTCTGAAGACGCAGGGCCCTATGGGTGTCTCGCTACCAGTCTATATATACCTTGTGTATTCCTCATGAAACACTCTTATAATGGCGGTTTAAAAACAAAAACACCCTTAATAGGGGAGCATTCTATTGAAAACACCGTTTAGGATGGAGTTGTTTTCTGGCAAATACTCCCTCTCAAATGGCTAGTGTAATACAAGCTCCCGGGGCAGCATGCCGAGACATACAGTTCGACGTTCTTGCTTCTATGGCAAGCATCGCCCTGAACGCGGCAGACTTCCAACCGTGGTTGCATCGTACAACCTAAACTGGAGCGCAATGTGTCACAGGCACGCCTCGTTAGCTTGGTAACAGCGTGAGTGCCGTGAAGAGACCTGGGCACCGTCGGTAGCCTATATTGGCATATCGGATGATCATATACTGAAGTACAAATTGGTGAGGCACGTTCGTTAAGTGTAGTGGGGTGTAAAACGTTTGTAACGGTGACGGGAATGCGTTTTTTTGCACATAACACGTATGGCTGCAACGAGTCAAAGATACCAGCTAAATTCCTAACATCCTTTCCTGTCAAATACTGTGTTTTTAACTCAGGTTATCGTCTATAATGTGATTACTTGCTGAGCAGAGTGAAACCAGCATTTTTTTTTTCACGAGTTAAACGCCACGTTTAACACCATATTTCCAGTTCAAATGGGGTGTAAAAAAGGTGTACTGGACGTAAACTCCTCTTTCAACACCTCACTTTTCATCCTGAATGATCGACGTTGGATAAAATGTGGTGTATGTCATTATTACACCTTTAATAATGCTTTTCTTGCACCTTTTGCTTCAGGGATAGAAAGGGTGTTTTCATGAGAATACACCTGTTTTGAGCGTATAAAGGTGTAAAATGATTTACTGTGCAAGGCAATGTGAGGTCAACATGGCGCCATCCACGGTAGCTTCAAATATGGCTGCCGGTTTATCTCTCTATTTCCCTCTCTATCTCGTTGGTCTTAAGTGCATTACGTTTCAGCGGAATCTCGCGCTACTGATAGACAGAAACAAAAGCCTCACGCTTAGAGTGGCCGATATCTCACTGGATACAGACCTGAGACTTTTGCTCCGATCGACCTTCACTAGATTCTCAGTGGGTTTTTTGCTTTTCGCCGAATACTGTACAGTGCTCTTAAGTTGTCTAAGCATTGCCATGGCACATGCTTGTTAAACGCATCACTTCTCAGTCTACTACAAAGCAACTAGTTATGACACTTTAACGTTCTTGCTCGGCACCGGTGAGAATCACTGAACACCAAGATGCGCCTGAAATGTTGTGTCATATTTTGATGTAAATTAATTGACGGGCAGCTTCTCTGCAAATCAAGTACCGTTTAATGAATTTATTGACATAGATCTTGTTTTGTCTGCGTTGTGATGGCCCCATATGCCAGGGAAACAAGTCGCACTCAAAAGATACCACAGCTGTGACTCCGGTTTTGTCATTGTAAGCAGCCAGGAAGATTTGTTTTTGTGCACGGTGAGTCTCCATCTCAGTTGACTATTATTGACATATGCTCGAAGTAGTGCTCTGCAGCTCATTGAGATTGGTAGCAGACGTCGCATTGTCCCGCTTTCTCCTAAAAGGCAAACTGACGTCTGCTTTGTACAACAGAAGGCGTGGTAAAAGAGACACGCGCTTCTTGAGATACGATGCCACAAACCAGGCCAGACTGTCGATTGTATACTTCACTGCAGAGATACTGGGACTAATGAGAGGAACGTCGAGTACAATGGAGATGAAAGACCGCCGTTTTTCTCCAAACCGGCAAATCAACTGTGTTGAATAGAAACGCGATCCTGCTGCTCTCCAGAGCCCGAACAGTCTGCAGTCTACATTTGGAAAACGATAGTGCGAGGACGAAAGTCAGGGCGTCATACCGTGTAATGGAGAAGTGTTTTGTCTGGGTAAAGAGACGGGAGATCGTTTAAGCATATGCTTTCGTGCAAAAGAAAGGCACTCTTTCAGAGCAAATATGGTACAGCCTTTACCTTCCACCTTCTCTTTAAAGCGACGGGCAAGAACTAAAACTGAACAAAGAAAAATGCCGTCCCACCGGGCTGGTACAATAAAACTCGCGAACAATTACAAATGATTCAATTCCCTTGCCAGCGATCCTTCTCGCGTGACGTCACTCTCAGAAACTTCCGCTTTTTGCTCTGTGAGGCATCACCCGAACGAACAGGGGACAAAAGTTTTGTGAATTCTAAAGTTTGAAATGTTCTAACAATTTTCGGGTCAGCATTCTGTCACCTTTATCTCGGTTCCACGACCATGTAACGTCTGCAAAATCATGCCCGTGGATGCTTGCATCATTCCAAGCCCGAACAGAGTGTACATTTGTTCATTTCGAAAACTACGCGGCTTTGCCCAACGAAATTTTTCAGACAGGATATGCACAATTACTAGCAATGGAACCAAATGTTTTATATTCCTGGTCGCCTCCCAGTATTTTCTTCGGTGAGCAGCAGTGTGTTAGAGAACTTCTAGTAGAGTGGCCTATAACGATTTGAGTGGTTCAATTTCTTGTTGCACGTCACATACTTATCAACGTCTCATTACCACATTAAAATACAGTTTTTGCTCTTTTTCATAAAAGAAAACAAAATGAATAATATGTCGGGTTTTGGTTTTATGTAGTCACATGAGCCTTACTGCTCGCACAGTTCATTTACGCGTCCACTTCGTTCATTCACTTATACGCGTCCACGTAGTCCGCATCTCTAGATTACGTCGAACATATTGTCTAGTTTCTTGACAGCAATTATAGGCCCTTGTAAGAACCCGGTGCAACACCGTCGGGGTATTCAAATGTTTATGGAGCTCCTGAGGACCACCGGATTGGTTTCTACACCTCACTCACTCATTGACTCACAGATCTCGACTGATCATGGAAACATATCTCTTCCGCAAAACGAGGCTGAGTAATGTCAACACGATGACCAGTGGTAAACCTTTGAAGTGGGAGAGGACATCGACGTATTGATTAATTACGATAATTGCGAGAGCATCCTAACGAGTCGTGGGGCTCCGCGAAGATCTTTGGATGGCATGCGTATACCTTTTGGCACTGCTAAGGTATTCGATGACTGGCGAGGTAGCCATCTGCAAACTGTAATGCTATGAGCCATCGTCACCGGGAGCGCACCAGGACTTCTGCGGAAAATAAAGAAAAACTATATTTCGGAAGCAAGTGTAAGAGCTGCTAATCGTGGTCCCAGAGTGATGTCGTTTAAGAGGTGATGTGACCCTCCACTAAGAAACTGTAGCTGGCTATGGGCAAGGGCTGCTTTCAAGCGAAACATACAGCTGATTTTTTTAATTTGGCTACCCCGCGCGACTTGACCATGTATCGAAAACACACATCCAAACGAGGAGCGTTTGGGCAAACGCAAGGCACCTTCCCCGCACAAACACCGTGCCACGTCAGAAAGCACGCTTTAGGGTGTACGCGGGCTTTTTCCGAAGCGCACTTGACATGTAATCAAGAGGTGCGGGTTCGTCTCCTGCCGCCAGCTAACGTTTTTCGACGACCGCCATATTTCAATGTGGCGTATCCCACGCTTAGATGATGACATACAGGGTTTCACGTGGAACGTATTTCCAGCAACGGAAAAAAAAATACCGTCCATGGCCTCTCGGTCTCCCGGAATAGTACAGTGTTCGCCAAGATAAACTAAGGGTTTGTAACGAAGATAAAACAAATAAGAACAGTGTCGGAAAGCTAAAGTAGATGTTAGAGGACGTATTATGCGCCAAAATTTTATGTCGATAATGCCGCTCGGTGTGTTTCTGTGCGGATAAATCGTGAGAATTAAAAAATCGCCGCTGCCTAAACGGCTATACCTGTGTTTAAGCTTCTCTCCGTCCGATGGCGAAACGGTCGAACGCTGCGTTGCAGAGTACCCCGACTCTGTATTCAGTTCCACTTCTTCACTTTGTTTCGACGTCGTCTGCAACGCCGCGTTCGACCGTTTCGCCATCTGACGGAAAGGAGCTGAAACACAGGTATAGCCGATTAGGCAGCGGCGGTTTTCTAATTTACACGATTTATCCGCAGAGAAACGGACCAACTGGCAGTATCGACATAAAATTTTGGGGCATAATACGTCCTCTAACATCTACTTTAGCTTCCCGACACTGTTCTTATTTGTTTCATCTTCGTTACAAACCCCGAAGTTTATCTTGGCGAACCCTGTACATCGAGAAAGCAAGGAACCAAAGCATTCGTTGTGCTCATATCGTGAATTGTCATCATCATCATCTCCTTCGTCGGGCACATCTCTGGAATAGCGCATTCCAACCACACTCTTCTGATAAACGATTCGTTTCCGCTAACCTCTCCCTAACAATATTCTTATTTTAATTAACGAGAAAGTTAATTAACGCAGAATTTTACTAAAAACCGGTTCATTTGGATTTCGAGACTTCCCTCTTGTTCGCGCTACAGTGACATTTCAAAAAAGCTAATAGTCATAGTTGAGTCACATCTGCGAGTTATAGAAATGTTGCTCCAGATTCCCTGGGATACCCTCATACAGGGTGACATCTAGTCATCTTATCGCCAGTTATTTTCCAGTTTTGCGAGTTCTGCTGTTGCATCGCATCGACCTTTTAAGTGCAAGGTAGATATGTATTTAATCTAAATACAGGAGGCGTTATTCGCTGACACGATGTCAACTAGTTTGGTTCGTCTTTGTTCATCTAAAGCCGAACATGTCTTTGGTTTGTGAACACAGATGATACTTACCATAGTGAATGAGACACGTTATACAGAGTCTTAATTTTTATCCTTTACAGATTCTTTCTTTCTCTTTCTTTTTCTTTTTAATTTAAAGAGGAGCAGCATCGATGCCACTTTTGCGGGCCGGTTACGCGGTCAGGCGAACATCCTGCGGGAAAGAGCATGTAACTACTGGGCGACTAATTACCTAAAGTTTGTTAATTATCTTATTAATTACATGTTTTCGTGAAAATGCGAGACACAAAATTCCAGGAGGCGACCATTGTGGTAATCCATCCTCTTTCTCAAAAACGCTGGATCGAGCACGTACTTGAGATATAAATAGTCAAACTTTGGCATGCAAATGAGGCGAAACCAGAACTACGCGCTTCTCGAGCGCAGAAACGATATCGCTTCGGTTTATCTCTGCGGTAAAAATAATAGGTACGTGAAAAAAAGAAAGAAGAAAAGGAAAGGGGGTATATCTAGCTAGCAGATCAGCGTTTATTACAATCAGTTCGATCGCTACAAAACACGTGACCCTTTGACACGAACGCCCTTTCCCTCATTTTGAGCTCGAGAAGCGCGTGGTTTCAATTTCGGCTCATTTGCATAGCAAAATTTGGCAATTTATATCCCAAAATACTCGCTCCTTTCGTGATATTCAAAAAAGAGGATGGAATTAAATAATGGCTGGCTCTAGATCAGCTGTCACGCATTTCTTAATAAGACAACTAAAGACACTGCTAGCCATATACTATAATGCATTTATCCAGTCTCGTCTAGCCTACTGTACATCTGTATGTGGAGTCACCTACAAAGCATTAGGACATCCACTTCAAGTGGGTCAGAAAACACTGCCATTCGCACTATCCTCCGCATGAACCGCACAGAAAATGTCAAATCCATCTATCCATCACGTAACTTAATCCCCATAGAGAAGCTTACATACATCCGTGTCATGCTGTGCAAACCCACAAAATACCGCACAATCAGCTTACAATACCACAAATCGTGCTTACATATAAAACAACTACTATAAACACGCGAACCGCATCGCAGAATCAGCCATTTCCCAGTGTAGAACTAACTATATGGGGTGTTCAAATTTGCTCAGTAATCATCAGTCTTGGAATTCATTGCCATCAGACACCAGACATACATCTTCATTTCATTCATTCAAAAATGTCTTGCAGCAATTCGTTTTCACTTAATTGTAACCTTGAACATACTGGTTTGCTGGAATATTTCTTAGCGGTACGATTCATATTACTACTATGCTAATCACGATGTGCCATAATATTTATTTTTCCTAATACACATTACATCTAATTCCGAGAGCTGCTTTTGCACTTGTAAACAATACGAGGTCCCATAACTAGTTCTAACTGGAGCCTGTATGCAATCTATGAACCATGGAACCATGAAATAAAATGTGAAATAAGGTAATCACTGAATTTTACGTAATCAGTCGTCTTGTAGTTGCATATTCTTCCTCACATGATGTCCGCATAACCCACCTGTGAAAACCGCATCTAGGTAGCTCTCATATATCTTTATTATAAAAATTACGTAAATGACGAGAAAAAGAAACGCCGTGTATATAGGTTTCCACGCGCTTTGCTTAATAAATGCAGGACGCGGAAGCGCACATACATGAAGAATGCCGTCTGCTATATGGTGGCATTTCCTCTGGACTGCGGATCAGAAGTCGCTGAACACGAGAATTCGAGTCTCACAGCGGAGCATCTAGGACAGAAAAACGTATCATTTTGGTCTGGTTAGAAACAGGAAAATATGAAGATGTTGGCTGAGCTCTACGTTTGGTCGGTCACTCTAGGCGCTGTGGTTGACGATATGCCGCTACTTCTTGTCTCGAAAAATGAGTGCTCCTCTAGCTGACGAATGAAACCAGAGAGCGCAGCTCACTGACAGACTCCTGCGCAGTCTCTTAATAACGAGAGGACCGTCGTTTCCAGGGAACTACAGAGCACTTGCTGTCAAGTGCTCGCGGTACAGCACTATGTATTCCGTGCCCTTTACGTAGAGACCAACTTAGTGAAGCAGCTACCGCAAGACGATGCAGAAAGCGTCACCGAGGGGAACGCACGGCCAGCACCCGGCCGCTTTTAGCGCGTAATGTTTAAAAGAAACATTGCGAACTCTTGGAAGTGTCACTCGGGCTTTACAGCTTTATATTTCACCACGTTCAAAAGCATTCCTTCAAAAATATATTTTTTTAACGTCCGTCGTATCTTCGATTTTTTTTCTCCGCACCCTGTAGTACACTTTCTCACGATGTCAACGACTTTTAAGGAAAAGTACTCTGCGTTCTTTCTGAAGCCTTTCGCTTATCTTGTGGAGTAGGGCTTAGGCGAGGTCAAAACAGTACAGCCACTCCCGATACGAGCGTATTGCTCTTTCAGAGTGCGTGGGTGGGGACATTGAAGCTTGCGTGCGCGAGAGGGGAACCACTCGTGAGGCCTTGTTTGTTTAGATGGATTTTTCTACCTTTGATTTATTGTTCGCCCCGCCATTGAAGAACGCTTTAGGTGAAAGGGGTTTGGAGGGCCGTAAAGTTGATGGTGTGGTTTCTTTCGCTTCCTGTTTATCACAAGGAAACGCCCCTTCTTCTCTTATTCGGGCTCTATGCGCTAACCCGTTGTAACATTCTATGTAAGTATATAAGTATTTTAAGTAAATGAATGAGTTCTTGGCTGTGGAGTTCATATCGTTGTACTGATTCGCGTGCACGTTTAGGCGTCAACTAGTACGCTGTTGCCCTGTCGGAGGTAACAGGTGTAACGAAGATGTACACTAGGATAATTGAAACGTATTCCGACATCACGTGTTGATAATAAAACCGTGAGATAATTACGGATGGGACAAAATATTTTTGTCTGTAAGTGTTCAAAGAAAGAAAGCCAAAGGAGTTGAAAGTAAGGATTTCCATGTGACAGACAAGTAGACCGAAAAAAAAAAAAAACACGCAGGTACGTTGGTGGATCAACCGTGAGCTGAAACGGCCTGTATGTAGTCAGTTTCTGCACACGAGTCTTTGCACTAACCTTCTCAAAGCAGCATGCGTACATACATGGAGTGAAGTATAGTGAAACGAACACGCTATAAATCCCAATATATTTCGCATAACTCGCAAGCATTAGTAAGCCCGTTTAGTAGAGGCTGTATTGTTGGGGTGGGAAGATTCATTTCATGCGTTATGTACTGCAGATAACTGGCACCCGTCAAGGGTCTGCTTCTTTTCTTGCAAGGATTCTGATGTGTACTTTTCTTTAATTTGTGAGTCTCGCACCATTGTCGATCCCATCATCTAAAAGTCTAAATGTGCTCTCAAGTTGAGGCTCTGCAACGTGGCTTCACGACAAACTAAAAAAAATTAGCAATCTTCGAAGGCATTGTGGATCTGCACGCCACGTGATTGGACATTCCGTGCCAGATTGGGGTTTAAAGGTCCAATGAGGTGACATTTAACGTCGCTCGAAATCCTGCCTCATCTGTCAAGCTGTCCACCAGGAGTCACCATGCAAAATATTTTCGCTCTGCGGTGCGTTATGGCTGTGCAATCGAAATTACAAAAAACCGTCGGAGAAAGCAGCCGCAGACACAATTCTCGCGTGACGTATTGGAGGCTCCGTGCATTGTTTCTTTGTTTTTTCTTCGCAGCTCAGGCGCCTCTTATATGTGCTTGAGCTGTGCCGCTGTGCGTCACTGGTCACGTGAAGGGAGTATAGCATACGTCACGACGTCCTCTCGTTCTGCAATGCGCTCTTTTCACGAGGAGAGGACTTTTTCAAAGATGTGCGGAACAGAGCCTTCGCGCTGGCTCTGTAGGTCACCTACGCTCGTCATTTTTTTTTGCAGTAACTCATTTTATTCGTTGGAGAACACTATGCACCGAAAAACAAAAACGAAAAAAAAAAATTGGGGGTCACCTCAGTGCTCCTTTAATGCCACATAGTGATTATATATATGTGTGAATTCAGCTGCGCCCACCTACCGTTGACGTTGTTTTTCTTACCTTGGACGTTTAGCTTTAAAATGGCGGTACGCGTGATGGTGATGGTGAAGTTATAAAGAAAAAAATGTACGCTGGGGCTGCAGTTCCTTATGCTTTCCGTTACATATGGTCCCTCCAGATATGCTACATATGGTTTGGTACATACATATGGTCCCTCCACATATGCTACGTATGGTGGCTACCCTGGTGCAAAGTCTCAGCTTCGGAATTTTGAGAACATAGCTAAGCTATGGTGTGATCATTAGAGAACCGCAAATTATGAATCCGTGCAAGGTTTATCAGGCTCCCGCTCGTGAATGTGGGCGTTGTACCCTCTTCCAACCACTCGCGCCACGGTCTGTTGTCACTGTTATGTGTGTCAATCTGTCACGGGCCGGACTTCCTCACCTGTTGAAGAGCATTTCCGATTGTCGTCTAATGTAACAATTCCAGTCACCTACGGGTAGTTGCTGTCACAGCCGCTTTGACAGTAGTATCCCGGATTTGGTTTTGTCATTGCTGAATTCATGGAAAGAGTCTGTCGGTGGTTTTGTAGCTTTGTAACGTGTTTTAACAGAACGGACATAGGGACGTGGACGTAGAAACTAGACAAGTGGTTGTCAAGTGGTTGCGTATGAGAGTTGCGTAGTAGCAGATCATAACTCATCCGACACATCATTCTCACCCCGGAAGATAGCGGCAGAAGAATGGCAGCAATGCATCGACTCTGTCACTTTCATCTTGGAGCACTCTCTACGCTCAACATTAATAGGTAGAAACACTTCTCCACGGACCCAGAACGGGTATAGTACTGATTAATCAATCACGACCAAATACGCACGTGAGAGACGTGCAAGCGTACTAAATGGTATCCAGTATCTTGCGTGCAATGGAAGATACTCTATATCAAGTATCTCGAACGAGACCGTCTTACATTAGCGAGTTTTAGCGCATCGGAAGGCGCTCACGACATCGGTTCCGAGCACGTATAAGTCGATTACTTTGTGTAGCTGACATCACGTTTCCGGTGTACACCCAGTTATTATTACTATTACGCTGCTGAGGTCTGATTCAACAGCTTCCGTTATCGTATCGTTTTTGCTTCCGATCTATTAAAACTCCTTTGTCTGACCATCCGAACGATCGACAACCGGGTTGAGCTCTCCTTGTCGTAAACAAAGCACAAATAAGGAGGAAAATTGATGCTCTTTCCCAAGTTGAGAATAACGCGCCATTAGAAGTTTAGTCTGACTTGTGGAAGACAGCGATCTTGCAGTCGAGTTGCAGAACCTTATAGGACAAAGCCACAACACCTGCAGAGAAAACATGTGTGTAAAGTACCACGGTTGCCACTCTCAAAGCTGCCCGGCTTCACAAATTCATCTATTTGCCAGCGACATCCTCGTCATTATCATCCCCGTATTCGTGCAAGTGATAACGTCCCCCACCAAGGTTAGGGGAAGGGCATCGACGTCGACCCCCTGTTGTTTTTCGCTGTTGTTGATGGGGGGGGGGGGGGGGGGGTTCGCCAAGATAAACTTCGGGGTTTGTAATGGAGATAAAACAAATAAATACAGTGTAGGGAAGCTAAAGTAGATGTTAGAGGACGTATTATGCCCCGAACGTTTATGTCGATATTGCCACTCGGTCAGATTCCCTGCGGATAAATCGTGAAAATTAAAAAAAAAACACCGCTGCGTAACATTTTCAATCGGCTATACCTGTGTTTCAGTTCCTTCCGTCAGATAGCAACAGGGTCAAACGCGGCATTGCAGACGACTTCGCACCCTTTGCACAGTAGTCCTCTGCATTCACTTCCACTTGTTTACTTGGGCTGCGTTCCAATACCCCGCCTAGCCTAGCCTGCCTAGCGGTCTAACCGGAAGTGCCGCCATGTTAAGTCTCGTTCCAAATCTCGCCAAGTCCGCTATTCAATCGGCTACCGCCTAGTGCGCATCGATGCAGTCTAGTTATACGCCTGATCATCTGACAGCCGGGATGGAGACGCGCGTTGACGGTACCAGCGTGCCCGCTGTTTCTGCTGGCTTTAAATGTAAAGTTGCACATAGTGGTATGTTTTTAAAACTGCGTAGAGAGTTGCAACACATGTTTAGTTGTGAAGGTGACAGTTTATGCACGATGTCCTACAAACTTAGCGCATTAGAGGCCTGCTGCGCTTGCGCCGTACGCATTTCTTGTGTGAGCAACGAGATGGCGCCAGAGGCGCCTTGGCTAGGCAAGCCTGTTCCAATAGTGACAAGCAAAGGGGTCTACTCAGCTGCCTAGTCAGGCGGCTTCGCGGGCACGCGGTATTGGAACGCAGTCTTGGTCTCGATATCGTCTGCGACGCCACGATCGACCGTGTCGCCATCGGACGGAAAAAGCTGAAACACAGGTATAGCCGATTGAAAATGTTACGCAGTGGTGGTTTTTTAATTTTCACGATTTATCCGCATGGAAACTGACCAAGTGGCAATATCGGCATAAAATTTCGCGGCATAATAAGTCCTCTAACATCTACTTTAGCTTCCCTACACTATTTATTTGTTTTATCTCCATTACAAACGCCGAAGTTTATCTTGGCGAACCCTGTACTTTGATTGGGTATGACGAGAGGTAAAGAAGAAAGCGCGAAGCCTGTCTCAGAATGATGGTAGACTATATACTCCAACTTACCAGCGGCATGGCCGAGCGGGTTAAGGCGTCCCGCTCGTTGGCGGTAGTCAAGGTCGTGCTGAAGGCTGGGAGGTGGTGAGTTCGAATCCTACCACGGGCTGTGCTGTCTGAGATTTCCCCTGGGTTTTCCGACGACTATCCAGACGAATGTACGCCGCTCATAGCCACAGTTGCTTCGCGGCACTATAACACGGAACAAAAAAGACACTCTAACTTATAAGTTTTAGAACAAGTGCAAGAGAAAATGAGAGGAATGAAAATAAGAAGAATACATGACGGGGAGGAAGTAAAAAAGAAAACGAAACAAAGAGCTTAGAAAATGAACAAATAAAAGGAGAAGCACAACAAGCTTTCCTATAACGTAGATTAACTCAAGAGCCAGTGTATCACTTAGACCTACGGTCCTGTCAAGAACATCCGGCACACTTCGTCATTTCCATTGTTATCCTCTTTTATATACATTCTCAAGCGCCATAGAATGGAGAGTTCTCAGCACATAGGAAGCAGTTACCCGCACCACCTGCCTCTGCCACACTCCTAGGAATCCGTTGTCTTCAAATGTCTTATACGGAGATTTGTGGTCCTGTTGAACTATAGTGTCATGCATATCCACGCGCAGAAACGAGAAGACATCACATGCATTACGTCATTACGACTCCGGCGGAGTACGGAACAATAAGAGCAGTCTCGCATGTCGCAGAAGTATGTTAGACATCAACTGCGAAATACGTGATGACTTTGAAGTTTAAAGCTGTGACGGGTCCAGAAAATTTTCCCGCGAGCAGTAGGTGAGTTATTTGCAGTCTAAACTAGCCGCTTTGTACAGTTTGTCTACTACTAGAGTGCTACGGTAACAACAGCAACTCCACTCCGGGGAGATTCGCGCTGGGTCGAAATCGCGCACAAAGGCTGAACGCCGCACCTCTTTCATACTTTATTCAGATCAAGCCGGATACTTTTCTTTCCGTGCTCTGGTTCGAGCGAGAAAACCAACCAGGAAACCGGAACTGTCTGTGTTGGTGTCGAACATCATAGATGGCAGCACAAGTACTAGGAGTAGCATCGCCGAAACACGATAGGGGGCTTACTGCGATTTGACGGCGTGTTACGAGAGCACGTGATTAGGACTGCGGGAATTCACATGCTGCTCGAAGTTAGTGGCTCAATGGCAACTATAAGACTATCGTTTCGCGGCAACATCCCATCTTCGAACCACACATGAACCAGCACATGCAACATGTTTCAGAACATAAGTCAAGATAAAAAAGAAAGAAAACAAAGAAACAATAAGCTGCATCTTTTGACCAGGGATTCCCCCCCTAGGGAGGGGGGTTCTACACTCCTCCTGCTGTTTTTGCAACACCCTCCATGAAATTTCTGATATTGTCCAACACAGCTCGGCTACCAACGCATATACCCATAAAAATGCGTCCATAAACATATCCCCCCCCCCGCCACATTTCGAAGCTCGGTAGCCCCGAGATGTCTATTAGTGGGAAACTACTGCTTTCGACTTTTTTACAAGCGCGTCTAGGTACGATAACTTTGTCGGGCCATCGTTGGCGGTAATTTTTTGGCGAAACTCTATTTCAAAATTTATTGAATTTCTATCAAAAGCTTTTTCATGTCCCGCGAAATTGTTCAATTTTTACTGTTGCGGTTACACAATTTCAGCGTACCGTGAAGTCTGGCATTTTGTCACGTGGCCCTCTGAAGCTACGGACCGACATGGGGCGTCGTGTGCTTAGATTTCAGCACACTGTAAAGAATTTTCAGGTGGGCAAAGCCCAAGAAGTTGTGACACTTCACCACAACTTGAGCCAAATGAATGTAAAGGACTTCTTGTCTTTCTCTTGGCGGTGAACTTTCATTCGAATCTTCACGGTCAATCGGCATTGCAAATAACGAAACTCATCAGACCGTGACATCATGGCAGGTACCTCCGCCACTGAGGCAGCCTCAGAGGAGGTCACGTGCTTAGGAGGACCAATGCGAATGACCGATGCTCTCGAACTTCTGACATCAGAGCTCGACGCCGAAGTTTGTTCACGGGGCTTGTATCTCACACCAACGACACGTAGAAATATTTTTTTCCCCTCAACACACCACTGTGCTTCACAATGGTGTAATAACCGTAAATATTAACGTGTCAAAACATGTCATGGACCGAGCACCGCCCCCCCCCCCCCCATCTCGCTTTTGACCATGTGTGTCTGAGTGTCCCGTGGCGTAAAACGAAGAACTATTACAATGTGAATTTTTTTCACAGTGTGTGTCACAGAAGAGCTGAACGCAATAGTTTTGCTACAGTAAAATGGAAAATGAATCATGTATAAAAATACTCAAACATGCTAGGTTTTCGTTCAGCCGTTAAAAAGAATGTGGGTCTTGAACCCTGCCCTTTTTACATGGCGAGCCTAGGGCCTTCCGGCAGCAATACCTTTTTTTTTCTTGCGCTCGCACCACGTTTAACGCACCTTGCAGAAGAGCTCATGGAAACAATTTGCAACACGACATTCTGGCTGCGGCCAGGTACGACCATGGGTATCTCTCTATCAGCAAGCGTGATCCTTTCTGAGCTGCTGGTACAGGACAGCTGTCCAGTGCCAGTGTATCAGAATGCTTTACCTTTGTTCGGTGCGTAGGACTGCTTTGTCGCAACACAGTAACAGTAATAAAAGAAATCCGGTTTTGAAGCACTGGTTCTTGCCACAGAATTTCCCCGAAAATGAAACCGCTGTTATACCACACAATATGGCAGATGCTCGTCGAACCATTCTAGCATAAACACCCCAATGTTTCTTCATTTTGTCGCATCGCGATTTTTGTCCCGTGCCCCACAACACTCAATTCATTGCCTCCATACTTCGATACGACACATGTTCCACAAACAACGGCGCGATCGCCTGTCGTAAACAACTTTCTCTACTATAGAAAGGAAGCACATATGTATTAACACACGTGAGTGTTTCCCTACCGAGTTACACGGCGCAAAAATAGAGGTCTTGCCTGCCGGCAGCACCCGGCAGAGACAATGCCCTCGTAAGGTACACTAGTCCACACGATGTCGTTGTTAAGAATCACGGCATGTAGACGTACTTGCGGAACGCCCAAGGGAGGAGAGACACTACCTTCTGCGGCTCTGGAACACGGCAGAGGTCGTAAAAAGTGTAATTTCTTTTGTTCTTTTTCCCACGTTCGTCTTTGCTGTAGAGGTGGAGAAAGTGGTCCATATTTGTGAGTCGTTTTTTTATGGTCTCGGTTCTTCCATTGTATACAAGGAAGGGTTGTCTTTTTATTTGCGCGACTGAGAAACGGGTGTTCCGCAACTTGCACTACTCACATGGGAGCTGACGCCTGTTCCGAGTGGTAAAGGAAACGCTGCAAATTTCAAACGCGTTTATTATTTTCGTAGCAAGGTTTTCCAGGAATAGTAGTGTACCACCATACTACATGAAGTTGAGCATGTGATGTGAATTATCTGCTGGCGACTCTTACTTTCGCGGACTACCTTTACTCTTGTGTTTTCCTGTGTGTTTTTAGTGTTTCTTTTACTGTTTTTTACTGTGTTTTCTTTTCTTTTTTTGCTTTTACCTGTGTTTTCCCGTCTCCCTCAGCATTCCGCTCACGCTTCAGAGATTATATTCCCTGCATTTGTGGCGCTACACTTCGAGTATTATGGGTTAAGGCGTTCTACGCTGTACCTTGCAAGACGAAAGCACTGCCCACGAGGAGTCCTTTTCTTCTGAACCCCACTGTCTACACTGCTGAAGAGGGATAACAAACACGCTGCGAGACCAATCCCCTTTAAGGAATGCCGCGGGCAGCACAGAGCTCAACGTAACGCGATAATGACACTACTTGTCTCATGACATGTTATCTACGAGGGGTGTTCAAGTCAAACCGGGACTTTCTGTCTCCTGAGTGTACAAATGGCTTGCGCTACTTCTTTTTCGTCATTTTCTCACGCGACAGGCCTCCGCGTTTCCCACGTGGTGGTCCAAAGTTTGTGCAAAACAGAAGACACGTGCTGGACAAGATGGCCGACAACGAGGTCAGCGCGCACATCGAACAGCGAATTGTCATGAAGTTTCTCGTGAATGAAGGCATAAAGTCATCTGAAATTCGCAGAAAACTTCAGGCTCAGTAATGCCACGATACACTTAGCCGCAGCAAAGCGTTTGAGTGGTGCAAACGGTCCCGAGACTGCCGTACATCAGTGCAGGACGATCCCGGCCGGGACGCCTCAGAGCCCAGTGTCAGAGTTCCTGAGAACATTCAACTGGTGGAGCGCCTGATCCTCCAGGACCGACGAATAACATGTCTCGAACTGACTCGAAAGACGGACCTTTCTGTGGGACGTTGAACACTATCATTCATGATGTGGATTGAATTTCCTCTTGGGGGTGTGCCCTCGTCAAGCAGCAGTCTTGTTGCTTTTAGGCCATCCCTTGTACATAGCCAGTGTAAGTTACATTCCCATCTCTTGAATAAATTCAATTCAATTTAATTCAATGAACACCTCCAGTTTCGGAAAGTTTGTGCCCGTTGGGTCCCGAGGCAGCTCTCCGTGTTTGACCGGCAGAGAAGACTGGAAATCTCCCAAGAGCTAAGGTACCGTTTCGACACTGAAGGACAGCCGTTCCTTGATCGGATCATCACGTGCGATGAAATGCATTTCACTCCTGAGTCTAAACGCGCATCAAAACAGTGGAAGCATCCGGGCTCGCCAGCTCCCAAGAACTTCCGAAGCACCCCGTCTGCGGGTAAGGTCACGGCCACGGTTTTCTGGGACAAGGCTCGTTGTTCATGTTGATTTTCTGCCCAGTGGTACCACCATCAATAGTGCATATTACTGCCAAGTTCTCAGGGATGTGCATAAGGCGCTGAAGCAAAAGCGGCCGGGCCTCATCACCAAAGGAGTCCTCCTCCTACAGGACAATGCACGCCCGCATGCCGCGCATCTCCCCACACGCACCTTACAGGAACTTTGCTGGGAGTTGCTTCCACATCCCCCTTACAGTCCAGACCTCGCCCCCAGCGATTTCCATCTCTTCGGGTCACTGAAGGCGTTCCTTGGGGGCCCCCACTTCAGCTGCGACGACGAGGTCAAGAATGCGGTCCGATCATGGCTGCAACGCGCGGGTAAGGATTTCTACGCTGCTGGCATCCAAGCCCTCGTGAAACGCTGGGACAAGTGCATTAGTGCCAGCTGGAGGTTACGCTGAAAAATAAAAATAATTTCTCGCCTGTAAGTTCATTTTACTTTTGCGAAAAATGAAAAGTCCCGGTTTGACTTGAACACCTCTCGTAGAACTAAACTACGTCATTCCTCGTTTGAAGTGAGTGCCCCCCCCCCCCCACAACGCCTGGCGCCCTACGCACTCCTCTTATTCTTGTGCAAACCAAATACCCGCAAAGATGGATACATTTAGAAACGAAACAAAAGGAAGCATTAAAACTTTTGCAACTTCCTTCAAAAAAAAAAAAAAAAAGCTTAGGGCGACGCATCTTGCTTTTTCTTCATTCTTTCTTTTGCCTTCCAACAATTTGTCGTCTGCCCAGTCCCCAGGCGACACTTTCTCCAGCGAAAAAGAGAAGCACAAGTATACACCACATTAAGTGCCGCCCCTGATGGACTTCCATTTGGCTCGACCATAAAATCTTCTTTCGCTCGTGGAATACCGAAACCGCACCCCCACCCTCTGCGAGTTTGCAGCTGAAGCAGAAGACGCTTTAGGAAAAGTGAAACTGTTGAAATGTTGATCACAGCCGCCGATAAGGCGGTCCTTTAAATGATTGAGAGGCACTGATAAAAGAGGCAGGGAAAAATTAAACACTAAATAACGAGGCACAAAAAGTTTATCCACACTGTTCTCGAGGGAACGGGCCCAGGTTCAGAAAATGCAGTCCATCCCAGTAAAAAAAGAAAAAAAAGAAAAGAGGGACACCAAAATTGAAAAACGACATGCAGCTTAATTACTTATCCACGCCCGTTTTCCCATAAGCGGTACTTCAACGTGGGTGGTCACGCTTGACGTCTTCATTTTTTGTAGTTAACGTTCTTGTACTTAAGCTACATGTCGGAGCTATCGAAGGGAAAGCTATTAGGCGAGATTATATGTTCGATATTGTTTGAGCACAGTGCGCTGCTACAAGAAAATAGCTTACTGGGTTTTTCTCACGCCCTTTTTCATATGGGCTAGTTTTGTTGTTGTTGTTGTTGTTTTTTCGATCACATTGGGCCCATGCACTTAGCTGAGCACATGCTGATAATTGATAATATTTGCCTATTTTGTTGATTTTAATGTCTCTTCATCTCTCCTTACCTCTCCCTCTCTCTCTCTGGTCCTCTGCCAGCTCCGAAACGTAACGCACTGTACCTTCCTCCAGATGGAAAGAGGGAGACGTAAATTGGGACTGGTGCACCTATAGCTGCTCCAGAACTCTCGTCTTAAAAGCAAGAGTTTGGCGCGGACTTGAATCATAGCAACGTAACTTGCAGAGACAAACTACAATACACGACTTGCAAAACTTGTAGCGCCATATTACTTGGGCGTATTACAACTGCCTGCGGAAATCATGGGAATATTTTCTTTTGCATATGCCGTTCTCAGCCAAGCCAGAGAGTCTGTGAATTACTCTTTCGCATATCTCTATTTCTGTCACATGAGAATTTATATTTGGCCTAGCATTATAACAAGTTTATTTTCTATGTTATTTGTTCTCTACACTAAAAATTGCTGTTGTACGTCACACCCAATAATCGGGGTGTACGCGAGCTACATTGTTCTCATTGTCTCTGTCTTTTCCTTCTTGATGTTTCTGAGTCGAAACCGAACGAACTTGCGCTAAGTTTGAGAACCGCAATTCCCTTCAGCGCAATCAACTTGAAAACTGCTGCGTCTTACTACTACGTGATTGTCGAAGATACACGCGTTCAGCAAAGGTCAGGAGAACGCAACTCCCACCGTGCATCGCGTGGGATTTATGCATGTCAGCTGTTGGGAACATTTTCCTTTCCCCGAGCAACATGCCATCATGTCATCAACATGCCATCATGTGAACGGGCAGACAAATGGGCGCTAGTCAACACATCAAGCCTTCCATGCATGTGTGTATGTAGTTTGTTTACCTAAACTCTTCTCGTGTTTGGTCTTCAGGGAACGTGCTAACGGTATGTTTCCTCATGTTTTCTACTTCGAGTGCGGGACAACCACCGATCCTTCGTTCTTCATTCCCTCATCTTTTTTCGTGATCACCTCATCTTTAGCAAACGTTGCCGGCAGCTGTAAGGCCAGCAACATCAAGCTGCCTCGAACATCACCAGCATCACTACCACCACCAACAACAACTACATGAATGGCGACCGTTTTTATGCGAGATTTCGCGTTTTTAAGCGAGGTGCCAGAAGCAGAAGAAACACCACAAATTGTATAGGGTTCTGCAAGCTGCGGAAGTAACGTGAAGGGAAATCACCATGGCGATGTCATTAAACAGGCACACAATAGACATCTCTTAGGTAAATTGATCGAGCCCTCAAACAATTGCATAGTATATGCAGGGTGTCCCAGAAAACGTCATTGAATTATAATAAAAATACTACAACATCTAGAATCATGCGGGCAACGGCATTTGTTCTTACTAGGTTTTTGCCAACTCCTGATGTGAATGTCATGTAACGTAAGTTTAATTATGTAAAATTTTGCGAACTGAACTCGGAAATTTCTCAAGTAAAGGTCACTTTTTTACCCCGCTAATGTGAAGAGCGTGCCGAATTTACTCAAATTAATGAGAATTGACAGGGATATTGAGGAGCTATCCCATCGGAAAAATAGCCGAACATCATGGTCTACGGGGCTTCCAAGGGAAATCGCGACGAATTTTTCAGCGCAATCGTTGTCAGTCTGACGAGAGGAGGTTGGAAACCCAGCCCACGCCGGGCATCGTAGAAAGAGATAACACAGGCATGGCTTATCGCGTCCGGCTTCCGCTGGGATCACGCCTTCCCTCTCCTAATTTCAGGAACTGTCACTTTTTCTACTATCACTCTGTGGGCTGGGTTTGCAACCTCTTTTCGTCGGACTGACAGCGATTGCTGTCCGCGACTCAGCGATTGCTGAGGACTGACTCAAAAAGTCGACGGGAGGAGGAGCCTATTTTGTGCCATTATGCACGGCACAAAATAGGCTCCTCCTCCCGTTTTCAACAAATCAGGGGCGAGAACGTTGTCATTCGGGATGGTGGTTGGCTAGGAGCGTGCTATGTGGTGAAGTTCATTTTTAAGACCAACTCGACGCTCTGCTCCAACTATATAACAACGTCTGGACCTCTGGATGCATCCCATCTGATTGGAAACATGCTCGAGTAATACCCGTCCTAAAGCCTGGGAGGCCACCGAGCCAACTGTCCTCCTACCGTCCCATTGCTCTAACCTCGTGCGTTGGCAAATTATTGGAGCGTATAATTCACAACAGGCTGGCTTGGGTCTTGGAGCGAGGCGATTGCTTCAAAATCACATTACGGCATTCCGGAAGGGCTGGGGCGCGTCTGACGCAATCGCTGAAGTGGCTACTAGCCTGAAGCAAGCGAGAGAGTCCAATGAGTTTGCTCTCGCTTTCTTCATTGACGTGAAGAAGGCATACGACTCGGTAACGCACTCGGCATGTTTCGCTGCGCTCGAAGCAGCTCGAGTCACTGGCCGCCTTCTGGGATACCTATGTGACTTTCTGTCCAACAGAACGTTTGACGTCTCCGTCCGCGGGTGTATTAGCTCTGTGAAGAAGTTTGAGCGAGGAGTCCCACAAGGCAGTGTTCTATCACCTATACTATTCAACCTAATCATGGCAGGGGTTCACCGAGGAATCCGCCCTACACCGTACGCCCTTCATCTCACCATCTACGCGGACGACATCTGCCTCCGCATTGTGGGAACCGACAAGGAGAAAGTTCGTGACACAGCTGATATTGCCTTGAACGGGCTCAATGCAGCGCTGCTTGCGAGAGGGCTGGAAGCATCGCCAGAGAAGTTAAAATGCATGGTCTGCATTCCCCGTGGAAAGTACTTGGACTTCCAAGACTTCCCAAGCCTCAGCATTAGCAACACTTCCATCCCAAGATGCGCGTCATGTAAATATCTTGGTGTCACCATCGATAGCACACTACGCTGGTCTAAGCAAGTGAACGAGACTATCTGCAAGGGAAAGAAAACGCTCAACCCGCTACGCAGAATCAGCGGTAAATCATGGGGCTGCAATGCGCGGTCATTGCTCACCCTTCACAAAGCCCTGATCTTGTCACGCATTCTCTACATGGCGCCATACGTAGACCTCGCGCCTACACAATGGCAGGCCCCTGAGCGCCTTCATCGCGCCGGAATAAGAACTGCGCTTGGTCTCCCAACCTCCTCTAGCGTCACCCAAACGTACCTGGAAGCTAAGGAAAAGCCTGTTAGTGTCCACTCTGAGCTCAAAGGACTCCAGTTTTTGGATGATGCATCAACATCTATCAAAAAGCATTCCCTCTTCACCGACCTCGAACAAAGGACACACACATACCTAGGACGCCTGGCTAGTGCCACCAGCTCTCTAGCCAACAGGGGGGCTCTTCCTCGGCTCCCAGCTAGTCCACCTACGCCGCCGTGGCGGGAGTTCGTGCCCGCAACAACGCTTCACATCCCGGGTCTACGGAAGAAGAGCGAGTCCAGCCCCCTGGTGGCCAGGATGACGGCTGAGAACCTGATAAGCGACGTTTATCACACACATACTCTGGTGTTCACGGATGGCTCCATTGACCACCGTTCCAAAAGCGCTACCAGCGCGTACTACATCACGTCAATAAACAAGGCCTGGCAAGGGAAATCAGTTCGTTACCCAATCTCATCTACGACGGCCGAACTCCTGTCCTTGTTACACGCAGCTGCTGCGGTTCAAGTCACCGGAATAACTAAGGCCGTTTTGCTTACGGACTCCAGAAGTGCCCTCAACAACGTGATAAACCCCATGTGTGGTAGCATTCTAGCCCGATGTATAAGGAGATCGTGTGCCCAGCATAGGCTAACTGGAGGTGAGCTTACGCTCCAATGGATCCCGTCTCATGTCGGCATCAGAGGCAACGAACGAGCGGACCAGCTAGCCTCCTCAGCACACAACGGCTGCAGCCCATCCTTAGCAGTCCCGGCCGACACTGACAGGCTCATGGTCGTCAAACAGCTAGTTGAGGTGCGTCATCCTGGCATACAGGACATCGTGCAGAATCACCGACCCTCTCTTCCCACGAAAGATCTTCCCCGTGGTATGCAGACAATGCTCCATCGATTACGCACAGGATCTGCGTTCACGAACTCGCAACTGTTCAAGATCGGCTCCAGGGAGGACTCCAGTTGTGGACACTGTAACCATCCGGAGACAATTGCGCATATCCTGACAGAATGCCGAGCACACCATACTATGCGGGAAACCCATCTTCCCCACGCCAGACCTGGCATACTGACGGACGTCCTCTTCCCCGAAGGTTCTTGTGCGGAACGACTTACAAAAACTCGCAGCCTCGTGCGCTTTCTTCAAGAAACGGGCCTAGCGGCGAGACCACTCTAGTGCACATCTCACCTACAGTGTGCTTCCGTCCCATCAGAATCGGTCATCCTGCCTCTACATCACTTTGAAGTCCTCAACTCTCCTCTCCCACTTTCCTTTTTTTTGGCTATAGTCGTGACGATGCCCACTTGAGTGCGGCCAACAACGGCAAGCTACCTCGACCCCCCCCCCCTCATTTTTAAGAGTGTACCTGTAGGTTCATATGGCACTATAGGCTGGTGCTTTCTGTCTGATCAACCTTTCTCCCTCCCTTCCACTGCACACAACAACGAGGACGTGGTCTGCACGTCGTTTTTCTTTTTCGTTTTTTTTTGTTCTTACTGTACACCTGGACAACACAGGAAAGAAACCACAATGAAGAAAACGAGGAACAATAGCAACGACCTCTCAACCCAGCATCAGAGTTCGATGTCTTCCCAAATTAGTCCATTAAACACTATCTGTGGCATGCATAGCATGGACAATCATGAGCCGCCTTATTGAGGTCACAATATGAACCAGCAACAATAGATCCATGTCGCAAAAAGACGCCCTCGCAAATTGCTTCGTGGGAATACCTTCAGCAAACCGTTCAGCACCGCAGCCTTACAAACTACAGCCATTACCATACACGAGTGACGATCCCGCCGTCGATAACTGAACAATGGCAGCCGCTGAGTTCTAAATCTGACGCTAGGTCTTGCCCTCCAGTCTCCCTTTCTGTGACGCCCGTGATGTCACCGTACATTTGTGTCTTCATGAAATACAACTGTCATTCCGTATCAGTCCTAGATGTCTTCTTGCAGTTCTTGACGTTCTGAAGACCCGACTGATCCTTATCCCCGCGTAAAGCGTTTTGCTAAGGACCGGTTTCAGATCAGAAGTTGTCATACGACGGCAGCGTTATGTCGCTCAACGTTTTAGGTCTGATGCGTATCGTAAATGCTAGCAGTGCAAGGACAGCCGCTGACATTGACTGAAAGGCATTGCTGAAGACGTATCGCCATGAGGTTTGTCTCGCTCTTCAAGTTCAATGCCATGCGTCTGTTGCACTGTTAGGTGACAAGACATCTTAGAGAGATCTCATGCTTTGACCTTAATCGTTGGAACACACATTGCATTTGGCGGCGTGGGCGCTGAAGGATAATGGTCGCCACTTCTTTATTCTTTGCCTTTCGCGCGGTGAACGTTGCGCTTCGTTTTTCTCTCCCACCCCGGCACGGAATGATTTCTTCCAAGCAATCCAACTTGACGTCATCTACTCACACGATACGTGGGAGATTGTAGGATAACGCTGTGTTGTTGTGGTGTTGCTTTCGTGTCGTACAGCGCTGTTGTCTTGCGTGGGCGAAGTTTGTTGATACTGAAGCTCGTGTGCTGTTCTGTTCCTGTCTTGCGCGTTCTTGATCCAATACAATAATCCCTTCTTTGATAATGTCCGTGCCTCTCGTTTTACTCGTCGTTGTCCACGGTCAGGCTTTTCTCCCCGTTCCGCAACGTGCTCGCGACACGTTTTTCTTGACATCCATACGTTACGAAAAATGTCCTCCAACTTTTATCTCCTGCGGCTGACCGGATTTCAGATAATTCCGCTATTTTCTGCACTTTTGTCACATGCAGAACAAATATTAGAACTCCAATCTCTCAGCCTGTGCGTTGCGAATGATGTTAGCGATCACCGAATCCTATTTCTCCATCGCCGCTGTCTGCAGCATCTACTACCGCAATCAGAACTGCACACAACACTTTTTTAAATTATGATTATGCACGCAAGCAGGAACTCTCACAACTTGGGAAAAGGCTCTGATCGTATACGTCGATGGGTCGTGTTATTTTGCCATCTGGATGGTTCGTCTGCTATGCACGCATTCACTTGAAGGAGCAGTTATGCCATCAGTGACGATACATTTCAGTATTAATTTTCCAAACTACGACGAAAAATTAGTGGAATAAATTGCTTTCCTCAGTTACTGGGCGTTACCAATACTAGAGCACTGCACGGGCTCGGGTTACCCGAAAGTGCGAGAGCGGGCCGGGTAAGGCCTTCTGTTTGCGTGCCTGGGCTGCGCTTGTGTAGGACTATTATGGGCCCGGACCAGTATATTGCCGGGCCCAGGTCCTGCTGGATCCTGTGTTACCCCATTGTTAGTTAGCCACGGTCAACTTTTACAGCCCACTACGCTGGGCCGGGTCGGGTACCCTATAAATTTATCGGGCTCGGGCCAGCCCTGTGCCGTGAAACCTAAAAATTCTTCCAGCTTGAGTCTGCACGGACCAAGTATGGAACCGTCGAGCCGGGTCCGGGCGGGTAAATCGAAGGAAGTTTTGGCCTGGGCCTAAGAGTGCGGCCAGTGCAGTGCTCGAACCTATGCCACATCGCCGTAGTCCAGGATAATGATGATATAATTGAAACCTACGCGTGCCAGTGGCGTATATTCTCGTCACGGGGCGCTACAGGTAGGTTGATAGATGTCTACATGATAATAAAGGTGGGGCTGTTCCCAACATTGTGGAATTCCTACGCAAGCTCACATGTGCACTCGCAACAGAGTCGCAGAGACAAGTTCTAAAGATCAACAAGACCATGGACACTCACGAAACAAAAACAAATGCACGATATACTCTGCGCATAAACCTCATACGCACACACCGTTTATTCAAAAAAACGCCATGATAAATCGTTGGTGCTGGGAGTGTACGGGTGGTCTCCCGTCAGACGTTTTCCAGCGAAAGTAAGTCCAGATTGTATGCTAATTATAGGGCGAAGTAGTCGACACATAAGACGGTGTAGATGACTGCAGCAGCAACTGCTACGTGGAGCTGCACTCTAACAAGGTTTAAGCATGTCTCATAACACCAAGCAACCGAAGTAGCGAAAGAGGACCTGTAAGGAAAAGGTGGCCAGCCCTAGAAAGTATTTTTTTCCATGATTCTCGGCGTGTAAAAGGCGTGTTTTTGCAAGTAAACGCGTTTTCTTATTTCGTACACTCTTAACCTTCTCGCACATTTAAAGCTGGAAAATGGTGTAGCAGTGCTAGACAGTCTCAACTGGAACGTGTAATGACAGTGTTGTCGAAGGGATAATGAGAAAACCCAATTGAAACAGTGTGTTGAAAAGAATACATCTACACTCTTAAAAATGAACTTCACCGCATAGCACGCTCCTAACCAACCATTATCTCGAATGATATCGTTATCTGCCCTGATTTGTTGAAAACAGGGGGCGTACGCCTGTTCTGTGACAATTATGAACAGCATAAGTGTCACAGAAATGGCGTACGCCCCCCGTTTTCAACAAATCAGGGCAGATAACGATATCATTCGAGATAATGGTTGGCTAGGAGCGTGCTATGCGGTGAAGTTCATTTTTAAGAGTGTACCCACCCATGGAACGGTGTTTTGTGTAGAATGTGGCCCTCGAAATGGTGCTCTATATAGAATACGCGAGTTAGAACAGTGTTGCAGGAACTTCCTCTAGAGTGAAAACTATACCGAAACGGTGTACACACTAAATTTTTCCACACCTTCCGGTGTAAGTTGGGTGTGCCATAACCAATACCCTTTTAAGTGTAGCACCCCAGGTAGAACAAAACCTCCTACAGACATCCATCCACTGCAAACGGGATGTCCGTGGAGTGTCCGTGCCAACATTTGCCCCAGAGCGAAACACCCAGGCAAAATAACCAGACAGCACAACCGGCGCCGGGATTCGAAACCGGGTCACTTTCAAACCCCAGCAAAGAAGGGTATTCATCTTTGCCACTAAACAGAGAAGGGATAAGATAAACTACTAAGGGTATGTTTTGTTCAAGGAATGGGCGACTAAGAAATACATTTTTGTAACATGGAGTTCTTCGAAGTTATCAAAAATATGTGTCTATATGTGTCGTTTATATAGCACTAGGAGCATGTGTGGAGAAAGAGCGTTGAAGCTAAAAAGGTGCTCTTGCAGAACAAACATGTTTTTAGAGCCGGTCGAAAACGGAAACATCTCTGTGTTATACCCTGGCCACATGACAAACTTAATGCATTAAACGGAATGGCATTTATTTCACCTCCTAACCAACCATAATCTCGAATGTCATCATTCTCTCCCCTGATTTGTTGAAAGCATGTAGCATACGCCTTTTCTGTTGCAATCCCGGTGCCGGCTGTGCTGTCTGGGGTTTTCCTGGGTTTTCCTCGGACGCTTTCAGACATATGTCGGCACAGTTCCCTTAGAAGTCGGCCCAGGACGCACATTCCCCCAGGGCGTCAGTCGTTACGTTGCCCACCTCTGTGAGGCCGACATCGGCGAGCCCTTTCACCAGCACCACTACCACCACCATCTGTTGCAATTATGTTCCGCATAATTGTCACAAAAAAGGCGTACGCCTCCTCTTTTCAACAAGTCAGGGGAGAGTACGATGTCGTTCGAGTTTATGGTTGGTAAGGAGGCGAAGCAAATGCCATTCCGTTTAATGTGTTAAGTTTGCCGTGCGGCTAGGGTATTAGTCGTCGTGAAAAAAATTAGCTTCGGAAGCGCGACGGGTTATAATGGCCAGTATATTGCAGGTTGGTTATGGTGGGACTCAGTGCTGAGTGTTGTCTGGACACAAAAATTGGTCTGGAGAGACCATGTTGGCTTCTGACCCTGCTACAGATATGCAAGGAATAGCACACTGAAGGCATCCTGAAATGTTTAAAGGCATAGCTTCGTAGGGGCCACAAACGTCGAGAGCCGCGTAGGTACATCCATAACAGTTGTGGAGAGAGAAGAATAATAGAGAAGGAGAAGAGAAGAAGTAAGAAGCTACACTCTAAATCGTTTTACACCTTAAAGGGTGTAAATCAAAATGTTCATGGCGCACACCTTTTAAGGTGTATTTTAACACCCTCATGGTAATTGGGGTGTAAAGGGTGTAACGCTGAATAAAACTGCTGGGTTCGTGGCAATATGCTGGTAACTGTGTATTCACAATTACCGGCATATTGCATGTAATGACATTGAGGTCCATATATGTATGCACATCAAGGTGATTAAATGTGTGTTAACATGCACAGGCGACAAACAGACAATCATGTATGGCATGGCAGCTAGCTGTGTATGGCAATGAAGCATGGCAGCTGAATATAGCCTTTCGTGAAATTGTAGACCTTCTCATGAGCAGGCACCTCCCCCATGTGCATGTTAATTACTTAGAACGTTGCATTTATTCGTTTCTTCAAGGATTTGCAGTGTGGTACCCACAAATATCTAACCCCTGTAAAATGCATTACATTGTTCATTAACCGCGACTCATCAGGATGTTTGGTCCTCTCCTAGCTCTATGGTGTACGCGTTTCGAAGGGAAACGCTAGCATTTTAAAGATGTTGCTAGAAAAACTCGAAATTTTAAGAACGTAACCCTTTCATTAGCAAGAAGACATACATTTTATCAAATGTATGTGTGGTCGCAACCCTTCATCAGAAATGCCACATCTACTGATGGTTCCAAGGAGATACTACTTCAACATGCCCCAGAAGCAATTCAGAGTTACATTCACGACCGTGATATTCACGCAGAATCTATAGTCTATGTGAAAAGTGCAGTTGGTAATGATAATGCATTTGCTGTTGGCTGTGTTGTTGCAAAAGAACGTTCCGAGGAGGACTTACCCGTGTTCGTTGAGATAGCAGGCATATATGTTATTAACTCTGATACCATTTTTCTCATACAAACATTAACTGCAGTTGCGTATGATGAGCACTGTCATGTATTTGTTCTGTCTTGAAATGAGGAGGAACGTGTTTTAAGAAATTTAAGCACTATCTGAACAGATCTTCTAAATCTGCATATATTATCTGATGGTAGACGTGTTGTAAATCCACGCCATGCACTTTTGTAATGTAATTTCCCGTTCCCTGTTGTTGTATATATTTACTTTTGTTCATGTGATCGAAAATAAACATCCTCCCTTTATACACCCAGGCGACACACTAATGACCATATTTCACCTGAGGGTATAGTACACCATTGTTACACCCTCAGGAACCTCCAAAACAAAGTTGTAGGGTGTGAAAAGGGTGTGATCTTTGTTAATACACCTATTTTACACCTTTAAAGGTGTGAAACGATTTAGAGTGTACAATGGGGCATCGAAACGACTGCGGGCGCTCGAAGGTTAGGGTCGAATATGACCCTTCAAAGGGAGTGTCGCATCCGTCACGATCGATTCCGAAACTGTAATGCCGTTTTACTCCTCGTTCATTACCGACAATAAGGCCGAAAATCTGACTCGGAAAAGTGGAGTAGTCTCTGTGCAATTTCATGTAATGCATGCCAAGAGCAGGCGACGGATGTTAAGGGCATCCCGGAATTCCCTCTCTGGAAATTGGAGAAAACGTCACTCGCACAAGGCCAATCAAGGATCGCCCTTTGGCGCGGACTAGTCCAATCAGGGAGCGGCCCGATGGCCTTTGGCGGCCGGTGGGAGTGTGGGCGGTGTCTGCAGGTCGCGGAGAGTCTGTGATCGGCTTGTGGAATGTCACTTCTGCGTTAGCGTCTGACGTGTCTGTACAGCCATGAGCGTAACACATTGTTCCACGAGACATGGTCATCGTCAGAACTCACACTGACAAGCGAAAGTCGGAGCATATGCCGTGGGCTTTTCACTTAGTATATTGCGGTGCGAACGCGAAGCAGAGGAGCTCCCATTCGCATGCCTGGCTTACGTCATCATGATATTGCTATCGCTGGAGGTTCCTTAGCTACAGAGGGAGTGCGAATCTTTAAAACTCATTTATTTAATATGTAAGCTGTTTCCGGAAGAGAAGCTTGCCCAAGTAGACTGTGAAGCGCGGTGCCAAACATTACCGTGTCGGTCTCATACACACGTTTCCGCATGCGATAGTCACTTTAAAGATACCGGATTTAAACGCATCCTGCAGAATGCTCGAAGATGCAGCAAACGTTTTATCTTGAATTGTCCCATAAGAAAGCAGGTCTCGCTCTGAAGCGTCATCTATGCCGCTAGTTTGCAAGTCGCGAGCTTTGTGTGCACCAAACCGCAAATGCGCTGGATTAGAGAGTTTTAGCAAACCGGATCTGGCAGCTCCCGATCGTTAATAAAAACGGTGAATTCGATCGGATCGTGTCCGCAGAGAATGCCAGCACGAGCACTTTTAGCAAACCAGAGTGAGCCCGCTGGAGACAAGAGGGGTTCTCTGCGAGCACCTGACGGGGACAATAAAGATCATCGGTGATCGTAAAACGCTTTCGGGCGGGTGTCATACTAGCAGACGACACAGCCATGATGAGATTTTCTAACCGTAAGTGTGTCCGGTAATGGCCGTTAGCGAGCGCAGCTCCGGAGAGATACCGTGCGGTCGACGTCTTCTGAGCATGCGCAGTTCTGTGGCCGCGCCGACGGTAACCTACCGTGAGGGAGAACGTGGTTTCTTAAAACTCTCTATTACAGTAATGCCTCAGCTTTCGCCGTAGTGTGGATTATCATCTGTGCTTCACTAGCAGTTTTCTAACGAGGGCAGTTTAGTTTAGGCAGTAGTTTATCCTGCTTTCAATAAAGTGTCCGTTCTACATACCTTATCAAAAACGGAAGTGATGGAAATGTTGTGAAATAATTGATCAATAATAAAAATTGCTTGTCATGTGGTGAACTTCTGTATGTAGAGCCTGTGTGGGAAAACGACTGACATGGTAACAGCCAGTCCAATCTGAACGCGATATTGTGAAATGATCAGCTCGTGTGTTGACGGATAAGGATGAATTGAAAGAAACGAGAGAAATTTCCTCGAACGTGTGTGTGGCTGTTTCGCTTGGTGTTTGATGAAAAGCTCCGATGAAAGGTCAAATGTCCACGGGATATGCGAAAATGTTTACTTTTGGTAGTACTTTTCTCGACGAAAAGTGCGGAAAATGCCAAAATTCGTTAGGAAGTTAGGGTAGCAAAAGTTAGTTTGGGCGCGGGTAAAATACCCGCCGACGCATTGCGCGTGCACCCTCATTTTACCCGCAACCCGCAGCGACTCCAGAATGTTTACCTGTAAATCACAAAAGTGCGCGGGTATCTGCGGGTGACTGCGGGTATATCCACGCTCACCTCTGTATAGTTATTAAGACGCGTGTAATCAAAAATGAGACCTTGAGCTTTCTAAATTGCGACTGTCTCTTTCAAATGCCTCTCTTTTTCACCCGCGACAGAGCAGAACCTTGACCGACAGCAAACAGAGTTCAAGGATTATGCTACGCTGGAAAGACCTAATGCGTGACCCAAGCGAAGAAATATCTCTTTCGTTTCGTTGCCCGCTTTTTTTTCTCTTGACACTTGAGCTTCTTCATTTATGTTTGAGGGCAACAGCAGAATGAAGCTGTGGAAAAAACGTTCAAACCGTTCATCGAGAGAGACTGGCCGAGTAACTATGGTGGATTCTCAGGAGGCCAACTGCCCGATTTTCAATCTGCGGTACTGCGGGAGCTCAGCACTGTAACGAACGGGTAATGATCTGCTGCTGATCATCCTGTTGTCATTAATTACGAAGATGACGAGCTTTAAAAAAAAATAGCTGCATCTTTGGCCATTGTGCCAATGCATTTAAATCAGAGCTGTACACGTTACTAAAAAAAGTAATTGATTACCGTTACCGTTACCTTGTACGAAAAAGTAATTTTTTACCGTTACAAATTACTTGCCGGAAAAAGTAATGAAGTAACGCCTTGAAAAGTAACGCGTTACTTTGCCAATTACTTTCGATATCTGAGAAAACTATATAAAAAAAGATAGAGAAAAAGATATAGCAAAAAAGATATCCACAAAAAAAAGGAAACTGAGCAAAAACGAAGCGAAACGAAGCAAAAATGAAGTCAGCATTGAAGCAGAATTGCAAAAGCAGAAAAGAGTCCCAACTGGAACTCCCACAAATGACTCATCAGGTTCACGGTACAACCTACAGTCCAACTTACTGCATACAGGCCGGGTTACGGATAGATAGTACACATGAATGGGGAGAGGACAGCGGACTCAAAAATACACTACACGTGCGGAACACTGTGGCAATTGACCTCGGGGTCCTCGAGTAAGTAATTGTTGCGGGAAAAGTCCTAGGGATAAGACAGCTGCCTTGCACCGAACTTGCAGAGGGCAGTTGGTTTTGTCTTCTCGCGGCGGTGAATCATCCCATATATGTGTGTGTGCATCGTCCCGAACAATGTGGATTCTTTAGTTTCCAAGTAATCGATTACTTGGTAGTTGATTACTGAAATTTGTAATTGAATTACTCAAAAAATTAATGGGCCCCAAAAGTAGTCGGTTACGTTACAAATTACTCAAAAAAGTAATTGATTACTAGTAACGCAACCGTTACCCGTTACGTACAAGTCTGATTTAAATGCGATAGATATGTTGGGTCATCGTCGCGGTAAATTGTTGGCGAAACTCTTTTTGAAATGCTATTAAATTTTTATTGAAAGCCTTTTCGCGATTAGCGTTATTTTTTTGTTTTGCATTGTTAATGTGGTGGTTACACAATTTCAGCGTACCTCAAACACAGTCTGGCGATCATGTGGCGTTTGCACATGACAGTGCCGCGGACAGACGTTCACGGCAGCTGTCCAGCTATCGCTTTAATAAAATGTCGCGATTACTGCTAACAAACACAAATCTTGGCCACTTGGAGATAATCAAGAAATTTTGCTGCAGGACCACATCTTCGGTAACTTTGGGTTAGAAAAAGATATGGACTCTCAGGTACACAATCCAAAATCCAAAATGAATAATTGAGAGAAACGTATAAAATCGTCTATCAATTCTGCTAATGACAGGGAGACTGCTGGGCAACAACAGCCCATCAAAACCACATTGTGTCGCCCGACTGCTACTTGCCCAAGTCTGTTCCTGGAACCGGAATGCTACTGAGAGGCAGACACGTATATATCCCTTCCCAGCACCCCAGTTGGCGCGGAGATAACGGAACGCGACTTGGTGCATACCTAGGCCATTTTCACTAACCTTTCATTTTCATTACACCATTTTCGCTAAACCCATCTTCTTGCGTAAGAAAGTCGCCAAAGTCTCTCAATGGAAGTACGGATGCGTAGGAGGACAGCGAGCATTCGTCATCGCGGTCGTCCAACAGTTATTTAGAGGCGACGACTGACTGTGGTACTGCTCTTGGAACGAGGAAGTGCATGTGGGGACGCTCGCCTGGCACCAGGACCCTGCCTCATCGTATAGTCGTTGGGGTGCCAAAACACTTCCATCAAGAGCAGGAATGCAGGAACGAGTATGCGTTGCGTTCAAGCACACTCCCGGTCGGGAAGTGGGCTTGTTACAATGTTTATCTTAGGCCTCTTCCTCGATGACTGTGGTGTCTCGACGACCATGGTGCAGACGGATGAGGTTCTCAAGATTCCTGCACGCCTTCCTTCCATGACAAATCAGTTCCGCCTTTTGGGAAGGCCTACCCCTGCCCACTAATTTCTATGTCCACATGACTCGTATGCTGATTTCGATAATTTTTCAGAAAAAAAAAAGTGTTGTGTGGAGTAGTCATGAAATTTGTATTAGGCCAGAGACCTGAATCCTTGCAGTAATTTTAAGCAGGTTTCCCTCGATATTAAATTGGATAACCAGTTCCAAATGGAAATGCCGCCTTTATAATAATGTCCAAATAAATCCACTGCCTGAAAGGGATACAGAATTTATATGCCGTGCATAAGGGTATCTATAGAGTAGACACTCTTTCTTTGTTTTTCTATTTTCATTACTCAAATTGTACCCTAGTGGTATCCATCGTGACATACGTATCTACGTGTGTAGCGGGAACAGCAGACCGTCTTCGCAACAAATGTACATTACAAACACACAAACACATTAAACATGTAGCTCACTCCTGTTGCCACCACTGCCCTCCATCCAGGACGCCTTCCATTCGGCCTAGAAGGCAACTTGTATGATCCCCCGTACGCGTGCATCCGAACAACGCCGTGCAGATGCGAATTTCACGCATGACTCGGTGCGTGAAGAATTGCCGGATCCACGCAACGGACGCACGTCCCCGCGGTCGACCGGGCGACCCCAACAAAACTATACTTCAGGAGGAATCCCTCCTGAGCCAGAACGTGGAGTCTCTAATAAGAAGGCGTCCCGCTTTCGTTTTCGACTATCCTCTCGCGTGACCGGAGAGCACTGGGAGGATTATATACTGCTGGTCTTTATGTTGCTATCGCCTTCTTGCTTTTTCTTGTCTGTGTCCATAATCGAAGGCTGGGGTTAAACAGAAGCTGGTTGTGCGAAAATAACGGGAACGGATGTACATCCTTGTTTCTGTATTTTAGGTTGCGGATCGCTTGCAAATATAGACTGGGGCTCACGTGTATACGGCAGTGTTCAAGCAGTAGTCTCGCTGAGAAGTGCTTCCAAGGTTATCTGTAAAGGTGCTGCAATCTGTACGCGCTCGTTTAGATGTACAGCTTGGGACAAAGGTTAACGGAACACAGCACTAGCGTATTTCTTCATCGGAGCATCCCCCTCCTAGCTATCAGCGAGAGATCAAATACGAAACGGGTGACCACCTATTCTATCCATCTCTCAGTATGTGTGTCCGCTCCTGATTGCTGCTAGGGTGTTGCTCCAATGGTGAAATGCGACACCCCCCGAATTCCGTAAGCGTTTGTCCCAAGCTGTACACCAGTTTATCGTTTTATTCCCCTGACACACGGGCTAATTTAGCGTCATATTTGTCAAGTGCACTTCTTCAAAGCGAATGTCACTTTCACTACATGCGTGCTACACGGCTTAAGTAAGTGTCACTACACGATAATGGTGACAATGGCGATAGATCAGAATGGACGGCAGCAAAATTTTTAGGCGTGCGCCACAATTCCGTCGTAGGAATGTTTTTCTTTGATTTAGAGTCACTTCCCGCAAATCTTCTTCTAACATTAAACGAATTGGCGCCACGAGGAGCCACAAGTCAGGGCGAGTAAGAAGCAGATCCAAAATCTGGTACTTCATATTACCGCAACAAGTATGGCCGCGGTCAGATCGCCAGACTATAGCTGGTTTTCACAGGCTTGTTAATGAGAGTAATTCCATGTTCTTTCGGCATAATGTTACACTCTGGTTAAATCAAATAAGCACGTTGTTGAGAATAGCACTTGTTTAAAAATATTGTGGTTCCCAGAGCCTTTTCCTTTACCTCAATATTTTTACCTATCGCTCAAAACCTGCTCTCGAAGCTACGCGCTCGGTCCGCCGAAGTCAAGTGAAGTGAGTTTGTGGAACTCACTAAATCGTTAGCGCCCTTTCTGACGAGTGTAAAAGACGCTGCGTCACAGCGCACGAGTGACATTATGTGCAAGTGTCACCCGTTGAAGGTGACACTAAACTTGTCTTGTGACGTGTTTCAGGATTTTTAAAACGTGGAATGGCTTTCAACTAGGACGGTCTCTCATTCGGATCTCCCGCTTTTGCCCGAAATCCCCTAATTAAAGAGTTAATTAATGCATTTTAGGTAATTAGTCATCTTGTAGTTGCATATTTTCTTCGAGGGTTTGTCAGCCTGGCCGTAGAACTCAACCGCAAAAACGGCATCTATTTTGTTCGGCAACTTTTTTAATAAAAATTCTGTAACGAATAAAACTAAACACCCTATATGTATACATAATAAACCACTGGTACCTTCCTGGTTGCATGAGGAAGGTGACACTAAACTTGTCTTGTGACAGGGGTATTAGATACGCGTCATGCACTTTGACTACAGCAGGAGTTCTCAACCGGTGTGTGTGTATGGGGGGGGGGTTAATTCCGTGCGAGTGCCGCTAAGCAACTGTGGCTATGAGCGGTGTACAGACGTAGACAGATGGAGAGAGGACAGCAGGAAGGAGTGGGGGACAGGGGGGTGGGGGGATTTGGGCTTGTCAATGGGGGCATGACACGATGTAACATTCGCCTCTAATCGGCCTTTGCGCGCACTCTGCGTAGTATATCGTTCACAGGACATCTCCTGTGATGGCTGCTTGGTGCGCACGGTACGGGAAGGGCTATCTAGCGGTAAGGCCGCGAGCCACAAACAGTACTTCTAAGACACTCGGAAGAAGCAACAAAATACGTCAAATTTGTATGCGTGTATTGCTTAGGAGTTAATATGGAGGGAGGGAAAATAATGCTTTGATGAACGGCAAAAGGGGTGCATGCAGCACAAAAGGTTGAGAATCACTGTACTTTGAGGAAGTTGAGAACAACTGCACAAGAACTGGCCGTTAGCCCGAGGATGCGTATCAGTCACGATAGGGATGCCAATCGTATCTCCGTTTCCGAAACCACCATCTTTCACGCAATCTCATGCAACCAGGAAGGAACCAGTGGTTTATTGTGTATACCTATAGGGTGTTTATTTTTATTCGTTAAAGAATTTTTATTAAAAAAGTAGCCGAACAAAATAGGTGCCGTTTTTGCGGTTGAGTTCTACGGCAAGGCTGACAAACCCTCGAAGAAAATATGCAACTACAAGATGACTAATTACCTAAAATGCATTAATTAACTCTTTAATTAGGGGATTTCGGGCAAAAGCGGGAGATCCGAATGAGAGACCGTCCTAGTTGAAAGCCATTCCACGTTTTAAAAATCCTGAAACACGCACCTGCGTTAAGATATCCCTCCCCGAATTTTTATATGCAAATGAGCCGAAACTGGAAAAGTTTTCTGGCGCGCAGGTCGACACCTACCCCAATCATCTCCATCGCCCCAAATCACGTGCCCTCTGACGTGAATGAGTGCTGTACTCCCTGCGTTCCAGGTCGCCGCAGTTTCGGTTGCGGCTCATTTGCACATGAAAATTCGGGGGTGGATACCTTCACGCACGTGCGTGTTTCAGGATTTTTTTAACGTGGAATGGCTTTCAACTGGATGTCTCTCATTCTGATCTCCCGCTTTTGCCCGGAATCCCCTGATTTAAGAGTTAATTAATGAATTAGTCATCTTGTAGTTGCATGCTTTCTTCGAGGGGATGTCAGCCTGGCCGTAGAAATCAACTACAAAAACGGCATCTATTTTGCTCTGCTAGTTCTTATAATTCTGTAACGAATAAAAATAAACACCCTGTATATATACAGGGTGTTTCAAAAAACGTGTCATTCAGACTTTATAAAAAAAACGGGGCGACGGAAAAATACGGGCTAAACGGCATTTGTGTGGCAACTGAATTTACCATCTTTCAAAATTATTTTCATTTGATTTTAATTAAAAGAAATTGGATTTCTTTAATGGAACTCCAAAATTTCTCAAGTCAGCTTAACGTTTTTTTTTTACAGAATTAGAGAGCCCGTACCGAACTTAGTCAGATCGACCAAGAAATCCGCTCGATATTGCAAATGGAACTGCCCAAAAAAAGTCCCGAAATTGAGGCTTCAGAGTTGCGGGTATTCAACGGCGCACAAAATCAGTTGCAAAGACGCGCGGAGAGCCTGACATGCTCCTGCCCCCACAAAGCTAGTACAATTTATCGCCGAACCGGCGTGCAGCACAAGACGTGCCGATAACAAGGCGTTTGACATCGCACCATACGTTGATAAGCGGCAAACAAAAATGATTCCGCCTTTTTTTTCCCGCCCTCTTTTTTCTCGACCTTCTATCTTTCATGGGGGCAGGAGCATGTGCTGCTCTCTGCGCATTTTTGCGACTGATTTGGTGCGCCGTTGAATACACGAAACTTTGAAGCCTCAATTTCGGGAATTTTTTTGGGCAGTTCCATTGGCAATATCGAGCGGATTTCTTGGTGGATCTGACTAAGTTCGCTACGGCCTCTCAAATTCTGTAAAAAAAAAACGTTAGGTTGACTTGGGAAATTTTGGAGTTCAATTAAAGAATTTCAATTTATTTTAATTAAAATCAAATGAAAATATTTTTTCAAGATGGTAAATTCAGTTGCCACAAAGTGCCGTTTACCCCGTATTTTTCCGTCGCCCCGTTTTTTTATAAAGTCCGAATGACACGTTTTTTGAAACACCCTGTGTATACGTATACAGGATGCTTTTTAAATGTTACAGAATTTTTATTAAAAACCTAGCAGAGCAAAATAGATGCCCTTTCAGCAGGTGCGTTATATGGCCAGGCAGACATCCTGTTTGACAGCGTATGCAACTCCTGGACGACTAATTAGCTAAAATTCATTAATTAACTGATTAATTAGATGTTTTATGGGAGATGCGGGATAGCAGAACTGGAGGCAGTCAATATTCAAATCCATCGTCCTTATTACCTTATCGTCCTTATTTACCCTGAGAAGCGAACGTACTTCGAGATATAAATTGGCAAATTTCGCTATGCAAATGAGCCGAAACCAGAACTACACCGTACTCGAGCGCAGAAAGAGAGACAGGCAATAGACCTCTCCCTGTTTGTAAACAAATGACGTCATAGTGTTCGACAGCGACACCAATTTGGTAGAGTTGAACTGCGCACGAAGCTAGGGGCGAACAAGGTCGCGCCCGGAAGACACGGTCGTGAAGGGATTACGATGGTCCCTGAAATGGACGCGACCTTCGGTCCTACTTTTCTTTCAATAGAAGGCAGCGAACAAGTGCCCACTCGTGGAACCCAGCCCTCCCCTTCCGGATTGTTTCGGTTTCAGTCTGTCTACCAACGTCATGATGACGTTTCTCGGGTAGAGGTCTATCCCGGTGAGAGGGCAAGGGGGCTTTGGAGCGACGGAGATGATTGGAGTAGGCGTAATCCGAGACCGCTCTCCGACACTGATAAGATGACGGCCGCGTCGTTGCTGCGCTCGAAAAGCGCGTAGTTTTAGATTCGGCTCATTTGCAAAGCGAAATTTGACATTTTATATGTAATGCATAAGGACCTTATAACCGGACCTTAGTCAGGTATACCATTTCATTATGTACAGCGTCACAATTAACTTTATGGTCAATTAAGATTAATGATTCCTCTCTGAGCTGCACTCACTCTTGCTCTACAAAACGTGTGTCCAAAAAGATGTGTCCGTTCTCTTCGGCGCATCGGGCATTGTTTAATGGATGCATGAGGAGATGCGCATGGTTTCTTGTGGCGTCTGGCTGCGCATTTCCAGTGGGTGTATCTGATGTGCAAAACTTATCTAATGATTCTTGTAAATTTATTGAATTTTTCATTGAATGTTACACTTTTGCTGCCTATGACATACTCCCGATCGATACCAGTTCGTAGTGCTCAAGAATGTACTGCAAATTACGTACTTTGTCGCCACATCAAGCTTTTTTTTTCCTTTATCACATCGCCATCACCATCAACCTACATAATCCCTCTAGCCAGGGTCATCCATGCCTATATATTTCATGCGTGAAAATTATGGTGAAGCTTATTGGTTACTTTCGGAGAAGTTAGTTCGTGTCAGAACTATGGACGTGTCCAACGCGGAGCATACACAAACGCTGCCTCTTCCACTTTCTTGCGAACTATGAAAAAGCACAAATCATTTTACATACAATCTGACTTCTCTGACAATAGTATCTGACAATGATGCTGCCAGTAGTAGCATCGTCACGAACGGGCATCAGAATATGCTTCATGATGGATTGCGGCGAAAGCCGTTGAAGAAATTCGTTTCACTGTCATGTCACATTAAGATGGAAGCCTACATTCTGTGTTTTATTTCCTTGCAGGTGAGTGTTTGTTGACATACGCACTTGGAAGACCCCTATTCTTGTTCGCCGCTGCTGCTTAAAGGGCGATGCCTCAGGAGAGCAAACGTTGCCACGCCTATGTCCCTGGCACCGATGGTGGCAAAGGGGAGGTGAGAAATAAACCACTTTTTTTACATCCCAAAATTCACAACCTGGCGTGCGGCATCGAAGTGACCTGTAGGTGACGGCGTCGACGTAGTCACCTCCTATTCCGTTTCAGATTTGTGTCCGCTGGCCAGCACTTACATGCTTGCCACCACGGCGCTGCTGGGGCATGCAGAATTACACGCTGGCGATGTATTCCTCCTCCTGCATTTCACGGTCTGGTGATGTAATCTGCCAACGTTTCTGATTGCTTTCATTAGCCAACACTATCTGGTTGGGTGTCTTATGAGCTATGACCACAAAAGTCAGCACGCCATCATCACGTCAGCCAGCTCGAAGCGTCGGCCCTGTCATGAACCAAGGGAATGTCACAGAACGCTCTGGGTTACATGGTAGGGTACAACAACAACTTTATTTGAATGATGATGAGTGGGGAGTTTCATCGCCAGGGATACGGAAGGGAGAAACAAAGACATGAAAAACAGAAGACGTACACAATCAGAGAGGAACATTGTCTTCCTCCTCATCATACTTGTGTTCGGGGGACATCATTTGCGTGCTGGCTATCTGTGCGACCTCAGACAATAAGAGGTGCGAACACATCATCGCGTTGACTAGCCCCTGTTGGTTAAGCGTCTAGAACAGAAGCGCTACGCGGACAACGCTGGACAACGCCTGACGTCTAGAACACGCCAGTTTATGGCTTATATCTTATGTTTATCGCTCGGTCGGAATGTCCTGAGGAAGGACAGAAGGATTTGTGTTAAGGATTTGTAAGGTAGGGTGTTCTCTGTAATCAAATAAAAGTGGAGTTCATTCGCTAGCCCTTGATTAGAGGTTTTTGTTCTAATTGTAGTTCTCCAGTTATAAGTTAGAAAAGTAGCCCTCTACGGGATGTCCTGCGGAATGGAATCACACCCATAGCCCACCCTTCACGCCTGAGGCTGGATCCCAAACGAGCCACTGATCTGAGCCCCATCTTGCATTGTGGCACCTTACGAAAGTGCTCTGCGAACTGATTGCCACTCCATCACTGCGTTTCTCCTTCCTTCCGTTCCCGCGTTTATCCTTGCATTCAGGCCGATTCGCTTGTGAATTTTATTTGTGTAGAGCCTCAGGGAATTAAGTCTGCACATGTCCCTACTACAGAAACTATTCGTCCGCTTCCCTGCCAAACAATAATAATAATAATAAACAGCAGCAGCAGGGGCGCTGCTAGGCGATTTTTCAGGGAGGGGCAAGCTCTCGCACCCGGGCGCCACTGCACAGCCTAACATTATTTAGGACAGGTCGTATGCTGCTAGCGGGCGACGGAACTAAAAAGAAAAGTATAAGGAATACGGCGGGAGAGATGTGTAGCCTTCACCACGTCGGCAGGGCTCTGGCAAAGTCAGGAAGAAAACAAAAAGGTCTTAGCCGGGGGGGGGGCAAGTGTCCCCCTTCTTGCCCCCCCCCCTCAACGGCGCCCATGAGCAAAACAGCAAGTCGGGTTCGCCACCTTCTCAAGGCGTACAGTTGCCGCTTTGTTTCTTGTGTGCCGCATCAAGATCTTTCTTCCAATGAAACTGAGCTTCGCAGCACATGCTCTTCAATGAGCTTTTCCGTCACCTTTGCTGCTTTGTAGCTATACTGACTACAGACTGCATGGTTTCTCAGCATATACTAGTCACTGTGAAAGCTTACGTACACCCAATATTTTAAGTACCGACCACACGCATTCACTTTATGGATGCAACTACGTAACCCCGTGGATGACATAACCTCATGTGGGTGGCGATGACCTAACGGAACTTTCTACCCTTCGTGGAGCAGGCGGTTTCTGTGTTGTTGCTACGCCTTGTGGCACCCTCTGGGCTGAACTTTCTCTAATCCTGTCTTCTCTCGAATACGTGCTTCAAGTCAAAAGACCAAGCCGTCCCACGCCGGGCAGTTTGTGAAAGGCGGCCCTCAACCAGATGGCGCCTTCCCTGTCTGTCGGAGGGATCCGGTCGACCTGCCAGGTGACGAACTTGACCGAACATTTCGGGGGATTTCACAACGGTGCATGTTGTCTGGTCTTTAGAAGCATATAATCTTGCCTTCAAACAAAGACTGATACCAAAGAGCAACGCACTGCAACTACCAGAATTACTGCCTGGTTATTCGAAAATCGAACGCTGTTGTGATTTGCAAGTAAAACTCGATCTGATATTTGTAGGATACACGACCTGGACATTGGACAAAATTAAATGAATTAAATAAAAACAAACTATTTACAAAACGTTTTTATTTAACTGTGAAGTGATGAAAGGGGGGTTTGAGTCACGACAAAGTCAGACTGGCTACCCCTGGCCACTTAGCCGCGGCCAGTTAGAAAAAAAAGAAGAGAGAGAGAAAACCCAGTAGTTGGGGAGCGGGAGACAAACATCCCGAACTAGTGGGAACACTTGTCACAAACGAGGGACCAGAAAGTGTCACGAAATGTCAATCAGATGCGTTTCTTCAAGGAAACGTAGGAGCACTTTCAATGTAGCCGCTTGATGATTGAATGGCTGAGGACCCAGGAGCTTTACAAGGTCAAATGGCCGGGCGTCCAGGCGAGCCAGGCTTGCTTCTAGTGTCCTGCGGCTGTCGGCACACTTGGAGCACCTCAGGACGATGTGCTCTGTGTCCACGACAACATTGCATTCACTGCAGTTTGGAGATGGTGGCTTGGCTAGTTTGTTGAGCAACCGACCGCTGTACGGGACGTTCAGCCGGAGCCTATGCAGGAGACACGCTGCTTGTCGAGGAAACGACGGAGGTACCTGCAAGCGTAGCTCGGTCTCGACCCTGTACAACAGCGAAGATCGAGCAGATCCTGTCAGCCAAGAAGAGTTGCACATTGGTTGTCACAGTTCACGTATCATCCTCTTTGCGTCCCCTATGGTGAAGTAAATGGCCTTTATTTGTACGTGACCGTGTTGAAGTGCTCGGCGCGCAGCAGCATCCGCAGCGCCGTTACCCGTTATGCCGCAATGACCAGGAATTCACTGTAATATGATATCATGTCCCTGTGAGACTGCGGGATCATATAAGTGCAGCGCATCATGAACAATTAGGGCCAGAGACCCTGTGTTGAGCATAGAGGCCAATGACTCTAGGCCACATCTTGAGTCACTGCACACAGATCACTGAGAGCACGTGCGTTGAGAAATTATGAACCTTAGTTCCAGGTGGATCCCGTGGAGCTCAGCTGCTGAAGCTGAGGTGGTGTGTGACAGCCGTGCTGATCTTTCGACACCCATCTCAGGAACCACGAAGACACATGACGAGCCAGATATCGTTGTAGATGCATCGGTGAAAAGTTGAATTCTACCCGCCGACCTCTCCAGCAGGTCTAGACTAAGCTGCCGGAGAACATGACCGGCGTGGTAAATCCGGGATATTGACCCTCACTTCAGGTGGTTGCAGGGCCCAAGATGGAACAGCTGGGTACACGTGCTGCTTGTGCTTAGGGAGAATTGTGCCTGGATAGTATGAATCAACGCAAAGCTGGAGCGTCGCAATAAGGCTCGAAGCAGAGGATGGCGATGCTGTCGCGTTGCCAGTCGAGGGAAGTGGAGAAACGACTCTTGCATCATGAAAACAGGTACGGATGGTTCCCGTGCCTCTGCCATGGCTACCGTGTTGGAAGTTTCTCGAGGAACGGCACGACATACCTTACTACTCTTTGCAAGTATGGTTTGTAGGGCTTGCTCTGTCGTGAGAGGGAGGTTGTGAAGCACCGATATGTGGTGCGCTAACAACTGGCGTATGAGGGAGTAGTGAACGCCAAGCATTGCTTTCGTTGAGCTACCCCATCGAGAGCCGCATTGATATCTCAGTACGTTGAGTCTGCTCTCCGCTCTTGCCTTTAGACAATGCACCCCCCATAAATCTATGATGCGGTACTCGGCATATCTGGAAGCTGCCAATATGCAGTTGAATTTTCTTTTAGATGCCGGCGCGTAAAGGGGGAAGCATCACAGTCTTCTCTGATGAGACGTCCATGCCCCTCTGCAGGAGGAAGGTTCCAACACAGTCCAGGGCACTCTGAAGGCGACGCTGTAGGGCTGACCTCTGCTTACCGGACGACCATATGCAGATGTCGTCCGACTGAGACTGAGGTACACGCCGCGAGGTAACAGGGCGGGCAACGCAGTCAAAACGACATTAACAGGGAGTGGACTAAGGTCGCCTCCCTGGGGCACACCAGCTGTTAAGTTGTGAGAGCGTGTGTCACTTTCAGATTAATTAATTGCTCAAGAAACTGCGTAGATTGTACTTTCTGCGGTAGAAAACCTGAGCTAAATTAAATTCGAATATAGAAAACGCACATCAACCATAACAACAACTTTTTTTGATGATGATATATGAGGTGGTTCAAGAACACCAGAAACAGAAACACGTCGCTACATTGTTGACAAATGGTGATTAAATAATTTTACAACAGAGTTTGTACTGGGTGTATTATATTGCACTGTCCCTCACGTAGTGTGACGATGAGAGAATTTTTGTGATCTGAGAAATGCGTTGTGAGAGTTCTTGAGACTTCTCTAAGAACTGCTCCTCACGGGGACCCACTTGATATAATTATATTTTAGAATATTGCATGCACTTTCAACATAAAACATGTTGACTCTTTTTGAGTAGTTTGAGTAGGGTTTTGAGTAGAGTTTTTTTTTAGTTTTTTTAGCGTAACTTAGGTTTTACTTATTGGGTGGGCCGCATCGACGTCGTGGCGTTTGATGTCATTAGAAAATGACGTGTAGCTCGGGCTTCGTAAGTAATGTCATTCGGGACCCGAATGCCATTAGACGATAATGTTATTTTTCGTTCCGACGGGGGCAGGATTGGCTGCTCCAGTACTGGTAGTCTGGTTCGAACCTGTACTCGAAGGCCGACAACAGCGAGCCCTTTCACCATCACCACCACCACCACGAACCAGTACTCGTCGTTTGAAAACATACGTGGGCATGACCGAAGCTCCAGATGAAAAACAAAACGATTGAAACAGAAGAAAAATAGGGAGTCTGGTCTAATCGTGCGCCGTATTGGCACCTGATACCTGAAATCCAATCACACATCTGGCTGCCTTTCGCTCGACTTTGTAACCGGTACAACGACGCTGTTCTTAATGGCGATACCGGCGGGCTACGACTGGCATTAACACTGCAGACTTCCCGTCATAATTTTTGTCCTTGCAACGTCACTTGCCAAGTCACACGTCTCATTCATTCTCACCTTTTTCCGTCTCACCAACTGTTGATATCAAACTAATATACATGCACCAAGGACACGTACCTGTCGCTACACAGAGCAATATATCTCCACATATCATTTCTCTTTGTCATATATTGCACAATATAATGTTCAGCAACAACGCGACATTTCGCCTCTCAGGGATCACACATCCGCTAAACTGTGGTCCATCTCAGTGACGTAAGCTATTCCCTGCTGTGATACAAAGCATTATTGCGACACCACAACGCCTAACATCCCGCGTGTATTATGAACAACGTGACAAGGACGTAATATGAAAAGACTCCGACAGCGTGGTATCAACGGCATGTACACAACGCTCGTCGTAAATCACACGGGCGCTCGACCCTGGCTGCCTGTATGCCATTTTTGTATGTTTCCGTGGACGTGCATACCCTTAGAGTCGTATGTGGAACAGCGGAAGAAATATATGTAAAGGTCCATGTACGCACTTTGAGATCCGCATCAGCAGGTAGTATTATCTCATATTTCATGTCGTGCGGCGGCCTATCGTTTAGAGAAAAGCTTCCGCTTATGGAGCCGTCTTACTTTTTGCGTAGCTTTGCCATTGTTCTACTTTTGAACTCAATTGGACCGTGGTGTCTTATTCGCTGTCCTGCTGACCAATTTCGCAGTTAACTCTTCATAGAAAGTAACAGTATCAGGAAGCTCAAGAATGGCATATAATTTTTATTCGTTCGACAAACCACGAAAATTGATGTAAAAGCCGATCATACCCAGAAGTTATGTAGTTGCTTGTGTACGCTATCTGTACCAAGCGAAAACTGTCCAAGTCTGGGTGATGCCCGAGAGATATGGCGATGGAAAGCACAGCGTCACATCAGGTCGATCGCTTACGCATTCCATCCTTTTGTATGTATATAAAGTACTCTTTGAGTCCCAGTGATAGTGAAACCACAGAGCAATTGCTTCGCCATAAACGTGGAATCAAGACCGATATGTGATTTTATAAAGGAACGAGGGACTCGAGGGAATGGTGAAAGGAACGACGTCACTGATGGCAAATATTCCTAACAAGACTTATCGAAGGCTGCTTAGAAGTGTGAACGTGGGGTATTGGATCGGTAGATATTCTGTACATTGAGAGCGCCTAAGACGAAGAGTTTCTCGTAACTCAAATGGCTATACCGCTGGGAAATGACCGTCGTGGCAATATTTTTCCTGCCACCAAATAAGATTTGGGGTAACTTCGTAATGTTCCCGTCATGTATTGCTGCCCACACCTGTTCGCTCGTGTGATAAGTGTTACAGGAATGAATCTCGCAAGATTATCTTATGTCTACTTCGAAGATGTTATATTGTTCTTCTGTGTATTCATTCGTTGTAAGAGATAAATACAGAAAATGCCTAACAGAAAGACGTGTGATGTGCAAACAAACAAGGCGGGTTCAAAACACTGTTCAAACGTTTATAATAAAGCGCGCAATAAATGCCATAGCTGAAAGCTGTTGACAAGTGTGCCGGCACGTATATCCCGTTTGGCACTGTGTCGGGATTACAGTGGCCATCCTATTGCGGTGCCTTTTCGATCGTGTCATGCACGATATGCGGTTTTGGAGTTACTCTCTTTCACGAGCATCAGCGCTGCCATTATTTTCCGTGAAACATCACAGAGATGGGTGGAAGGTTTACACCGCAATAGACTCATCACAGTGGGTCCTAGTGGTTCATCCAGAATCACAAGCACGGGGTGATGTTGCGAAAAATTGGGAGGGGTTCATTATTACACATACCTTGTAGCAGCTTTACATATGTCATTGCCGACGTGTGTCTAAAGCTGAAATGACTCCGGCCTTCCCTGTAGGAGTTCAGCGGTGGTGTCGCCAAACATACCGGGTGTCTGTCCCTTCGTGTTCCCTAGTCTCGGGGTTTTTACATTATGCAAACCGGGGTTGTTAGGGGGTGCAAGGGGGTATAGAGTCTGGATAAATCGCTGGTGGGTTCACATTGAATGCCTCGTTCTGAAATCGTCGTGACGCTAGCCAGTGACGTAAGACAATGGAAAACATAACGACATAACTGTGGCATAACAAGGCTCAGCGACAGTGGCGTAGTCAGAGGGGGGGGGGCAGCTTCGGGTGTTGAAACTGCCCGAAACCGTACATTTGGTAGTGCATTTGGGAAGGAGAAAGCGAGCGTCATATCCTCTCCCTCATTCAAAGTTCCCGTACAACCCGCTCAGCAAGGTCGATGACGTAAGAACAGCAAAACCAAATATCGTGGAGCTTTTTGAAGAGTCACCTCGTGAGTTCACGAAGCTTGGTTAGGTTTGGTTTGGTCACCACACCGAACAGGCGACGGCACTTGCCAATTCTTACTTGCCTTCTTTACGTGCACATTTTCTTCTTTACCAAGCATCACCTGACGACTTGTTTAGTGTGACAGATACGGCTGAATGTGTGACGTTACATGGCTCCGGAAGCCATCCTGTCATGCCAGCTGTCAGGAGGAACGGCGAACCCTTCGTTATATCTTGGAGGTTTGCCAGCGAGCGGTTGCAACCCACGTAACGGTCTAAGCGCCAGAAAACACGTGCGTAGAACAGTCAGCACTCTTTTCCTCTTTCGGGATGCAGCATTCGAAGAAAATAAATCGAGCAAATGGTTCGAGCGCCTAGATATCGTATAGAGGGCCAGCCACAGATGTTCGTACAGCACTCAATTCATTAAAAGTCATTCTTCAGTGACTGATTGTGTGAAGGCACCTGCAACACATGAACCCTGAGGTGATTAGCAACGATGCATCACAGACTTACCCATGTGTAGTACATCGTGTGCCGAATACGTCGTCTCTTATATCTCCCCTTCTGAATGAGCTATGTTATCGAGTTCGCATATGGCCTCTTGATAAAACGTGATGAGACCATTTGAAAGCTGCGCTGTGACAGTTAATAAAACCTAAAGTTGTCTTGCAAATCTACCCAAACATGTCAAAATGGAAAACGAGGTGATGCTCTTTTAGTTAACGGCGCGCGGTCAATCGTAATTCGGCTCCACAGGGTTGAGGCATTTTCCTTCCACCCTGTCTTCGTTCTTCTTTCGTTGTATTTTTGTTGTGATTCGTTGATATCCGTGATCATTATATATGTGATCACCACACTAATCTGCACCGTATCCCAGTTAATCGCTTCACGTTGCGCACTCGTGTCCGGTACACAGTATCCCAACCCCTCAAGGCGCCATCGCTAACGGTGCTCATACCAAACCATTTGAGAGGCGTTCCTATCAAGCTCCTTTTCCTCCACGAAGGTTTCTTTAATGGTGTACAAAAACTCCCACTTCGTAGCCGTGCACCTGGGTGATTTCCGTTGAGCAACCACAAGCTGAAACGAGAACGTATCACTGGCGGCGTCCGTTCGCCCGATGTTCTCTGCAGCATCCTCGTATCGAAGTTTCGATCACGTTCCAGCTCGCTTATTTCATGGCTTTGCGTGCTCTCTTAACAGCCTGGGTACAATGAGAAGATGGCTTCAATGGCCGATGATCCTACAGGGCTTCCGCAAGGGGCATCGACCAAAGGGGCAACGTTAGAAACACGACGACTTCGTACAGGTGTCTCATTACGGTTGATTGGCCTCTTCAGAGCGATGTACATTTGGGAAGGTTGTCTAAAGCTTGCTGCAAAAGGAGTGCCTTGAAAACCGAAAGTGATTCAAGAAAAGCGCTCTAGTGTAGCTCTAGTATAGACCCTGTCTCGTCAACACAAATTTGATATCAGGAAAGAGCCAATAGTAAGCTCGAGAGCAGAAACTTTGAGCAACAGCATCAGCGCTCTGACGTCATGCCCAAATCATAAAGAGACAGCTTTTTTTCTTTGTTTGGTCAGAGGCATGAAATGACAACCACGATAGACAGCACGTCAGTAATGCCAGGTTACTATAGCAGTAAAAGATATAAGCGCAAGCGAAGATAACAACAGAACACTTCAATGAATGGGCCGTGAAACGCGTTTGTTGTAAAGTTATCACGAAACAACACGTATTATATGGGGGGGGGGGATGCTTCCATTGCTACAAATGGAAACAACGCAAAGGGAGTAGGTTGCTTGGCGCATTATAATAACCATAGCTGCTCTCGCGCCATGAAACTACCAGCTTATCACCAAAAGGAGCAGGGTAGGTCTTTACATCACCATTGAATTCAGCTTCTCGAACCCCTGCTTGCTTTGGCACAGCAGGGGCAATGACGGGTATGAGTTTTCAAGTTATTCGGACCCCACATGCGGCAACGTTATGTGCAACCCCTGTAGCAAAAAGGTCAATTGGATCAGGATTACTGACAGGTGCATTACCAAAGAAGGGTTAAAAATCGTAGCTCAGGTCGCAGGTCTTCAACTTGTCGCTATCGCGTAGTAAGTGAAAGGTACCGCTTCCGCCGTGATTCACAACGTCTCGCGTGACGGCCACTCGCAACGTTTATTTAAAATCCCGGCCTACCGAGCCGACACTCCGTATGGCTTTCGGTCTCTCTTTTTTTTTTCTCACTCTCTCTAATAAATATATTCTCACTCCCCGTGCCTGCCAGAATGGTTGTCACGCGCCATCGCGTGACGTTTGCAGCACGCCAACCTTTAAAAAAAAAACTATAGCGCTCGATACGTGCACATTAAAGATTGTAGCGTACCAGCACCTCTTATCCGCTTCCAGCTACGGGATCGCTCAGTACATTGTGCTAATAAGGACACGACCCAATATCATATGCAGCATTGCCTGTCCATGAACCTTTGGCGCACAAAATCTTTTCTTTCTTTCTTTTTTTTCTTGCAGTCCTCCAACGCTAAATAGTGATCCCAGTCACGGTTGCTTTTCAAGTAAAGGCTACCGCGCACATGATGCACCCTATAATCACAGTGGCAGGAAGTAAGATAACACAGCCATAGCACCTAATGCCATTCGAAAGAAGGCGCTATTAACCGCAGCCAGACAGGCAATGTTTCGTGTGTGCACAGAATACCAATCTTGATCTTATGAAAATCGCCTGTGGATAAAGAGCGGCAATGAGAAGTGCGAAGCCGCTGGCGAGTTGGGCCTTGCGATAGCAACAGTGGCACTGCATCGTCATCGCAAATTGCACGAGTTACATCTAATCCAGATTTGAAAAATGCTTTCGTTTCGCATGGTGGTATCTAGCTATCCTGAAGGCTGGTGGACATGATTCCTGAATGCTTTCGCGCTTTCCCGACCATTTGCGTGCTTCCTTTTGTGTTGTTATTGTCTCATGGCGGTGTTGTAGAAGACCCGTGTGTAATCAGCAGAGGACATGTGATTCTTGTAACACCTGCGGCATTAGGATTAGTCACTAAGGTCTCGCACGTTTACTACGGGTTATGTAGCCTTTTCCCAGAAACGCTACGTCATGGTTCCGGTGAGGTAAATTTTTCGCCGTATCCAGGTGATTTACCAATTATTTAACACATCGCATCTGTAGACATATGTACCAGGGCTCAGAACGCCGTAAAAGAAGAGGTGGAAAAATAGTGACAGGTTTACTCCAGCTAGAAGAAGTATTCAGAAGACAAAATCTGCTGAGAATGACACATCTCATTTTTTTTTTTTTTTTTTAAAGGAGACGAGTTCTCGCGCTTCATCGCCTGCTTTTGAATGTTTCTTCTCGGCACACGTTCGTCTTGTGCAACGAGCCGCAAGGAAATAGCACGTGTCTCAAGATAGGACGCGGCCCCCAACCGACTCTTCCATTCTCGACTTTCAGCACACACAAAGACATCTGCAATCTGTCTCATAGTGGCACATCACCACATAATTTGCCGTCTCACGTCCCCTACTCCTTTGTTTACACGCTCGTAAAATGAGGAAGCTTCACCCAGTGACACTGGTTGTGCACCGGGTTCACCAAGGAGTCAACGAACTACCGCGAAAAACAATCGCGCTGCCCGTCAACGCGTAACTGGCGAACAAAAATTGCAGCACACGTCTTCCGGATTGAAGACTCAGTGGATACTTTGTTTGTTTGTATCCGGGCGTCCGTTTCCGGCCCAAGTTTGTCCCGTGACGTGTTGGCAAGCGCCCAGACGCTCTCCCGCACCGTTCAATCCTTTGCCTGCCGGGTTCGTATTCCTCGTCATTCCAAACTGGCGCCGTTTATCATCTCCTTTGACGGTACTCAGCTAACCTTTCTTTCTGACCTCACATGGGGAGAGATGGGAAGTACTTGAAGTACCAAGAACTCAAGTAGTACTTTACGTACTACTTGTACTTTCCCATCAAGTACTCAAGTACCCAAATTTGAGCTCAAGATAAAATATCGCAAAAATGTATAAAAAATACACCCTACTAAAAGTGCTAAAATGACAAGAAAACGAAAACACACAGATAGCGTGTGTGAACTTTATTTTGAAATGATCTGATATTTTTTTTTTTTTCTGAAAAGGGTTTATTCACAGTTATTACTTAGGTGTTACAGTTGAAAATCAATCGCCGTCTATTTACACGAGGGTGGCATGCCTATGCCTTGAAAATGACCTTTCCCCTTGTATTCCTTTCCTTTTTACGGTGCACGCTTGCAAGCACTGAAGTTATGCCACTGTTGCTAGAAAGTTGTTAACAGTTTCACCCGGGAGTTAGCAACCTCGACTATGTTGACACAGGTCCACGCAGACGAAAACGCTGTCTCACCCATCATCAGCAACTGTCTTTCGAGAAACTGTTTCACGTCACTTCCAACACAGTCGACCAACATCATCACGGAGCACCACTGCCTGGACTGTATGGTGTCCCTGCATCGGGCCTTCCAAAGAGCTTGTTCTGCAATTGCTGTGAACAGAACCCGAAGCTTGCCTTCCGTTGTACCGTGTACGATCTTGTCTGGAGCCCAGCAGGGAGCCGCAAGCGATATTTTCGAGATAGTATTGACCATACTCTGCGGGCCACAGGGCATTCACGGAAAACATGCACTGCGGACTCTTCTTTCCGGCATCGCACGCAGGTGGTTGTTCGAGAAACTCTTGAACGGCTGAGCCGATCCCGCGTTGGTAGTGCATCCCGGGCAGTTCGCCATCGCAGATCTTGAACAGAACTTGGTAGACATAGCGGCGCGACGGCGCCCCAGCGGTATCCAAGACGGGGTTCGTCTTGAATGCGGGCCATAAGAAGCGCCTCTGATATTTTTGTTGGAGGCGTTTCTTTGGCATCGACGCCTTCTAGGCGTTGTATTGTGGAGTAGTGACCTAGGATAACAGTGTAATGAGCAGCAGGAGTTTCCGCTTTAGAAGACATGTTCAAGGAAGACCGAGGTAAGACAGCTCTGCCGTGGGGCCCCATCCAGTATGCCATTAGTCTTCCAGCCGGATGATCAGGTGCATCTGCTATACGCAACACCTGTCGCAGCGCTAGGGTTTTAGCCACTGTATCTATTTCGGGTAAATCCCATCCACCCCGCAAAGTTGGACAATGGAGATATTGGCGTGCGACGTAATGTGCCTTACCACTCCAGAAGAATTTGATGAGGGCTGAATGCAGTGAACGAACAACAGAGCACGGGGGAACGCTCACGTGTTAGAGGTGCCACAGTCGCGCCGTGAAGACTCCTCGTATCAGGTATGCCTTCTCTCTGTAGGAGACTGCGAACGTGTTCGCCTTGGCTATCTCTTTCTGTATTTCCAGGGTTGCTTGTGTCCAGTCTGACCGTGATAATCCCTTAGCTGTAAAGAGAACGCCTAAGGTGCGAAGTGTAGGGCACACGGCAAAATCTAGTTGATTCAGGTTAAAACAACCTAACAAGAGGAGCTTGCTCTTGTCTTTGTTCAAGTCCAAGATGTGCATGAGCGAGTCCGGGTCGTGTAAGAAACATGTGATGTCATCACAGCATAAGCTGTCACATTCCAAGAACCAGAACCAGGGAGTGTCATCGCCAGGGGCGATACGCTACCCCAGTGCTGGTGGTGTGGGCCCTTTCACAATAAGGATCCAAGTCCGATGGTGTCCAAAAATGTCAAAAGAGCTTTGAGGGCAGAACGTTGGTGGGCTGGGTTTGGCCAGGGAGCAAGCAATTTTGATATATATGTGTTTTCGTCTTCCCTGCCTTTATTTTAGCGCTTTTAGTGGGATGCAGTACCAACAGTCCCTGTCTGATATTTCACCAAAAACGATTTTTGTGCTTTTGAAAAGCATATTTGTTGAAAAAAAATTCATTGTTGAGAGGCTTGAAATGTTGAAAAAGCATCGATGCTTCTATGTTTATGCTAAACGAATGGATTGCAAAGACATGCACACATTATGACACCGGCAGCACGATGACTTGGTCAATTGTCATTTCAGTTTTCCTATGCATGGTTCTGGTGCTTTTCTTATATTGTTTCCTTGATTGGCAATTAATAGTCATTCTATATCGCACTGTGTGATTGGATTGCATGATGAAGTAAAGTAACAGTAAAAGTAAAGATGCTTTCACCTTTCATTTTTACATTTTAGGTGTTTTTAATTGGTCACATGGTACATTGTGCTTCGTCCTTTATTTTATTCATATTCTTTTTCAAACACGTTGTATTTCAAAAAGCAGCAAGGAATACCCAGAAATGTATATTCTCTGTTGGCCAGTGCTCTTTTTTCCCCTGAAAATTCTTAGCCTGTTATACCCGAAGATTAGATTAGTAGTATATGATACAAATTAAATTGGCAGTGTACCTGATGAGTACTTAAGATCCTTTACCTAGCACTTTCTACTTTACTTGAAGTACATTTGGAATTCGGTACTTTGTACTGTACTTGAAGTAATAATGATGCTAGATATATTTGGTACTTTACTTTAAGTACAGTTTTGAGGTACTTTTCCCATCACTGACATCAGACCGAGGAAGAATTCTTCGCGTCAAATATGTGTAGCCGGTGGTGAACAGCGTGGAAATCGTTTCCCGTACGAAGCCTTGCTCTAAAGGGCAGATTTCCTTTCCTATAGACATCCGATGTGTGTCCGAACCGAAATATATGGGGAGCTATTGTGTTTCCTCCGTTATAAGCACGCTCAGAGGTCCAAGTGTGAAAACGAGGAATGTCCGAGGGGCATAAGGAGGAGCAATGAGCTGGGCAGTAAGGTATATTTCATGGACACTACCGTTTTGGGAAATGTATGTGGAACTTGGAAATAAATGAGCCTAGCGATACAATTGCACTGCAGTAGGCGGTGTCACTTGTTGAGCCAAAGTTTGCATATTATTTTTCTTTCAGATCCAATGGAATCCACAAACAACAATGCGGTGGAAAGTAGCGAACATGCTCTTTACTAGGCAACAAATTATGTAGGCAGGTACAAGGCGGAACTTACATAAGATCGTAAAAACAACATTGTATATTCAGTTCGCCAACTTTATGACGCATTCCAAAGCTATAGACAGCTTTGCGTCTCGCCGCAACACATAATACAATATGTTATCGTGGACAACTTATCATAAATGCACTATGTGAATTGAGTGCGCAATGAGTGCGTAATCGTTAAATTGAATTCCATTGGGTCACTGCATCATTGCTATTCACACCTCAGCCATGAAAGCAGTATGTTAAAAGTAAGCTAGCTAGTGTTATTACTATATTTGTCAATTATTTGGGCACGATGAAAAAACCACTATCATAAACGACGTTTAATTCGCGTAAAACTATCGGCCTTCTTTTAAATATTGCTGCACGTCATTTGGGACGCCCTCTATACATAGTACAAGGACGGCTTTGATCAGTGAATGCCATTGTTAAATTGCCACTGCGCAATAAAGCCCGTCTCTTCAGGATCCTACCGAATTTATGTCATTGCAGTCTACGCGTCTACCACTGTAGTCTTCCAAAATATCGTGGCTCTGTGTGACGCCGAAGCATCATAAAATTATTTTTTTAAACATTCAAACCAAAAACTAACTAAAAAATTATAAAATTAATTTTCACATTTGGGAAGTATCGCGTCTTGGGGTGCCAAATCCGCCGTGCGACTTGCAATATTGCTCTTTTGAGGTGCAGTTCGATCTCTTCACCACAGCCGCTGGCAGTCTTCCAACGTGAGGCGGAGAGCATAGACGCGCGCCGTTGCTAGAAAGCCGACGCCAGAGCTCCCGCTGAGGTCACCTACACTCATGGAGCATGAAAATAAGGTTTGCGGGTTCCGTGAAATTCTTCTGAAGCCTGGTGGGCTCTTTCGGTGCAAGGCTCGGTGACAACGTTTATATTTTGCGTCCTGTGTCGTTGAGGAAAGTTGATTTATAGTACGAAATAAAATAAATATCATTTTTAATTCACAGTGTCCCAAGTGTTCCGCGGTGTCCCGCAGTGTTAGTTCCAAGCACTTCCAAGTATCGGTGTTCTTCGCGTTTTTAGCTAATACAGATATATAATATACACATATTTCCTAGAGAGTTGTGCATATTACTAGGAGCAGTAATGTGATATTTGCAGACGCCTTATCACAGAGCATCACATTGTGAAGTTTTTGCGAACCTAATTTGTAGAAGCGCCCTCGTCAACTTCCTTCTTCCTTCTTATGTGCTGTAGCGTTAAGTTGCTGCCCTACTTCCACTTATCAGCAGAATTCCATGCAAAGTGATAAACCGATTGAGAATATAGCTTTACCACCAGGACACAACATCTGAGCCACCGTCACGGACAGTAACCGCCATGGGATCGGTTATTCTGAGCTGTGATTATGGCATAGGGCGTGGCCACCTTGGACACGCATTAGTAAGTGACATTCCCGCTGAATTATCAGTATTTTCGATGGATCTAACATTCGGGTGCCTAAGATTAATCGTCTCGCGACGGAGTCTGATAAGCATACGTAGGTGGTTATACCGTTAAGACAGCGTAAACTGGGCTAAATATTATCGGTACAACGCAGCGGGAATTGACTTGCCTACTTTGCCCTACGTCGAAATATGGACTGGTTAGTCGTTTTAGCTATTGCACTTCGATTCAACAACGACAGCTAGCAGCTTCGCACTTACGGGACTGCTGCCTCTGCCCTTTAAATTCGCTTCATTGAAACCGTCGCTTTGCGCTTCGGTCGGTGTCATCCTCGACAACCACAATAGCTCACTGTCAAGAGAGCGAAGGGGGAAACTTCGAAAATACGAATTTTTATATTTTTGCCTCGGAAACAGTGGATGTTGCATTGGGGAACTAGAAACACACACACACACACACACACAAACACAAGCTTTATTTTTGGGGGGCGCTGGAACACGTGAACTTTTTTGTTTTCACCTTGCTGACGAATATATAGTTATGCGCACTTCGCATTGGACCTTCCACCATTCCTTTGCTATAGTTCCTGCCGGATCTTAGCGGCCAATCGGAAAAAAGGCTCGCGAGACGCCAACAACATAAAGAACAAGAATTGGCCGAGGCAGACCAGAAGGCCCAGGTTCGATTTTTGCGTCACCACCTCTTTTCCCTGAGTTGTTTGAAGCCAACAATATATTCTATACGCATAGGCTACGCAAAAAAAAAAAAAGGAATGATGATGATTGGGGAGTTTCATCCAAAGGCAATATACACAAGAGCACTTCACCGACGCGATATGCACGTCCGTGGTAGGTCGTAGATGAGAAACTCATACCAGCACCGAAATCCATGCTTGAAATCCCAGTTTAATCAGCTGTCACAGATAGAGCGGAGCCTCAGTTGTTCTAGAGTCACTAAATAGGGAGCAGAGTAACGACACTGAGCCATGCCGGCGGGCGAGCCCGCCATCTTGAGTCCGGCGCAGCCGCTTCGCCTAGCAATGGGACGCCAACCTCCCCCTTCTCCTGTGGAGAACAACGCGCAGTCGAACCAGCTCGCAACCCAGATAACCGATTTGGATGGAGGTGACTCAACATGGACGGCGAGTTTTTGGAAGGAGAGACCATGTGACACGATCTGCCCAATCGCGGACACCGGTCGGCGGCTCAGGCGCGAAAATGGAATGCCATACTCTGTACTCCTATTTAGTGACTCTAAGTTGTTCCGCTAGTGACTCTCGAGAAGGAAAATGGTGCCGAGTTGCTACAGCCCTACGTTAACAATGTCAATGCTGCACTCAGGTGCAGTCGTACGAAATGGTACAAAGTATGAGAACACGAGTGTCCAACATGTTTTGCCCTGTTCAACCCCTTGTTTGCACTTGGTGTCCTACTTCTCAGAAACTTGGTCATTTATATCGTTAACCGCTAACAGTCCCTGGCCACAATTTTTACTGATGCAACAGAAGACTAGAAAATGTTGAAGAACACAACTAATCATTTGCAAATGTTACAACTGCGCAATGAACCCTGCGTTCTGTTGATGCTGTGGTCGCACCCGGTCACGGTCCTCGAGGACTGCTTCTTCTCTCTCGAGCAGTCTGTTCCTTTGGCAGTGCCGAAGTGGTACCGCGCAGTAAACACTGTTTTTCCTCTTCTGTCGGAGTCTAGAGTGGACTCGTTTACTCAGGCTTCTATACCTCTGGTGACCCTATGTGACCCCCTGGTGACCCCCTGTGTAACCTTTTGCAAAGGTTACACAGGTATGCACGCACGCACGCACACAGACAGACAGACAGATGACGATGAGTTGGGACGGTTGTCAGCTCTGGAGACAAGGGCACACTACCACCCATGGGCTATACAGGCCCACATCGCGTGGCCGAAACACCGCGGTCACCGCCGATGGGCGCGGCCGATGTGCGTCGCGGGCCCGCGCGGGCCTCGCTGGACGGTTGGCCAGTTGTAGGGCTCAGATACAGCTATCAGAGAGATGCGGTGGTGCATTCATTACACTTGAGGACGTTCTCTATGTTCCCGAGTTGAACTGCAATCTTCTTTCCGTTGGAAGAGTTGAGGAGCGGGGGATGCAGTTGACATTCAGCGAAGGAACAGCGACAGTTGCCAAGAGCACTGGCGACGTAATACTCACCGCAACTCGTGAAGGAAGACTATACCGTGTTGAAGAGGTTCAGATTGCATCCAAACTGGTGACTGGCAACCCAACGTTGTGGCATCGACGACTTGGTCATCTTTATGATGACGCTGTCCGTCTCCTGTGTGGTACAAGCGAAGACCACCGTGAAGTAGACGGATGCAAGACTTGTTGTCTGGGAAATTTGAGACGACGAGCTTTCCCGAAAGGTGAAACAACTCGAGCTTCTGCGCCTCTGGAGCTGGTGCACTCCGACGTTGTTGGCAGAATCACGCCCACGTCTAAAGGAGGCTCCCACTATTTCGTGACCTTCATCGACGATTATTCCAGGTACACTGTGACGTATCCGATGAAGACCAAATCAGAAGTACTCCAAAAATTAAATGAGTACAGGCGCATGGTGGAAAACCAACACGGCAGGACCGTGAAAGCATTGAGCTGTGATAACGGAGGTGAATACACCAGCAAGGAGTTCACGAAGTACCTTCTCAAGCGAGGCATAAGATGTCAGCTAACCGTCCCTGGTACACCTGATCAAAATGGAGTTGCTGAGCGAATGAACCAGACCTTGCTTGACATGACAAGCTGTCTTGTGACATGACAAGCATGACAAGATCATAGAGTCTGGCATCACGAAGGAGTTGTGGGCGGACGCAGTCACGACGGCGTGTCATATTAGGAACAAATCTCCTTCAAAGGCATTGGAAGGCGAATCACCAGAAGCTCTGTGGACAGGGGGAGAAGTAGCCCTAGACTACTTAAAAGTGTTTGGGTGCAGAGCCTGTAGTGTCCGAAGTCGACGAAAGAGAGGAAGAAAATTGGATCCAAGAGCCGAAGAGTGCATTTTTCTCGGCTACCCGGAAGGCATCAAAGGGTACAAGCTGTGGAACTGCCAACAGGATCGTTTCTTTGTTAGTCGGGACGTCACCTTTGACGAAGACGTCTTCCCGTACAAGTCTTTTCAAACTGCCAGCACCAGTGTCGACGATATGAGCAATAATGGCGAAGTCACTGTTACTCTTGACGCTGACGACAACGTAAGTGACCTGCAAGATATCCACGAAAGACAACGCAGTGACGAAGACAGTTCGCCACCTACAACTGAAAGGTAAAGCACGGAGCAGGCCACCAGTGCGGAAATCAATGCAGTTTCACTGCTGAGACGTTCAGAGCGGTTGGCAAACAAGAGACAACTCAGACTTGAGGAGAGGCTCGCCACGGGTCCTACATGGCTAAGCAGGAAGACAGCCGAGATCCAAAGACGCTAGACGAGGCACTGTCGTCGCCAGATAGAGAAGAATGGAAGGTAGCCATACAGACCGAATTGGACAACCTAAAAACCTTCAAGACGTGGGAGCTGGTTCCGCGACCAAAAGATAGACGAGTTGTCAAATGCAAATGGGTATTTCATAAGAAATATAATGGAAATGGTGAACTGGATCGATGTAAAGCGCGTCTGGTCGCATGTGGCTATTCCCAAGTGGAAAGAATAGATTTCAAAGCACCAGGTGGACATAACGGACGCATACCTCAACGGAACTCTAAAAGAGACAGTCTACATGGAGCAGCCACAGCCTTTCACAGAGGGAAGCCAGGATGAAGTATGCCTTCTGAGGAAGAGCCTATATGGATTGCGACGATCAGGAAGGGAATGGAATTTCATCCTGGATGAATTCCTGAAATCAGAGGACATGAAAAGATGCAAAGCAGACCCCTGCGTCTACGTCAGTCAAGACAAATGTCTCATCGTAGGAGTGTACGGTGATGACCTGCTTTTCATCTCAAGAACTGATGACGAAATTTTGAAGTTCAAAAGACGATTAAGCCAGAAATTGGACACGAAAGTTTTGGGCGAAGCCAATCATATTCTATCCACACGCTTGAAGCGAGAAAATAATGGAAATTTGTCGCTCCATCAGATGGTCTACGTCGAAGAGATCCTGGAGACGTTTGGAATGGCGGATGCAAAGGGGGCGTCGTCTCCACTTGATCCTCGAAGCAGGTATCAAAAGGCGGACAGGAACAATGGATCAACAGAAGAGCTGGCATACAAGTACCGGCAGGCAGTTGGAGCATTGTTGTACCTTGCCGGAGGAACGAGGCCGGATTTGGCCTTTGCCACTCCGTACATGAGCCAGTTCCAAGCGAAGAACACTGGAACGGCAGCAAACATATTCTTCGCTACGTAAAGCAGACAAAGGATCATGCGCTCATTTACCGTAGAACCAGAAAATGCATCGAAACTTTCTGCGACTCGGACTGGGCAGGAGACAGAACAGATAGAAACTCTTTCAGCGGGTACGTCATCACTCTTGCAGGCGCAGCCATCTCCTGGAGCTGTAAAAAGCAGCGGACAACTGCGTTGTCGACAGTAGAAGCCGAATACCTCGCAATGTGTCATGCTGCAAAAGAGATATTGTGGCTTCACCATTTCACCGATGAAATCGGGGCGAAAGAGTTTGCGAAGGAGCCGCAGGTCATGTTGGTTGACAACCAGGGAGCAATAGCTCTCGCCGCCAATCAAGTCACATCAGAAAGAACCAAGCACATCGATCTAAGGTATTTCTTCCTGAGGGAAAAGGTTGATGAGGGAAAATTGCACCTGCGATACATCGAGTCGTCAAAGAACCCCGCAGACCTTCTTACGAAGGCTGTCACTGGCGGAAAGACTGCCGAACATAGTGTACGTCTTGGCATCAAGAGACATATGAACATGGTGCCAGTGCATTAAAGGGGAGTATCAGTATTTATGTTGTAGGGGGAGTGTCAGTATTTATATTGTAATGTACTGCCACCTGTGGTGTGGTGTTATTTTGGGTTTTCGTTTTTGTCCTTACTTTTGTCGCGAGCTTTTTTCTTCCAGAACCGCACGCTGTTGCAGCTCATGAGCCACGTCGTTGTTTGGAATCAGGTCGCACTGCATACATTTGTCTAACATATTTCCGGTAGTGGATGAACAGCATGTTATACAAATTACATTAAGTAGTATATCAGTATGTTTTCTCCTGAAAGTAAACTAGTGCTTAATTTGATTGAAACAAATAAGTTCCCCCCAAACAAGTAAGTTATTTTAACAAATACTACGCATGTACTTTTCTTTTTGCAAATTTGAATTCGGAATTCGAATTTTTACCGTGACACACTATAAGTTTTAGTGATGAAAAGAGAAACCAACTTGGTAGTGTGAAGTGAACGGGGCAAGGTATAGCAGGCAGTTTCACTTTGCACCCGTGTATACGCACGACTTCAACTGTTTCGAGACTGTACACAGCGATTCACTGCTATGTTCGTCTCTGAGATGAAACTTTCCATTCATCATCTCAAAATAAAGTTGTTGTTTTGTTGTTGTTAGTTCGTCTCACTTGTGCATCCTCTACCTTAACTGCAAATATCGCACCTTTCTAATAAGTTGATAGCAGCAATGGAATATACCTCCTATTGCGACGCGGAAAGGGGAACACCAAACACGTGCAACACAGACTTTCGAAAGCTTTATAAGGTCCAATACAACGCAGAGAAGTCCATTTATATCAACACTACCATTCGTTGTTCGTTGTGTTGTTCAACAGGAAACTTTGATACCAATCTGAACCCTGGCATTCCTACTTGGAATGGCGTACACGCCTCACGTGTTGAGTTTCATAACGCGTAGTTCCTGTTTTATTACCTCGTCACCATCTGGTAAGAACTTCCTGAATGCTTGTGTTGGAACCCCTACCCACGCTTTCACATCGAGGCATTTCCAGACGCCAGTACGACAAAAGATAAGGCGGCGTTACGTTGCGTAAGTGCCAGTTCTTGGTTGCTTTTGGATGCCCTGTGTTTTCATTGCTGACATCACGTGTTCCGCTCGTGTTTCAAACGTATTCGTAGACTCATCACCAGGGCACTCCTCTCTACTAGCCGAGTAAGATTGCATGGTTCATTTACATGTTATGGAACCAACCGTTGTTTCGCATTACGTGAACACGCGATCATCGTGCTGAAAACAATGAAACCGATAAAGAAAACCGGTGCCGGTGCTTTATGATCCTTGTAGCACACACAGTGATGCTGTATCCCCACCCCGCTGCTACACTCCAGAGTAGCGCAATACTAGCGCCGTTGCAAATTTGAAAAACTAACCGCTACCAAACAAACGCAACCTACATACTTCTCCCCTACTTTTCCACTATCGTAACCTCGTCGCTCAAGCATTCATTGCGCAGTGCATCTAACGACGGCGTGCTATTTATCTCTAAACAGACAACATCCGGCACGCCAACGTGCATCCAAGATATATGAAACGACTGAATAATCATAATCAAAATGAAGTTGTTGTTATTTACCGCACTGGGTGAAGAACTTGGTGCATAAACGAGAACAAGTAAGGACGAGCACAACAAAAACGGCAAGTCCTTCAGCGGTACTGGGAATATAACTCTAATTAAAAGCAGTAAATTGCAACTGTAACATAAAATGCAACACCATACCAAAGTATTTGAACAACTAAAGCTAAGCCCCATTGTTCATATTAGTCAGCACAGATTCTCAGATACTAAGAGAATCAACCTTCTGCGTTATTTCCGATGAGAATAAATTAAAGCGAAGAGGACTAGCTTACCCTCCTGAATGACAGATCAATAAAGGAAAACAGAAGACGAAATTATTTTTGCCAGCATCTCGTTTTTTTCCCTCTGTTATGTTTTTATTTCTATTTTTGAGTTGAGTTTGAGTTTGATTATACAAAAAAAAAACTTTTTTTTGTTTGTTTCATGGTAGCGGCAGCGGAGAAAAAGGTCTCTGCACCTACAAACCTGCAGCGGAAATACTTTTTCTGCTTTCAATTTAAAGTAGAACGACACTGTAGCCTTTTCTGTAGCCTTTGACTATATATATGTAGCCTTTGTCTATATTTGACACGAAACAGCTTAAATATTCTAATAATTGTGTTACTTGGCATCTATTTATGTCGGGCGTACATTCTACGAGTGCTGTTTGCATAACAAAGTGCAAAAAAGAAAAAAAGAATTGGCTGCATCGTTTACGCATCGTCCCAAAGACGTTTAAGCGCAGTAGTTCGGCCATCGTTTTTCATTTCATTTATTAACTTGCCCATAAACGGCCCTAGAGCCTAAACAATGGTGCAATCAATAAAAAGAGATAAAGCAGATAAATAAGGTAGCAACTACTGGTTAAATACCTTTTGAATCGTTGGCGGGAAATTTTTGGCGAAACTCTTTTGATGTGCTATAATGTTTTATTGGAAACCTTTAATTCTTTGTAAAATCGTTTAAAATGTTTTGCAATGTTACTGTGGTGGTTACACGATATAAGCCTGTATTGCAGAATCAGTCTGGCGATCACGTAGTAGTGGCATGTGCCATGTGAAGTGGCCCAATAAAGCCGCGGAGGACGTGCACGGTAGTCGGCCCTATTTCTTTAAGTGCCGCGTTAGCACCCTGAAGCAACTGTGTATCGTGTGCAGAGATATCGAAATTATGAATCTTGCTAAACATCGATTAAAACGCGTGTTTGAATACCGATGCTTTATCGATATTTATCGAAATTTGTCGATCTATTCGATACCCGCGGGAAAATTGGTCGTTCAATCCCGTAGCCGCAACGAAACTCCAGAGACGTCATTTTTAAGTGCGTCATGCCTATAGCTCCACAACCAGTGTCTCAGTCATGGGCGTACCGAGAGGGGGGCAAGAAGGGCCGTGCCCCCCCCCCTTCCCCTTGGAGCTCCAAGGTCGCTCGTGAGAATAGTGAGCTCTTTCGTCATAAATCGTGATGATTATTCACAGATGTCATAATAGGAACCTCTGAACGCCCGCACAGTCCACAACGTCCGCCTCCAGAAAAAGAGGGGGTAGGGGGTGCACGCTTGCCCCCCCCCCCCCCTGGAAGCACTTTTCCCCACTTCGAAAAAATCCTGGGAACGCCCGTGGTCTCAGTCAGCATCAAAACACCATTGAGATTATTTTTGTGACTCGAACGAATTACTGCCATGAAGTTACAAAAATGTGGATATGAAGGCGCATTTTACGATATTTTCAAAGCAAACTTTGACGGAGCTAAGCAAAAGCAAGACAGCCGATGTGGCGCCAAGCTACCCGCGGCGGGTCGTCAGTCCTGGGCCAAGATCATTGGGAATTGCGCCGACATTTCTCTGGGAGCGATAGAAGAAAAAACGGCCAAACATCATAGGTCGCTCAAGTAAATTTCGCCTTTCTGATATCAGTTCTGATATCACAAACGACTTGTGTGTGAACGGCAGACTTGTGCAGTAACTTGAGCAGAGTATTTAAGTTACGTATCCTAAATACTTTTGCGAGTAACTTGAGTCTTTCAAAGGTCAGTATTTAGTAATCTAAATTTAATATTTTTTTCAATAACTTCTACTTATTTTCCAAGTTACTGTGAAGGTACTTCTCTGTGCGTGACACGAAGGTCGAGCGATTCTCTTTTGTCTCGCCAATGTTCTTTGTGCTGTACATTTGCTGTAGCGTCTGGGACATCCACGTCCCTCTTGGTAAGGGGTAGCGTGAAGCGCCTCGGGTTTAGGAGCATGCATCAGGCGATGCGTTGGCCTGAAGGGTGTGTGAGTAAATCATTGAAACCTCTATCAGGCAGGCTAGAAGACCCGTGCCGAAAGCCGTAGCGAGGGAGGGCACGTAAAATAATAACTCTTTATGTGGTTGAAGCAACGCTAAGGAGAAAAACGACAGTAAATTCTGTCGTTTCTGTAGAGCATTCGTTCGTATCTGTAGAGCACCTGTTCAGTATTGGGGGTAATGTGTTTTTAAAAAATCCGGAGCAGGCTATCGGATAGTACTTTTGAAAAGCAGCTGTTCCTGCGAGATAATAAAGCTTTTTTGTAATGCAATTTTCAACTTCACGCTCTTCGTATTTCTTTGATAGCGAATTCCAGCTATGACGTCAAAGTATCTTGAAAGTAACGAGTTACTTTTAAGAAGAATATTTAATACTCTATCTTAAATATTTGTCAAGATTGGGTATATAGTATTCTACTCAGTTACTTTTTTAGCTGGTACTCAGTAACTTAAAGGAACTGTCAAGTGAAAATACCCACAATGAAAAAATGGCTAGGAAGCAAGCGACATCGTGTTGTGTCTGTCCCTTCGTGTTCCCTAGTCTCCGGGTTTTTACATTATGCATATCCACAATGTTTCAAGGTACCACCATGTAGAGCTTGGCTGTGTGATCACACACACACAAGTCATCACCTCTCAGTTCTTAATACTTATCGCACTAATTAATTTTGAACACTTTTAGAAACTGAAAGGTGGCGACCCTCAACGTTCACAAAGAACAAAGTTGAAGTCAGCCCCGGATCTGCGGACCGACATAACGTGATATTGAAGTACAACGTAACGCATTTGAGACAGGATGCCAATCACCATTAGACGTTTTTTGAAAAACAACAGCAATTCTTGAGAAGTTCGGTTTAAACTGTAAACGGTTGTAACCTCCGAGTTTCGTGCCTGCGAGGTGATCTGCGCCATCTGTTGGCCTTTCTCTCTCCGCGTCTGTGTGTCGTCTGCTCGCTATATCGCTGCTGTTTGCAAAACCTCGCATCCAAGTGACTTAAACAAATGTGTGGTTTGGTTTGCGTTCTTGTGTTCCGGAATACACAAACCGTGCACCTTCGCAATGAAACGCTTACTGCACTCGCGAGAGACGCACTATCTCGTCTGATGTATCGTCTAGTTGATTGCGTTCTCAATAGATGGCGAGCGAGTTCGCCTCAGAGTTGGGGCGCTTCTGGAGTCCTCCAGCTTGCTTTGCGTAGCAATCTTTGAAATTCGATTGCTGAGAAAATGGTCAATATACAGCAGAACTATTATGTATGTGAAGCGTCCAAGTTACAAGCTTTCCGAAAACCATACAGTTTCTACAGGTTTATCATTCACTTGACAGTTTCTTTAACTGAAATACTTTTTGTGAGTATCTTGTGCAAGCCTGGTGGATGGTTATTCCTTTCATCAAGGAGATGAAGCGAACATTGCATGTTGGAGGGAGCATTTTGTGTGTGTGTGTGTTAGCGCCGCGAAGCGACAGTGGCTGTGAGCGGCGCACAGATGTGGACGGGCGGAGAGAGGACAGCAGGAAGGAGTGGGGGACAGGGGGATTAGTATGCGTCCTGGGACGACTTCAGTGGGAACAGTGCCGACATTCGTCTGGAAAGTCTTCTGAAAACCCAGGGAAAACCTCAGACAGCACAGCCGGCGGTAGGATTCGAACCCACCATCTCCCAGTCTTCAGCACGACCTTGGTTACCACCAACGAGCGAACACCTTAGCCCACTCGGCCATGCCGCTGGTGGAGAGAGCAATGTACATGCTGGCCTTCGACAAGGTTGTCATCTGCTGGTGTTTTAGTGTCCCCTTTCTAGTTGAACAGCTATATTTCTCCCTGAAACACACAGACTCGCCTATTAAATGATTATGGGTGTTGAATTTCTTCTGGCATTCCATGAATTGGAGGTGAAGGAAACGTTGTATACTTTAAACGGCTTGTATTTGCTTCTAGACTACATGATGGCATAATTAGTTAACATTCCTTTCTAGCCACAGTTGCTTCGCGGCGCTAATTCGGAATGAAAAAAAAAACATTAACCACAATAGGTTTACACATGTAAGCGACACGAAGAGGAAGGGGATGGAGACGACTAGTAAGAGAGAGTTCGGAACTAAGACTAGGATGGTAACTTGTAAGTCTTACAACATATATAGGAGACACTTTTTGAGGAGTCTGACCGTTCTGCAACCGCAGCATATATAGGAATAGCCCATTATTACACACTTCATGCGTAGCTGGAGCAGCCAGCCCAATGTGGAGTTGGGCTAACGTCTCCATATTCTTATTTGTTTTTCAAACCAAGCCAACTTTATGTGCAAACATTCGTAGCGTACCTATTTGTTCACTCATATTTAGTAAATGTAGCGGTTAATTATGAATCTTTATGAGCGAAAGAAGATTGCTATACTGAAGAATTTCTCTCCTCTCCAGTAATTACCACCAGCCAGACACTCGCAATTCAATGCCGGTGAAAACATCCACCGAACAACCGAGACTGACGGTCGATGCAAAACACATTAAGGTCTCCAATATCCCAGCAGACCTATTAGGAGAGTTTGAAAACATTTGTTGCCCTAGCTGTGATCCACTAACACCGATCCAGGAGGGAAGTAAAAGCAGCGTTCGCTGCCGATCCTCTCTATTTCTTGTTCCACCTGGCGTCATATTTGACTGGAATTACGCGCATTTGCCCGATATCAATTCAACAGCAGCGATCTTCCTGCACTTAGCCACACGCTAAGAATCGTGGCCAGTCCCTCCTCGAGAGGACGTCTCTATATCTCCTTTTTTCTTCCATAAATCTTGCGTAGCCTAGAAATGGCATAATTGAAGCCTTCCAGCTACAAACGCATCGAGAGAATGCGATGGATCGCTTTAAAAAGTAACTGTACGAAAAGCATTTATGTCGTGCCTTCAGGGTACCGTTGCATAACCTATTCTTGGTAGGTCGAAAAGGCATCTTGACTTCGTAATGAAATTAACCTCATTAGAGCACCTGCGTAATGGCATTTTAATTCGTGTATTCTGTTTCCTAATGCGCACCGAAGATTTTTTCCCCCTATACGTCAAGTGTATGTATAAGGGCAGCCTTTACAGAAGCCATAGTGAAGGTCGCCCCTTTTGTAACGAGAATTTTGCGTGTGCATGTTGTTCAGATGATTTCAAGGCAAACATAGTGAAAATGCGGGCTCCCAGGTTGATTCGAATATGTCGTGTCTGCAGGATTTTTCACAATGCAATTCGCCGATTCACTTCATCGCGTTATTCAGTCGACGGGTCATCGTGTCATCGCTCACTGTTCCTTTTACTTTTTTTCATTCGACCAGACATATGCCCCACCCACTGTCCTCCGATCAGCTTCCCACCATAAATCGGCAGGCAGGGGCAAGTGGGGAAAAATTGTGCGAGTAAAAATTGTGGAGCACGGATATTTTTGTGCTAATGCTAAAGCCACACACGTATCCGTATGAGTGCATACTTTCTCTTTGAGAAAATGGCGCCTCCATGTGCGCTTATAGTGTTAGCGAGATAAGGCCACGGCGTGTGAAATTCTGTAGGTTAGTACGTACGCCCGGATTGCTGTCTGTATTGTGAATCAGCTCCAGTGTTAGAAATCAGGGTTCAATGTTCATTGCATAACATGTGTCCGCCAGTGCAATCAAGTTTTCGTAGCAGGGCCTACATTATCGTACAGAATCAAGATATTACGTTTATCTTGTAACATTGAGACCCAGCGTAATGCATTTTGTAAGTGTCCTCTTCAATGTCCGACAAATGCAGTGCAGAATCACAGGTGGTGATCATCCTGCACCCAGGGTCTTTGGTATGAGGATGGGTTATTGCTTTCAATCCCCAGGCATTTACCATAATTCTTAAAAAAAATTCTTACCCTACTTTTTGACGGAAACCCTTCTGCCTGTCAGTTCGAACTGACTATAGGGCCAAAGCAAATGAATGTTATTTTTGAGAATAGTCTGGTTAAAAACAGCACACAGTAGCTATTTCTATTTTCTATGTATTCACGTACTTCAGTGGTTCCTAATCTTCGCCGCCCCGCGGCCCATAAAAATATATACGACCTCGTCGCGATCCCACCTCCTCCGGTTTCCCTCGTCGCGATGCCGGACGTCTTCCGATCTTAGCGCACGAACGTTAGCTAAAACGATACACTGACGTTTTATTGGAACTACATTCAGTGCGAGTTCTCTGGGCCAAAAAGTCTTCACAATGGCAGAGCGCTTGTGCTTTCTGACTCCATAGATGATTTTCGTTTGACAGCGGTCAGAAATCGTTCCATTATTAAACAGCTGGATGCACGCAAAACTTTGAAACCACGAACACGAACGAACGCTTAATCCTGACCAAATACGGCGCCGTGATCTGCTAACTACTGCGTGCTTCGCTCACCCACAACGCACGCGAAACGGTTTTCTTAGGATTTAGCGTCCGCTGTAATTCGAGAAGACGATACTGCGCGGTGCGCCGTGAAGGCTGGGCGTCTGCGTATGCCCCGATCACAGGGGTGACACAAACCCGCCATTGTTGTAACTACCCTCAAGCGGGTGCTTTTGGCAAAACTGCCATCTTGTCCTGGTCGCACGTAATAAAAAACGCCATTTTGAGGTCATGTGACGTTGTTTACATGTCGTTTTGCCGCTTACCGACATATTTTCGTCGTGCTTAGTGATCAGTGATTCTTTACGGCTTAGTGATTCTTAACGCGCGGTCGTCATCACATCTTTGGAAGTCGTCAACAGTACGAGGCCTTATGTGTAAAACTGCGCGTTTTACTGCGAGGTTATCGGATAAAAATGATTACCGGGATCGAAAGACATCCAAAAAGTCGCGCAGAAACAACAACCGCATTATTTACAAACGGTTTGGCCGCCGATCACGGGCGCTGCCATCTTTAAAGTCACGTGTGCCTTGACGTTTGCTGTGACGTGCGACCAGGACCTGTCCAGGATGCATTGCGTTCGCCCAGCACGCTTTCGTCTACGGACGCCACCCCTGTGGCCCCGATAGACGCAGACGCTGTGGCCTTAGGAGGGAGTGAGTGGACCTCACGACGTAGATTTTGGCCCTCGTGCACAAGTGAAAGGAGGCGTGAAAGCGAGGCTGTGTGGTGCATCGAAAGCGTAGCGTACCCCGCATGCAAGCGCATATATGAAAAACCTCCAGGTCTGCTGCCACGGGCTTCCTGGTAACGCAGATTAGCGGACACGGCATGACATTTTTTTTTTTTTTTTTTTGTGGGCCGCTTTGCGACCACAAACCAATGACGTACCGAATACGCTAGCGCCTTTTATCCTCATTTTCTTTATTGTCAATATCTACGTGATACGCCTGTACACGGTGTAAAATCTGTGCTAAGTCCCAATTAATCAATGATTTCAAGACGTACGCCGTGGATACATATTTATGAGGTACTCACACATGAAGTGGTCATACATATCATAAATGGCTCCTTCACAAGGAAACGTAAAACCAGTGAATCATCAGTTCAGTGGCTAAAAAATGTAAAGGACTTTAAGCTAACTCGTTTATACCAGCGAGCGGATTTGACTTCTACTGCACTGGTGGGGCAAGACGAGAACGTTAGAACGGATATGTAGATATCCCAGACGCAGCCGATCTGATACATCCCTGAAAGAGGGGGTGGGGGGGATATGTAAGGTTAAAATATGCGGGGAGGTTGGTCGCAGCCATGAGGACCTGCTAATCTGCTAATCCGCATTCATTTGCTGCGAAAGAAAGAAAGAAAACAGCTGAACCGAAATCCATTAGCGTCATAACCAGAACTTCCTTCGTGTTATCTGTGGTAACACGGAAGTGGTCTAAACTAAACGACAGAAGACGAAAGTTCCTTACATCCCGTTTCTGTTTCAGATGCAACATAACCATAACGCTGTCACACCAAGAGAAATAGGCAAGTTATTTTTTCACATGACCCAGAAATACTTTACTGTCACTGCCAGCGTACTCACCAACCTTTGAACGAAACCAGATCTACGCGTATTTACATTTCGCACTCTCATCGCCAAGTGCTCACTCGAAAAGAAAACCGGCTCAAGGCCGCAGCCATTGAACACTCAACCAAACCACACTTTGTGTGTGTAAAGCATCGCAAAATCCGAGGAGACGCCCCAGACTTTCCACTAAGGGTCGCCTACTCACTCTTCGTCACGCATGTATTCGAAGACGATGCTGCATTTCTTCAGTTTTGTATGCCTGCATGCCTTCGTTTGCAGCGCATGAGAACGCCAAACGAATTATGCCGACCGTCGAAAGTTTTTCATCGACGCGTCTTTCCAAAGCGTACTGTGCGTGAGCAGAAACGGTCGCTCGCGAGGATCGCGCCGGACGTGCCGATGGCGTGACAGACGACGAACGATTAACACCTAACTGTGCAGGTGGAGTGCGGCCAAGTCCCTGTTTGCACGGCCTTGACGATGTATTTGAGCGTACGGACATCCTTTTTGTGTGGTTGGTTTGCTGGTTTGGTTGGTTGGTTCGTGTGGTGGTTTTCTGTCGTTTGTGGGGAGCGGTGGTATGGGCGTGCATCTACATAACGTGGTTGTTCGTTGGTGCCGCTGCGTGGTTTCGCTTTCTTCTTCGTCAATTTCGTGTTTACTTTCTCGGTAGGTGTTTCACTGTTTTACATTGAGTGGAAGAATGCTTCACGTTAAAAGCCGCGAATGTAGTGCGAGTTTTTTATTTTTATTTTTCACGTGCCCTTTATAATTGAACCTCCCAGGAATATACCCGTCGACATGAAACGTCACACACAAGCCGTTAATACAGACGATCACCACTGATTACGATACACAGCGTGATAATAGAGTTTTAGTGTACTGTACGCTATCGCCTTTGCGTACGAAAGGGATAGCGCTGGCGCACTGCGCGAAGCTCTCTTTCTGTTGTGCGCGTGCGCAGAACCATCAACGCTATCCCTTCCGTACGCGAAGGTGATAGCGTACGATGCACTTAAAGTATCTAATAGTGAGTTTTAGTGCACCGTACGCTATCGCCTTTGCGTACGTAAGGGATAGCGTTGGTGGCTCTGCGCACGCGCAAAACATAGAGAGCTTCGCGCAGGGCGCAGAAATACCACGCTGTTGCTTACGTACGCAAAGGCGATAGCGTACGATACATTAAAACTCACTAATAGCTGGCGTACGAAAATATTTCTTCTGATTTCTGCAGCTTGTCACACGGTCTCCTTATTAGAAGGAGGCGCCTACTTGGTGTGTGCTAAGATCGACATCCAAAATTATATCAGCTTAAGACCATCGAAGGCACATCGAACATATATTTAGTACGTGTAAATCTGCTCCCAATTGTTATTATTTTACTGCCTGATACGAGTATACCACCTTGAGGAACTGTCACGCAACATAGTTTAATGAGAGACGCGCGAATTTCCTGATAAGATTAGTTTACAAGAATGCACGCAGCGGTAGCGTTGAGCCCCAGCTATCCCTGCCGAGCGGTGACATCAGGTCAACGGAGCACTTTTTATTGGCTGTCAAGTATCGCCTGCCAGCGAGAACGACCGGTCGCGACACTGGACGGGCGGCGCAAAACACGCGTGCAAAAAGAAACACAGAGAAAAGAATCCGCTCGCCTCATTATTGGGCAGAAGACATGACGTCACGAACTGGCAGTCGAGGAGAGAGACTTTTATGACACATTACGCACGTGCTTCGCATTACGCACGTGCTTCGCCAGAGGTAGGCTATGTTGCTACAAGCTAGAAAACGGAAATCTAAATAACAGTAACGCTGTGGATCAGGAAGATGAAGAATGAGGAGACAAGAGTCATTCGTAATATCGTCTGTTTACAGGCGACCTGGTCGAGCGATTCCACGCTGATCAAAGAATGAGCGTGGTCACACAGAGGACGCGACACAATATCCGTCCCATGGTTTTCCATAACGGTTTCCTAATGCCCACGGGGAGGCAGGCAAGCAGACCGCCTTTTTGTAAATGTCACGCCACGGTGGCGCTTCTGTTAGTATGTATACAGAGAAAAAAAAAGCGAAGAGAACGAAAGAGGTACGTGGGTTTTGCCTCACCGCCAAACTGAAATATTATCAGTTTGGAATCGCTGTCTGGCCTAAAGGTTTCGCTCCTGTTCAGATCAGTGGCGGATCCAGGGTTGGCGATCGCCCCCAAACATCAGTTTATACATAAGATTTCCTTCTTTTTATGCATAATGCGTTCTCCAACGTATAGTAGAGCTCCTGAGCACTCTATTTATTTGATCCTCATTAGAAACGCCGTACCCCATCTTAGGTTACCCTGCACATAGTCACATTGAAAAATTAACGAATGTGTGCTCGCCCTTCTCTTTACTGTTCCACCACCATTGACTGTAGTATTGCGCAAACCTGTTCTTCCTTGTTCAGGTTCTTGCCTCACCGTTAGTGGTCATTCACCGAATCGTGCATACCACCAACACCTAAATTCAAGCTTGTTACTCTTCCCATTGCGAAATGCCAGCAGCGAAACCAAGAGAACCAAATGACACTTAAATGGAGTGGCTTTACGTCGCGAGACAACCATGATCATGAGGCCGATACTTAAATAGACACGGCTGACATTTATCAGCGCATCTGTGCTTACGGTACAAGAACTAGTCTCCAATAATCACCTAAGGGAAACGGACATTCGTCCCATTTTGACTGTAAATCCCGAGTCCTTTGGTTCAGAGAAACATGCTAAAGAATCATCCACTCGGCTCTCGAGCGCTCAGTCAAATAATGGATTTGTGCAGAGCACCGCGGGCGATATCGTTAATTTGTCTTTAGACCTCGAGATACCACGTCTGGAGGAGATTTGCCTTTTTTTTTTTCCTTTCTCCAAAAGCGGTTTCCCTTTATTAAGTTTTCTTATAGGCAATTAAAGAATGGAATCCATTAAACGGACCAATTAGCGGACTATACCTTGTGTTCTTGTTTTCTCCGGCTCATAGTATACGCCATTTTTGAACGACTTAAAATTTATAATCTACCGTAACTTGCAGCGTTGACTTGCTGAGCTGCATTGCACAACCGTCGTTGTGAAGCGTCGTTTAAAGGACAATACGTTGCGTTCCGTCTTGTCAAGGATCATAGCACTGCCTGTTTTCTTTATCCGTCTTTCTAATAATCGGCGTTAAATCAACAGGCGTAGAAGGCCCTTTCTTCTAGGTCGAAGGTCTCCACCTCAGTGTATCTTCCACAAGTGTACGTGTTTTTTCTATGTTTTTTTTTTCCTTTCTCCCTCTCTCTCAATTTTCTTCTTCGATTATCCTCGTTTTTAACTCGTTCAGCAGCTGGTGTCCGCTTCTCATCAGCTTACAGGCATGATTTGTGTATACGACACTCTTGCACAACCTTTCAGATGGAACAGCCCAGATGCTGTACTAACAGTATGGCTTAGTGCAAGAGTTGACTTTACTTGTGCCTCGCTGTGGTTTCTGGGAACGCGAACAACAGCGATAACGAAAACATGTGCCACTTTACACCAGTCCCAGAAATGGCTATTTTTGTTATGCAGTGATAGGATTGATTTTGTCCATTATTTTTCCCGAGAATTCTATTCCCTTCAAGCAATCTTTGAATACCACGTGACATCATGGGGAACGCAGCATGAGGTCTTTCGGACGCATTCATCACTCGCTCGTCCCAGTCTACATGAACTGTGATGCGTAGTACACACGTAAAAGAGATCTGTACATTTGACTTCGTCACCCAGCACGACGGCCGTTTCCTGTGGCGTCGGCATGACAGCACTGTTCTTATACTGTCCCTCTGTGCAAGAACAAGTGCAACACCCTCAGATCATGGAAATCCTGCAAGACCATCGACTAGATCTTCCCATGAAATGAGCTTCCCAGGAACACACAATCCATGTTCTTACTTATTCACTAGATTGCAATCATTTAAGACTGATCCCCATGACGGCGCAAATCAAATGAGCAAACCGGACTAACGCACACGTGCCAAGAGACTGTCATGCTTGCAATGAGATGCGGGAGAAATCTTCTGGACGCCTCAGAAATGGTTACGCTAGATGATGCCCTACATCCAGAGGCTATTTCACCTAAAGACACTCGAAACTCGCGGCGTAGTCCGCTTCCTTCAGTAACCGGACCCTGCGCAGAGACTCGGACACTGCGTTTACTCATTGCACAAGGGATTTCCTAATAATCCAGACATTAGCCCATCTTGTTATCATCTTTGAACCCTCAACCTTTCTTCACTATCTCATCCGTCTCACTGCTACATTCGTTATAATAATAATAAACTTATTTTTGCTTTTATTTTTGCTTAGGTTGCTATGAACATGCGCTATTGCTAACATGCACATGAACATGCACTAACATTCCTATGGCGCACATGTCAGTGAAGTCAACAACTGCAAGCCGCCATAACTAGCACCACCACCATCTGCGAGTGCGACCCTAACAGGGGGTCTGCTGGTTACGCACACGCATAGTTGCTTCACCCAGAATTTTAGCATCACGCTGTACAGGATAGAGACAGAGACCTGTTAGTACAGATCTTCTTTTAAATCTCGATTTTACCAAAACCAAATTACTTCCTTGGTCTGTAATTCCTATCTACCCTCACGCACCACTTAAAGTGACAGTCCGGTCGAAAACATAGGTCTGGGAAACACCGCCTTATGATTTCTAATACTCCTCACAACAACTGTGCAAAATATTTCAGAAGAAATCGTATCGCACGATTTATAATCAACTTTTTTCTATGCTGCAGTTGGTCCTGAGTAAAGGCCGCAGCGAGCTCTCGCGTGACGTGCGTAAGAGCAGTGCCGCACGTGACTTGCGCATGCCTGTTTGCGCGATAGTTGATTGTTGCGTGCTAGCATTTGTCCATTATGATGTTTTTGAGTAGCAATCACGCGTTATGCAGACTAAATTGCAGAGTAGCGTCAATGTAAACACAGGTATCACGACGTAGCCTTCTGTTCAGTACACTCATAGACAAGAACACCTCTCTGCATTCCCAGCAACGGCGCAGTCCTCCGCTCCACTTTGTCCATTGGGGACGTCATGCTCACGTGACGGCTGACGTACATAGAGGATCCTTGGGGCAAGGAGAATGCGAGGGAGAAAAACGAAACCGGATGTCTTCAGAGGAGTATTTTTTATTCGATATCTCGAAAACCACGCCATTTTGTGAGCTGAAACTTTCCACCCAGCATGTAAGCCTCAGTGGCAGTTGGAAAAAATCAACTTCCGGTTTTCCCGGACTGTCCCTTTAAGCCAAACAGCAGAGCTGAAAGGGGTGTCGACTCACAACTCCATGAGAACCATTTCCTTATGGAAACTTTAAGCGATACAAAACTGTATTTGTTGAAGGCACTGAAACAAAGTATTGTTCAAAGTACGCTTTCTCTGCGTATCTGTCCGTCTTTAGCGCTCTTACCCTAGTGAAAGAAAACAGAAAGAGAACTGAAAGTGTGATACGAGGAACAGAAGACGACAACAGCAATGGGAGTAACGAAAATGGAAACGGTAACGAAAATATACACGTTGCCTTTGCCTCGTTTCTTGTCTGCAGCTACTATATTCTGAAAACAGCACTGACCACTGCACAGAATGACACTATTGAACCAGTGGCGCACACCTGGTGGTGCCGTCATTTTCACCCTCGTCGGCCCGTGTTTCCGTCGACTAGTTTCGCTGTTCTTTGCGGTGGGCGTTACAGGCAGGAGAATGGGGTACAGCTGTTTAATGTGTTGTTCAACCCTACTAGTCACTCACAAATTTCCCCCGAAGCGCAGACTCTGCTTCCTTCCTCCACCCTTATCAACAAATCATCTCCCCACACTGTTTCTCGAGAGGTTGGAATTCACCGCCTGTAGTCCCACCCTAAATTTACGTTGCTTTCCAACACAGCCCTATTGATTACTCACCTTTCTTTTTCTCTTCTCTTTTTTTTTTCTTTAGACACGTTTTCTTTATTTTGTTCTGCTTGTAGCAGGGCTGCGATCTTATCAGTTCAGCTGAATCTGCGTAGAAGGAGGCGTCCCATATTTCTCCGTATCATGGGCTCGATGTGATGGCAATTTTCAGCCTTCCTCCCCCATTCACTAAGAATAGAAGTCAATGAGAGTGGCTATGCATTGTTCCCCGTAGTGAGAATGAGATGACCAGATCAATCATCGGAGGCGGTTTTGCTGTGTCTATAATCTCCAATGGTCTGCATAGATGCCTTTGCCTTCTGACCCGGTTCGTCCAGTAACGGCTCGTACCACAAACGTAGGTTTTTCCTTTGTGATTTCATTTTGTGTTGCTTTCACTCTACACCTCTTTCGACTTCTTCGTTTTGTGACCGAGTTGTTTGTAAAAGAAGTTATAATCCTGTTGTCTTGAGCTGCAATCGATGGATCTTGCGATTCATTTTCACCGCTTCCGTCGTTCTTCCTCTTTGGGCGTCTCTGCGACGCTGTTCCACTTGAACTCCGTAGTCCGTACGAACAAAAATGCGGGAATTACGTTTGCGTACGTCCATATTGACGAAGAGCATTGCGAATGCACTTAAAGCTTTCGTCACGCTTCGTGCAATGGCGAGGTGACATACGCAATGGCGAGGTGACGGAGAGCGTTTGAACTATTGAGCGAGTTGTGCTCGTCAAAAGTCGTACCCTAGTGTCTAAATATACGAAATGGGATGTAGACTTCGTAAGCTGTCTCAGGTAGCTGGCACTTCACCTAGGAATGGCAAACCTGGCAAAAAGTTATGATACGGTAGAGCAAGGTAGGAAGGATATGTGCGGGTTGCGGTACATGCACATATCCTGCACATGCATGCGGTATAGAGGCACAGAACACATGTGTTCTGTGCCTCTATACCGCATTCTCATTGCAGCTTCCTCATACACGAAACACACCCACGGCTCGTAGAGCATGGAAGAGTTAATGTTATTCTTCTTCAGCTTTTGTTTCATCTACTTCTTGGAACAGTTGTTCATTACAGTGCCTCGTTTTAATTATGCATTGCGGTCATCAGAGGGTTATGAGAAAGCGTCGAAAGGGAACGTTCCTCACATCTACAATTCACTTCCTCAGTTTATTTTAGAGTTGCTTCAAATCAACTAGCAAAACCGTTACAACACGAAACGAATGAAAAGGCTGCTAGGAATGTGACCTCGAGAGAAGACAACGTTGAAGTCATTTTAAGCGAGCTTTGTTTAGCGGTGCCATTATATGACGCTGTATGGATCATCCAGAAAGTAAGTTTCGTTCGCCAACAGTGGTGCCGCCGTACTGTTGTGTGGATGCATGCGAGTTTATTTCTCCACTGCCGCGGGAGTGACTGACACCAGTTTGAGACAATGAGATGGAGTTGACGCATCGTTCTTCGCATTTAAGATGTTTAAGGCAATGGAGCGCACCCTCGCCTCTCGTATTGGATGCGCGCGGCCGAAGGGACAGTTCTCACTTCTCAGACACCTTGACGGGCCCCGGTAGCTCAGTCGGTAACGTGTTGCCTGGCTGAGCTCCCGATCGCAGGTCCAATCCCGACAGGGGACGGTAGCAATGTGGGGCAGGTAAACATTGCTTCCAGCACCGTGTGTCGAAGATCTCCGGCGCACGTCAAAAGGACCCCAGGTGGTCGAAATTATCCGCAAGTCCTACCCGGCGGCACGTGCAGCATGTCGCCACACTATGGGCTGACACACCTTACGTGTCAATCTACTCCGATTACTTTTAGGACGAAAACGTCTTTGCGTAGATAGAAAAAGAAATGAAAACGATGACGATGAAGTGAAAGAGGTGATCTTCATAACCGTTCATGATGAATGATTCTCCAATTTTTGTTGCCAATCCCCCCCCCCCCCCAAAAAAAAAAAAAGTTCCATACCTGGCGGCATCACTCTACGGTGCATCGATGCAAAAACGCATGCCTAGCCCGTCACAAGAGCCTCAATAATGACGGGAACTGCGTAGACATGTAGTTTAATATGCCTAGATCACAGCGAAATTAAAACATTTTCAGTACAGGTTTTCAGGGGGAGGGGGGGCTTTCTCGAAACCCTTCGTATATTCATTCCTAATTGTACCGTCATACATTGTGCGAGGGGCCGAGCTCGCTTACCGCTGACGTAAGTCATTTCTTACTAACTATAGGCTACAGCGCAGAAAACTATACGTATACTGAGTATGACATTTCCCCATGTGTGAGCCCCCTTGGTTATTCAGGTTCCAGATTTCGTGCCTATGGTCTTCCCGATTTTCATACTGTGACAGCACGTTATGACATAAGACAGACACGCATTCCGAAATACTATTTAGCACTTGTCACTGTGTCAACCCACCTTTCAAGGTCTTTCGCCATTCACTAATCGTTCGTAAAGAATTTCATCATTCTTCATTTCGACCACCAAGATCATAGCCGTCTTTCCAGCCCGATCCATCAAGAGCAAGCACCTCTATCCAACCTTCCTATAGGATCAGTAATACCTTGTCCCCTTTCCGTTAATTGGCTCACTTTCTGTCCCCAAAAAGGGCGTCGGACTGGTGAGTCGTTCGTAACAGTTCGACACCGTCGTGTCCTCGATCGTGGATCTCCCCACGCAAGTGTGACACGTCCTGGTAGACTGGTCTCTGGTCTGGTCGCCAAGCATTTACTTGGAGGACGAGCGCAGGTAGTTCGCACCTTTTTTGAATAGACTTCTTGGATTTCGTTAGGCCTATTTTGCCACGAGGCTTCCTCCATCATAAACTAATGACATTGCGAAACTACTTAATTGGCTCTATCCGAATGGCTGGGGTTCGATAAAAGCAAATTGTGTAACACGTTTGAGGTGAGCTTGTTATATATTTCCCTTCATTAAAAAGACTCAGCTCATTGGCACGGTTTCGTTGGCACGGCTCATTGGCAGGAGAAGGTGGACTCCAGAGTTTCTTCGGACGGGCTGGTTTGACGATTTTCTTTTTTTTTAACAGGTTGTATGAGTGCACGCAATTTCTTAAACCGGGAAGAATCAAACAACACCTATATTTTTTAAACTGACCTCTGGGAACGAACAACATTCTCTCGAGATGCCTCTATCTGCTAGTCACAACCTCAGTCACAGCTGTTATCTGTTAATCAAGATCAGTTGGAAACACTAGCATTTGGCAAGTTAACTAGTTATTAATTATTATTAATATTTATTACTAATTGGCTAGTGTGAAGCTGAATGATTTTTCTTAGTGTAGTAGTCCTTTGAACTTCAGCTAGCGCCCTGTGGCGATGGACTTCCGACGCCTCAGAGCAGTAGTCGCTCATTTAGCTTTTTATTACAAAATTTAACTTGATGAGATCGAGGGGCAAGATGCCCTGTAGTACACCCACCCACGAATCTCTTTCCGCTTCTTCTCTCTCGTGAAAAATGTGATCAACAAACGATGGTCAAAATCGAGGGTGGACGAAGTTTCTCTTGTCCGTTTGTCCATCTCAGATGTTAAAATCGCCCCTAGATAACACAGTCCAGAAATCACTAACACACACGCGCAAACACCTTTCAATACTCATTGCTTTCGTGAGGATAGAGGAATACTTGAATTTGCATATTGTTTCTCATTGTTGTTGTGATTATCATGTAAACATACCATATAAACGTAGGGGTACCTTGCATAATCCGGACCCCCGCATAAAATAAACTGATGCAAAATTATATATTATATGCTGGCATGAAGTTCAGGACCAATAAGAACGGTGATGTTGGACGGCAACTCGTTGAGAACCATCTCGAAGAACACGTGATTGAATTTTTGTTTCTGTGGCTCGGACATGTAATTTTGTGTCCTGCCCTGTAACGTATTCCATGTTCTGTGACGCTGCCGTTTCCACTCAAATACGTTATGTACTGCTGTGAAGTGCATACACTGAGAGTACTCATGCACGTTCCTCGTTGGTGATAAAACTAAGCTAAGCGAGCGTTTTTGCCTATATTCGTTCACTACGCGTGTCTCATAGTAGACCACGGTACTTTTTCTACGTGCAAGCACTGCGGTATCAATTTACTCTTATTACTGTCTTCTCCGTGTTATCTAGACCACTTATATTGGATGCACGTCAGTTGTGCTAAAGTTAGTAGAGCTCAGACAAAGTTCCCTAACTTGGACCACCGCATCTGCAGTGAGCTATGACGACAAGCGTTGCGTACTGCTCTGCCACCTCGTCTCATATGCTTTTATCTGTCCATAAGTCATGTACGCTGCCACAGGAGGTTCAATATATGGGTTCAAATATAGGCCGCCTTTCGTGATTGCCGGCGAGCCTTTGAGTTATAATGCGAAAACGAACGCTGGTCTTTTATATAGAAGATCCAATTTAGGAGCGTCAAGGTCCAATTTAGGAAGCCGTTTCCTTTATTAGATGATTAAGGCCCCTAGTGGAAAAAATAAATTTGTACCAAGGGTGCGATGCCGGCACTGTTTTTGAATGCACTTATCTATTCGACATTTACCGATGTATGAGTGACTGATTTTGTTCTGATCCATGGCTTTTGTTTTTCATAAACCCCGGTTTTCCTTAGGGATTTTAATTGAGGCAAATTTAACCCTACCCAGGCTTTTGTAACCAGCCAGCTGCTCATTTGCCTAATACCCTGTTTTTCTTTCATTTCAGGTACGCCATGCTCTCAAAATCGACGGTACGGTGAGTAGATTCAGGTTTTTACATGGAGAATAGTTTTCGTGAGGCCGTGAACTGAAGCGTGACAGTTTCAACATTTGATGTTGTATTAGCTTTGACACCCATTACACCAAGTATATGTGTGGATGCCTGAGCTAGGCGCACGCATGGGTTATACCCTGACTTGAGCTATAAATTGCGATGCTCCTGCCGACCAAACTTCTCGTGTGAAGAATACATTCTATGAGCAGTTACACGCTTCAGCTGTGTAGGGCCTTCTTACGAAAAGTCTCGCCGTTGCATTCTGGAGTAGAATGTACTGCCACCGACTTCTTTTTCCATTGCCGGCGGACGCGCTCGGCTATTAGCTTTTGTTCAACCTGATTTTTGGAAACGAACGGACCTGACGAAGGCTGGCCCAAGCCTGAAAGAAAGCGCACATCCACTGAGTTCTCTGCAAATGTCCGCGCATCCCGTGAAGTTTCCGTGAAGTTACCAATGACAATAGCACTCGTAGAAGAGCGAGAACAATGGGGCAGAGGGAGTAGGAGTGGACAGGGCAAGTGAAGAGCGGCGTCGGAGCGGGAATGCTTGAGCTGTGGGGAGTGCACTCCCTCTGCTAAGGCATCCACACCACGCCACGCGAGCTGTAAGATATAGAAATGATACAGCTGTAGCCAATTCGAGCACTGGTTAGTTACTTGCAGTATTGAAGCCGTATTGAATGCGTTCCTTTTTGTTTTTTGTGTTTTGTTTTTAACTACCGGAGTAAATAAGTCGAAGTTGGTCAAATTTCTGCAGTCGGCCTTTATAAAGTCTGCACTTCAATAATATTTGCCTCATTACAGATGCATTGGAACGGAGTAGGGGAATATTATTACGCCCAAAACTATTAGAAAGAAGTTGCCACTTTGCATCATACTTACTCCGCTGGAGAATGTCGTCTCAGTATGCGAATACACGTTCCAACACCGAGGCTGTAAAAATAACTTACTTTATACGATACTCTCACCTGTAAAGTACTGCGCAGGGTGAAGTACCGAACGCAACTTTTCTTACATGCACCCATCCATTATCACCTCTAATACATAACACCGTATTTAGTTATCGAATCGACTTCAAGATGTTATGGTCGATAGCTGTCGTCCGCGTGTCGTCAAACTCGACGTTTGAAGCACCAGACTAGTTAGACACATCGTAGAAACACACACAAAACCAACATGGCAATTCGAATGCGAACACAAATATTGTCAGACTGTCAAATGCAAAACAAGAACAGAAACATTTATTTATTCTCATCTAAGTTTACCGGCCGTGGTGGATTAGTTTGTAGCGGGTTCGAACCCTGTCGAGGACGCCTGCGACCTCGTGGCAGGGTAGAAGTTGCAAAGACACGCCGTCTTTCACGTGGGACGTTAAATACGGTGTACCGTATGGTGAGATTTCGACGCACGCTAAAGATCCCCCAGGTGTGGAAAATTAGCCCACAGACAGACCAGTGTTGCGTCACTCATGATCATAGTTGTGTCGCGACGTAAAGCTATGAAACATGATTACTATGATGATGATTATAAGTTTCATCGTATTTTTTCCACATACATTTTCCACAGACATTGGCTCTCATCAAGCAAGGAACAGTTTTGTGCAGACAATAAGCAGAAGCTGTTCGTTCCATGGATTACCGGCTTTGTGTTCTCGAGTGATTTGTGTGATCCAGGCTCATTCCAGAAGCGCTCCAGACGCTTTGCAGGCAGTCTGATGGAGGCGCATCTGATCACCTTTCCGTCAGGTGTCTTCTGCCAGATCTATGCATCGTATACTCAAATAATTAAAAAATCCGCAGGAACGAACGTGCAGAATGCAAGCAAACCACGAACCATCCATCCTCCATCGCGCCGTGCTTGGGAGTTGTTCTGCATCCGGAGTTTTCTAACGTTTCCAATTATAGTTCCACTCGTGCACAGTCACAAACGCCCAAACACGCCATCTTGATTTTGATATCCTCCTAGATCGTATCTCTCTTGCCCACTTTATGCCGTAGTCACTTATACACCAAATGATCGCTGCCTTTTCTCGTGAGGGACATCGTCGATTAATCACTCGATTATACAATTGATAGCATGATGAATGAGCACGCCAAGCAGGGAGGAGGTTGTGTCCAATCTAAAGAAGGTATGAAGAGCTATGAACAAACAAGAAGAGCATTTGGATAGTCGAATTTAGCGAATGCTTGCGCAACATTTTAATTCGCAAGTTTCCTAAAGAGGTAGTAGCAACATACGAGATTACGTCGATTACGGGACATGGGATGAGTGAAGACGGCGGCTGAAGAAGTCGGTAATTGCGGATCTCTCATTGTGTCGTTGATCAAGTCCGGTTGCACAACGGTGCATTTTAGGAGCATGAGTTGCGGTCTGCAGAATATCGTGCTTTGCGTGATACGGGTGTTGAGCGATGAAAGTGCGCAGTTAAGCGGTGAAAGTTACGAAAGTTGTAACCACCACAGGGCCATAATTAAACAACATCACGTGCTTCTTTCACCGCAAAGAAGGACGGAATGTGTTTAGAGCGTTGCACGATGTTGTTACGTTCGTTGAACTGCTGTGGTAGCTGCGCTTTCCTTTTCGGTCTGAGGTTGTGTTGAAACTACTTTATTATCGAGGCAAGATAGCGGGGAGGCATCCCACGTGATATTTAAGAGGAGAGAGAAGCTTGAGGCAAATGACGTGTGAACCCTGGGGCGCGGGGATAGCCTCGTCAGTGCCACGTGACCTGAGAAAACCAATGGGAAGACAACCGAAGGACTCGATGATGCGATATGCGATGATTGAATTTTGTTTTCAGTTTTCCGTGTGATAGGTTGGGTCAGACCTTTTTGGGTTACATCTCTTTCGCAAAGCCGAAACGCAAAGAAAAAACTTACAGGACGGTTACGACTCGTGTAACGCGAAATTCAGCGTCAACTTTTCTTTCTTTTTTTTTTAATGTTAGCGCCGCGAAGCAACTGTGGCTATGAGCGGCGTACACACGTGGACAGATGGAGAGAGGACAGCAGGAAGGAGTGGGGGACAGAGGGGTTAGTATGCGTCCTGGGCCGACTTCAGGGGAACTGTGCCGACTATCGTCTGGAAAGTCTTCGGAAAACCCAGGGAAAACCGCAGTCCACTATCAATCACGTTCGTCCTTGCAATCGTTGTCGGTTACGTAGTTCTTCAGCTACGCTGGCACCCGCCTTTGCAGTGTTGCCAAATCTCCTTCACAGGAAGTCGCTAGTCGTGTCCCGAAAAGTCACTGAAAGTTGCTAAATTTCAAACTGAAAAGCGCTAAAAAAAGTCGCTGCCGCTACTGTGCCCTTTTTGTTCGTTGTACTTTATTGTGGTGATAGACCTACCGTGATGTTTCAGTATTTCAGCGAATGATCGTGTTAGACGGCCAAGAGAAGTCATGACAAAATTAGTCTGAGGTGGGCAAGAATGAGCGAAAGTAATGAAATAAATTCGTAGCCTTGAACATATTCTGCTGAACTTTTGCTCGTTTTGTCATCGGAGGCACCGAACGTGGTTTGTTTATTGCTTGCAAAAGGTTCCGATGCCTCCTCGTGTTTTTGCGGCCTATTATGCTACTTTATGTCTGAGTGACAACTTCGCATAAATCTCACACTTGCAATAGATGCACTGGGCCCTTGTGTCACAGTCTTTGACTGGACGCAGCTATCCCTTGAATACTGGTAGCATCCACCCAGGTCTTGCGGCACTTGTGGTCTTACTTAGGAAGCATTTTGGAAAGTGCTTGCGCCTTGTTCACGCGGCACGTCAAAAAAGGGGCAAACTGGAAGCAGCTCAAAGAAACTACTGCAGGAGCTCCCCGTGAGAGGTGATTGAGCAGTTACGGCCGGCGAAAGGTGGCGCGATTTCAAATTATTCTTCGGCAGAGCATGTCGTCTGCCGAAATGTGACAGGAAACTCATGATTCTTCCTGACTTCATGAAGGATTATTCGTGTCGCTAAAAATTCGTTCAACATATAAGAAAGTCACCAATAAATCCGCTATTCGCACATACAAAATTTTCTCTCTAGACAGACCCCGAAATTTGTTAAATTTGGCGACTTTTCCTCAAATTTGGCAACACTGCGCTTTTGTCGCCCTCTTGATCCAGATGGCATGTTGTCTTTGGTGTCCGGAATGTGGTTTGACGCTGTCAGATCGGCATTGTGTGTGTTGTGGTAGATTGGCAATTATTCTTGGCCGTTGTCAAATCACTTTTATCTCTAAAGACCATCAGCTGTGGATGTTGACGTGCGAGTTTCCTTTCGTCCTTTCCGAAGTTCTAATCGAGCACATGCTGTTCACGATGTCGGAAACACCGTACCTCGTTCAGCGGGGTGTAAAATTGTAGAGGAGCTCGAAAAATGTGTCTTCAGCGCTCATCTGGATAACGCGACCCTGTCGTTGTCTGTTATTAACACATGAGAGTTTCCAAAGGATTCTCATTAATGAGGCTTACCAATGCACAATTTCTTATTGGTTGAATTTTTCCAGGGGGTTTATAGGGTATAGGCATAGCTCAGCGTTTGGAGCCTTCGAAACACACGATCACAATCATCTGATATGACGTGAGTTCGGGCTCTGCTACGCACTCACGTGAAGGTCGACATGGCGTATCGGTGAGCACGATCATGCCGCATATTAGCGCACTGAGCAGATAACATCATACACGCTTTGTTTACAAGTGTGGTGTTATCTGGTGAGTGCACTAATATGCGGCATCACTACTTGCAATCACTACTATACATCATCACTACTATACAATCCAAGCCAGTACTTCGTATTTCAAGTACTTCCGATCACCGGTGGTGCGAGTGCAGGGTCGCCGTTGTCGGCCTCACAAAGGTGGGCAACGTCAGGACTAACGCCCTGGGGTGAATGCGCGTCCAGGGCCGACTTCTAAGGGAAGTGTGCCGACATATGTCTGACAGCGTCTGAGGAAAACCCAGGAAAAACTCCAGACAGCTCAGCCGGCACCGGGATTCGAACCCGAGTACCTCCTAGTCTCGACCTGACATGGCCAGCACGCTAACCACTATAGCAACGTGAGCTGGTGACATTACTCCGATGACTTGCCCTCTGCCCATCTGCTGTCGTCTGCTGGCAACAACATTAGGAGTGTTGCGTGCTGCTGATAATCTCTAGGGAGGATCGAGGCTCGTGGTCCTCTGGCATTTTGGCAGATATACCCAAAATCGATTATCTCGCGGGCTAAGTCATGTGAATTAATAGGGCTACGCTACTCTAGCGTGCGTTACGTCGTTTGCATCACGCAATTATATCGAACATATCCGCGACAACATAACGCGTTCGCTCAAACTGGCGAGATGACACATGGTTACGAGAGCTGCATTAGAACGGCGCGACAGGCAGCAACATCCATATATTTGAACTAACCCAAAACTGAAGGCTCACACTGATCAACAGCGATCGGGAACGGGCATCCCACCGAGCCGAGCATATAATTCGCGTGCGTTCCCCAGACGACCTTGACGTAACTCTCCAATATGCTTGTACAAACACCACAGGAGTAACCTCATCGCCTCCTACGCAACTTCTCGCGACAAGTGCGTGACACTTGATTTTCCTGGAACACGTGTCCGCCGTGCACGACACTGATTGAAACCCAGCACGCCGCTGCCGCCAACAGGTTCTCGGTAGGTTACCTCGTGCAGCTTTCGTTAACATTAGTTATATCACACGTTTAGTGATCACTCGTAGCAGTAAAACGAGTGGGACAGTGTGAATACTAATACCTGTAAAAACAAATGCTAGATATCCTGGTCAAAAGGAGTTTATTTTATTCTGCGTTAGCGTCGCGAAGCAACTGCGGCTATGGGCGGCGTATAGACGTGGATAGATGGAGAGAGGACAGCAGGAAGGCAGGGGGGACAGAGGGGTTAGTATGCGTCCTATAGGCCGACTCAAACTTGTAGACAACTCAAAAAAAAAAAAAGGGAGCTACTCAACTTGTAGACAACGTATCCCTTGAGCATGAGGAGCAACTAAAAAGTCACGTACACAACTTTATTCAGTACGTAGACACTGAGCGGAGCGCATAAAAAATAGTCGAATACGACACGTTCGAATATTCATGAAAATCGTTGCGTTACCTGCGGAAGGCTACGATATCGTTTGTCAATAATAATTCGGTGATAATGGTAGAAAAAAAAATGAAGATGTAGGTAAAACGTGCGACCAGCTGCCCCAGGGTGATTAACATCACATGCGAACTAATATTAAACTGATGTTTGCGTCTCTACGCTCCTAAGAAATATTAGTTGACGTTCCACGGTTTGTCGATAGACGGCAGGCCACTCTCTCAACACCTTCAGCCCGTCAAACAGTCTGTCGCTTATTATCCCAGGAACTTCGCAGTGCCTGCGAGCACAGTGAAAACGACCACACTTCTTCAGAGTGTGATGTGGACAATCTGCCACTTCACACGTTGACTACGTCGATGAGGTAGCTACACCAACCTTCAAATAAAACGCGTTCCGAATGCCGCTGAATTTATGCTTGCAGTGGGCGAGACGAATGGGGTGGCGCCGCTTCGCTTATCCATGTCATTATAGTTAGGCGGCACCGCAGGACGCAAAGCATACGTTTTGCATACTCGCACGTATATTTTGTGCTTGGATGTGCGCTGGTGACCATTGCGTCCTTCCTCATTTGCATGTCATGACGAGAGATGCATTGTATCCATTGAGGGATACATTGGACTCTTTTGTATGCCTTAATAATCCCTAACCACATCTTATCTGAAAATTGCAAACTATGCCCGAAATCTTCCCGCACTTCGATTTGCGTTCCAGACACTCTTCCATCCACCATGAAGTGTACATTACATATCTTTTTCTGGTTATTTCTTTTTTCTTCTTTTTTTGCGGTTGCATGTATGTGCGTTTTCTCTTAGTGATATGTAAGGATCAGTTTTCGACAAATTGTTTTGCGTGAAATGTGTCTGCAAACGTTTGCCCGCACTTCCTGAACGCACTGGTATGAGGGACCACGCAAACCACGCGCTCTCCAAAGTGACTTCTACGGTTAGAATGCATTCTACTGCCAGGGTGGTGTGATTTCAATCACTGATTTTAATCCTGATTGAAATCACTGATATTTGACATGATTTAAATCCGATTTAAATAATCTCTCCTGAAAAAGAAACTGATTCAACATTCAGAACGGAGCTCCAAAACGTGGCAAAAGAGCACAAATAGTTGGTTAGTAATAATTCCAGCAACGCCTCAGACTAATAATTCGTTGTTACAATGGTACCACCTACACATACCCAGTATACTCACACTGCATGCTTTTCGACCAGACATCGCAACGCAAACGATTAGGGGCACATCTGCATTTCACACCCGACCTCCACACAGCTCCACTAAAGTTCCTCTATCTAGAATACTTTTGGAAATAACTGGGTATCTTACAACCATTATTTTGAAATATTTTTTAGATGTCAGCATTTAGTATATAACTTAAATACCTTTTAGATATCCCGGGGCACTTTGGTGATTTTTGGAGATGCCTAGCTTGGAGAAAAACGCCAGGTTTAGTGGATGGGAGGCGTATGGTGAGTTGGGCTGAAAAACGTGAGTATTAACGCTGGGGGTATGTACAAGTTGTGGTCTGTCAAGGTCTGTTAAGAGTTGAGTATTTAGGACTCTATTCAGTTACTGTTCTGCTTAGGGCTCCTGTGACTGACATAAATACCCTTTGAGTGCCGTGTAGGAGCTTGCTGTAGATGAACAACAGTAAAACAAAAAATTCACTGTACTACTTGACGCACTGCGAAACGCGTACGAAATGCGATAGCAGTAGGCAAAGGGCTGTCCCTACACTCTTAAAAATGACCTTCACCGCTTAACAAGCTTCTAGCCAACCGTAATCCGAATGATATCGTTGTCTGCCCTGATTTGTTGAAAATGGGAGGCGTACGCCTTTTCTGTGACAGTTATGAACAGCATAAGTGTCACAAAAAAGGCGTACCCTCCCGTTTTCAACAAATCAGGGCAGATAACGATATCATTCGGGATGATGGTTGGCTAGGAGCGTGCTATGCGGTGAAATTCATTTTTAAGAGTCTACACTGTGACCGCACATGATTTGCATGAGGCCCAACGGCAAACCCGACCATAGGTTGCCATATGCCTCGCGCAGAAACATGTGTTTCACCTCCAAACGCGTTCACTTCTTGTTAAAGTCAATTCACTCTTCGGTGCGCATTTCTGAACATCTGCATGGCCGAGAGCGAGTGTAATGGCGGTACGCTTTGTCGCACGCCGCTTCCTGGCATTATTTATTTATTTATTTATTTTCAGTACCTCAAATGCCCTCCTGGGGCGATACATGAGGGGGGGAAGAAACATCCAACACTTAATACAAATTGACCATAGTGCACTTATTAACAATAAGCGTAAGTAGCTAATGTGGCTCGAAATGATGCATGATCGGAGATGGATACGAATGACTGAGGCAAGTCGTTCCAGTCGGAGATTGTTTGGGGGAAAAATAAATACATGAAGTAGGAGTTGTTACAGGTAATAGGCTGTATTTCACAGGAATGGTTTCATCTAGATGAGATGTAACTGGCTGGACGTATGAACGAAGGACGAACCGATGATCCGTAAAATAGTTTATGGAAGAGACCCAGGCGAGAAAGTTTCTACCTTGCTGGAGTGCAGGCAGACCAAGAGTTGATTTAAGTAAGGTGATACTTGATCGATAAGAGTAATTAGAAAGAATAAATCTGGTAGGACGATTCTGAGCAGATTCAAGGAGATCGACATGATTAGCGTGGTGTGGGTCCCAGATGCTGGAAGCATACTCAAGTTATCGGCCACACTCCGCTTTCGTTGCTCATTTTTGGCCACCGCGTCAGTATCTCCCGCAGCAATGGTGGCACATCTGCGAACTCTATACTTGCGCGAATGCTCCGCAGTACACCGCCTACACTGTGATTCCGCGGCGTGCGTGATGCCAGATGACGTGGACGACATCACGTGAGACGCGCCGTGCAGACGCTGAGCGACAAGCAGCAGCTTGGCTGAGCGGGTGAATGGCGTCCGCTCATTGGTGGTAGCCAAGGTCGTGTGGAAGTGTGGTGGGTTCTAATCCTACCACCGGCTGTGCTGTCTAAGGTCTTGCCTGGGTTTTCCGACAGACTTTCCAGACTTGTCGTCCCTCCTCTGTCCCTTTCTCGGGTTCCAAATTTTTTCACCATGTACCAGCTGGCCTGCACCCTTGCCCTTTTGCCATTTCCAGACGAATGTTGGCACAGTTCCGTCTGAAGTCGATCTAGGACGCACACCGAGCCCTTTTCTCCTACTCGTTCCTGCTCTCCTCTCACAGCCTTCTCATAGCCACAGTTGCTTTGTGGCGCTAACACGGAGCCAAAAAAAAAGCACGCTTTAGGGAGTTTTAGCACATTGGAAGCGCTCTACACTCTTAAAAATGAACTTCACCACATAGAACGCTCCTAGCCAACCATCATCCCGAATGACAACGTTCTCGCCCCCGATTTGTTGAAAACGAGAGGCGGAGCCTATTTTGTGCCGTACGTAATGGGCACAAAATAGGCTCCCCCTCTAGTTTTCAACAAATCGGGAGCGAGAACATTGTCATTCGCGATGATGGTTGGCTAGGAGCGTTCTATGTGGTGAAGTTCATTTTTAAGAGTGTACGATAACTATACGATAAGGGAAGCTGCAAGTCCAAGATCAGCATCGTGATGTCAGCCACTTGAAATGAATCACGTGCGTGGCGGTAAAGACCTTCCAATCTGATAAATCTCTTCTAATCCTTCCAGTGCTTGTAAATCTCCCTACTGAACCTGCGCCGCGATAAAGAAACGTTTCGAAGCAGCGTGACGCGACGGCGTCCTGGCACCGAAAGTGTGTTAAAGAAATCGCATTCAAAATTCAATGGATTGGACTGGGTCGAGGTAGATCCTGTACCTGGTGCTAGCACAGTCGTGCTGCCACTAAGTGTCGCATATGGGTAAAACGAAACCAAAGCTGTTAGGCCCATACTGAAATATGACATTCTGTATGTTCATTTGCCATCGTACTTCATAGCTGTGGAGCAAAATATGGCCAGTTACCAGAGCTGTTAAAAGTCTGATCAAAACCAAATAAATCACATTTAAATCAAATTGATCATATCTATTTTAAATTTGATAATGAATTTTTGTTGCAACCCTGAGCATTTAAGAGACCAAACCGCACCTGTAAGACAACGGCGCCGCGCCATCCTCCGCTACGTTCCCCCTTTTTCAAGCGTCAACCGCTGGTGTGAACGCATCATTATTCTGGACATCTTTTGTCCTCTTCCCTCTCTCTTTTTACGTCGCCTTCAATCAACACACGCGTGCATTACAATGGCCTCCTCGTGGTACAGGAATACTCAAAGCCACCTGCATGCAAGGACGAGGTTCATGCATCACAAGACACCTGCTGTCCCTCTTAATGTGCTCTATGGAAGATTAACTTTCGTAATACATGGCGAAAGCCTGTTTGTTTGCCTGCAAAGAAGTCAGAATGCCGTCACGGTCATTAGCAGCGACGGTTTCAAGCGTTATACACATATAGTGAATGAGACAAGATTATCTGTCATATCTAAACAAAAACTTGATTAGAACACGCGGTAATGATAACGTGTAGGGTAAGGTGGGGCAAGATGAGACATGGGGCAAGAAGCGACATTTTTTGCTCGACGCCGCGTGTCTGAGAGATGCTTTGCTCCATGCGCTTGAAACTTTACTCTTAGATGGCTCTGCATGTCCACTTTATTGCATGTGAGAATTGTCCGGATTGGTGTTTGCGTTGAAGAAGGAAAAAAATCGGTTACTTCTGCCTGGAATGTAAAGACCCGCAAAAAGGGGGCAATTTTCTGCAGTCCTTTTTGTTGTCATCTGTGCAGCAGCGTGTCGCAGGCTTATTTTGTCAATGTAAGTCCACATCCTATTTCTTTATTCATTCATCTAGATATATGCAAAATATGGGCAGTCTGGGTTATTCTTTGCTTAACTGAAAAATTAATGCATCCGATGATATTCACGGTGCAAGACGTGACAATTTAATGTAATGTAAATTTAAGTCCACTATTAGGTGGCTTTAGCTTGTTCCTCAGATATTTCTTTTTGTATACTGCCTGAGGTTTTCCATCAAATTTTCCTGTTTCCTATGATATTTCCAGCGAAGCAGAAGCGCACGCGAAAGCGAGCGACCAGCAACACATTAGACCGGCGGTGCCGTGTTTCCAAAGAACGGCGGAGCAAAATAGTACCGGGTTCTGTGTGGTTTTATTGCACATCATGTGGGCGGGTGGGCTCAAGGGGGTTGCGTAGGGGCCTACGGGCTTTACTTTCTCTGCTTGGATTGCAAAAACTAATTTGTTAGTTCATTACCACGGCGTGTCTCATCTTTCCCCACGCGATGTCTCGTCATGCCCCAAGAATTGGGGCAAGATGAGACAATCTCCATTTTTGAATTTCTTGTTATGCGCTTATTGTAGACCGGTTAAATCCGTGCTGCATTTACAGGTCAGAAGCTCTAGACCCCTGAGAATGTGCCTTTGGCTTTTTTTTTTACACGAAAGATAAAAATTTCATATTCAATTGCAAATTTCGGTCTCATGTTGCTCCAGCTTACCCTATAGCAGCTTGAATGTGGCACCTTTTGAATTCCGAACCAAGGTAAAGACGCAAGCTAAAGTCAGAACTAAACTCATTAAAGAAATTGGGGGCGAGCTCCTGTTTACCTTGAACATACAACAGAGCGAATGAAGTGTATGGTTTTTCCTGTACGGAGAGACTTCCATATTTCTTGAAACGAATATTGTAGTACCTCACAGAAAGATAGTACAGACGAAAAGCATAGTTCGAAAGGTGACCCACGTAATGTCACCTTACTGCGCAATGTTAACTTTGACAAAACCCTGTAAATCAGAACCCTATGTGTCCTATGTGTAATTGCCTCATCCACTATAGCGTTACAAGTTAAAAGCAGTTTATTTGCTCAATTGATTCTTTTTTTTAAGTATACTTTGTGAAGCAACATCTGTGATGCTAATTATGTGACAGATCAAAGATATCACGCGTGCCGTTTTACAGTCATTGCCAGCAAGGGCAATTAAAAATGCGCCAAATAATCGCAGTAAATATTTTAGCATATGCAATGGATATAACGTTATGTGAGCACGTTAGGCTCTGTTTACAGAACACTTTAATGTAGTCCAGGTGAGTGCCACTTCTGCACGGAGCCTCACCTTCAAGTGTTAACATATGGCATATCCAGCCTCATCGTCTTTTTTCTGTTTTTGTCTTTTCATTGTGTTATTACAGCTACACTGGCTGCATGATCGCGGTATCTGTTTTCTACACGACGGCTCTGAAACATCCAGTCACGCATTACATTCCTTATCCCTTATCTGTGCACAGAGATGAACCACGTATATTATTTTACACTTTTATCATTATTTAAATATAATATTTAACATATATCAGTTTATATTGTATTTTATGTGTCTTATAATATATATTATACAAAATTGAAGGAGACGCGTACAACAGAAGTAGAGGTATTAGTTAAAAGGGGTCGTTGCGTAAAAGTACTTACTTAAACATCCTTAAGGGGGCAGCGTAGGGTAGACGAGTGATCTGCCTACCTGGACAGGCGGCATGTTGCTTGGGGGAGAGGGAAGTGGGAGGTTTCGTGCTTTCGTTACATACTTCACTGACTTTGCACTGGGCTTTCAGTTGCTGAGGCTCGCACCCTGACGTGAGGATATCACGTTCTACGTTCCCTACGTCCAAGTCAAACGTTTCCCTACCTGCGCACTGCTGACGATGGTCTAAATGAGGTCGAAATAGCTGTCCAGTGCTGGTATGGCGACGTTTGAGTTAGAAACGGATACTATAAAATTATATCTTTTGTATTAGGGTTTATAACCCAAACACGCCATACCAGCACTAGACAGCTGTTTCAGCCTTTATTGAGCCATGGTCAGCAGTCCGCAGGTAGGCAACGTTGCACTTATTCATAATGTCACATTGGAGTTTGAGTTATTTACATTACATATATACTCGTATAATTTAAAGCCTCTTATTCACACCAGAACTACTATTGGGAAAGTAGAAGAACTCAAAATTCTCGATAGACTGAACTGTAAGGTTTGCTTCCCCGTTTTTTCCGCGAGCAAAGCGGATCCGCCTGCGCAACTGCCACAGTACAAGATTATAATTCAGAACGGTTTGTAATTAAAACCCGGGAGGCAACGCAAGATTAATCGTGACACACTTTTTTGCACCTCTGCTGTCGGGAAATTCCAAGGGCTGTTAGTGCGTCTGCGCTTTCTTTTGCACAAGGCGGTGAGCTACAACAAACCCCAGTAGGTAGTGACACAAGCTCCCAACAAAACATGTGCCACTACCATTTGCGTCCACGTTATGTCCAGAGATTTAGTACTTTCGTTGTTGTTTATATTGAACGTTTTTTTAACCTTCTAGAAATACTTAGACCTCGCTCAAGTGTGTCATACATGTCTTCTCTTTTTACTTGCATGCTAGACTGCGAAGTAGAGACTGACGAAAGAAAAGCAGAGACATTTGTTGTTTGTTGTTGTTTTATCGTTTATATGTTGTTGTTTGTTTTATGTTGACTTACGTTTTTGCCATGTTCATTGGACGCGTGACTAAGTTTATCTTTTTAATGTTAACGCTTCGTTGTTCTCCAAAGTTTGTGACCCTTAGGCGCGTACAACACACTGTCTGGCCGACGTTGGAAATGTTGACATAGGTGTTCCGAACTTAGTTGAGACAATCACCTCCTTCACCTGACAACTACCATCCCTGCACACAGTTCCTGCACTCTTAAAACAAGGGTGTACTTTAACTCCTTTTTTTGCCACATATATAACACCCTTTTGGAGAGTACAATTACGCTCAAAGGGGTGTCTCCTCACTCCATCAAGGGAGTAGTATAACACCTTTCTCCCTACAGGAGAGTAATATTACTCCCCGGCAGGGAGAAGGTGTTATGCTACTCCCTTGAGGGAGTGAGGAGACACCTTTTTGAGCATAATTGTGCTCTCCAAAAGGGTGTTATATATGTGGCAAGGAAAGGAGTTAAAGTACACCCTTTTTTTAAAGAGTGTGGTGAAGCAAACATTTGGAGCTGCATACAGTGCTGTAAAAATATGGGGCCACCCTTTACCTGTGATTGCCATTGAGTAACTTCTTCACCTTTACAGAGTGACCTACGGCTAGCGTAAGGAGAAGAAAAAAACCAGAAGAAAAGATTTATTCACTCATAAATTTTCAAAATAACTGCACCACATGTTGTTGACAACCGCTTCGGAATTTGTCGTATATTTTTGGGGTTCTTTTCTTCTTGTTTCCGTTCGCTTAGTCTTGTTCGAGCACTTCGTAAGCAACTGCACTGTAGCCTTCCGCTTCGGCGTAGCAAAACCCCACACCGGGGGTGAAATGCGTGAGGTCACTCGCATGCTCGGCTGCGGTGCGAGAGAGCTTTTTTCTTCTTTCCAGCGGACAGAATGGATGAGTCGCTTCGCAGTATGAGACTGCGGACAAAGTTGGGCCAAGGCCTTCGTGATTTCACTGCTCGGGAATAGATTCTCTACGCGCGCTCCACCCTTCATTCGAGTGTTTACTTTCGCCTCTGCTGTCACTCCAACGCGTCTCTTTAGTGGACGAAGGAAGACCTTAGCCGAATAGTGTTCGACACTTCCGCGCTGCAAGTGAGATCTTCAACGGACGTTCCCCTCCATCCCTATTGGCTAGTGGTGGCCAAGTGTCAAAATGCACCAATTACGTGTCGCAACGTGCCAGTAGTTGCACGACGACAGCATGCGTGCATTCTACGGCATTCACAATTACTTTATCTACTGGGTCGCAACCTATCAAAGTCTGTCCGTACTATAGGTAGACTATTGAAGACTATTGAGATATATGGGATACTATAGAAGATGATAGAGACTATATGATAGACTATAAAAGACTATCCCTACCGGCATGCCGTTCTCAACATTTATTTAGTGCAAGCGGAGAATTGCGTCGCCTACGTATAAATCACACACACACACACATAAATGGGAGGATGATGTGGTGGGTCATTCTCCGCCGTTATAGCGGTACACTGCCCCATTGCGCTCGTGGAAGGGATGAGAAAGTGATGATGATGTAAAGGTGTCCTATTAGAGTTCGTCCATTAGTCCAGTGCTGGAGAGGAACTCAGCAACAGCTCGTATAGGCCTTGCATCAGATGTGAGGGGTCCGACCATGACCTGAGAATTTTGGCTAAGTCGAACTGGCGTTGATCGACACGTTGGAGATCAGTTTCCATAAATCACAGAAGATACTTCAATCCTGGTTTCTTTGAAAGTGACTGAGCCCCATCGTGGGATGAAGTTTTCTTTCTTTCTTTTTCTTTTTTGCATGTAACGTGCATATTTCAGTGAGACATTTTCAACGGCGATAACAAGCTAGAGAGACGTACTTCATATAGAACTGTAAAAGAACACATCATTTCTGTGTGGAGAAAAAAAATTGAAAAGTACTTTTTGTTAAACTGAAGAAATTTATTTTTTTCGGCGGCATACTTGCGACGTTGGCTTCGCAGCGCGGTCGCCGAGTATGAGTGCATCTTTCTCCTGCTCACCTCGTAAAACGTAGTATAAAACTCAGATTATTGGAAACGAAATGGTGGAGACTGTTCTCTAAGCGAATTAAGTCAACATTAAAAAGGTGATATGCCTGTTGACCTTTTTCGACCGCCTCAATGTCAGGGGCTGCAAGTGGTCCCAAGTTCGCATGACGGTTGTTTTCTTTTTTCCCCTTTTGGCCCTTACCGCAATACGACTATAAAGTTTTATTGTCTATAGGTCTCGACCTTGCACACCTTACATTCCATCGTGGTTTCTGCTTCCTTCAGCTCTCAGATTTTTTTCGCCTTCGTTGACAATAATGGCGCTTGACCAATGGAAACGAGCGAATTGTTCTGCAGGAAAATCCTGTATTTACGGCAGTTTTTAGAGACCATGCTTTGACCTCCACTGAATTGGGCATGTGTAATCCTCTCAACTTTGTTTGTTAAACCGTTCCTTTTTTATTGTGGTTGTCATTGAGCTCTCCGCTAGTTTCTGCTATATATGCGCGAAATAAATATGCGCTATATATGTGTTACACTCTGCGCGAGAGAAAATCTCACTGAAACAAGGCTCAACATTTTTAATGCGTTATGTCAATAACACCAAGAAGGAATTATGTACATTTATGCTACATTCGCTACAGCAAGCACAGTCCCTCTTCGTCAGGGAATGTTGTTGTTTTTAGTGAGAATGACGTCAGCTTTGCAGCAACCTGACAGCAGGAGGCCGCAGCAAAAGCTTGTTCGGTTCTTGTGCCAGGTACCCTGAGGGCATTCCTGTATCTCGAAGCAGGATCGTAGCCTCCCTTGCATTTGACCACTCATACTGCCGTTATGTCTCTCAAATATTCATTTGCACACGTGTACAAATCATGAGGAGTCAAGGTTTGGTTGCTAAATGGCAGCTATAGGCTAGCTTTTGCTGCGACCTCCTACGTTCCCCCATCAGTGCCGTCACAGGAATCAATCGCATGGGATGTTGCAAAAAAATGCAAAGAAACGGATATTCCGAAGTCATATACGTGGTGACAGAGATTGACGGTGTTTCTTTTCTTTTTCTTAAAGTATTGGGACGCAGCACCATCTGTGGAATAAGAATTTTACTAAGAAATAGATCACTAACTCTAACCTTAAAGTGCAACTTTCACATGAGTGTCAATCGTGAACAATTGGAACAATCGAAAACGAACCCCGATAATCGAATGTAACTCTAATTCGTTGTTTCCTGGGTAAAGGTTATAGTAAAACAAGCTACGCCAAATGAAGCAAGTGACTCAACACCTACCCTTGTGGATATTATTCGCTGCAGTAGCATACCCTAAGTTTCATCGACGCGTTCCCATAGGTTCAAAATAGTGGGCAGCTGAATGACGACCACAATAACAAAAGAAGCGACACATGTCCAAATCAGTCGAGTTTAAACTATCGTGTTTTAAAACTGCCGCAAATATAGAATTTTCCCGTGTAGAAGAATTCGCTCGTTTTAATTAGACAAGTGTCATTAGTGTCAACTAAGGTAAAAAAAAGACAATATTCTGACACCTGAAGGAAGCACAAACCCAAGACCGAGTGCAGGTTGTACAAGGTCGACCTATATAGACAGCAGTAAAACATTACCCATGAGGCAATTAAACGTACACTCTTAAAAATGAACTTCACCGCATAGCACGCTCCTAGCCGACCGTCATCTCGAATGATATCGTTATCTGACATGATTTGTTGAAAACGGAGGGCGTACGCCTTTTCTGTGACAATTATGACCGGCATAAGTGTCACAGAAAAGGCGTACGCCTCCCGTTTTCAACAAATTAGGGTAGATAACAATATCATTCGAAACTATGGCTGGCTAGGAGAGTGCTATGCGGTGAAGTTCATTTTTAAGAGTGTAGAAGGACAAACACAACACAAGCTTCATAACGCCCACTTGCATACTTCAATTGAATACAGTGGGTTCGAATCCCAATTCTGGTGCCTTTTCTTTAACTGCCATCATTCAACTTTATAGTCGCATGGCGGCAAGGGCCGAACGAGGAAATTTGAGAAAAAAGGTCACGCGAACTTGAAGCGAGCTTGGGACCTCTGCGGCCCTGACATTGAGACGGTCGAAAAAGATGAATAGGCAGATCATGTTTCTAATATTGTCTTAATTAGCTTTTGGAACAGTCTGCAGCATTTCTGTTGCAATAACTTTAGTTTTATACTACGTTTTTCGAGGTGAGCAGGAGCAGTGAGCGCTCATACTCAGTGACCGCGCGGCGAAGCCTACGCCGCAAGCATGCCGCCGAAAAAAAAAAAATTTCTTCAATTTAACAAAAAATACTTTGTTTTTTTTTCTCCACGCATAAATGAGGTATTGTTTTACAGTTCTATGTGAAGCACGTCTTTCTGGCTTCTTATCGCAGTTGAAAGTTTTCCCACGGAAATATGCACTTTTCAATGATTTGATTTTACGATTTTTTACTACATCTAAATCGCTGAGAAAAGTGTTCAGAAATTTTATTAGAAAGTAGCCCTGATGGACTTTACACCTGCAAAATATGGTTTTGTTAGAGGCTGTACTTATGTTTATACAAAATATCAAAGTTGAGTAAGTTTTGAAGTGTTTCCCAGAATTCCCCAAATCCTAAATTTTGTGGCAGTCTCCTGAGACTCGATCATTGTGTGGCAGGGTCCTTCTACAAAACGCGTTTAAACTTTGAGCTTCTTCGGTGCAGTAGAACGCTCACAACACGCTTCCATAGGCGGCATGGTTTTTGCGCGTAGCGCAAACTTCAGAGCCCTCTAGCGTCGGAAAGCGGCGGTGTTTGAAGCTAGTATTGAGGGCGTGTTTGAGGGTATGTTTGGGATTTGGTATATATGGTCTACCACCACTAGATATGGTCTGGTAGATATGGTCTACCACTGCTGTGGTTGGGAGGTATGGTCTACCACCACTGTGATTTTTTTTGTGACAATCGGCGATGGTCGAGCAGTATCGCTGGATCACGCTGGATGCACCAGTCCAGTTCATATATCAGAATTATGTTGAACGCGTGCGTGCAGTTTTATTTCTGTGTGTTCGGAGGTTTACTCTGATATTACAAGATGAGTCACGGTCTGCAGGACGCAGGACGAGTACGCAGGAACATCACGCGTGGCAAAGGTGACTACGTACGTGTCTGTTGTTTAAGAGGCAAAGAATACTGTACCCAGAATACCATTAATCCGACCTGTACAACAATAGAGGAAATCAAATGAATCTGCGGCACAGCGCCAGCTCGCAAACGAACGATTCAATATGACTGAAACTCGCACAGGGGACCGAAACATCCGATCGAGTACTTCCGAATGAAATGTATTCCCGTGACAGAGCTCGTTCCGTCGAACCAGAGCCGTAGCCGGGACAGGAATGCGTTACCATAACGTCGTTTCTACGATGGTGGTCACATTTTAACCATAAATGACTTTGGAAACGCAAAAAAGCACGGAGAACAGCGCGAGAAACAAAGCATCGCATAACCGAAACTTTACAGAGGGTCACGTGGTGGACAGGACGTAATGGCGGTTTTGACTTGGGCGACCGCCAGAGCGTGGCTACACTATGTCTGGCGGGAAGCGCCGCTCCTTGTGTTTCCTTCCTCCATGGCTGATATAATGGTCACATTTACCGGCAAAGATAAGCTAAAGGTCATGTCATTTGTTGTGTGATCGAGAAATGCGTAGTTCTGGCTTTGGCTTATTCGCATTCGTCAAGTTCTTGAGTATTTCAAGATTTTTCTCCGGGACACTGGTCTCCTCTTTACCCTATAATCTGCCTGCGTACCTGTGTGCTGTGTGTGTATTTTTGTGTGCTGTGGTTTTGCCTACCGTTCTGATGTCATACTGACTCCACTGACTATCCCTATTTAGCATCGTTCATCACCTCATCATCAGGACACATCACATCCTGCCCCATTGTGCCTTGGGGTAGTGGGCCGCACCTTAAGTGACGAATTTCCCCATTCATTATCATTAACTTATTTGTTGTTGTTATTCGCATATCTCATCCTGTCCCTTGTGCCTTGGGGTAGTGGGCCGCACGTCATGTGGCGAGTTTCCCCATTCATCATCATTAAGTTATCGGTTGTTGTTATTCGCGCACCAAAATTTGGCAATTAATATCTCAAAGTACGTGCTCATTTGGGGATTTTTAGAAAAGAGGGTGGATTCAAAGAATGATCGCCTCCATGATCCTGTTTTCTCGCATTTTCCCGGAATCATCTACCTAAAGAATCATTTGGTAATTAGTGTTCCTGTATTCGCATGCGCTCTCCCACGGTATGTCGACCTGGTCGCGTAACCCGCCTGCAAAAATGGTCCTCACAGCTTTTTCTGAATAAACTTGTAGAGGATAACAAAAAAGAAAAAAAAAAGCACTCTGTATAATTCATTACGTCATATGGCGAATATCCTTAATAATTCTTAATTAACTTATCCGTTGTTTTTGTAATATGCAGAATTTTCTTTCTCTCTCTCTTTTTTTTTTTTTTTTTCATAACCGATATTTATCACAGGTGTGTTCTCGTCTTTCCAGTCTTCTGTGTATCTCTCGGACTTGGTCATTCACAGTTGAGCTCGTTTCATGTAATTATGCGCACTTTTGTCGTTATCTTTTTTAAAACGCTATATACCGATGAGTGGAATTGTCATGCGCAGTTGCTTGCTGCTATTGCCGATTTTAAAGAGATTTTCATATAATTTCGAGGCTTTGTGATTTTAAAGTACTGAAGTACTGAACTTACCAGATTCTTAGAAAACCCAGGTTCGATTCCTGGCGTGAGCACCTCTTTTCCCTGAGTTGCTTGAATTCGTTAAATTCTGGGCGTTTGCGGCTTACGTGTCTGTGTCGTCCCTAATTGTGGTCTGCCTAGGCCGATTCTCGTTGTTTACGTTGTTTGAATGTATCACTTTCGTTGGCGTATATTGCCTCTTTCTTTCTGTTATTTTCAGTTTTGTATTTTATTCAAATTGCATTGGTGCCCCTTAGTGATGTAACGCCCCTGCTAGGCACGCGAGGCAGTTCCAAAAATAAACGAAAACGCCTAGTACATGATTATCATCTTATTTCCTTCCTACACGTTTCCGCACAATTTGAAGTCGTCTGAGGACGCATACTGACCCCCTGTCTCCCACACCTTCCTGCTGCCCACTCCCCACCTATTCATGTCTGTACGCCGCTAATAGCCGCAGTTGCGTCGCGGCGCTAACACCGAGTTAAAAAAAAAACTTATGCAGAGATCATGTAACACGTCAAATTGAGTGTTAACAGTGTACTGTCTTAATCACATCGACTTTTTATTCACGTATTCTGCAGCGCTTCAGAAACGTTGGTGCGCAGCGCAAGAAATATTTGTATCGGCACCTCGGCACAAAACATACGTCCTAGAAGCAGGGTTGTCCAGGTTGTTCAGGGTTGTCCAGGGTTGTCCATCCTTCACACCAGTTGCTCTCAAACAAACACCGACAAGCACGGACGAGAGCAAATCGATTAGGCTTAAGAAAATATATAAATAAACGCACGAGTGCAGAATGGGCAACCCCTTTATCAGGCACCAGGAGCCGGTACAGGATACCACTAAAAAATTCAGGGTACAAGTTCAGCCGTGCACAGACAGAGTCACGACTGGATCATCCCATCGAGTTATCCACCTGACCTCATGGAGCCCGAAGTCAAAGCGAGAGTGCCTTCCAATATTGACTCATGTGCGCGTTGTAACCCTTTTTCCTATTTACACACTATACTGAAGACAACAAAAATACCTCCGGAGCGACGGAGCTGGTCGCTGAGGCCGTTTATACCTCCTCATTTACATACGCACACGCACGAGAAAATGCTGAGAGAAAGCGAAATATGTGAGCTATGAATTGGGTTAAAGACCCATCGATCATTACGTGCTGAGGCCACGTGAAACATGCGTTGCGCTGTGGGAGCTTCCCTTGAAGTGCTCACGTTATGCATATACTCCCAGAAAAGCAATTACACGGAAAGCTCTCGATGTTTTTTTCTCATCTTTTACCTAATGAATGAGGTGTAGTATAGCTGGACGGTGGCGTAATGTAGGGGGCTTCTGCCGCGGGAAAGTTAATGCACTGACAGATTAGCGCGTAATTGGGACTTACACGGGGTCAGCGATGATAACTGTAGTAATAATTCTTGATATGTGCTCCTGGACGTCGATAGCTAAATATAGCATATAAGAAGGAATGAACGGCTGCTCGGTGCCATTCATGAAAATTATCAGCCCGTGTGTCGCTGTAGTCATCAGTGAATGCCGGTATAGCTGCAAGACAAACATGCTTTACAATGTAATATCTTCTATCGCTGTGTCAACTACGGGAAATGGTTCCTTTCGCGATTTCGTGAGTCCTTGGAGTAAACGCGACTCCTCAACGAAGGGAACACACAACACAACAGACCGGAACTCCCCAGCGAAATCACAGTACATACGGCAACTTTCAGTATCTGTAATTTAGAGAACGCAATTGTAAAGGCGATAGTAAACGGCATGTCCGCTTTCTATGACCCTGCCATACAAAGAGATCATAATATCCCACCGAATCCTACCAAATTTATGCCATTGCAATCCAAGTGTTCCGCACAGTAGTCTCCTAAAATGTTGCTTCCCTATGTGAAGCGGAATTAGTTTCTAATTTTGAGGAGCGTGACGACATTTGTGTGACCAAGCTACCAACGCGTCTGCCAACATTGCTCTAGAGGTGTGCGCCGCCGCGCCGAAGCGCCGCCGCCGTCCCAAAACTGTCGGCTCGCCGCCGCCGATGTTGAAAAATCGGCGCGGTTGTTGAATGTGCTCATTTTGATCCGTTTTCCATAAAAAAAAAAGCTCTCACACACCTAGGGCCCTATCCTCGTCAAAAGTAATCGACCTCGATTACTTTACGTCACAAGCTGTAGGGCGGGGCTGCCACGAAATACTCCGCCCTTAAATCCCGCCCGTTTCAATTGAAATTTATACCTAGTTTTCCTTCGCAGCCTCTCGGCCCCAGTCTCGGACCGTGACGTTACGTCATTTTGACGTAACAATGACGTAAAAGATTAGTTTCAAAGCTGAAAAGTAATCTAGCGAAAGAGGGTCGATTACTTTGAGCGGCGATGGGTTTCGTGATGGGTCCGCATGTGCATTTCCGTTTATTGTGTTGTATAAAGTCTGTATGTGCTCCTCACAACAAGAAATTCATGTCTTTCTTCGTTTGTGTTTAATAATGAGAAAGAAGCACCGCGTAACACCGTTTCTCTCGCGGCATCGTATGCGTGAAAGCGGCGGGCTTTTCGAAGCGTCGTCCGAGCCGTACGTCGTACAATCAATGTTATTGCAACGTAGCGGTGTGCACACAAAAAACTCATCGATCAAAGTTCACTGTTTCTTGAGTAAACTATCAATGTTCATTTGCGGTATCATTACCACCCCCACAGCTCACGAGCAAAAGAAGCATATTGCAATGCGAATTATCATTTCGCATATCGAGCACACGAACACGCAGAAAAATATAAAGAAAAACTCATAAATAAAGCTCAAGATTTAAAGCACGAACCGATTTCTCATAAACGCGTTTACAGCTCGCGCCACACTGTCCGTTCGACCCTTTGCGATGATCCTTCGCGCTGTTCGCGCTTTTATCATTTTGTTGCCTGCCATCAGCGCCATCTCACGGGCACATACCGAATTATAAATGCAAAGTACAATCACGGTGTCACACAAACATTGCCGTCTTGCACACCTGTACGTCAAGAAAAATGACAAACAGCAAAAAAGGAAGTTACGGGCGTGCTTTTCCACGCATTTTCCAGGAAATTTAGTTTTACGCCGGTATAGTTTTCTGTTTCCGACACCTAAGAACCGAAGCAACAAGGCAGGGCGGGCAGATCACAGGTGTGGTCTTCGGATTCTCAGGAGGAAACACCGATAAGGCGGGTCGCTTTCCAAGATAACACGTGGGGCGATTGGTTGATAGAAGGTGTCAACCACTTTTAATATTCACGCCTTTTTCGATTGTGCACCAATGACAGAAGAAATTTCAAGTAATCGAGGTAGATTACTTTGACCAGGATAGGGCCCCTACTCTCTTCGTTTGTTTTTCTTGCATCGTAGGTCCCAGGCTTCATTTGTGGTGTTTTTAGCAGTAAGAAATTCACCACTGATATGCTGTTTATGTTTCACAGTTTCATTTCACAGTCCCACCCTAGAGCCACAACTCCAGGGAAAGTTGTCATTCAATTCCTGCAGGTTGTTTGCCGGTCATCCACCAACACCATAGCACTGGTCATTATCCATATGCAGGGTCTTTTTTTATATTCGTTACAGAATTTTTGTAAAAAAAAAAAAAGAAAGAAAAGAAAACTAGCGGAACAAATGGATGCCGTTTTTGAGTAGGTCAGGCGAAGATTATCTTCATGTATGTAACTACCAGATCATCAATTACCTAAAATTCATTAATTCTTTAATTAAGGGATTTCGCGCAAAAGCGAGATAGTAGGACGGGAGATATTCCTCGTTGAAAGCAATTCGATGTTTAAGAAATCTTTAAACGCGCACGTGTGTTGAAATATCCGACGCTGAACGTCGCTATGCATATGCGCCGAAACAAGAAGTACTCAATTTCCGAGCGCAGAAATGACGAGACGTTCGCGTTATCTGGGTTAGAAAGCGATCTATCTGGCCAGCAGATTAGCGCCTACGTCGATCGCTCCAAAGTACGTGGTCCTCCCACGTGGATTGCCTGTCGCTCTTTCTGCGCTCGAAAAGTGCGTCGCAAGTAGTGCGTTTTGTGTGTGCCGGCGACAAGCACCCCATCAGATGGTGTTTTCAATCGCGAGATCGCGGGGCTTATAATGCGCGCTAAGCATGCCAGCCTCAACCCACTCGCTCTGGACAAGCTTATACTGTAAAGCCCCTTTTATTTCGGAGCCCTTAATTTTCGCGAATTTTGCGAGTCGGGAAAATCGCGAACTTTAAGGGCACGCCAAAAATTTGAAAACAGAGAAGGAGGAACTCGAGGAGCGCGCGAAATTTAGTGGTGGCGAATATACACCCTGTTGATCCCTGTTGATTCGCGAAAATTTAGGGCTGCGAAATTAAAGGGTTTTACAGTGTTTATTCATGATAACTATACAGCCGTTATGACGTTATCAGTGAGCCTTATGTCATATCGTTTTCTTACGTTTGAATATTTACATATATCTACTATAATATCGAGAAAAGAGCCACTGGATCAGTGGAACAAGCTTTTACGCGTTGTCGTCGCGTGAATGTTCGGCACTCGCTATAACTGTTACGTGTGGTTAACATTTAAGGGGTGGCTCATCGTTCTAACTGTCTAGTTATGTTGTTTTCTCTAGCGAAACCGGCCGTTAACGGGCCCTGTCGAAGTTCTTGAGTGACGACCTTCTTGAAGTGCGTTCTCCTAATATTCCTTTGCGTGTTCTGGTTTTCTTTCATAATACGCGCTTATACAGTGGTGATGTACTTGTTTGGCGCAAGGTGCAATAAATGCTGTCATCGTCTCGGTGTCTATGATGGAGAAAATGCCCGCGCCCTGAGGTGTCCGTGCGTCCCCGTCCGAGAAGAGAACACATATTGACAGCCCACGGGGCCCACGCCGATAAGACAGCATCGGCGTGACGCCGCCGCCGGTCCTTCAACGTGCTCTACGCCGTCGCCGGAAAAAATGCTCACGGCGCACACCTCTACATTGCTCCACGCATGTCGATATCCCTCTTCTCACCACAGCGTATGGCAGACCTCCAACGTTCGGGGAAGAGCAGAGACGCTCACGCCGTTGCTACGAGAGAGACGCCGACTTTCGATGACGTCACCTAGTCTTACAGAATCCGAAACGTTTAAGTTTTGCGGCTTCTTTTGAAAATTCGTGGAAGCCCGTAATGTTGACTTGCGGCATTTCTGATAACGTCATATCTCTAACGTCACTTAAGAAGTTTTATTGAATGCCATAAAGACAGCACAAAGAACCAAACAACAACTTTATTTTAAGATGATGAATGGGGAGTTCCATCGCAAGGTGTTGTACTCTATCCCATTGCTGTTTGTGGTGTAGACCAAAGTAGAGCAACCGAGTTGCATGAACAAGCATTGTGTACGGCTGATACAACGAACACATGCAGTAGTTATCCTCGTTAAAGGGACACTCCGCACCAAAAACGTGTTGAGGTAACCGTGCGACATCAATCCGTACCGTATGATATTTCAGTGAATACAATTTATCATTTCCAAGTGGCACAGATAATTAGAAAAATAATATTTTCCTTCGAGTGACTAGGCGCTCCTCCAGGGAAAAGCAGTCCAGCAACACTGGGCTTCAACTCACCAGTATTCCTCGTGTACTGCTTTCTGTGGGTTTTGCTTTTACCGCTGGCGAATATTTTAGAACGAAATCATCGAAGAAGTTCCAAAGCGCGTGTCCGAAAAAAGGCCGGTGGCCCACACGAGACTGCCGGTGACGTCACGCATGGTTCAGGAGGTAGGAGGGAGAACCTTCAGAAGTTTCGGTTTCGTTTTTAGCTTCCCAGCTCTTTTGGCAACTAACGAGTTGCCGGCTGCCAAACCAACTTTATTTCTCATTTCGGAAGAATGTATCGAACCTATTTACACAGCCATTATAATGGTTTCGGATTGTCTCGGAGTCTCCCTTTAATAAACGAACTAACTTAAGAGAAAAAAAAAAAGACATCGTTTTTTCCCTGAGATACAGACGACAGCTTGTGACCGTCTTCCCATCACATTCTGTTCTTGAGAGCTTGCCGCCAGAAATAATGCCGCAGAACGTTCCTACTTTGCGATGGCGATGCGATGAGGATCAGTATTATAGCTCAGATTTCCCCGCCGCTTTTTCTCTTTTTGAATGAGAACGAAGAAGTTTTCTACAACAAGCAGCAACAATATCATTTCGAAAACGAGATCAAGGTAACGAAGGTGACTCATCGTGCCCTCTGGTGTTTCTTACTGGGGGCAATCGTTTCTGTACCTGATTTCCATTTCAACAACCAGCGTGCGTTCACAGACCAACGTAATCCCTAACAGCGATACTTTAACATATTTTACGTTCCTTTATCTCACTGCTGATCGTCTTCGTTGAATAAAGACGCTAGTAAGTAGACCGCACTGTCTCTTTACTGATTCTGGGGACTGATAATATGGCGCACACATCCATGCACTCAGTGCAAATAAAAAACGAAGAAAGAGAATGCGCCCGAGGTAAACATTTCGTAACAATGACAACATTTCAAGAAAAGCCCATCCGCCCGAAACACTTAGTGCGACCATTTCGCCCCCCGTCAATGTCCATCGACAGCCGTTGTACACAGAGCAATCGAGCATTCGATCGAGGACAAGCACGAAAGTGACAGCTGCTCGAAACAACAGCCTTGAAGGAGACTTTCATCTATTCATTCGCTCTGAATCCGCAGGGAATGTCGAGCAACGCTGCGAGGGTGGGCCTTCCATTCCGCTCCATCGTAGCCCACACAGTGTCCCGCAACAACCCACGTAACAAAGGGTAGAAGCTGATAGTCTGTCGCGTAAAGAGGGCTGAGTGCGTCTTACGATGACACATGCTCGAAAAAGGGGAGGGTTAATGAAGAGGATTTCAATTGTGTAAGACGCCCGTAGATTTGCATACACCGTCTGAGGCACGAAAGCGAAAGTCCAGGCTGATAGACCTCTACCCGAAAAATGTCATCATGACGTTCGTAGACAGACTGAGACCGAAACAAATCGGAAGGGGAGGGCTGTGTTCCACGAATGGGCACTTGTTCTCTGCTTCCTATTGAAAGAAAAGTAGGACCGAAGGTCACGTCCCTTTCGGGAACCATCGTAATCCCCTCAAGATCGTGGCTTTCGGGCGAGACCTTGTTCGCCTCTAGCTTCGAGCGTATAGTTCAACTCTACCAAATTGGTGGCGCTGTCGAACACTATGGCGTCATTTGTTTACAAACGGGGAGAGGACTGTATGACACCGAAAGTCTAACTTAAGCACTAGAAATCCGGGAAATCTACCAGCCAAGACATATTTTAGGCAAACTGAACAATTCCTATCACCGAAAAAAGAGATAGGGCGCAGATTAACTGGTGAATAAAGGCTGGTTCACACTGCCACGTTCGCGCTTACGGGCTACGGGTTGCGCCTACGTAATACCCATCTCGTTGCCGGCTCCCGTTCCTCCATCGTTCACATTACTACGTTTCGGCGCTCCGTTCCTCCAATGAGGAGCGGCCTCCTAGAGCGCTATCCTTCCGAAGAAAAGTGCAATACAGCCACAGAGCGACAATAGAGACACTAGAGCTGTGCACGCGTTCATCTGTGTTGTGTCATTCCATACTTCTTATCTTTTCTCAAGTATACATCTAATTATCAATTTGATTCATTTAGGAAACCCAATTCGCAAAGTTGATATCTCCTTACGGGCAGACTGGTCGACCAATCTGTGTACGTGTTCCGAACGTGCGATGGGGGTCGCCCACGCGGTTAAGAGAATGTTATCAAAGCAGTTCCCCGCGTACAATCAACTCCGTATAATCGAAGGACAATCAGCTGGGTCTTGACGAACGAGGTCGTCGTATGTGTGTTATGCGTATCTTATATGACTAATAGAAAGTGTCTGTCGGCTTCCGTTTGTTGTACTCAAGCGTGGGGAGTACTGCATAGTCGACTTCCTGAGTGCAAAGGCTCTTTGCGTGACAAGCATACGAACACTGATCAGTTCCACTGCAGGCGGTGACTGATATTTTCGAGGTCATGTCACGTGGGTTCTGACAGTGGTCTCGGACAAGGGCACATAGGACATAGCTTTCCATGCGGACGACGCACTATGTATGTGTCACCTCAATGAATCTGCTGATGAAGTGAAAAGAAAACCGGACTGTGTAGGAAGCTTTGCCTGTCGCAGTGCGTCTCTCTGAACACAATGCCCCACGTGGGCAAGATTTCCCTGAGTTTGGGGTGAAGACAAGGGGACGAAAAGACAAACGGGGGGGGGGGGGGGGTACGACACGTGTTCTACGTTTGTCAGGGATATCTTGCCCACGTCAAGTTTACAGCAGCTCGCTTGCATAATCCTATGTGCCGGCTCTTTGCCTGGCTAACCTTTCCTTTCTCTTTTTTTTTTCTTTATAAATATATCCCCGCCCTTCTGCTCAATGCTCCAGTGTCTCGCATTTCAAGAATGCAGTAACAAGTCACAGCAGTCGAGATCTTCCTTTACGCTGGTTACATCATGCTAGTGCAGAGGTCTCCTCTCTTCTTCTTCTTTTTAAGTGCTGAGAGAGGTCAGCCAATATTTGGCTTGCTACTCTTAAAAAAAATAGAAAAAGTTCACCTGGACAAGAAAAAAAGAGAAATAATTCACACACACACACACACACAAATCATAGACACAGGGAAATGAAGATGCGCGGAAGCACAATTGTCACAGGTCCCGCAGGTTTCCTGCCTTGGGGAATTGTAGCAGGTAGCCTGCCACCTTGCGGCAGTTGTCGTCTATCGACCATGCACGCGCTTATCATGGGAGTAATGCATCTCGTCAATGAGAGCGTGGCATAAAACGGAGGGTGGAAAATAAGACTGATAACATCGAGCGTTTCGTAATGGTATAGAGTGTGAGCACAATGTCCGACTTACCGCGGAGCAATACGCACTAGAATAATGTGTGCAAGGACAGTACATGCAGATTTCAACACTGCGCCAATCTAGAGGTCCCGATTAGTACAACTATTTATTTATTTATTTCAATGCACCCCAAGGGCCCTTAGGGAAGGGCATGAGACTACAGAGGATAGAACAGGTATTAGGTGCAATGCAAAACCTTTATCCATGCCCTTGTACTGATTAATCCCGTCAATTTACTTAATTAGACCATACACCAAAACCCCACGTAAACGATAGGAGCGACGTAAATTCCGCCTCAAAAAATAAAGATGAAATGTTTATGATTGTGAGTGGTGACGCGTTTCATAGCAGACCTATCCAGCGCCTGCCACTTTAGTCGATGTCCTTCATTATATTCCGTATTCCTTTGCAGCTACAGCTGCTGAGGATTGTATCACCACATCCCAGAGAGTGTGAGAGGTGTGTCTCCTGTCTGTGGCCCTTCAGGTGCAGGTAGTGACTTACGGGCTACAAAGAGTGAAACGGTGTACAGTGTACCTTGGTTAATGGAGCATGCGACGTGCCTCACTATAGACGTCACAGAATGTGGTGAACGTTCAGGAGGCAGTGGAAGGTGGTGCTCTTCCTACATGTTGCGTGAGTGGAGTGAGTAGCTCAGGTCACGTGGTGCACATGCCGAGTGATGGTGAATGGTGATCTCGATGAGACCCACGAAATAATTATGTGCAAGCAACCGAATTGTTGTAATTGAATACGCTCTTATTAATTTACTTCCGGCATCATTTTCGATATCATGCAATTGTAACTGCAAGGAAGTTACTCTCTCAATTAATTTGCGATCCTCTTGAAGATACTTTTGATGTTACTTTGCCACAAGTTTTAACAGGTCACTTTTCCTTTGAACCAAAACCTTTGCCTCGCATCCAAAGCCACAAAACATCACAAAATAAGTTTCTCCTTTTTTTCCGGAAGATATGATCACACAGCCGGGAGCGGCAGCTGTGATCTCTCCTTTCTGCCGCTCATCCTTCTCTCCTCCCTTGATCACGTGACTTCCGGCGCAGTAACCGGCTTGCCGGCACCCCCTCTCGTGGTTGTGCCTCGCCCCCTTCCAGCCAGACAGCAGCCAACTTAGTCGCCCGTGTGCCTTCGCGCTCCACGTCCGTGACGCGCTCCGATCCGTTCGACGACCTCTGGATACTTCAGTGAGATCCCATGGCCTCACTTCATGACGTGCCTAAAGTTATGACTTAAGTGACAACATTAGAAGCTGTTCGCGGTGCTTGCGAAAGGATAGTTTGTTTGTGCCAGGAGGAGGATTTGTTGTGCCTAGATGTCTTCCCCCTAAGGCGCGTGTTGTGTGAATAGTTTCACGGTTGCTGGTGCTGCGGATTTAGTGTTTTCTTTTGCATAGAAGTTTCCCCGAGTGCTTTTTAGACACCCCAGGTGAGTGTTGTGGCTGTGTTCATATATGATTTTCCCTTCTTTTCCCACATTGCTGCTCCGTGTTTGTTCGGTTTCTGCTGGAAAAGTAGACTGATTCGTAAACCGTGTTCGTGTCAAAGGGAAGTTCGAGGCCACGGTACTTATACAGGGTGTTCAGAATTAAGCTTTGACGAGCGCTACGCAAACACAGCGACGACAGGAAACCGAATGATAACTTTACGCTACTTGTGTAAGAAACAGGTGCTGCTAATTATGTAGCACCTGTTTCTTACTCAAGGAACAGAAAAATAGCAGCCAGTTTTCTTTTGTTTCCCTATTTATAAAGTGCTAGTGAAAGCGTAATTTTGAACAACCTGTATAGCTGTAGATTAGAATTACCAGTTTTGCACTTGTGGCAACAACGCTTGTAAGGAGTAAGCAAACGAAAGTTCTGTGATCAGGACCCCACCTAATCTGACTCGCTTTCACAGGAAACGCAATGTTTCTGGATAGTGTGACGTTGCCTGTGGGTTGTTATCGACCTCTAGTATTCCCTCTGCTTGTATCAGCACCCACACATCTATTATCATCCCGACAGTCCAATGTGCTTGATAGTACCCGAAGAACCTGATAAATATTCTGTCCCCACGGCTGTCTACCACCGAACGGCGCGCAAGTTTTCCCCGTCATTTTTCTTTTTTTTTTTTTCAACTTATTAGACGTTCTCCCGTGCTGCCCAATTGTCCACAAGATCACAGGAAAACGTGCAACACAGATAACACCGGCAAAAAAACACACAATGACGATTTGTATTTCATACAGCTCCTTCACTTTCCCTGTAGCTTTTCACCTCAATCCCATGGTTTAACCGCACAGACATTCCAAAGCAGCATCACGTGTTGTTCTGTCTCCTAGTTATGTGAGAGGTTGATCCCCGTCAACGCCTGGCACTTTGGCCACGACTTTTGCTTCCACTGGAGACTAAAGTGGGATCGCCTGGCGTCCGGATGTATGCCCACGCGCGGAGATGCACGAACATAAACCTGGTTTTGTTTTCGTGCGCGCCGCATAAAATGCGTCAGCCACGTCTGCCTGATCGTTGCACTCATCTTCTTGTGCGAGAGGAAGCTCAGACAGCGTGCTAGTGAAACGCTTGGCGTGTTTTCTATGGGCCAGGAGGGAAACCGAGTTTCGTTGGGCGGAAAGTCATTGTCGTCTGATCGTGTCCTATGGATTGCTGAGGGGACGTGTAGACGACGATTACACGAACACTGGCTCGCAATGCATGCTATGCAGTGTGACTGTTGTTTCCCAACATAGTTAGGTTATATCACTGATCTCTATGTATAAAGGCTGGACCGCGCATGGGAGAGGGGCTCGTGGGAGAGAGGCACGCATTCGGGCCGCCATGTTGGGAGGCCCTAAAGCGCTGTGTGTGCCCATAGAAAACAATGGGAGGCAACAGAGATTGTGAGTATTTATTGCGTTGCAGGCGTTGATCGTTCTTTGTCATCACACAATTTTGTAAGCTGCCAGTATACTGATGTATCCTAACAGTGTTTCACAGGTGTCCTGCCGTTCGATTCTTAATTACGTTATGTTTTGCATTCCGAAACTAGACCGTCACTGCAGTGCAGCGCTGGTGATTGTACTACAGCACGTTTCCCAGCGAATACTTCAATAAGAAACGATGTGAGATTAACAACAACCATGTATATAATCTCCCGTGCTGCGTTCTGGACAAGAATTGTTCCACAAAGAATGGTCCCAGAAAGGATATACCCGCATGGTAGAAAGAAATCGCCCCGAAGAATCAGCCTTTTTTTTTTTTTTTTTGTTGTTGTTTGTTTTTTTGACAGGCGTATGCGTTTAGTGTGATTTATATCAAGCAAGAAAGAGTCTTTTAGTGAACGACAGTGGTGTCTTCGATGTAATGCCTCGCAAATATGAACACACCGAAGCATCCCAAACAATTACTTCACGCAATTAGATCACGCTTGGGCCAGTTAATCTAGGTATTGATGTAAACTTAAGTTACTTAGTAAGTGGTATCACCTCCTTGAGACATAAGACTTATCTCCTTTTGAAGTACAGCACTTCTTTTTTTTTTCTTTCTTCATTTGCTCTGATTATTTGCAGGTGAAATTGAATGTCCGTCTCGCGTACTCACATGCTTTTGCTGAATAGAACTGCAGCGTGAACAACGCAGCGTAGGGACGGGGGCCTGCCATCCACTGCTGACTTTGTCATGCTTGTTATGTGGAGCATGTTGCAAAAAATGCAGCTGCACATCTGAAACCCCGGTCATTATCATCGTCATCTAAAAGGGAGTGTGGTAGCACTGTCGTGAAACCAGGCACGATTTCTGAAGATCTTCTATGACACTTTCCGCAGTTTGCACACTTTTCTTCAGCGTCAGTCTCTTTCATAGGTGTCACTTTGCATTAACAGTGACTCCCATCTTACATTTTAATGTGCTAGGGCTCTCTTGCACTACACATGTACGGTTTCCAAACTGCAGCATGACGATTTGGAGCTTGAAACTGGAGCCCTGGTGTACCCTGTCTATCAAATGATACCAACTGAATCATGTCAAACGTGATGTTTAGTGGATGATGGAAGAAGGAAGTGGCTTTCTTGGTTGCGCATTCTGCTTGACAAAGATGTAACACGATATGCTTTTGTAAAGAGATAAGTGTTGTTATGCTCTATGAATAAAGTGAATATACATTTTTCAAGTTCAACATTTATTCTTGCATACATGCATTTTAAGATACAATGAATGTGCAGGGAGGTGACAAAACAATATGTTTATTGTTTTGTGACCTCCCTGCAATGACAATATATATCTCAGGAATGACAATGTGTAGGTACATTATGTAAATTTGTTGCACCCAATTTTCATACATGCTGAATTTTAAATTTTTGTCTTGCTGTCTATGTGTTCAGTGTATTACAAATTGCTTAATGCAAACAACACTTTGTTAATTTCAAGCTTTTTGCTCCCATCTAAGATATTCCTATCCTGAAGGAACCGCCACTTCGACACCATAAAATATTCAGTAGGTTTCACTCTGGCAGGCCCTGGTACTGCAAATTTCCTGAATTGAAATCCTTCAAACTGTGTGATAATCTTAAATGCGTCAATATTTTTGCAAGTAGTTGACATGCTGGAGGACATTCCTCCTGCAGCTGAGGCAACTACAGAGAGTTCCAAGAGGCCGAAGGTAAACCTACAGCTGCATGAATGTGATCAACAGTAGTGCATCCTCAAGAAATAATTTTGTTATAGCATATATGTGCATGCCTGTTAACTGAAAGTCTGAAACAATGATCACAGTTCCCCAACAAGTTTTAATTCCTCAGGGTGTATACTGTAGAGGTGGGTTAGATCTACAACAATTAATACAAGGTATTATACGTATACTATGAATACCTTTAAAAATCTCATGTGACACATATGCTTTTACTTTTTGGAGGTGCTGCGGTGATCAAAGTTTGTGGGCACTGCTCAGGTTTTGCACCCATTTCTTGAGTATGTCGAGGCAGCTGTGAAGGAGAGAACATGGGTTAGGATGCAACTAGTTAAAAATAAATGTTGTTTAGCAAAAGCATTGCATAAATGTTTAAAACATCAGTTTAAAACAGGGTTTACAATCCCGATATCTTTTAAAAATTTCAACGTTTAAACGCTGTTTTAAAAAGAATTATAGCTTCATCACCAAGACACAATGCTGGGTGAAGGGGCCTAAGGTGTATATAAAACTTTTTGAAGTGATAGAGGAAGGGAGTTGCCTCAGGACAGAAGCCGCCGATATTTCGAACAGAGAAGTGATGTCTTCCATGATGTGAACATGTAAAGAGAATGTGCAAAATTGAGAGAGGCTCACCACAGTGCGTGCACTGAGGTGGTTCCTCCCCGTAAAGTAGGAACCCGTGGATGAAGAACATGATACTTATCTGTAAGCTCGATCGCATCACACAGCGCAGACGATCCTCTGGGTAGCCCCCGTGAGGAATCCTGTATCGACAGACCACTTTTGCCTTAAACACTGCTACAACACGACAAGCTACAAATTATTATTATCGCAACAAGCTGACAACATAGCTCAGACACAAGGCGGTATCCAAGTCAAACCATACCACCGTTACGTAGGATTCTTTGTCACAAATCAAACCAAGGCACAAAGCAATACCAATACATGAAAAAGATCGACTCTCTTGGTCTCGTTACGTCGTAATACTGAACTTGTGCGCGAAAATAATTCAAAGAAATAATTGTGCACTTGCTTCCGTAGAGAACACCGTGTACCGTGCTAGCAATGCATGCAGAAAAGCGCTCGAGTGCTCGCCCATATTGATGACACCACTATCAGTGTAGTGTAACATTTCTCACCAGCATATTATGCACTCAAACTGTATTTGCCGCCGGGTAAAATGCAAGTGTGTTCGATTGAACCTCGGAACATGATCAAATCGGAACAGCGATCATATCGGAATAGCGATCAAACAACTTGCACCCAGTGCTGGTTTTGGGCAAAAAAAAAAACTTCATAATTGTCAAATAAATGTACAGAATGGGTGGCTATATATTCCGTGATAAAGAATGACTCGCCTGTAGAAATTTCGGCCCTGTATCATTGCCGGTACGGTTGGTACGACCGTAATTCAAGAAGTTGCCATGATCGCTGCAGCGACTGTTTTGGGTACAGTAAGATTGCGGCCGGTTGCCGCACGCTCGCGCTCCCTATCCGCGATCCAGCCTTTTACAGTCTATATCAGTGGGTTATATGCAACTGCAAAGCGGGTTACCGTTGCCTAATCCGCAGAGGTCTGATCAGGAGGGCCCTATTATGTAAGCTGTACTGGGACCGCTGAGAATACTTTATTGTCGGGCGAGGGGGGGGGGGTCACTAGGGTTAGGTAACACGAACTTGAGTTGGTTGACTGTTATGTAACTACCTAAGACACCGGTGGCTGGTGTTTCGTGGATATTGCGTCAGTAAAGTCTGAACTGGGAGTTCTTTATCATGGCAGGTTTGTGTCAGTTTCTTCCTGTTGCATTTTCCTGTCTACGAGAGAGGCGCAGGTAATAAAGCTTTCGTGATCTCTAAACACTTGAGCTAGTTTCTTCTACTGTTCCTTTCTATTTTATGCAGCCCTGCTGATATCTGTTCGGCAATAACAGCAGATAAATTGGTAATAGCAGCAGAGTCTATTTGCTTCCATTTGTTACTGTTCGTGTGTCGGCACTGCTGTACAGTGGCAAACCAGCTTGGTCGGAGGTCCCCATCTTTTCCTATTGTCGTCTGTTGCGTATTTCGCGGCCGTATTTTGTTGCGTAAACTTTTGTGGTTTGGAATTACCGGACAATATTGACGAAATTAAATCAGAAGTTTTGAACCCTTGTTCAACTCGAGGTCTTTGGGCATTCAGGGTCTCTTAGAATAATTGGGAATCTTTTTTTCTTTTTGTGCTCTACGAGCTTCTTTCTGGGCAGGGCTCTCCCATATTTGCTCTGTAGTGCTCAAGCCAGCAAGGTCAGCGAGAGAGTCTGTGTACCATGTGTCGTGTGTCCGCAGCTGCGCCCGTTGCCAGATGGCGCTCTGAAAACACGCTTCGTGACAACGAATAGATCTGTGAGCTTTGCCCAGCAGTGATGCACAGGATAATACATGGAACACGTGATCCGGAGTTAAAGTTATCGGACTTATGCCCCACGGGAGAGCCTGTATAACCATTCCACCATTACGACGGTGGGGCAAATGACTTATTTGTCGTAGAGCGGAGCATGTAAAGGTCACTGAGTGGTTGAAAAAAACCTCCTGGCGTCATTTCTGAGACCTGAAACAGCAGGAACACTGACGGAGTCTTTTTTTATATAGTATATGTTCCCAAACAATGTCTCCTTCCATGCTTTTTTTTGGGAGGGGGGGGACTTCTCAGTGTGTTGCCTGCCATTTTCGTTTTCATTCTCCTATTATCTTACTTTAGTTCACCTCTAATTGACCCAAAGAAGCCGTCTCCCTTCACAAGTGTCGAACTCCCCATTGTATTTTTCCATGCTTGGAGCCAAACCAATCGGGGTATGTTCCAACTGCGCCACGTTTTCTTCAGTTTGTCTCGATCGGTACCTCATTGTGAGTATGGTGAATGTGCACATTATAAGCAATCTCTCCAACTAGTACTTCTATGCAAAAACGCCAACTACGCAACATAAACTTCGCTGTGATTTCCTTGTTTGCTTAAACATTCGCGGGACGAGCGAACTTTTGCGAGTACCATTCGGAGGTCCGACATCGTACAAGACCATCGTTCACCTCTTCTAGTATCTGTGAACGCTTTACGTGCAAAATGTACTGAATCTTGCAAAAGCAATCGAGCATAAGCCCAACAGTAGGGAACATGTGCTGCGGCGCCATTCATGAACTGTTTAGCGTGCAGTTCATTCACCCCACATGTTGCCGGCTCCGCCCCGGCCCTGAGCCCAAATAGACATGAATCGCTGCTTGCCCCTGACCCTGTTGGTGAGTTCATTCTCTCGTCTCCTTTCGGGTATCGATCGATTGGTTACCCTTGTCAGAGGCGAAGGACGGCCCGCATTAAGCGTGCTCTCTCTCCTCTTATGCGTCAGTTGTGTCATTTGGTGCGTGCGTTTTTGGTGACTCGGTGGCTATGTCATCACTGCGCCTGATTGTATCAGTACCAATTAGAATCGTATTGAAAAGAAAAATGAACTTTCAACGGTGCTCTTTCTATTAGAATCCTTGAACGACTTCTTTAGTATGATGTTCGGTGTAGGTGAAGTTCGGTTTGCCTCTTTTCTGTACAGGGTGTAATTTATTTGTGCGTGGTACTTTGGCAGATACGTTGACAAAGTGTGACACCCGGTTTTGTGCGGCGCGACCGTGTGATTGGTTATGAGCAGAGTGCTTGGAGCGTTCCACGCTACATCTCATTTATGACTAGGGTTGTAAAAGTGGCTTTTCAAAAATGACTAGCTTGTAATAAGCGGGAAATCCAGCGATCGGGTGAATGCAGATTGAAGCACTAGCTTTTAGGACGGAAGTTCCGATATTTGGAACTGCGAGTATACAAGTCCAGTAGAGGTACGCATACCAGTAAAGATACGTATCAGCGCCTCCGAAAATATTTGAGCTATTTGAGAATTACTGAACAGCGGTGCACCCTATGTGCTCTTGATGTCACTTTGCATACTGTTAGCAGTAAAAGAATATATGGAACGGCCGTGGGGCCCATGAGACACATGTCGAGGTTACAGGAGTTCCTTAGGGTTGAACGGTCCGTCGAATGCATTGCTGGAATATAATAATAATAATAATTCAGGGCTTTACGTCGCGCGACAACGGTGATCATGTCAACGCCGCAGTGGTCGTGTCTGTGGATGAATTTTGCCTACCTGAGGGTTCTTTAACGTACACCGAAATCTCGGCACACCACATTTAACGTCCCTCGCGGAAAACGGCGTGTCTGGGCAACTTGTACCCATCCACCAAGTTGCCACCGTCGTCAGCCGGGTTTGAATCCGCGATCTTGGGATCATCAGGCGGGCACGCGACCGAGGCTGACGCTGGAATATCAAAAGGAAACAGAATAGTTCCTGCAGGTCACTGTCTACGATCGATCTGGACTAGAGATTCAGAGGGGCTTTCATTCTGCCTTTATCGCCTTACTGGCTTTTGTTATGTGCTGCGAGAAATCGCATAACACCTGGAAGCTGCAGGTGGAAAACGGATACCAAATTTTCGATACGGGAACGCGATCATACCGGCCACATGATTCCCGTTGTGTTTCAACAAGTTATTAAAACGAAAGTGAAGAAGTTCAAAACGGGAAGCGAATATCGAAGAAAGTACAAAAGTCACAACCCGTGGGTCACCTCCCAAGAGGCAAGATTGTTGTGGTGTGGGTGGTTTTATACGAGACAAAGGTACGATATTACATACGTTCATGCCACGGAAACGCTGCTCAGTTTCCGAAAACATTTTACGACAGGCTGGGAAGGATGCGTGACCCTTTTTGATTCCTCTTCACTGGTGGTTTCTCTAAAAGTGTCCATAGAAGTATAAGCATCTGCCTCGGAAGCCCTGGAGTAGCCAGTCCCGAGTGGCTCGAGACTACCATCTCCATTTTTTTCTTTTAAAATCAATCAATCAATTTGCCTCGGAATCTTTATCGGCGCATTTTTTGCAACCGTGCGTTCTTTCGTGTTGTCAAGCGAAAGCAACACTTCCGCTGCCGTCGAGTTAGATAACCTCTCTCCCTACCATGCGTGGGATAAACACCTGGAACTCTAAACGAAGGAAGCCTAGAGTGCGTTCCTCTCACGATATCCAAACAGGTCACGGGGGCGGTATTACATAAATATCTGTGTTAATGTAGAAATATGTATTGTATGATGGAAAACGAGAATAAGTCGTGATGATCGGGATTTTCGATAGAGAGGGAACGTTCTCCCCGTGATTCACGCTTGTTCGGTTGGATTAGCGTGGGCGACATCAAAAGTTCCGGCGCTTGTTTGCCTTCCTGCTACGGCTGTGTGTGTGCGTTTTCAAAAGACTGCGTTGAGCGTGCATTGAGAATGACGAGGGCTAGCCTTCAACATTGCACATAGCGCTTTCGTTGTCTCCTGTGTGCCGAATTACTACGGTCACATGAACATGTTCCTTTCGCACCATCAAATCCCGAATAATAATCATCATCATCATCTTTCACACTACTCTGTTGCCTTCTTCGACCGAAAGATAATTTAAACCGTAAAACAACTCTCGTAGACCAGTACCTGTCTAATTCATTAGCTGTGTAGGATGGGTATGTATTGTCCTGAAATAGATCTCCCGTCAGTTCTTCCGCGTAAATAACTCACCCCAAAATGTTCTGACACATAACGGACATTATGGCAATTTTTTCAGGGTCGCGCTCGGGACGTCGCACGAGGATATGTGAGGAGCCTCTTGGTATATAGGCAGGATTGAAACGTTGCGATTGGCCTTCACGATGAAGCTCTTAGGGGAATGTATGCATTGATCGTGCGTTACGGCATATGGACAAGTTCAAGATTGGGACAGTAAAAGTATAGACGATACGTGTGGTTTGAAAAACAGATTTGGTTGATGACGAACAACCACAGCGCAGATCAAATCGGTTCCACCACGGTCCCAGACCGTAGGCCGGGATCCAAGCGGCTTTCCTTGATTCGTGCTCGAACGTCGGAGGGAGTCCCGTGACTGTCTGCAGCTTGCCCCTCGTGCCCTTGGCTCGGCTTTCGGCAGTCCTAGGCTACTCAGCCAAAAGAGCAATCCAACAGAAGACACAAGGACAGACACAGTGACATTCCCGAGTGCCAAACGAGAAAAAAATCGCTGCATGCATAACATACGCCTGAAGAACATGCGGAAACATTGTTTTATTGCTCACCCAATCACCAAACAAGCCGCGTGGGCAAGTGAACAGGTGGGCACGTTGACGGTAGCTCTAGGACTAGCTCCAAGACTAGAAGGTGCTGCGTCCTTATCCTCCCACCGGATGTCCGGGTTCTCAGCTTTTTTTTTTTTTTATTGGTATCATTTTTGTCAGGCCATCCAGACGGACGTCGGCATGATGTTCCCCTTGAAGTTGAGCAAGAACCCATACCAAACCCCCTCTCTTCCGCCCTTTCCTGTTATTCTTTCTTCATTTGTCTACGTCAGCACCGCTCATAGCTACAGGTGCTTCGCGGTGAAGACACGGAATAAGCGAAAGGTCGAAGCATGATACCGTGTGACAAATCGTGAATCCACTGGTTTACACTCGCAGTTATTGTACAATCGACGACCTTCACAGAGACGGAACTAGTTCACGGGGTTACAGAAAGCTCCCACGCAGTTTCTTCTGCCGAGCGCGCGCGGAGACAGCTGTTACGTACCTTTGTCAGCATAAGCCTACGTAACTTCACAGGAAGCAGACGGCTTCAAATCGTTTTTGTATTCAAAATGAGTTCCTAGAGCGTTATGTAACCGATTACTAGTCGAATACACCGAATACACATTTGCTCTTCTCAGAGACTACGCACGGGCGGGTTTTTGAAATCAGCTATGTAGGTGCTTGTTTCTAGTGGGCAGCGCTAATCATATTCCTTATCGACGAACTCTGTCAAAGGATTCAACTCAATCCTGTTGTAGGGGAACAAATAGGCTCTCTGTAAAGACAAGTGGTGGACTCTTCCTGCTTGCGATTTTTAACTAACTTCCTACACCAACTATTTACAGTTACGTCTAGGTGTAGGTTCGAATCTGGAGAGATTGCAGATTGCGCATTACGTACACTCGGGTAGAGAGCTATACATCATCGGAGGCTCACCGTGCGTGTCGTGTGCTCACGAAAAACCCATTACTTAGTCTCTAATGAACCCACCTGATGGTCTCGATAACAAGTTGAAAAAGCGTATTTAGTGTCAAGCCTCAAAACTGGATCAGGTCGGCGCAAAATGAGAAATTGTCAGTGTAAGAAAATATATTCGTGACATGAGCAATCTGGTTCGCGGAATACAGATTCGGGCGATAGACATACACACGCGTCTCATTTAAGTAACGTTTAAAAGTAATTAGCGCCCCACAGCGTGGCAAAACGGGTTCGTTGACCTTCACGAGTGACAGTCGTGCAAAGTGCACCTAGCGGCGTGTCTTTGAAATCCAGTAGTAGGGCTGCACAGGGTCTTTAATTTCGTCTGTGAAGTAATTTATCAACGTGAGGTAACAGTAACCGAAAGAAAGCTACGAGAAATGGATACAGCTTTCGATCGTTAACTCGACTGGGAGGTGGCGGGGAATCCTTGCACCGGCTGTGCCGTCTATGATTTCCCCTGTTCTTGTCTTTTTTTGGACACTTTCCAGACGGATTCCACTTGAAGTCGGCCCAGGACGTCCACTTGACCTTCTGCCTCCCACTCCTTCCTGCTATGCTTCCTATTTGAGAACCTCTGTACCTCGCTTATAGCCACAGTTTCTTCGCGGTGGTAATACGAAATCAAAAGAAGCAGAAACACCTTGATACAGATTCCTTTCGTTGTTTCGTTACAAACTACATTGTTCCTTTCAATTTGTTTGTTAATTTCAATTCGAAAGCGTATTGGTGAATTTGTAACTATGTGCATCTTTTTTTTTAATTCCGTGTTAGCACAGCGAAGCAACTGTGGCTATAAGTGGCGTACAGACGTGGACAGATGGAGAGAGGACAGCAGGAAGGAGTGGGTGCTATGCACTATGTGCATCGCAAGTATAGTATCAATTAGAAGAGACGATAGAAGAATACGTGCTTCCTTGTAAATCCGAGATGTCTTCCAAGGCTTAGACCTCCGTGTGTGACACACAGCGTAATCAGAGAGAACGACAAATGGATGGTTACGTTGAAATGGGTCATGTTACTGACATTTTCCCATGAATCCTACCCACGCCCTTGCGGCAGTTGTTGTGATGTCTTTTGCGGATAATCGTAATCAGTTTGATGTTTTTACCTATACAGGGTGTTTCTTTTTATCTGCAACAAATTTTCATAAAAAGGACGCTTTTACTTTTGTCATTGGATTGCTCGACGGGTCTGCTACTAGGAAACCGTATTTTTTTCTCAGTTAGGGGACTAATTAACGGATATATTTCAATCAACTTTTTAATTATTGAATTGAGTTACCACTTCGCAATTGCGACATTAAAGCCTGATGTCCGCATGATGCGCTCGAGGCACTGATGAAGCACAAGAGTAAAACAGGGAATTGTCAGGGAATTTGCCAAAAAGGCAGCTGAAGTCAGGAAAAATCGCAGACAAGTGTCGTCACGAAGTGCAGTGAATCGCAAGTGCTGCGCTGCAGCAAGCGTTTCCGAGAGTAGCATTCGCCAATACGACTATCTCAGAGGCAGAAAAGCAAGGCAGTCTTACTAATTTCTCAATAAATGATATGTTTTATGAATGATCTGTATCAAAACGTAGCAACACTTACCTAGTTCCCTTTTGTTCTGGTCAGGGAATTCGCTTGCTATAGTCAGTGAAAACCTGGAAAAGTCGGGGAATTTGAAGGCTTCGTTTTAGTATACACCCTGTAAAAGCACAGCGCGCGTTACTGACCGAAGTATTTGACCGCTGTCGCCTACTGTAAACCGCAAGTGGTCGACAAAAGAGCGTCAGCGACGTTGATATCTCCGCCACGTCATATAAAAACGTCATACGCGATGTAGGGTATGTTTCTTCTTCTCGCGGTATGTTTCACGATCTTTGTTTTGTATTTCTTTTTTGCTTTGTTTTCTTCCTTCATATGTTTGGAGCCGCCGTATCAATCCTCTCGTTCTGCTGGGCATGGCCCTGGTGCGATAAGCGCTGATATGTAGCGGTGATGCACAAAGTTCCTTGCAAGCAAACAATAAAGCAAGAAAACAACCGTCGCGACACATACCGCGAAAAGGGTTTGCCTGAATTGCGTGTGACGTCTTGCAGATTACTAGCTGTACACAGCAGACGACGGAAGCAAAATACTTAGGTCTGTAGCGCCCGCTGTGATTACTTTTGTGCTTCATCGGTGGTTCGAGCACATCATGCGGAGATCAGGCTTTAATACTGCAATTGCAATGTGCTTCCTAATGTCAATCATTAAAACGTTGATTGAAATATATCTGTTAATTAGTGCCTTGATTGAGAGAAAAAACGGTTTCCTAGTAGCGGCCCCGTCGAGTAATCCAATGAAGTAAAAGCGTCCTAAGGCAACTCCCCTTGTTATGAAAATTTTTTGCAGCTAAAAAGAAAAACCCTGTATATGAACAAATGTGTCTACAGTATGGGAGTTCTTACTACGATGTGGATTTGGTAGGACTGAGTGACACGGAGAAATCCAAGTGTCGACATGTCCCGCTTTGGGCGTTTCTATTTATTTTAGAAAGTGGGCGACACAATTATGTGGGTGTCGCGCGAATTGGGTGCGGTGTTGGGTGTGAAGTCACTATGCAGCGAAGCCCTGCATGAATCACACACTGCTGGGCAGGAACCTGCATGCTCGTAGTCAAGGAAACGTGTAGGCAGGTCGCATTGTAGGGGTTCGCTCTGTAATAATATCGCGTAACTTTTATTACACGCATTGTATCCAAAACAATCCGCGAGTGTTATTGCCGAGATTCTAACTTTCACTTTTCTATCAGGTCTCCTGCCAGTTATACATCATACTAACATCGCACCCTGGACAACTTTCAAACGTCGTAATCAGAATGACAGCTATCTTCGTGAAAATATCGTCCTCCGTTGTCTGTGCAAAGGGGTACAAAGAAAGAGTGTACACTCATTGTTCGGAGTAATTTTGCGGAGTGTTCGAAACGGGGGAGGAGGCAGCTTGCCGTTGCTGGCCGTTGCGTGGGCATCGTCACGACTATAGCAAAAAAAAAAAAAAATGCTGAGTGAGACAAAGTCGCGACATATATGATTGATTCCATCCACACGCAAGATAAGGAAAACCTCAGAGGCACCATATAGTTTGGTGGGACGCCTGACAGCCCATCACAGTGGTGTGGGTTCTTGTTTTATCACTGGCATTTGTTCGTTTTTCATGAAAGGTCATTCTTCCAAGGTAGTTTTTTATTTTGAAAACTTTGTTATGGAATGACCTGGTTGTTTCGTTTGGGAACGACCTCGCTATTTCAAACAACCAGGTCATTCCCTAAATAATGCGTCACTTTACCTCAGATCCTTGTAGAGAACAACGCGACTCCTATCTCATTTGACAGTGGCACTGTCTTCGTGAGGACAAAAGATGCGCAGGCGGTTACAGATTGCTTAAATAGGTTTGGTATGTGACGTCATCATCGGTACAAAGCACTCCACAGGCGGTTGTCGGTGAGTCAGGTACGGGAATACTCCAGAAGGTCAAGTCCGGGGGATGAGGTGATTCTCCTTTGGTCGCTGTCCGTTTTGAGGGAAAATTCCTGGGCAGGGTGAGTGCTGCTTCGGACTTTGCTGAAAAAAAAAGGAATGGAACGGAAAGAAAGAAGCTCAACTAGGCGGCCAGATTTCTTACCGTTGACAGTGCTCCCAGACTTTCGTTAATGGTTGATTGGAATTTGTGAATGAGTTAGGATTCGCGTTGTTCTCTGCAACGATCTGAGCTAAAATTTGGCTGGAGAATGAAAAGTGACGCATTATTTAGGCAATGACCTGGTTGTTTTGTTTGGGAATGACCTCGCCATTTCAAACAACCAGATCATTCCCTAAATAATGCGTCACTTTTCATTCTCCAGTCAAATTTTAGCTCAGATCGATGCAGAGAACAACGCGAGTCCTATCTCATTCGACAGTGGCACTGTCTTCGTCAGGACAAAAGAAGCGCAGGCGGTTACAGATTGCTTAAATAGGTTTGGTATGTGACGTCATTATCGGTACAAAGCACTCCACAGGCGGTTGTCGGTGAGTCAGGTATGGGAATATTCCGGAAGGTCAAGTCCGGGGGGGTGAGGTCATGCTCCTTTGGTCGCTGTCCGTTTTGAGGGAAAATTCCTGGGCAGGGTGAGTGCTGCTTCGGACTTTGGTGAAAAAAAGAAGAGAAAGGAACAGAAAGAAAGAAGCTCCACAAGGCGGCCAGATTTCTTACCGTTGACAGTGCTCCCAGATCTTCGTTAATGATTGATTGGAATTTGTGAATGAGATAGGATTCGCCTTGTTCTCTGCAATGATCTGAGCTAAAACTTGACTGGAGAATGAAAAGTGCCGCATTATTTAGGGAATGACCTGGTTGTTTTGTTTGGGAACGACCTCCCCATTTCAAACAATCAGGTCATTCTCTGAATAATGCGTCACTTTTCCTTCTCCAGTCAAATTTTACCTCAGATCCTTGCAGAGAACAACGCGACTCCTATCTCATTCGACAGTGGCACTGTCTTCATCAGGTCGAAAGATGCGCAGGCGGTTACACATTACTTAAATAGGTTTGGTATGTGACGCCATTATCGGTACAAAGCACTCCACAGGCGGTTGTCGGTGAGTCAGCTACGGGAATATTCTACAAGGTCAAGTAGGGGTGTGAGGTCATTCTCCTTTGGTCGCTGTCCGTTTTGAGGGAAAATTCCTGGGCAGGGTGAGTGCTGCGTCGGACTTTGCTGAAAAACAGGAAAGGAACTGAAAGAAAAAAACTCAACTAGGCGGCCAGATTTCTTACAGTTGACAGTGCTCCCAGATCTTCGTTAATGGTTGATTGGAATTTGTGAATGAGATAGGATTCGCGTTGTGCTCTGCAACGGTCTGAGCTAAAATTTGGCTGGAGAATGAAAAGTGACGCATTATTTAGGGAATGACCTGGTTGTTTTGTTTGGGAATGACCTCGCCATTTCAAAAACCAGGTCATTCCCTAAGAATGAAAAGTGCCGCATTATTTAGGGAATGACCTGGTTGTTTTGTTTGGGAACGACCTCGCCATTTCAAACAATCAGGTCATTCCCTAAATAATGCATCACTTTTCCTTCTCCAGTCAAATTTTACCTCAGATCCTTGCAGAAAACAACGCGTCTCCTTTCTCATTCGACAGTGGGACTGTCTTCGTCAGGTCGAAAGATGCGCAGGCGGTTACAGATTGCTTAAATAGGTTTGGTATGTGACGTCATCATCGGTACAAAGCACTCCACAGGCGGTTGTCAGTGAGTCAGCTACGGGAATATTCTAGAAGGTCAAGTAGGGGGGTGAGGTCATTCTCCTTTGGTCGCTGTCCGTTTTGAGGGAAAATTCCTGGGTTGGGTGAGTGCTGCTTCGGACTTTGCTGAAAAAAAAAGGGAAGGAACGGAAAGAAAGAAGCTCAATTAGGCGGCCAGATTTCTTACCGTTGACAGTGCTCCCAGATCTTCGTTAATGGTTGATTGGGAATGGGATAGGATTCGCGTTGTTCTCTGCAACGATCTGAGCTAAAATTTGACTGGAGAATCAGTGACGCATTATTTAGGGAAAGACCTGGTTGTTTTGTTTGGGAATGACCTGGCCATTTCAAACAACCAGGTCACTCCCTAAGAATGAAAAGTGACGCATTATTTAGGGAATGACCTGGTTGTTTTGTTTGGGAATGACCTCGCCATTTCAAACAACCAGGTCATTCCCTAAGAATGAAAAGTAACGCATTATTTAGGGAATGACCTGGTTGTTTTGTTTGGGAATGACCTCGCCATTTCAAACAACCAGGTCATTCCCTAAGTAATGCTTCACTTTTCATTCTCCAGTCAAATTTTAGCTGAGATCGTTGCAGAGAATATATATTGTCTTCAACTTTCATTCTAGTTCATTCTCGTACACATGAATTCACGGGGGCGAAACAAGTGCGATCTTATTTGCAGATATAGGTGGCATGCTTCTAACGTGAAGGGTCATGTTTAAGGTTCAACTAGGGAAGATAACTCTGGCAGTTTAATTGCGATGATATGTATAAATCGCAACATGGAAGCACATTTCTCTGCATGTAGTCGGAAGAATATGGAGTGCGTACTGACTAACAGCCTGTAGTGTCGGGACAAGGTGTCAATATCTGTCGTGTTTTGCCAGTCTTGACGTGACTGCCAGTGTTCTGTATTATGATGCATGCTCTGAACTGAAGTCAGCTAAGTACAGGCAGACTCTCAAGCCAAGTGTCATTGTATTCGCGGCGTGAATTTTTATTTCACTTACGTCCTGCGTATTGCCTCAATTTAGTCTCGATTCCTGTTCTCTTTATATGACTGTCGTGAGCCGTGACAGGCGCGCTTCCCTCGTGGCCTGCAGAAATCACGTCGTGCGTCAGTGGAATTACCTTTAGTGGATTCGGGTCGTTTCGCAAAAAAAGAAAGAAAAAAAAAAAGAAAAAGAAAGTGCAACTCCGAAGTCGTTTCACATATGAACTGCGTTCCTCGGGGAGATCCAAGGCTCCGCGTTAATTATTGGCTTCCCCGCCGAGACCATTTATTTCTTGCGGAGGTGTGGACAAGGCCAGTCGCCAAGCGACTCAATCCCGCAGACAATTAACATCGTTTTGCTTATTCGCGTGGTGCAGTGTGAGCCAGTGGGCGGCTGAAACCAATTTTACGATATTACGCTTCCGGTTATTCGTGCCAAAAGGTATCAGGCGATCGACGTGAAAGAAGAATGAAGGACAGCATAATTCGATTGGTGTCTGTGATGTTTAATGATGGCAGGAATAATGTTTGTTTAGCGGGTTCGCGGCAAGGCTACCGGGAGTTACAGAATTTATTTGCTGTTACGCGTAGAGCTCCGTGTTTGAAGAGTAATTGAGGTTAAGCGGGTATCAGTGTATTATTTCAACTTCTTATTGGTTATGTGTTGAAGTAGCAGCTCATATTAACTTTGGTCTTGGCTGGATGACTTGGAAGCGTTGCAACTTTGTCATGAGTTGAAAGCAAAAGTGCGCGAGCCATCTGGTATAACAGATAGGCGAATGAGCCGAGGTGCAGCTCTATCAAGGGACAAACACAACACATAGAGCGTCAATAGCCTAAGGGACAAAGTCAACAAGTAATTCACGAAAAACCCACTGAATGCCAGCGGCAAGGAATGAACCTGGACCCTCATGATTACCGATCAGGAGATGCTACCTTTACACGCTGGCACGCATTGGCTTTTTCGCGGTTGTTTGCTGGTATAAGCTTCCTCTAGATCTGATATCCTTGAGGCTGAGGCAAAACAAGACACATACATAACGCACACCGACTCATGCGAGTCGGTGTGCATTGTGTGTGTGTCTTGCGTTGCCTCAGCCTCAAGGATAGCACACATAGGCGAACTTTGTCAGAGTGTTTCGTGATTGGCGCGGTTCTCGGTTGCAGAGGAAGCCAGACTAATATCAGTAAAATGGCTTCACCGCAAGACACGCTCTGATGCCAATCACTGCGCCCAATGGTACAGCTATCGTTTCTAATTTGGAAAGAGAGAGGAGGGGGGGAGCTCGCCTTTTAGTGGCGATCAACGCATATTAAAATTGCCACAAAAAGGTGTACGCCTCCCGTCCTCAACAAATAGACCTCTACCAGAGTAACGTCATCATGATGTTGGTAGACATACTGAAACCGAGACATATCGGAAGGAGAGGGCTGGGTTCCACGAAAGGGCACTTAATTGTTGGCTGCCTCCCATTGAAAGAAAAGCAGGACCGAAGGACGCGTCCCTTTCAGGAACCATTGTAATCCCCTCAAGACGGTGGCTTTCGGGCGCGACCTTGTTCATCTCTAGCTTCGAGCGTAGTTCAACTTTACCAAATTTGTAGCGCTGTCAAACACTATGACGTCATTTGTTTACAAACAGGGAGATGTATATTAAGAAAGAGCACGATGTGATTCTGAATGATGATTGATCTTGAGCCTGTTGTGCAGTGAAGTTCTGCTTCAAGAGTGCAGTGATCCGTCAAAACAAGTAAACTAGTGTTGCGTCTGCAAGCATGCCGTCGCATTACCCTCGTAACAAATGGGGGTGGGAGATGCTCTGTGCAGGGCAGCACGTATTCCACCCTCCACCTCTCTGGCGTTATTTTTGTCCCGTCGATGTTGCGATTACTTCATGAAACGATCACAAGGCAGTTTTTTTTTTAATTCCGTGTTAGCGCCGCGAAGCAACTGTGGCTATGAGCGACGTACAGACGTGGACAGATGGGGTAGGGCAGCAGGAAGGAGTGGGGGACAGGGGGGTTAGTATGCGTCCTGGGCCGACTTCCCACACGGTAGTGGACGATACACCGCACGGGCACTACCTGCCGCCGCTTTAATTGTGCACGTGCTTTGTTTCACTGGTGCTGTTGCGAATACCAAACTGGATGCCATCACAAGCGTCTGCGTTGATATTCTGACATCACTAATGCCGTTTCTGAATGCGTGCTACACTTGAATGCAGTCCTGTTACGTGGAAGTCGAGCGCATGTTTCCTTGACAAGAAAAAAAAAACTCAGCATGTGCAAGAAGGAAAGAAAACACATCGATGGACAGTGAGCGACAACGCGTTCCTTCGCCAAATAATAGGATGTCACGTGCTATGCCAGAGCAACAGGCTTGCTGTTCTTTCCATGGAGCATGGGACCATCCTCCAACTTCGTTGAACGCTGCCGTTTTAAAATCGTTTTACGTTATTCCTGTTGCGTGATTTCAAAATGTCTTTTGCGGAAACCAGCTCCTCTGTTGCCTTTCTATGTGAAGATTTGAACCTCATGCCATTTTAAACTCCCATTCAAAATTTTATGTCACATTTAAGCTTCAACTTCTCCCATGGGTCAACCCAGAGGTGCACTTGGACGTTTTGTGTCATTCACATAGACATATATATTGCTAAGCTATGCGTCTTGCTTACCCCATAGCGCTTCGAGACGCACGTTTTATATACCTAGTTACATACTCACCTGGTAACTGTAAGTGTCAAATGCATGGCTCCAGATATCCTATATTACGCCTTTTAATTTCATTTCCCTCTTGGAAACATCCCACATCATCATCATCCATTCATCTATGTTGTTGTTGTTCATTTCCCTCGCGAATGCCATATGCCCTACATGACTATATATATAAACTCGTCTTATCCTTTCATGCCCTCTAACTGTTTTTGTGGCACACTTGCACGAAATATAAACTCCGCGTACTATTCCCTTCACCAAATCACACCTTTCATCAACGTACCTCTTTCGTGCATGTCTTTCTTATATCGCGCCCCTTGAAATGACATGGTCCTGGTCACAGAAAGCCCCTGGGGGTACCTCTAGATAGAACACGAATAACTAATAACCCTCAGTACTGAGTACCCCTTCTCCGCAGAAGACGAAACGTTCTCTTATGTAAGTCATGAACAGGAACACCTATCAATAACGAGCACGTTGTTCCCACTTCTGAAGATGGATGAGAGGGAACTCGAGCCGTCGCGTAATTCGGGTCCGCTAGATACTATACCTCGTGTGAAAGGAGTGTATATGCGCCTATGTTATTTACTTTGATGCATCACCCGCTCCGTTCGCCTGGTGGAACGATGATGCAGTGCATGCGTTGTTGCTAACCGCCTGTCGGATTTTCCGCCAGTGCTAGAGAGCGAGATGAATGTCCTAGCTGGCATGACGGTTTCAAAGATGGAACATTGGGGAAAAGAGAACAAAGGGGTATCAACAACCTTCTTGTATCGTACGATGTGTGTGTGTGTGTGTAATGGTGCATTGACACAGAAGGGGTATTTATTTTCAGACGGATAATGAAGGGTTTCGGTACGTGTAATTGAGGCGGATGGAACGTCGCCACAGGAGAAATATTTATCATTGCATGTAAACTAAATTATCCGTTCTGATATGTCTCGTTTTTTGTCTGAAATGAGGATGGAAGGACAGAACAAAAAAAAAAAGAAAAATCTCTGGGTCGGTAGAAATTAGGACTAGAAGCCCTGGGACATGCAGGGTGGGTAGATTTTTTTCTTTTCTTGCTTTTCTTTTCTTTTATAGAAGAGCTATGACAGCTACACAGATGCCGTTTTTGCAGACCTGCGGGTTGTGCGGCCACGCGCACACCCTGTGGGAAAGCGCATGTATATCTACTGGGAAACTAATTGCCTAAAATTCATTACTAAAGGTTTTCATCAGATGTTTTCGAGAAAATGCGAGACAACAGAATTGGAGGCAAGCCTTATTTGAATCCATCCTCTTTTTCAAAAATTCTGAAATAAGCACGTACTTTGCGATATATATAGCCAAATTTTGATACGCAGAAGTGGGAGGGGGTATATGTTTATTACAAAAAAGAGAAAAGTTAGCCAGGCCCAGAAGGCCAGAGGGTGGAGAAGGGCCCAAACAAGTACTATGCAGTTCCGAAATATCCGGTGGAAATATAGTGTCCAGAGGGCATTCTCACCCATGGTTGGCACAAGGTAAAGGGTTCGATCCCGACCCAGGGCGCAGGCGACTTGGCATCTTACGCGAGGGACGTTAACTACTAGGGGGTGTCGTGTGCTGAGATTTCGGTGCAGTATTAATCCACAGACCGGCCATTACGGCGGCGTCCATGACCATAGCTCTCTTGTATCGTGAAGCTGCAAATTATCAGTTTTCATCCACAGGCCAACCTACGGATTGATGTCATCCGACGTGTGTATTTCACGGACCGATCACCATCATCAATCTGCCAATCCATCGCTAGCCTTTTTCTCCACAGACGACGCGCGCGTTTAAAGCGTCATAGCGACCACAGCGTTGTCTTTTTACGCGACAGACTCCTTTTATATATTGCATTCATACTGGCAATGAATACGATAGACCTGGAAGAAAGCCTGCTCTGTCCCCCCACCGCACACAGAAAACCGCACACAGAAAACGGAATATCAGGACACAAGGTCAGGAAGTGTGGCTCCCTGTGCGATGTCCTGGGTCACATTGTCACAAATTCTTAGCCTCCATTGTCACCGCTTCTGTTGACTTTGCATTCGCTGCGTCTACTACTATTTACTTTGGAAGCACGTAGTAACATAAACGGTATGTGGGGCGTTAGAGGTCATAGGTCAGGCGCTGACTATTTTTTTTTTACGGTTTTTCTTTTCCTCTATTCGTCGGATGTATCGCACCGACACTAGAGCGATAATACAGGGCGTTATGCTAGGCTAACTAAAATGCAGTTGTGTTTTTTTTTTCTTTCTGCTTCTATTCTGTTCTATTCTATGCAGTTGTGAACTACATGTAATTATGAATTAAGATGAACCATAAAAGGACGAATGCAACGTTATCGCGAACAGTATGCAATGACCCTGTTATGTCTTACCTCTTGCGTGCATGCGGTATATAGCCACCAAAAGTATGAAAATCAAGTAAATAGAGAAAATATAAAAACGCCATCAAGTTCACGAAGGAGATAGTCAGAATCAAGTGCAAAAGGTTAGGAGCATCTACATCTATTCGCAAGTTTTTGTGCTCCTAACTGTTTCAACTCAAAATCAGGTGACTCAAGAAAAGGTGCCAACACCAGGATCATTGTTTCTTGTGCGTTGGAAGGTTATGTATTTTGTGTGGTCGCTGTTCGGAGCTCGCCTCGGCTAATTCTCGTTGCTTACGTGAAAAGTACGCCGTTGTGAATTACTTCAATAACCAACGCACATCAATGCATAGCGACGCAAGTGAAGAGTAACCATGCCTAGTACTCTTTCGTGCGGCCCTAACAGCCAGTATTACAGTGACGTTGACCTGCAGAGACGTCTTCCTAACTGGAGGTTAACTTTAGAAGATCTGCATTTCCTCTTCTACGGGAGTAATTAAATAAGGGGCTCTTCTCGCAGCTCCGACTTACGAGGGACAACGCCTGTTTGACAAAAGAGAAGACCTACATTTTCTCGAAGCAAACGTCGCGAAATAAAATGTCGTTTCAGTCTTTTTCGGCACAAAAGGAAAAGAAAGAGAAGACCGTCGTCCTGGTTGTCTCTGCCTCCTGGTAAGTACAAGTAGATGCGGTGGATGTGTTCCGCTTTATTCTTGTCACGGTTAAGGGTGGGTGCAAAGTTGCTCCTTCTAATTCTCGTGAAATTGCCATCGTTACACTTGTACGCTACTCTTGGTTTCAGGCTCCCTTCAGGGCGTCGTTCAGGACTTTGACCTGCGCTGAAAGTGAGCGCCTTTTCTTGGGAGATGTCTCGTTTAGCGCCTTCCTGTGCTTGTTTTTGGTGTTGCTTGGTCGACTTATTGGATTTCAAGCCATACTTTGTTCCACGCATTTACCGTTCTCTGTTCCCATAGTTGCTCGCCTCAATGAGAAATAATTTGATTTCAATTTCTTTTGAAGTTTGTTATCTTCATGGTTTATGATGTCAGATGAATATACTATACGATTCATATGTTTCGATATGGTTGGTACGATGTTTTTCTGCAGAAAATAATCATTTATTTAGCGAAGCGTCATTATTTCAGATACATTTGAGGCGTCAATACATTTATTACTGAGGTAACGCGGGCATTATAGTGGCGAAAATAACTGCTAAGAAATGCGACCACACACCAGTGGCACGGTTGAGTGGGTTAAAGCGTCCGCCCGTTGGTTGTAGCCAAGGTCGTCCTGAAGACTGGGATGTGGTGGGTTCTAATCCTACCACCTTCTGTGCTGTCTGAGGTTTTCCATGGGTTTGCTGGCAGATTTTTGTCGTCGCAGTTCCCCTTGAAGTCGGACCAGGACGCAGACTAACTCCCCCTGTCACCCCCTCCTTCTTGCTGTCCTCTCTTCATCAGTCCACCTCTGTGCGCCTCTCATAACTACAATTGTTTCGGGGCGCTAACACGATATCATACAAAAAAAAAAAAAATAGGAAAAGAAACGCAGCCCCATATTTTGTGTTCCGTTTGGGGCGCGGATGGTTCCGTCATAGCCGCGTACACTAAAAGTTGATAATTCGTTACAAACTCTTTTTCTACTAACATGTCATAACTTCTAGGTATCTTTGGCCTTATCACGACCTGCGGATTTCGTTGTTGTTGCGCCAGAAAATATCAGATCAACCAAACATCAAAACCCCCTGCGCTCCGTAGTACCCGTGACGTTCTTTGAAATTGAACATACGCGATCATGCAGTCGCCCATGGTGCCCAGGTTCCTTTTCTTGACCCGAGCTCTTTGCGCGTCGCTGTCGCAATTCAACAAACACACCGACTGTTTACCGAGAAAGCTCTTCGAAAACTCCTACGCGTTCGTGGTTTTTGTTTATTTATTGCAGCCCTGCTGGATCGTGGCGAGCGCTTTCCAGGCTCTGCGCCGCACGCTCGCAGCAGGCATTCCCGCAATCATTTTTCGCATCTCAAAGAGACGTCGGGGAGACTATTATGGCCGAGACATTGAAAAAGACGTCGCCAAAGCAGGGGAATGGTACACGCAAACAAGGCTCCTTTGCATGCAGTTTCGTGAATGATAGGCTTACACGTCAACGTAGACCTCCGTAACGGCTGCACTGTATGTGTGGCCCAGCTCATTCACGTGTCAGGAATCTTATCTGTTCCCCACGGACCCCTGTAGGTTCTTCGGAAACTCCGGTTAAAATGGGGTTGTTTCTTGCATGTGTGTATTTCTAGACGGGCGAAACATGCTTGCACGCGATGTCGTACTTTGTTTCAGACATTGGTGAAAGTCGGTGGAGAGGCTGGGTAATCTCTCACGGTTGTTTGTGTCTTATGTGTCATGGTCTCATTTTCTAGTCGAGGCGGTATCCATCAGTGTCATTCATGAGTAGTTTAGGTCTCTTCCCGAAATTCCTCGTGTCCTCATTAATCTTTGAATAGATGAATCACCCGTCGGCGGACTAAACCAGGGTTGAATTAATTGGAAATGAATACGCCATGCAAAGCGGCCGTGGTGTGACAGAAGCAACGTTGCGTCTGACCAAACAGGGGGCAAGTTGTCAAACATGTAGTCGTTACATTGGTATACCACTTTGTCTTATTTTGTCTCCTGTTGCCGCTGACCCAACGAGAATGGACATGGTCCACCTCAAATTCGTTTCTCCCATATTTCATGCCCAGCTAATGAGGGCACGACCCTTCATGAACGAAGAAAGGAGGAAGCTGGAAGGATGATCGTTCCATTCGCATCCTTGAATAGGCGGTATATGTCTATCTGTTTCCATTTCTTCAGTTATTTCGTCCATCTATGTTTCTCGTACAAGCCGCAACTGGTACCGGTAGTTCTTCAGCGATGTGCACCTAGCAACCTGGTGTCATGGTACGATTTTGCAGGATGTGCCCCATTTGCTCACGATCAACTTGCACGGCAAAGGTCCCTCAGCCCCCTTGGAACAAATTCTTGGATCATCTTTTTCTGGCACTCCTTGAACGCTCTGTGCGTTACAGCTGGCAGGGGCGGATCCATCCCAGTAAACCAGAAATATCCCAGGGACGTCCCAGAAAAGTCTCACACGTCACCTATGTCCAGGAAGTCCACCAGACGTTATTTGGACGTCCACAATGTGACAATGAAAATCGTCCGACATTGTATCTCCCAGGGACATCTGCAGGATGTAAAAAGAATTGCCCCACCGCGTTGCATTTTGCGCACATATCTGGGACACGTGACGCTTACTGGAGTGACGTAAGCAAAGCGAGAAACATTTTGGGTTTAGACCATTATTTGCAGAGCAATCACATCATGGAAGATAGTTTGAATTAAAACACAATGTTTGTGAGAAAGGGACGCCAGAAGTATCAACGGTTATGCTTCGGCGTTGTTGGCACACGAACTAATTAGTTCCCAGGACGTCTTCACCGTTACAATCGTAGTTCACCGCGCTGTACACTTACTGAACGTACTCCTACAAGTCTCATTTCAGTATATGCTCCATCCAGTACGCCAAAAGAGGCCACCACAGGCCTCCGTAGGTGGTGCTCACTCGATATCACATATGTGTGTATGTGCGAGTGCAAGCGGTCTCCCATAACAACAATGGGATACGCAAGGTCACGTGGCGTTGCCGATAGGTGCTGTATCCATAGCTATATACAGCGGTTGCATACCGCTCTCAAATAAAAGATGTCGATTATTTATCCAAAACAATTTCTAAAACGTGGGCAGATAACAAAAACTGAATAATAATGCATAGTGCTCAGCATACAAGCTAATTTGATATGAAACGGTAAACGTCCCATTCACATCCAGATATCCAACGGAGACGTTCATAGGATGTCCCCCGGACTGCAAAATGAGGAAGAAAGTCTGTTCCCAGGGACGTCGCACGGACGTAAACGGGACGTTCACGAACATCCCTGGGATATCCAAATGTCAAATTCAGTTCTTCCCCAGGATATCCTTGGGACATATTTGGTTTACTGGGATGGGGGTGGATCCGGTTGTCCTGACTCCCTCAGTTTCTCTTCAGATATAGGGATTCAATTGACCTTAGTTAGTGCATGTAGCATGTTGTCTAAGGCGGACCGGACCGGTGTCCGACGAAGACCCCACTCAGTGACCTAGCCAGAGGGAGGGGGTTTTCGGGGGTTCAAACATCCCCCGAAACCGTACCTTCGGTAGTGTTACCTGTGTGTTCGGTACCTTAGGAGAGGGAAAACGAGGGTGAAATCCTCTTCCCCATTCGAAGTTTTTTTCGAAAAATTCGAAATTTTTCTGGATACGCTATACTGACCCCACACCTAAAAAAATATTGGATCCACCCATGGCTGTCACACACTTTCCTCAAGACCGAGATGCACAGCACCCGTTGCATTCCTTCCAGGTGTCAAAACAGACCTCGTGCTCCCCACGCAGTCACGAATATCTGGCACTTCGCAGCACCTTCGCAAATCCAAACTGCCAGGACGGCGCTACCACTAATTCTACAGCCAGCAGCCTACCACATTATAAGGTCTATGTCCCGTACCAAAAACGTCCCTATGCACCTCCTCTCCCTCCCCCCAGTGTATAACGAAGGGTATAGAAAACACAACGCGTTAACGCCATGGCCAACCTTCCACCACAAAAACAGAACAAGTCATTCCCCTTGCTGCAAAAATCTGTCTCGACTGCATCCGCTTACGAACAGACGTTCATACCCCATTGCTGAAGAGACTTCATATATCGAAGGATGTATCCCATGAAGCCCAAGCTGATGAAGCGTCATGCCATAATGCTCGTGGAGAACATGCCACAGACGGGACAGGCACATTCTCCGCTTCTCTCTCTCTCAGTCCATCATTGGCTTGACATCCGGCGATACAGCCAATCAAAGTGGGTATTTTTCACGGACCCAACGCAACAGGGGGGTTCGGGGGTTACGAGCCTTTTTTCGTGCCGACTGCGTCAGGCTAAAGGATACAGAGTCTTCGATGGGAAGGCTTTGACTTCGTCTCCCGGCCGTGTTGCGAATATTTTCTTTTTGGAATGTGCCCTTTGTTTTTGTGCTCTCCTGTCAAAGATGTTGGGATGTGGCGAAGTTTTGATGACACAGGGTTCAAGTGGTGGTGGTGGTATACAACGGGTTCACGGCGGACTGCCCGAGAAGATACGGTGTGAAGGGTTTTTCATTGGGGAATTTTTATACGCCAGTTTTCTTGCGTCTATGCTATTTCATCTGATACTTGAAACATTTGTCTACCCTGTTGGTAAATCGGAGTCAACTGGTATCTTTGGTGATAGGTTTGCTCCTGATGCTCTGTCTGAGTGAGCCGAGAATGCTCGAACGATTGCTCTCGCTTTAGTTCCCCCTTCCGTTTCTGGTCCTTTCTTGAACCATCGGAAGAAGTGACGAGTACAGAGTCTGTGAACTCGGTTCAAATAAAAAGGTGCGACAAATACGTCCAGAAAACACGCCGCACAAAAGTGACAATCAGCAGCTGTCTTGGACGTAAAATAATTCAGTAGTCAAAGTTTTCGAAAGAACCTGTGAAGCTTGATCGGGCGCTAATGAAGATAGGATTCTTCAAATCTTTCAAGACATGTATCTGTTGTCGTCCTTCGGAAGCATGAATCAGTACCTTACCAGCGAATACAACTCACGTCCGTTGATAAGATCGGTATGTGGCATCTCGCTGACATTTGGTTATCCCATTTGCAGTCCGCACTATTACCAACCCCTTTATTTCAATTGACAACAACGCATCGACAGAGGCAGCTGTCTATAAGGGGCGTACGTAGGATCAAATTATTTTCAAATCACGCTCATTAAATGTATTTATACTCGTGCATCCAAATCCGACTCCGTTTTGAAGAGTTCGTTGTCAATCCTAGTCAATGCTCTTGTCAACGCTCTCAAGTCCATGTCAAACTCGTTTTCCTCTGTTTGGCTGCCAGCGGAGCAAGGCATCACGACTCGTCAGTGTACGCACGTAATTCCTTCTCGAGACGCTCATATCTGGCTGTAGATTTCTTTAATAACCAACCGGGCTACCTGTTGCTTCAACGTGATAAGAACGTCGCATCAGACATAATAATAATAATAATAATAATAATAATAATTTAATAATAATAATTTTTATTAGTGCCCAAGAACGGCCGCTAAGGCCATGGTGTTGGCGCACACAATACACATAACTCACAGTGGATACAATACAGACATAAACGCACAAATAATTATGTACAGACATATATATATAATACATATACAGTGGGATACTAGCAGAGGTACATTACAAACATAACAGGCATACGTACTTACATATTTACAGACAAGTATACCACGCAGTACATGCAATGAAATATCAGCAACAAAACTACAATACATAGATTACGCGCAGTACATAAGTAATAAGATGGAATGAGACGATATACTGTACAAAAACAAAGGAAATAATATCACGATTGAAAATTCACTGATGAAGGAAAGAAATAACGTCGCGTTTAAGGGATGCGCTTGAGGTGTGGAAAATATCACATGTGGGGGGAAGCGAGTTCAGAAGAATTTGGCATCGGGTAATCGGATCGCTGGGGCAGAAGCGTTTAACGTAGAAGACTGGTGGATTACGAAAAGCCGCGCGAGGAATACAAAAGTTTAGGAGGCTCAGCAGGAGTGGCGAATCAACACGGGCATGGACACATTTGTACAGAAATAAGGCGTCGGCGATAGAGCGACGTGTGGCCAGTGGGTGAAGGTGAAAATATTGCAATAGTGTGTCATAGTCATACAATAAATTTTTTCGTAAAAAGCCATTGTGTATGATATGGAGCGCTCGTTTTTGTACAGCCTCAAGACGCTTTGTATCAGTACCTGAAAGTGCGTTCCAAGCAACAGAGGCATATTCAAGCCTAGGAAGAACATAGGACTTGTATAGTTTAACGAAGACAGCAGGAGTCTGAAACTCCTTGCATGTATATGACAGGAGGCCCAGCGTGCGAAGAGCGGAAGAACGGACCGCTGTGACATGTTCATGGAATAGCAGTTTGGCGTCAAAAATAACTCCTAAATCTCGGATACTGTCAACACGACATATTTCAATGTCTGAGAAGTATCGAAACACTGAGATATTTGTCTTGCGTGTGAACGAGACAACCTTCGTCTTTGCGCTGTTAATTTTGAGACCGTTGGCACTGCACCATGACAGTATATTGGATATATCTGCCTGTAGCTGTAAGCAGTCGGAAACCGAAGAGATCACTTTCATTAATTTGAAATCATCCGCATACTGAAGTAGAGTAGAATGTTTGAGGCAGGATGACATGTCATTCACAAAAATATTAAAAACGTCCCCCAAATGCGAAATACATAAGAGCGATAGGCAGGATGGCCATTTATTGATAAATATTTCTTATTTTGAACGCACGGTAATGCACCACGGAAAGCCCTCGTCGTACGGCGCGTCCAAAATGAAAAAGGTCTCCTTTTGCTAGGAAGAGACAGCGAAAGTGTTGATACATCGCAGATGTTTGCAACACTGACGTCTCCTGCATTTAATTGCAGACGACCTGGAAGTAGTCGTGGAAGAGCCAAAGAGTTTACGTAGACGCAGCCTCTTGATTGTCCTAAGCTCACCCCACCACGGCAAAATACGGAACGCGTACCGTTTGATAATCCGTGCGTCACGAAAACAGTGTACCGCATGTGGTCTCACGGCCAACCAATCGTTTCCTTTCGACAACGACAAGTAGAAGTTTTCAACTGAGGTTTGCAAACGAGCAGTTGCAAAGCAGACTGCTCGAATCCCCCCCTCCCTTCCCCCACCCCCCGGTTGCAAAGCGCTGCTCTAGCCTCTTCCCCGAGAGCCGGTGATTATCATCTCTGGGGCTCCTCATGTGTTCAGCTCAAATGCTTCTCGTGATAAAACTACTCAAGAAACGCTTTCTTCGCTTATCACCACGAATAGTGATTGTAGAACAGACATCGCTCTGTTTATTGTTTACGTTCCCGAAACACATGTGGCACTGCGCTTGGTTGCACGGCGCCCTATCTTTCCCCGGGAACATCTTGTGTTGTTTGAGGAAGACGTCACTAAGTGGCTCATCGAAATGAGACCGAGACAGCGGGGCTCGTATAATGATGAAGTCTCGTCGGTTGGTTGCACACGAGTCGTGCTAGAGAACTTGTAATGGTAAAAGAACTAGGGTTTTTCGTTTTCGGCTATTATAAATCTTGAGACCACTCCGAAACGCCGCAAAAAAAGAAAAAGAAAAGAGCGCTCAACCAAATTACAGTGCAAGTTTGAGTTGGCATATGACATCATGAGGTAACACGATAATTTCTCTTTTTGAGCTATCTTCGCCTTATCCGCAATACCTCAGAAAATACAATGACGGTAAACGACTAAACGCTTTTTATAACGTCTCTGAACGTAGATAAAAGAGAAACATTTGAGAGTTCATTTAGCCACATCGAAAGGAACGAATTGCCGGCTTTCAATGAAGTGCCATCTGCAGCATTCTGGTGGTCTCTCGCTTTCCCTGACGTTTCCCCACCGGCTGCCTTTGACCATTTGCAGCCACCGTTCACCGTTTACGTTAAATTCCGCATTTACACCGAAGCTACGATGTCTTCTTGTGACGAATTCAACCTCTCCCTAGCATTTTTCAACATCAACGATGTCTTCGATTTGTAACATCGACCCGGTCTCTGCGACGAGCGATCAGAGGCCGGCGCTTGTGACACATGCTCACTCACTTCTTGCTCAGTTTACCGTTTCCTCACAATGCGGAGTTTCATTGCCAGGGACGATACTCTACCCCATTGCTGGTGGTGATGCGGGGAATGAGCCCCTACACAATACGGATCGAAGTCATCTGGTATCCAGAAAGGTGAAGAGAGCTTTGAGGGCAGAGCGTTGGTGGGCTGGATGTGACCAGGGACCAAGCAACTTTGCAAGAGAGAGGGAGCGAGAGCCTAGCTCGTTAAGGGATCCGTAGAGTACGGTTCGGGTAGGTTGGTAGTGTGGACAATGGAGAATGTGCTCTAGATCTTCTACAGCACAGCAGTAACTGCATTGGGGAGAGTCATCTTGTCTCAAGCGGTAACGCTACTGCGCTGTAATAGCCACATCGAGGCACATTCGATGAACTAATGCGGCATCTTGACGAGAGGTATGTCGAGGAATGCGGAAAGCGAGCCACTCACATTGAGCATGACTGAGCGTGATTTAGAATGCTCATTAGTGTGAACTTTGTCAGGCATGCCACGTTTCCGCCGTGTAGCAGCTGCAGGCGCTTTCGCCATGAGACTGTCCTTCGCCCATGTTCATCTTCTGCCATTGTAACTGCTCTGTCATTGTAACTAAATGTCGAGAATGAGTTAATGGGCTATCATGATCATTAGGATGATAGTGGGGAGGGACCCACTTTACTTGTCCGACTGATCTACATAGCGCCCGCGGTAATCCGGACTTTCGTTACCGCTCACTACAGCTCTTTGTTTACTCATGCTCACTCACTCCCCGCTCAGCTCTCCCTTTGCTCACTCCTGCTCAACTCATTCGCCACATCGGGCATGAGTCAGCATGAATGAGCAGAGCATGCTCATGGGTGAATTTTGCCGAGGCATGCGAGCGATGCGACTTACAACACCTGCGAATGGCACTTGGTCGTCATTTTTCACTGTTTAAAAAGGTCCTGCATGAAGCCGTGCTCCAACACTGTGCAGCAGGTGGAGAATCTCCGCTTGTCCTCAAACACGTCTCGACGACCAGCAGTTCCGCGAACGAACTCTATTCTACAATGTAGCCTGCAATTATAATACTATCAATATTTCAGCGACTCTGCAGAAGGCAATGGACAAAAGTCAGCATTGATGCCGAGCAACAGTACCATATGTCTTCTATTGGCGAATTCCACTGGTTGTTGTACTGTAGAAAATCTAGCACTTGCTTGGGCGTGCATGTTACACTGGTCGCTTCAGTCAACGCGCGTCGTGTTTCATTGGCGCACTATGGGGGGGGGGGATATGTTTATTAAGAAAAAAGAAAGGAAAGGTCCGCACTATGGGCTGCTATTCGCTCTATGAGGACATGGGCTTCTATTCGATCTACGTTCGTTTCTACATTTTGCGCACTGCGCTGCACGAAAACTGGCAGCGGAGTTCGCATACGTGTGTTGGCACTCTGAAAAGCTGGACCGTCGATTTTTCAAAAACTGCACAGGCTACATCCAGCAGACTTCATTGCATTGCAGGCACCTAGCTGTTTCGGTAATATAAAGAATGTAAGTCAGTATTACTGTAACCTCAGATCTGGTATCAAGTGTTTGGTTAAGACGGTTAAGGAGAATGCATTGCATGGCCTAAGCCTCGCTGCAAACCGCTGAAACATCCCATGTCATTGTCACCATATATTTGTTGCTCCACAGAAACGACATAACCGAATATATGCGTTATGAACGCAACCTGTAACGCTGCAACAATATCGTGAATTGTTTCAACAATCCAGTTTCTCCCGCTTTTGTCTTTCTCATGGCGCAATTCAGTGCTGAAATTCGCTTGATGAAATCGACCATAACTGTGAAAAACGTATAGAGTTCATTACGACGTTAGTTCTGTTTCAATATTACTGTAAGCAACCAGATGCACTGAAGCGTTGATTTTTACATACTTGCTTGTTGATTGAAGCCTTCTGTCCCCGTGTCCGTCTTAACGGTAATAACTCGTGAGAGTACCCGGCGTCACCGTTAAACCGTGCGGTCACACCAGTAAACAAACAAACAAAAAAGTCACCCTTCCTGACGCTTACACGACGTGAGATACCACACCCCTTTAAACACCTATACAGCGCACATGATCACAGATACCGAATCGGAAAGTCGTGTAAGCAAACCCTATGTTTCTGGTGCACATTAAGAGATATCGCTTCCATCTTCGATATCTGGGCCACCGAATAACCGATCATTCATCCATCGATGTTTCCAATACTTTATCTGTCATCATTTACTTCGTGTTATACCCAAAACGCACTTACGCATGCCCGACCGCTGGGGTTGGATTCTAGCGGATACAGGACAATCTTTGTTGCTAAAAAACCGGCTGATCTACTTCCCCTGTGTGTCCATATCTTGGTGTACTTCTTTTATCATTTTCAATCGTGTCGTTTGTTTTTATTCAGTAGGGGTGGTCCTTACATTCGGCAGGGGCTATCGCTCACACACCCATTACCGCGTCTATGATCGCTGGACTAGTTTTTTTTTTCTCATACCTTTTAGATATGTTACGACCTGGTCACGATTGCGAGTTTAAAAGTTATTGGACTTCTCGTTTCGCATTGCCCCGAGGCCGGAATTATGTTAAGCCTGAGAGGTCTTCCATGAGTTTGCCACTAGTTCGACGAGGTGGTGAGAGCTACGGTCAGTGTCATCCTTTTCCTGCTGGGCTGCCTAGTCGTTAATCTGTTGCTTGCACAGATAATGATATGATGCTTGTGTAACCTCGTGTCCTGTGGAAGCGGGTGTACGATACGGAAGCATGAGTTGTCGGTATGCTGACTTTAGACGGACGTCGCCGTCATACCACTCAACTGGTGTCAGTTTGTCCATCCTTTCCTTGAGTTGCCCTTGCTGGCGATACCCGCTAACTTCTTTATCTGTGCACCCCTCGCAAAAGGAGGGTGGGGGGCTTTGCTATTCCTGCTTTATACACACGTCGGAATGGCACGTTAAGCTGTTATGGCGTCACTGTAATAATGCCCCCCCATTTTTTCACCCCCCCCCCCCGTGCTTGGGATTCTGGATTAACCTCGGCGATTGGCTGCTTGGTGAGGTGATAATTCACGTGCGCCATCTGTAGATGTGCACATCACTCAAGTGTCGCTAGAAGATAAAAATGTGGATATTTTGCTATGAACCATCGAATCGCCGTCTTTTGTGCAATTCGAAATCTGCTGGCGATGTTTGTATGGACATCTGAACATAAACTGGAGTTGAGGAACAGAAGCACCGATATTAATTAATTTTGGGGACATTTGTACGCATCAACAAATTTTAAATGCAGCAGGTTCTAACATTTTAATGCCCACTTACCAGGGGTCTCTCTGGGAGAAGTGCGCGTTGGATAATATCCTCGATAATCTTTCCAGTTCGTCATAGCATATCATATGATGCGCTACCCTGCATTCTCCAACAGGTAACCGATACAAGCGTAAACGATAGTTCGTCATGCAACGCCGCTCGAAGTAACAACCGACAATTGGTACCTCGTCGCGCGAATGCAGCTTCCGTCCGCAAAGTTGAAGTCCATAGTGTACCGCTTCATTGCACGTGTGTTGAGATAGACAAACTGATTGTGTGTGCACCGCTAAATATTGACAGCCCCAAGTGTAACATGACAGTGTGTGATGAAACATGACACACATAAGAACAGTTTAACACAAGTGGGGCACTTATGTTGGATCAAAATGTTATATTCGTTTTACATCCAATTTAAACTGAAAATATAAGTATCTTAATGACTCAGCATGATTCGGCACAATGCCAGGAGTTCCACTGCAATGCACTTTATCTCCTCGGTAACCAGAGAAAAATTAAAAGAAATCAACACAGTTTCATCGAGAATCCAAACGAGCAATAACCACCGTACTCTTACTATCCCCATCAGTTACGACGCACCCGCGTGTGTGATATCTCATTTGCGTGTGTCATGTGTGTGTGTGTGTGTGTGTGTGTGTGCGAGTGTGTATGCAGAATCTTTTTCATCGTCGTCCCACTCGTATATTAACCCACATGCACCACAACCGCATGAATGGTACCGCAATTGTTGCGGTGAATCACCTGATCCCATCGTCATTCATGTAGTTGCTGTTGTACTCGCCTCAGCACATTATCAAAAAACATCAACTTTATTTAAATGCTGATGATTGTGGAGTTTCATCGCCAGGGGCGATACCCTACCCTATTGCTGGCAGTAATGTGATGAAATGGAATACTGAGTCCCTCACAGTGAGGACCCAAGTCCTACAGCGTCCGAAAACTTCAGAAGTGCTTCTAGGGCACAGCGTTGGTGGGCTGGATTTGGCCATGGACCTACCCATTATAGACGATGATGTCATGCCCTATAAACAATTTCGTTTCTTCTGTCCGGACCAACAACTAAAGCATGTCACAGTCATCGCTGTGTAACTGAGCATCCGTTGCGGCTTAAGTGTCAATGACACTGGAGAGCTGTGGCCAATTGCTATCAACCAGACTCATTGAGGTCGCCCGACGGTGTCCACTCACGCACTTATGACGGAGGTAGCACTTTTCACGGTCAGCCTTCTTCTTAAATAGCTGTCATTACATAGGGCCTCGAAGAGACTGATTGTCTGTTGCGTCATGTGGGCCTTCCAGGTGGCGTGTCATGGTTGGCCGTAAAGAACTGTGAACTTTCTTTAATTCGAGTGAAGGTTTTAGTATGTGTGTCAACGGTTAAACGTTCTGAATGTTGATGTCGGGATTGGAAGCCCGCGAATGACAAATAGCGGAGGCTCACGCGATGTGTTTCTCATCGACACCACAGGAGCAACTTGCGAGCGAAGAGCTTTTGAGAAATCCATGAGGCCAGCACTTCGTTTGCATACACCTTGAGCACAATGCATGTAATATTTGTAATAGTGACATTTTTGGGCATATTTTAATGATGAGTGTACGTCGCCTCAGTCGATGCCTCACAGCCACTCTTCCACTCACCGCAACTCCTTCTCACAGCCAGAACATCCTTTGTTGATATGGCGGGGGTTCGATCATTGTTTGTCCAGAATCATAGAATCCAGAATCACAGGAACTGAAGGGGGTGCAAAATTGGGAAAGGGATCATTATCACATTATCTTTGTATCATTCCCAACACGTGTGTAAAGCTGAAATTACGAAGAGGGAGCAAGAGGTCATTTCCACGTAAATGAAGCACGTTATTTGTGGATAAACCTCTTGAAAGTTAGCGCTCCATGGAGTGGTGTTGTGTCGTGTTCCTGGTCTCGTGTGTTTTTACCGATTTTATCAGGCACATTTAGCAAAGGCTCCCTGTATGGGGTGCACAGGAAAGACAAGGAGGGGGGGGGGGGGTGCCGATCATTTGCGGGTCTTAGTGAGTTGTAGAGGGGCGTGTAAACGTCTTTTGGGTTCTATACGCAGCCTGATGATTAATAGTGATGCTTGAAGCACATTCTGGGCAGAATAGGGACGATTCGATGCCCTCTACTGGACCTCTCTATTTTTGCCTGCCATCGATGATAACAATGGTCTGCATCTTTACACCAGTGCTTGTTTTTCTCCAACGACGTAGTGTCCTTGTAGGGTGCTTCATAGCTATGCTGACACCTCTCGTTATTGTTGTCGGCCAAACAAATGAGCACCAGCTCCCGTGGCATAGTGGTTAGGATGATCGCTTCCCACGGCGAGACTGGGAGGTGACACGGGTTCCAATCCTGTCGCCGGCTGTGCTGTCTGAGGTTTTCCGAAGGCTTTCCAGGCGAATGTCGGCACATTTCCCCCTGAAGTCGACCCAGGACGCATACAAACCCCCCTGTTCCCCACTCCTTCCTGCGGTCCTCTCTCCATCTGTCCACGTCTATACGCCGCTCATAGCCACAGTTGCTTCGCGGTGCTAACACGGAATTTAAAAAAAAATGAGCTCGAAAGCTTGCACTGTGGCGTCCTTTCCATGTTTATTAATTTTATTACTTTTTTGACGCTTCGCTTTGCAGTTATAACATAAGGTACTACAGTTCGGATGACGGGCAGTGGCCGAACAGGTAGCAGTGCCTTCCCACGCAGAGGGAACTATTCATGGATATTTTCCTCGATTGTGTTGATATTGTAACCGTGGCGCAGACACTAGCCCTTTGTCCTGCTTGTTATAATTTTTCGCCGGCTAGTCATAGCAACATACTCCGTGAAAACCGACACAAGAATCGTCATCATCATCATCACTGTTTAATGACAACAACATGGACTGGGGAGAGTGCATGCAGACCGTATATAACTTTGCGCCGTCGTGTCTCTGCCTTGCCGGAATAGGATTGAGTGACTGCCCACATTCCTAGCGGCCGACGAACTCCACCTGGCCTTCAATGCTACGCAGGGACTTCCTATTCCTCCTGTGAAAATCGTATGCAACGATGGCGATCATCTGCGCGAAAGTGTTTCTCGCCCTTCGTGACAAACTGCATTACGAGCTCCTGGTTCCTCACGTTAATAGTTCTATTGTTGCGGTACTTTCTCTGTTTCAACGGAGGCGGGTTCTCAACTCGATCGTTGACATACCCGCGGGGAAGATCTCCGGGTTTATGATGAGCTGAGCATCAAGGAACGTTGCATTGCGGCACTGACGTACAGGCGTTAACATCTTTGGAATGGCAGACGATGCACTACGACAGAAATGTTTGTTGTGCGGTTCTTTCTTGCAGTTCGCGCTGTCAAGCGTCGAAAGGCCCTGGCACACCCTGTACTCCTGTGAGCTGCTTCTGTCGAAATCAGCTACTCCACATTTCCGTCTCCCGCGACAGGCTCTTGCTCTCCATTTAACTACTTGCATGCTAATTAGCTATAAAAAAACGTACCACGTTCCCCACGGCGAAAACACCACTACAGATGATTTTACCGCTCCGTGCTCACCGAAGTAGTTCGACGGCATATCTCGGTTCCTCTCGTCGTTACGCAGGTGCGTAGGATTGTTAGGTAACGGCGTTGACGTCATTGTCGCCGGACAAGGTAAAAAAAATGTTATGCGGACGAAGCAGGGAGGTCTCCCCAACCGCAAATGGGCCGGAAGACCCCTGCTGAAACTGGTCGGTGTTGACCTCAACATCGTGCAGAATGTGCAGGGCAACACACGTCGTCCGCAGGGTAAAGAAAGGGTTGATGTGCCTCACGGCCCTCGGTAGGCCTGCGTACTTCCCCTGCAACTGCTCCACCACCAGGTGACAAGCAGAAGTTTTAGCGTTCCGAATGGTCGCATGCTTCAGTTTACTAATTTGTGCCTATATGGCTCTATTCTGGTTGGCGATGCAGGTATTATATACGTTCGTTACTTCTCATTCTATGTGTCCTAGCGCGTCATTTAAGTGTGCGTCTTTGAACACAACCTTCGAATGTCTCTCATTCTGCAAATTCCGCTCAGAGTTCGGATTATTAGGTTGTAACGCGTGTGCTTAACGCACATGAAAGCAAAAAGACTCATAGACTCCTCGAAGAGCTGTAAACAGAACTCCGACAGTCTGTCGTCGCTTCACTTTCAGCATAATTCATCCTCTCATATTAACCACTGTGAAGTGGGGTAGGGTCCTGTGGCTACCACGGGGAAACATCCCATGTCATCATCACTTCTTCATTTATTGTTGTTGTTAACACACATGAAAAATGACGAATTAATTTGCTTTACGGCGTCGAAACTGGAGCGCGTGTAACTCATCACGAAACCGGAGTTTCCTGTTCATCAATGAAATTTTCCACTCGAAGAGACCCGTTCGGAACTAACTTTTCGCTGAACTGCTTAGTGTATTTTGCACTAGCACTGACCACGAGCACATCTTCATCACAACACTATTGCCTACTCAGCATAACAGACCAGCACAGTTGTTAGCTTGCGCACTACAACTCGTCTATACAGGGTGTTCAACGAAAAATGTGCCAAAGTTTAACAAAAAAGAAGAAAAATTCATCGCACACCAAAAAGACAGGCTGCATAGTTGTACCAGTGATGTGACGATACTCAAACTAGTTTTTATTTTGTAATTAATTAATTGATGTTAATTAGTCAGTTTTTAATTATAAGGATTAGAGCCAAACTGTGAATGAGAAAGTTCTAGCAGGCGATACAACGAGACGAAACCCGAAGATTGCGACTTCGTACCTCTAACGGATCTTTTTTTCCCGGCTCCAGAGACTAACTTTCGGGGTTTGCAAAAAACTGACTCAGGACCTGTCGCAGACGCGCGAGGAGCGCCCGAGGACAGCCCTCTCGAGCATCGGACGAAGACTATAGTCACAGTTCTCATTGATATTTTGACATTTTCGCTTGACATTGACTCCTCGCGCGTCTGTGACAGGTCCTGCGTCGGTTTGTTGCAAACCCGAAAGTTAGTCTTTGGAACCGGGAAAAACAGGATCCGTTAGAGGTACAAAATTGCAATCAACGGCTTCCGTGTCATTGTATCGCCGGCTACAACTTTCTCATTTACATTTTGGATCTAATCCTTGTATTAAAAACCTGACTAAATAATTTCACGTAACTAATTAATTACATAACAAATAGTTTGAATATCCTCAAACCACTGGTAACACTATGCATTCAGTCTTTTTGGTGTGCGATGAATTTTTAATTGTGTGAAAAATTATTGCGTGTGCAGATAAAATTGCTTGTAATAGCGTCTACAATCTAAAGCATCCTGAGGACACCGGCCAGTACCATGTTTTATTCCGATGTCGTATAAGAGGGGGCGAGAAATGTTGGATACTGTACCCGATAGTTAGCCATATTACACCATGTCTGTACTGTAGACATCGCTGCATCACTGTGCTATGCAAGGCGGGAAACTTTTGCTACTGACTGCGATCTTTGCCAGGTGTGCCACGCATCGCATATCCCGTGCCCGGTGTCCCTGACCAGCGCGTATGCCAGCCTCTGTAATCTGTTGCTGAGCAAGCTAGGACAGTCGTAAATGCTCGTATGTACGTATAACAGTTAATCCGAGCATTTATTTCACATACATTCGCAACATTTAAAACATGGAAGACTACTGAACTAAAACTACTGATCGGGTAATAATACCCATGAGACGGAGCTTAACGCACAGTGTTCAATCTTCAATTTCGCAACGCAGCGCTGAATTTCCACGCATAGGGTGCGAAGTAGCGATAGCCGCGCGTCTCGCGCAGTTCCTTTCCGAGTTAGACCTCAACTCTTTTCGCCGACGAGAGTCCCAAGCCTGTCGTACACAACGAAGCTCCCACATTTTTCCTTATAAATGTCAAAGTCGATGTCGTAGATCAAGACGCAAGAACATTCATCCATTTTCAAATCCAAGAGGGTGGGCGTCTCTATGAGATATGCTACTATATGCTGGCCTCCGTCGGACGATCCATTCATGTAAATATCGCATCCGAAATCAGGTGGGGGTGTGACGGAATGCAAAGGCGGAGTCTGGAGGGAGCAGAATTCATACAACGCCGCTCTCCCCTCCACCTGAGATAATTGTTGCTGCGGAATATTATTGTTCGCGTTAACAATGATGTTGTTCTTAGTAGTTAGTGTTACTGTCCACGCCGCGGCACTGGACGAGAAACAGAAGAAGTCATTGTTCTTCGCTGCAAACTTTGGGAGCGCCGTGAGTTGTTGCAGGAAGGTCCTTGTAGCGTCGTCCTGTCCCGTGCAAGTTGTCCATGGATCGGCTCCGAAGCTTGCGGGAAGCGTCTCGATAAATACGTGGTCTACGATGTCTACAACGGCCTCCAGGTTTACAGGACTTCGCGTCAGTGATTTATCCATTATAGTTTCCACCATGTTTCTGCTCAGTATTACTGTGATGAGGAATGGTCTAAAGTTGACCGCGAACATGTCTCGCAGATCGACGATGAGCTGTCGCATCGTATTCAGGTCTGTTCCTGTGCCGCAGTGATCGTTCGGGTAGGTCCAGTGGATGCTCACTCCGTCAAGATTGTAGTCTAGTAACGCATCGACAACGTCTCTTACGAACAGCGTTATAAGTCGACGGCTCTGTCCGAGACGAGAAAAATGTACACTGTCACCTGGATAGCCACCGACAGTCATTACCACTTTCCCTTTCCCCTTCATGTGACCCAGCTTCCCGATGCCGTAACGGCTATCGAAATTCGGTACCCTGCTGAGCAGCCGCCCATCTCTGATAGCTAGAGACCAGTAGAGGACACACGGGCAGATATTGAACGGAATGTGCTTCGGCAGAAAATCCCACATCTGGGGCTTATGGAACCTTGAAACGTTGTACAGGCAGCATATCGTGTACGGGACATTCTTCTGCTGCCGTAGTTTCCATGTTGGCTTTGTTTCTCCATCGTACAGATCGGTTGTGTTGTCGTTTAGAGTTTCGCCCTGCATGCACTTTGCAGGAACTGGCTTCCACTGTACCCTTTCCGTTGTGTAGTTGATATGATTTGACAGCGAAGCGACGTTATCATTTCCTGCGTGTTTCAGGAAGTATATGAGGACTATGCTGGCAGGTACTGAGATGGCAGATACGGTGACTGTACTAATGAGCCACATGGAAAGAATATTGCTGGAGCTCTGGTCTGCGCCCTCTTCATCCGTCAGGAAGTCGCTGGACGCTCCAGCGCCGGGGGCTGGAGGTCCTGCGGCGGCAGCCTCCGCTGGTGGCTGCTTGTCACCTGCGGCTTTCTCGTCAGGGTGCTCCAGTTCGGCAGCCGGAAGGGTGGCAGCTTTTGGGGCCTCCTTGCCTGATGGTTCCATGGGAAGCGGCGTGTTGCTAAGTCGGAGAAACGGTGCATACGAATGCGAAGTAGTGGCTCGCAGAAACGCGATGTGGATGCGAACTGCAACCTTCTTCGTCTTCTTTGTTTAGAGTCTTACCTTTCTGTGAACAGGTCCCAAGATGTACTTGAAGTGTATTAGCTTAGAAAGCTAGGTAGCAGAAGAAAAATATGCCTCAACGACGACAATTTCAATGTTTTTTCTGGTATGTTTACAAAATATCGTGTACATAGTCAGCGGTGTTCTTGTTCATCCATCGTTGTCTACGCGTTTGTGAAGAGAGAGAGAGGTCCGAAATAAAGATGCCGGGAATGACCACTTAATGACAATGCCGCATCTGCGCCACAGTCATCCACTTGCGTTTTAATGAGACGATGAATCCTACTACTGTCTGAGGTTTGTCCTGTGTTTTCCGAACACTTTCCTGACGAATGTCGGCACAGTTCCCCCTGAAGTCGGCCCAGGACGCATACTAACCCCTCTGTCCCCCCACTCCTGCTCTCCTTTCTCCATCTGGTCACGTCTGTACGCCACTCTTAGCCACAGTTGCTTCGCGGTGCTAACACGGAACTAAAAAAAGTGCTGTATGTAGATTTCATCAAGTTTATGATCGCTTAGTGAAGTAACCCTGAAGAGGGAACAAGGGTGCTCTATTTTACAAACATCATCCCCAGTCTCAACGCGAAATGCGTGGTGCAGCCGTTGCACACGGACATTATCACAATGAGGGCATTCCTGACTACTGTACGGGCGTCGGTCTGTTCGGCAGTGCTCCAACTGACAGATGTATGTTTGTGAACGTGTTCGCGCAACAAAGCTTAATGGAACAGCAGTCTTTTGGTATTTAAACCCTCGACCTGGTTGTCTATCTCAGCGCACAGTTACCGAAGCGTTACGTCAAACATGTGTGTCTGAGAGGGGGAAGTCCTCAAGAAGAGCATTCCTCGCTACCAGTGTATTTCCTGTGTCAGCTGTGTTTGCACTATTTGAAGAACTAGCCCGTGGCGGTTTTGTGCCGCGTCCCCGTTCTTGGCGTGCTTGACATTGTGCCAGGGACCTTCGGTCTTGAGGAGAGAGGTTCTTAACACGGTTATTTAGCTTTGCATGAGCGTCGTTTGGCGCAAAGAGCAGGGCCCCATAGCGTCACTGATAGATCTGTTGTAGATCAAACGGCACATGGTATGTTCGTCCCATATTTCTAAGGCGCCTGTATTTTTTATTTTTTTATTTCTGAAAATACTACACACCCGAAAATAGGTCCAAGTATGGGAGGCCCTATAATTTACATATAAGCAGGCAAATTACTTTCTTTGTTTAGAGGGACAGTCCGTAACTGGCAGCTGCCTTTAAGACTACATTTGTATTCGACTCATAAGTTGCATGTGGATGTGAAGTGCAAAATTTCATCCAGCAGAGGGGATGAGAAGAAAAACGAACGGCATGCTCACATGCGGTTTCACGCTTCCGGTTTCACGGTGACGTAAGCATGAGCTTTGGCTGACGTCAACAAGGGTGCGCAAATAACATAAAGGCGATTGTGGGCTGTTTTGAGATTTTGTAAAACATAATCAAGGTTTTGCCTCGAATCGGAAGTTTCACTCCTTGGCCGAACAGGAACCGACAGCCACAATCGAATGCGGAAGCGCTGGCTCTGCAATTAAATTGAAAATAATTGGCTGCGAATTTGATTGAAATATTTTACACAGTGACCATGAGAATCAGAAGAAAGCATATGGCCGCGTTTGTTTAGCTTCGGTTTAAGTTCAGAATGTTGCCTTCGTCCCTATCAATTCTGAAACTATGGCGGCATGGGGGCTTCTCTGAACGCTGACGATTGCACCGAAAATCCCACGCGAATTTCTGGCATTGTTTGTGTGCAATTTGATGAAATAAACCGCGAGGGCAGACGTCATGTGTTGAAAGTATAGCGGAAGTCCCTCCCTGGAAATGTCAGAATGAAACCGACCAATCGAGGAACGTCTGACGACCGGGAGCCGCTTGAACCGATGAGAGGTTCAAGACGTTAAAGAATGGCTGCAAGATGGGAATTTAGAATATAGAAAGTTATTCGTTCGCGAACAAATTCCACTTCCGAGCACCGGGATGTCCTTGCTCGCATAGCTGTTTAGTTTCTTTTTCTTCAAGATTTCTACATAAACGCGATGTGTTTCTCCTGCTAGAACCGACGGTTTCTGTCGGTATTCGCATGACTTTTGTTTAGTATCTCTCGTGAACCTTCAATCACTTGGTGATGCCTAGTTCACATTATGATGCAGCACGTAATCCCATGTAATACATCTGTGTAGTTGCAGCAACAACAAAAGGGTAGCGGCTATAATCCTTCGTTTGGCAGCATCTGACTCCATTTGCCTTCAGCCAACAACTCGTGAATGCGGAATAGCAGGTCCTAAGTTGTTATGACCCATCTGTCCGCATAATCCCTTTTTTTTTTACATCCCTCACCCTTAGTATTGAGCTACTGTTAACTTCCAGATTATTGCATCTGGAAACATCCCGATAAAATCACGCTACACATTATTTCCAGCACACATACAGGCAACGATTGAGGGCGTCCCTCTGGCTGAGGTGAATGAGCTACGAGACTTTCTGGTACAGGACGGCAGAAAAAAAAAAAAAAAAAAAGTTCGACGCACGCATGCTGTACACCAAACACCCAAACCGTGCCTACACACAAGAGCAGTGGGACGGCGCGGAATTGCGACATGTAATCTAGGGAAATTTGCCCTGCGGAGAGCGTAAATTTTCAGCAGTGTTTGTCTCTTTGTTTTTGTGCCAACTGTCGGCGGAGGGCCTTGAGTGCTGGAATATTTGCGCTGCGCTCCTCATAACAAAATGATAAGTTCATTGCACCGCAGCATCGAGTTCATGTTAATACGCCATCCGGTACTACAGGGAACGGAGAACGATGCACGCCATGAAACTGAGACTCACGAACCTTCGCCTGGGTTTCGTTATATCCGTGCCAATGCATCTACTATCTTTATGGACCCTTATGTACAGATACACTGCAACGTCTCCGCAAAATCATCAATGTAAAATGAGAAGTCTTTCTAAACTTCTTACGCAGTATCAGTGTCAAGACAGTATCTTTACTAAGACACAAAGTCTTAGCAAACACTCTGCATCCCCCACCGAAAAGAGCGGATTGGATCATCTTGTAAGGGGGGCCTCATCCGAAACACGTGACACCGGATCAGCGAGAGCACCCCCTATCCTCTACTTTTACACATTTCCAAACACATTCTCTTTGCCGAGACGTTCACCGGCGGCTACTTTTGGGAGTGCCTTTTGCAAGGCAGCCCTAAGTCATGACATTGCGTTGCGCCTTCTACTATGCAACGGTCAGGCATGCGTCAGCGGATCCTGACGCAGTTGACCTTGTCTCTCCTTTTCAAGACGATCTGTGAACTTAGGGGTTCAATATTCAGTGGATAGAATGCCGCTGTAATTTGCAGTAAGCTTTCCTCCACGTGTTCAGAAGGGATATGCAATTAGGCAATGTCTTTTGGACCATCTGCACGGAAGCCACCAGCAGCACGTCCTGGCAGGAGCTTCATCTATCAGATGCCTAAAATAAGAAACAATTTCCCACATCAACCTTCCAGCAATTCTTCCAGCGACCTTTGCAAAGTGGTGGGCGTAATGTTCTTCACGGTCATAGATATTGCTTTATTGAATTCCCCCTGCAACCCCAAGCAACAGCAGGATTGAGAAAAAATCGAAATCTCGTCATCGGTAAGATTGATCATTTCGTAATCATGGATTTTGTAACCTGTACAAGGAAGTACGGGATGGAGAGCGCGACACTGTTGCTGGGCAATAAGAATAGACGATCACTGCACTGCACTGCACTGCACTGCACTGCACTGTTCTTCTTGGGTTTTATCACTGATCTCTATGTATAAAGGCTGAATCGCGCATGGGAGAAGGGCTCGTGGGGGAGAGGCACGCATTCGGGCAGCCATGTTGGGAGGCCTTAAAGCGCTGTGTGCGCCCATAGAAAACAATGGGAGGCAACAGAGGTTGTGAGTATTTATTGCGCTGCAGGCGTTGATCGTTGTTTGTCGTTACACAATTTTGTAAGGTGCCAGTATATTGATGTATCCTAACAGTGTTTCACAGGTGTCCTGCCGTTCGATTCTTAATTACGTTATGTTTTGCATTCCGAAACTAGACCGTCACTGCAGTGCAGCGCTGGGGATTGTACTAAAGCACGTTTCCCAGCCAATATTTCAATAAGAAACGATGTGAGATTAACAACAACCATGTATATAATCTCCCGTGCTGCGTTCTGGACAAAAATTGTTCCACAAAGAACGGTCCCAGAAAGGATATACCCGCATGGTAGAAAGAAATCGCCCCGTAGAATCACAGCCGTTGTTTTAGACAGGCGTATGCGTTTAGTGCGATTTATATCAAGCAAGAAAGGGTCTTTTAGTGAACGACAGTGGTGTCTTCGACGTAATGCCTCGCCAATATGAACACACCGAAGCATCCCAAACAATTACTTCACGCAATTAGATCACGCTTAGGCCAGTTAATCTAGGTATTGATGTAAACTTAATCAAGTTACTTAGTAAGTGGTAACACCTCCTTGAGACGCAAGACTTATCTCCTTTTGAAGTATAGCACTTCTTCTTTTTTTTTTCTTCCTTCATTTGCTCTAATTATTTTCAGGTGAAATTGAATGTCCTTCTCGCGTACGCACATGCTTCTGCTGAATAGAACTGCGGCGTGAACAAAGGTGCGTAGGGACGGGGGCCAGTCATCCACTGCTGACTTTGTCATGATTGTTATGTGGAGCACGTTGCAAAAAATGCAGCTGCAGATCTGAAACTCCAATCATTATCATCGTCATCCAAAAGGGAGTGTGGTAGCACTGCCGTGAAACCAGGCACGATTTCTGAAGATCTTCTATGACACTTTCCGCAGTTTGCACACTTTTCTTCAGCGTCAGTCTCCCTCATAGAAGTCACTTTGCATTAACAGTGACTCCCATCATACATTTTAATGTGCTAGGGCACTCTTACACTACACATGTACGGTTTCCAAACTGCAACATGACTATTTGGCGCTTGAAACTGGAGCCCTGGTGCACCCTGTCTATGAAATGATACCAACTGAATCATGTCAAACATATGTTTAGTGGAAGATGGCTTTCTTGATTGTGCATTCTGCGTGACAAAGATGTAACACGATATGCTTTTGTAAAGAAGATAAGTGATGTTATGCTCTATGAATAAAGAGAATATACATTTTTCAAGTTCAACATTTATTCTTCCATATATGCATTTCATGATACAGTGAATGTGCAGGGAGGTGACAAAACAATACGTTTATTGTTTTGTGACCTCCCTGCAATGACAATATATATCTCAGCAATGACAATGTACAGGTACACTATGTAAATTTGTTGCACCCAATTTTCATACACGCTGAATTTTAAATTTTTGTTTTGCTGCCTATGTGTTCAGTGTATTACAAATTGCTTAATGCAAACAACACTTTGTTAATTCCAAGCTTTTTGCTCCCATCTAAGATAGTCCTATCCTGAAGGAACCGCCACTTCGACACCATAAAATATCCAGTAGGTTTCACTCTGGCAGGCCCTGGTACTGCAAATTTCCTGAATTGAAATCCTTCAAACTCTGTCATAATCTTGAATACGTCAATATTTTTGCAAGTAGTTGACATGCTGGAGGACACTCCTACTGCAGCTAAGGCAACTACAGAGAGTTCCAAGAGGCCGAAGGTAAACCTACAGCTGCATGAATGTGATCAACAGTAGTGCAGTCTCAAGAAATAATTTTCTTATAGTACATATGTGCATGCCTATTAACTGAAACAATGATCACAGTTCCTCAACAAGTTTTAATTCCTGAGGGTGTATACTGTAGAGGTGGGTTAGATCTACAACAGTTAATACAAGGTATTATATACTATGAATACCTTTAAAAATCTCATGTGACACATATGCTTTCACTTTTTGGAGGTGCTGTGGCGATCGAAATTTGGGCACTGCTCAGGTTTTGCACCAATTTCTTGCGTATGTCGAGGCAGCTGTGAAGGAGAGAACATTGGTTAGGATCCAACTAGTTAAAAATAAATATGTTGTTTAGTAAAAGCATTGCATAAATGTTTAAAACATCAGTTTAAAACAGGGTTTACAATCCCGATATCTTTTTAAAAATTTCAACGTTTAAACGCTGTTCTAAAAAGAATTATAGCTTCATCACCAAGACACAATGCTGGGTGAAGGGGCCTAAGGTGTATATAAAACTCTCTGAAGTGATGTGTTCCATGATGTGAACATGTAAAGAGAATGTGCAAAATTGATAGAGGGTCACCACAGTGCGTGCACTGGGGTGGTTCCTCCCCGTAAAGTAGGAACCCGTGAATGAGGAACATGCTACTTATCTGTAAGCTCGATCGCATCAGATGATGACACAGATGATGCTCGATGACACAGACGATTCTCTGGGTAGCCCCCGTGAGGAAACCTCTATTGAGACCACACTGCTACAAATAACACGACAAGCTACAAATAATTATTATCGGAACCACCTGACAACATAGCTCAGACACAAAGGCGGTATCCAAGTCACACCACACCACCGTTACGTAGGATTCTTTGTCACAAATGAAACCAAGGCACAAAACAATACCAATACATGAAAAAAGGGTGACTATCTTGGTCTTATTACGACGTAATACTGAACTTATACGCGAAGGTGGTTCAAAGAAATGACTGTGCACTTGCTTCCGTAGAGAACATTTGGTACCGTGCCAGCAATGCATGCAGAAAAGCGCTCGAGTGCTCGCACATATTGATGACCCCACTATCAGTGTAGTGTAACATTTCTCTCCAGCATATTATGCACTCAAACTGTATTTGCCGGCGGGTAAAATGCAAGTGTGTTCGATTGGACCTCGGAAGAGCGATCAAACACCTTGCACCCAGTGCTGGTTTTGGGCAAAAAAAAAACTTTGTAATTGTCAAATAAATGTACAGAATGGACGCCTATTTATTATTTGATAAAGAATGACTCACCTGTAGAAATTTCGGCCCTGTATCCTTGCCGGTACGGTTGGTACGACCGTAATTGCAAGAAGTTGCCATGATCGCTGCGGCGACTGTTTTGGGTACAGTAAGATGGCGGCCGGATGCCGCACGCTCGCGCTCCCTATCCGCGATCCAGCCTTTTATAATCGAGATCAATGGGTTTTATAACAAAGGAATTTGAAACGGCGGCATGCGCTATCTACGTACTGTTTACATAAAGACGGAGGGTGGAGACATGGATCTCCAAAATATTACAGCAGAGGTTCCCCGTGGTTGCATTTCACGAGAGTTGTTGATGAGTGCTTGTTGCCTATACGGATGAACGTATAGACCTGTTCACCTCATGATAAAAAACCTGCCACGAATATCGCGAGAACAAAGAGACTGTGTCATATTTCGAGCGCATTTTGCTATAGTCAATACACCGGCGAATGATGCCTATCTTCCACCCTATCACTGCTCTCGGCTGCGTCCCTCCAACCGAATACTGCATTGGCGTTCAGCATATTCAAGACTAGGTGCTACGGCTCTATGGGATCTGTGAAGAGCTCCCGGATTGTATCTCCGTGAAGGAAACACCCGAACAATTTATGCGTCAGCTCTCTGTCGATTCCTTAACCTGCACAGGCGGTAGAGCCAGGGTACAGCGACGCCCCATTCGCCACATCACGTATGCACATATCATCCCTAACATCGGCATTCAAGGCTTTTTCCGGTGCTCTGATAGTACGTCGGCTCGCAGCTTCTGACACTGTTGGTGCATGGTGATGGTGTGAGCAGCTTACTGAGGTACAGGTGTTTCCAGGTGGAGCACTGCCCATGGAACCGTAACCTATAGCAGGCACCGTGAGATCAATCGTGAGTGTTCGCTTATGGCCGCTGCTGTCTCTCCCCAGCACAAGACACACAAGTTCTTCTTTGTCCCCCCCCCCCCCACACACGCGCGCTCATACACACACCTCGCGAATCAAAGAGACCAACATGAAAACTAACCACACGTGTAATCACTGCGTGCCCGGCACGGGGCGCACGCGACGCAGGGGCTGGACGCCAGACCCTACAGTGCCCAGCAGAGAAGGGCGCTGTTGGTTGGTAAGGAGAGAGGGGGGCAACTGAGTGGAGCGGCTGTGCCCGATCCCGAGGTGTGCACGACAATACGCACACTGGACCTCTGTTTGTTGTGTGGGTATTCTTTACTAAGGGCACCTTGCACCCCTTTCTGGCAGGCAGATCGCCCTTCTTCATCCGGCCCGTGATGTCGCATGCAAAAAAGCGTCTATAAAGTACGTTACACCTTTGTCTGTTCACCAACTAACTATGCGATAGGATCTGTTCCATCGTGGGAGTAGCTGCGTACTACCAGCATCTGCTGTGATTCCAACAAGGACACGAATATCACGTCGTTCAACGTCATGAGTTTGTGCCCTGTTTTCGGATGAAGATTCACAGTGCAAGGCAGAACTGAGATTGAACTGAAACTACTACATGGCATGAAGACGAGAGTGTTTCCTTAAAAAGGTCGCGCTAATGTGTTTCAAACACAGAAGCAGCGGAGTGACTTAGCCGAATCCATACATGAACAGGAGTACAAACATTTTATTTCACGTCGTGTCGATCGCATGCATAAGGTCCACATACCTCGTCCTCATACAACATCCTTTTCTAAGTCATTATTCCCGCGATCAGCATTGGAATGGAACAAGCTGCCATCCAACATTGCAACCATCACTGATCACGGCCGGTTTGTCATCGCTATTACATCATATTTTGCCCCCAACACACCAGCATAACCATATGGTTCTCCACATTTACTACGCAGTAGACTTGCGTTCTATTAGTATAATCTTGACTCTATGTTGTAGCGGTATCAATATTTATTACGTAATAGAAGTGTGCTTTATTTATTTGTTTCATTTTGACCGTATGTAGTGTTAGTATCAGTGTGTTTTCTTCTTTGTTCTGTGTGTGTGTTATGAGTACCCCACCCCCTTTGTATGGCCTAAGGCCGCTCGAAGGTAAGCTAAATAAATAAACGCGTACAGGTTCAGTAGCATCCTCCGCAGTTCCCTGTAGCGTATGTAAACAGTCAAGCAAGATACTTCTAGGCACAACAATGGCATGCGCGAAGGGACTTGAAAACACATGCTTGGTACGCGTCCTGATTGACAGCGGTAACCAGTCACGTCTCTTCTCGACTTGGTATCAACAGAAATTGAAGAAATACAATATAAGAAGGAAAGGGGCGGTCTGCCTGCCGAGAAGGGCGGCAAGTTGCCACAGAGAGAGAGAAAAAAAAAGGGAAAAACGAAAAACGGGACACACAGACAAGACCCCCGACACGTAGAAATGATCCGTTCAGTGCAAAGTTCGGTGGCTGTGTCATCTGGTGGTCACATTCGAATCACCATACAGTTCACCATAATAACGCTCAGTTGGTCACATTTGTCACAACCGGTCGCAGATTTGTTGCTCACATAAGTTGGTCAGAGGTTTGTTGTTCACATTTGGTCTAGTTGATCACAGGATGTTGATTAGTCAGGTCACACCGTTGTGTATTTCTTCCTTGCTGTCAGAGAACACACAGGAGGTTACTCTCCTTCAAGAAATGTAGCAACTATGCTTTGTGTTGCTAGCCGTGTTGACATTGGTCCGGTGGGGTAAATGAGTGACTCCAGAAGGGGGTCTGGACGACCTACGTTCTTCATTCTTTCGACTAGAAGTCTCCTCTGTTGTTTATATGTTCCGAGAAGACGTGTTCTATATTTTATTCGACATCACAGGTGTTGCACAGCGCATCTTTACTTCGTCCTGTGGTGTAGAGGACGTCCTTAGTCTTGGCGCTTCGAGTTCGCAATCTCATTGGAAGCGAAGTTTCTTCCCTTGTGAAACCCCTTGTGATGCAGAGGGGGGGACTTGAAACTCCAAAAGTGCTGCAGGTCTGGACAAAAGCGTGACTGTAGTGTTTTCAAGGTCGCCTCTTCCCTTCCTGGAAGGTATATGGACAGTAGGAGACGCATATGCGCGGGGTGCTGGGTCGTGGAGGCGTCTGAGGCGTAACCTTAAACTTGTGCTAACCTCTGTATGCTTTGCGTTGACGGCTCATGTCTGTCGTCTGCCATGAAATGAACTTACCTCCAAGGGAGACGATGGAAAGGTTCGGCACGTCTGATGCCTCCGCCACCGCCGCCGCCGCCGCCTGGTCGTCCCTCGTCTTTATCCGAAAGGAACTCGTTTGTTACAAGCCGCACAGCGGGTGGCTGGGTTCCTTGTGAATGCGTTATTGTAGAAAATACCATGAAGGGCACCGCGGTCATATTTGGCACAACGTTGTTATTCCTGCGTGAAAGGGCTGCAGTGTTCCTAGTTAAACTCTGATTGTTGAATGGATTCAGTGTACCTGGAGTGATGAGCAGCCGTACAGTCTCTCTACTGGCTAGTTTTCTCAGTCCGTCTCATACACGAGGCAGTATCGCTGTATTTTATGGCGTCATCTGGGTTACCGAATGTGGCAAGAAAAACCTAAGTCTGCAAACTTCCGACGTTGGCGGGGGACGTGTCGCACACTGATCCGCGGTTCTCTACAGACAAATATTAGCGACGTTTAAAGGAAGACTTCGCAAGGATTAAAAAAAAATTAGGTGAGTATAATAGCGAACACGAACCACACCCTCGATACCGAATACAACATTTGCATTCATTTTGTGCGAGTAAATTAATTAGTAAATGATGACAATAGCAAACCGATACCGAAATGCGAAGACCAGAAAACAAAGCTCCATACTACGGCGGTTCGCCCTGAGGAGGATTCTGTGACGTCACCCAGCATTGATTTCTGCTTCCAAGCCTACATTCTTTCTCCCTTGCCGGATGATGTCAGCAGTGGTTGCTTTCAGCGCCATCTCGCTTCACAGAGGCGAAGCGCTCGCTTCGTAATAATTCGTTTCAGTAAAATCTGCGCACTTTTGGACCGAGATATTTCGTACACATGTTCCTGACATCCCAAAGATTACGGATATACCACAACGTTTGTGGTGATTTTGTTGCGGAGTCTCACTTTAAAGGGACTGTCGCATCCGGAATCATGCGTATGAGACCGAGGCCGTAATGTTCAGCACCGCTTCACAGTCTGCTTGGGCCCAGCCCCAGCGACAGTAACATCATGATGACGTAAGCCAGGTACACGAACCGAAGGCGCAGCGGAGGCGACTGTCTCCGAGCTCGTCTGCTTCGCGTTCGCACCACAGTATACTAAGTGAAAAGTCCGCGGTAAATATGCCGCCTTTCGCCTACTAGTGCGAGTTCTGATGGGGCCATATCGTACGAACCCGTCCGACGCTAACCCAGAAGTGACATTCTACAAGCCGATCGGAGACACTCCACGACCTGGAGATGCCGTCCCACCCGTCCGCCGGATGCCAAAGTTCCTCCGACCGCTCCCTGATTGGACTTGTCCGCGCCAAAGAGCGCTCCCTGATTGGCCTTGTCCGACTGACGTTTTCTCCGATTTCCAGAGGAGGAATTCCGGAATACTCTCAACATCCGTTGTCTGGTCTTGCCATGCATTACATGACACTGCACCACAACTACTCCACTCTTCGCGTCGGATTTTCGGCGTTATTGTCGGTGATGAACGAGGAGTAAGACGGTACTATAGTTTCGGAATCGACCGGTACGGATGCGACAGTCCCTTCAACGACGTTCCGCACTCGCCACAGTCCATTCTGTTGTCAAAATGCAGCCTGAAAGACGCGGCACCCAGTAAAAATCACGCGAGGTCCACACATTTTGCCAGCGTTATCGGACGGCCTTCCTCATCCACCATCTTCCTCATGTCATACTTCCTGCTTTCACTACTCTCGTCAAATACTCATTTGCACCTTTCATCCGATGACTGCTAACTGAAGCGAACTATGGCGGAAGCTGTTCATAACCATTCCCTTACCCGCATGTTTCGGCTTCACAACTACCGCTGCATGAGTCGACAACCCTGCGGCGCACAAGAAGGATTGCCCGACTTGGCGCACGCATCCATCGACAGATATAGCCAAACGAGAGACTTGAAAGGTTCGGGATAAAAATCGCCTGGTAGTCGATACTAAAAGTCGGGCAGCAGTACTGGAAGCCGCGTGTCAGTCATTTTGAATGGTGTGCCTTCTTGAGCCGCACTGGACAACAAAAGACAACAGTCTGTGAGGAACAAGAGCTTTCTTTATTTTAATGAAGGAAGATTGCGTCTGCGAAAGGGTTGATCCCTGGTCACGACTTCTTTCGCGCGAGCATTTACTGGAGTTTGTCGTTCCGCGTTCTGTCTTCACGGTACCTTTTTCCAAGAGACGTTTCAGTCAGGCGGGAATAATGACGAGCGTTGTAATCAAAGGGCTATTGAACGATGTCTTGGTTTGAGACCGCTCAATGCAGCGGTGTTGTAAAGGACGAGGAAGAAAAATGCGGGACGAATGGGGGGGGGGATATATTTATTAGACGAAAAGGAAAGAAAAAAAAAAGGGAGGGACGAATGGCTTTGTTATTCGGTCCTTACGAGGTGATTTTGTTTGACTTGTCGACACGTGGTGCCTGAATCCCTCTGGAGAGAAAGTTTATTTTAGATGTTAAAATTGAACGCGACTGCAGGGGTTGTACGAGGTTATTGGGTGCGCAGCAGTTCCTGAAACGAAATGCGGGGTCGAAAGCCTCATCGTTTGCTTCTATAGTGGAACATGTGCTGCCTGTGGAGGATATACGCGGCAATGTTAAGTAAATCCATATCCTGCACAGACTGATCACGAGGCGCCTCTCATGATCATAGCTGTCTCAGGACGTACTTCCCTTAATTACTGGGACTTACAGAAATCTGCTTTCAGGAATGGCAAGACCTCATTTTCGCCGACATTATAGCGTAATCTGCAAGCTGACCGATGCAGAACTGATAACTAACTTAGATCCAGGGGCGGCGCAACGTCCTGAATTCAGGGGGACCCCAGATCTCAACCGCCGCCCCCTTCCATCCCCTACCACCACCTCCAGTTCTTGCCGAGGTCCCCAAAATTCGAGGCAGTCTGAATGACAAAAAGTGGCACATGCTTCTGTTTTCGTCTTGAATGGATTGAATGTATATTCCATTATTTGCATATGAATGTTTCAGTATACAGAATGACATTTTATTTGCATGAGGCACCTGAGAGAACACTTTGGCGCCTCACATCCATGGGAATTTTGCGCCCCCTTCACAAATTCAGGCGGTCTACAGTAACCCGTTACCTCCCTTCCGCCGCCCCTGCTTAGGACACATGTTGTTCAGACGTATTTTTTGGTAATTCTTCGAACTGAGCCTGTTGATTTCCTACCCTTGGCCATTCACATACCGCATTACAATGCTCGCGTAGGAAGTGACAAACGATGCGCATTAGGCAGCCACGTTAGTAGCGTCGTTGATTATATGTCTTTACTTGTTAAGCTCAAGTGGTAAAGTTGCATTCCAGTATCTACCACAACCGATGCGCAAATTCGTTTGCATGATGCGCACATGATTTGCGTGCATGTGTAAGGTGAGCGCATTTCACGCGCTGCTACTGACCTGCGTACTCGATATTGATGCGACCGGTAGTGTTCTGCTGCAGTGCGTCTGTCACCTCCTATAGTGTATTTCCCTTCTTGTCGAGATCAGTCGTTTCCGGAACCATCTTCTGCTAAGTTGTTTGGTCGTGAAACGCGTCCACTGTTACGTTACTAACTGGAGAAACAACTGCGGTGTCGAGGCGTATTTCGTGTTAATGACAATCTTGTCTGCTTTCTAGCTGATTATGTGCACATTCACTCAAGTACGACGAACAAACACAAAAGAGCTAAGGACAGATATCGCAAAGGCCCTCCTGTCAGTGATTTATCCAGACCCCCCCCTACACCCTCCTAACACTCCCCCAAATGTGCAGTGACACCCCCCTAACTTTTTCACCTATGTACCCCCTACAGGGGGTGCCCTTGCGATTTCGGCTTACATGTCAGTAATGATATGTTAAGCTGTAATGACGTAACTATAATAATGACCCCCCCCCCAATTTTTTCGAACACCCCTCCATGCTTGGGATTCTGGATAAACCATTGCCTCCTGGTCCCTCCAAAAACAAGTAAGCGATCTTGTGTCCTCGGAAAACCTACATTGCCTGGTCAATCAGATCTGGCAAGGATCCAAGCTTGCGTCTTCAAATTTTCTTCACTGTCAAGGCACACAAGCCTGGCGGCTCCTCCGTCGCATAGTGAATGCTGTCCATGTCCGTCCTTGTCCCTCTTTTGCGTTTATTCACCATCTTTCAAGTACATCAATACGCTGTGCATCTTGAAGCGATCCCTTCCGACTTCTTAGTATTCCGTAGTTAATTCTTAGCGAACAGAGCGAGGTCATTCGGCACTTATGAACGAAATAAGCATTCATCAGACACCTGGCGCTCCAGCAAGTTTATGAGGCAAGGTGGCCTGTCTTTCTGAACTTTGAGCGGTCGAGTTGAAGGGGGCCTCAGAAAACCCCAAGCCGCCTGTTACGGGACCTTTAGTAGCTGTGACGTCCCCCGTAGTAGCCGAAGGGGACGTAGCACAAAATCCAATAAGAAAAGGGAATACACTCAACGTTGGCACCCGCAGAGGCGAGAAGGAATGACAACCACACACTTCGTTAACAATAACGAATGTGATTTAATGAAAGCTCAACTGCAACGGTATTAAATCACGACAATGATACACCTGAGATAAAGCGGACCCAACTTAACTATATCGCATGATACACTTTAAATGAACAGTTATGAAAAACGCGCGGAAAATGAACACGTCAATCATGTGCAAACGAGGCAGACACAAGCAGCGACAAGAGTGACTGACCCTGATTTTGCGCACCCCGACGGCACCACGTCTTCACCAGGCCGTGGACGATGGCGTGGCAGACGAGCTCTGAAGACGACTTCGGCAGTGACCTACGCGGCCGGCTTTCGATGTTGTGGCTTTCGGTTGCTGCTTCCGTCGATTTTAATCCGCTCTGGTCTCCATTCTTGGTCCACGGCCGGGACAAACAATAGCGAAGACGGAGACTAGGCGGCAGGCCTACCGTCCCACTTGGAGGCTCGGTCCCAGGTTCTGGGGGAACCGCACTCGTCGATCCGTCACTTCGCTCGCCACATCGTCGTCGGGTGCACCTCTTGCCGGTCAGTCACCGCCAGCTGGACCTCTAGGTCGTAACTTCGGTTGCCCGGACGTCAGCGCTGGTGGAAGGAGACTTCGGGGAAGAACACTCAGGTCGAAGGTGGGTTCCAGGCATCAAGGCGCCGCCATCGTCCATCTCGTTCCGGGCATCCGTCCGGGCTCCCGCTCTGGATGACATCTCGACGACTCTTCGCGGGTTCCGACCCTCGACGCAAACTACGACTGACCGTTTAGGCGACTGTCTCACTCCCTCCCTCGAAGTCATCCATGGTTTATATAACCTTCTCGCGCCATGTCACAGTTCGGGTCAGTCACGTTCGCAAAACCAAGAACACATGAGCGTCCGACACTGCATTCTAAGAACGCTGTAATTTCCACCGCTTCCGTTAACATACAGTTATGCTGCCTTCTACACAAAGCCGCCTCTAGTTAAAACAACACTGTCTAAAGGAGAGCAGATGTCACCCTTCCCAGGGAGAGACACTACGTACATGTCAACCAAAGTTTTATGGCTTTCAGCTGTGGTGGAACACGAGCTCTTGCGGACGTTTGAAAGTAACAGGGCGCACTGTTCCTTTGATGTTAGAAAATGAAAAAAAAAAGTCTGTCAAACCGATTTTATCAAGAAGCTCGGACCGTCACATAGCATAGTTCGCATTCCCTTGCCGCCTGTTTGCTGGTTTGTTGGCCAACATATGGCTACTTGCGTGCACGTTAACATGATGGGATGATGGCTACAACTAAGATTCGTGGCCGAGAGCATCACATTTATAACGCTTTCTACAATGCCATCGTTTATTACCCTTCATGCTGAAACGTCTATGAATACCAAGTTCGGAAACCAAATTAACCGCACATTCCTGATTCACATTATTCAAAACATCAGATTACGGGACTCCTCTGCGTCACGATTTCAGCTGTGTAGTTGAATGCTTAGATTGCAGTACGATTAACCTATTGTGGTATTGACCCATCTTTTCTTCCCTGCGCAGGAATCCAGCAGGCCGTCGAACTCGAACGGTTGCCACACATGCATCTCCCAGCAGCGCAAGTCCTGGCCCTTGTGCTTTAACCGACGGGTCGTTGTCCACTTGGGCGAACTCGATTCTTCAGTTCTGCGACCTGGAGACTTTTACTTCGCCCTCGCACCTCCTGAACGTACCGCCAACCCCGAGGACCCCCCAGGCCTCTCTGTGCGTTACCGCAACTCTTCTACGGGCCGTCTGAAGCGTCTAGACCTCGATGCCTCCTCAAGTGTTCTCTTTACCATGGATTGGTTGCGCAAATGTCGAGGTTCGACCCAAGCTGGTGGGAAGACTGATGATGACGAAGAGCTAGTGTCTGTCTTGAAGCACCTTCTGGTATCAGTGGAACGCGGAGTGGAGAGGATAGAGTACGAATCCCTGGTAAAAGGCAAAGCTTGGGTATGTGAACACAAATTCCCAAGTCACTACTGCTGTTGCAAGGCGAGTCAGATACCTTCGACGCCATCGCCGATGGCTGTGGATATGAAAGACAGTGGGGTTCAGGCGAACCTCAACGCAAACGAAAGAGTGACTTGCACTGTGTGTGGTTGCGTGAGAATGAGCGGAGATTGCAGCAGGAGGACGAGTGCGTCGTCCGGGATCGAAGGAGGGGCGTCGAGTGAAACGGACAGTGCGGGAAGGTCTCGGGAAGGATCACTCACTGGAGTCCTGCCACCAGGTCAGTTTCCCTTTTGCAACAAGTTTAAATGTTGAAAGGTTAAAAGACTTCTCACATCCCATATTTTTTGCCTTGCGATGTGAATGTAGGACTACGTCAACAGGCTAACAGAATCTGAGAACACATCACGCAGATTATCTGTACGGCGTAATGTAGTTAATTCAGGAGCACAAAATGCTGCGTCACGCAGTAAATTGTGTTTCGTTTTGCAAAGGGCTGTAAACATAGCGGCATTTTAGGCGCAACTGGGAAGGTACTGGAAGGTTTAACCGTAATATGTAACGTAAACGTAAGGTTTGAGGTGTAGCATGTTTCCGGCAATTTACAATAATACGTGAACTGTTTATTTGATCTCCTTGAACTCAGATCTCGCTGAGGAAGAAAGGCGTTCGTATTCCTTTCACACTGCCCTAGCAAAAGTCTTTTGATAGAGTGCTCGCCTCGTCCATAGACTTCTTGTATCGTCTGCCGGGAAATAGAGTGAGAGGCCGTTCCTACGTTTTCTGCATGTTAGTCAGCCTTCTTTCATTCTGACACACGCGTCACTTTCACCGAACAAGATTTTGGGGCACGCACAACTTCGTGTATCTATTATTCGCTGTCTGAGTCCTCTCTTTTCCTTAACGCCTCAGGGCTACATCAGTCAACGTCACCGCATATGGAAGCTCCAATCTGGCACTACTGCCACCGAAATTAGCCCAAATGTCTTCTGACACCGATTCTACTGCCGTGAGGAGCAAATTGACTAACATAGTCGTTCTATCTATTTGTGCCTCAACTACCACCTTTTCAACTTGTGCACCTCCATAATGGTCAACAACGGGGGGTTCCAAAAACGTTTATGGCTTTTTTCTGCGAGAATGTGGTGTGTTCAACTGTGTTGTCCAGCCTTTGGGAAAGGCCGACATCGAAGCGGGTGGGCGTGTACAAGCCAGGAAAGTACCCCTAACAATCTGGCTGCAATTTTACAAGTAGTGGGAGGAAATTGTAGGTTACCAGTCACGGTGATTGCGGAGACGATTTTCTTCTTAGGCCTTCTTATGTTCTGCATGGTATGCGTAGCGCGTGCGATACGACCATCTGTAATGGCAGAGCATGCAGCCACTTTGCCTGGAAACGCTATCAGAACCAGGAAGACTTCTCTCGATCATTGTGTTTGTTGGGAAAGATGAAAAGTTGCGATATCGCGCTTGCTTCACAAACGTCTTCGAGGTAAAAGTGCAAGTGTAGGCGAAGCAATCGTGTGCGGCGAACACGTGAGGTGGTCCTGTGTGGTCTTCATGTCAAAAGAAAGGCCTTCCAGCTAAACGGAAAATTATTCCAGGTAATGCCTTTGAAGAACAGTAGAATACCACACGACTGGTTCCTTACCTGGTGGATCACTTAGGCCTCCTCTACACGCCGCGTCTCACTCGCGCGCTCTGAATTTTTCTCATTAATCTCGATATGGATAGTCTGCGTAGGGTAGCTGACTGGTTCTCTGTGAAGTCTGTCCAAGACGCACGATTCCTTCCGATGGGTGTACTGCGGGAAGAGGTAACACTTCCTTGTGTTTTGAGGAACACAGATACAAACGATGAAGGATAGTAAGTTGCGTGGTAACCTACTACCGGTAGTAACCATTAGTTACCCTCCTTGGTCTTTTTTCCCCCGCACTCTGGGTCACGACAGGCTCAGCAGGAGGTCACGAAGCGACTCGGAAACTTGAAAAAGGGAACGCAACAATTTCCGCTGAAGTCACTTCCCGAATTTTTGGCAGCGTTTGGGAGCGAAGTACACGCTCTTGACTACCAAAGCCATGAGGATCCTCCTTCCCTTTTGCCACGACATGCTTATATGGTTCAAATACCTCAGGAAAAAGGTAGCGACACCCAGCCGCCCCCCACACCGTTACACGACGCTGGCGTGGTGTAACGGCGCATCCCTGCTCGGAAATCACGAGTTTCTAGGTTCGAGTCCTGACGTCAGCACCTTTTTCCTGAGTTATTTGGATTCCAGTGAGTCGTGGGCGTTGTGAGTACTTGGAGTGCAGGTACTCAGGTACGAAGAGTTACACAGAGTCACAGCAGAACTTCCTAGCCCAGCTGATTCACTCTATGTTAAATTGTCAAAGAAAATTGCAGCGTGAAGTCTGTGCATTGCGGTTGACGCACTGAAATCGAAGCGCTTATGGCATCGCGAAAAGATGGGTGGGGGGTGGGGGTGGGGGTCGCGACGCTATATTTTATTATGTTTCATGGGTAGCAGAGTTCGGGACGCACGGCCATAGGGGATCCTGGAATTTTCAGCATAGTGCACTGACAAACATATATAGGCAAACGAACAACAGGGATGACGCGGGAGAGTAGGTACCAGTTCATGATCTGCTGCGCAAAATTTCGCTATAGCCAAACGAGCCGAGGCAAGGTCCATCTAGGGACCCATGTGGTGTATAGGTGGCATAGCTGACCGGTAATCAGGGGGGTCCAGGTTTAACCCCTGGCGCTGGCACTCATTAGCTTATTTAATTACTCGTTTGCACTGACAAACTTTGTGCATTTCGAGACATTAGCTTTTTGAAGGTAAATGAACTACCTAATTCACGATAGGTCAGATATTTACAGTGATGGCCACTAACTACTTCTACAGTAGTTTAACTATAACTACTAATACTTCGCGATGGAGTAGTTTAACTAGTAGTTCAACTACTCTTCAGGGGAGTAGTTAAAACTACTTCTTTAACTACTGCAATGTATTTTAACTACATCTATAACTACTTAACGTTGTCCATCAACACCAAACCCTTGTAGTGTTCTTGGACACCTAAATTTAAATCACAAGCAATGATACCCTTTGGCTCAAGCCATTGCTGCAATCGTCAAATACAAAGCCTGCGGCGGGATTCTTTCTGTGCCTACGCGATAAACTAAGTTGCAGAATTATTTCACAGCAAATGAGGCTCCACTAGACAAGCATTAAAAGTGAAGATTTAGTACACATGCACGACACAATTGCTCTGCACCTCCGTTCTTATCAAACAAGTAGCTCAAAGTAAAAGTCGGAAGCACAGTCGTGGCGTAAGGCTTGTTGCAAAATCGGAAGTGGTTGGCGCCTGCAGTAACCCAACTACTGTAGTTAACTACTCAAAGTAGTAGTTTAACTAGTAGTTGCCACTACATTTCTGCAAGTAGTTGATAAACTACCTGATTGTAGTGAAAAAGTAGTTAACTAGTAGTTCAACTACATGTAGTTAACTACTGGCCATCACTGGATATTTATTGTCCTCGTTCACCCGCGAGTGACAAGACCACACAGTTTCTACAGTGACTCAACCGTTCCAAGCAAAGTTCGCCGCGATTTCTGTGTCTATAGTCGCACACGACAGTGCACTGTCGTTGCCAGCCGGCTAGCTGTCGCCGACTTCATTACACGCTGCTGACAGCTCAGGCGTTGCTGCGATTTCCGTTCGCCGTCGGTGGCACCAATTCAAAAGAGACGGAACATCGCAGAAATAGAACGACGGCGTGAGGGCAAAAGAACGACAGTCAAGGCCGATGCGAATCACCGGATATGGCAGGTTGAAAGCGGGTGGATTTCTGGGAAAACACTATACTTTCGCTTCTTGGAGGTTCTGCTTCCCCCGCGCGAGTTTTCCTCCTAAAAATATGCTGCTAGCGGTACTCCACCAGATGGGAAGGAAGAGGGTGAATGACAGACCGACCGTGCTGGTGATGCTATGAATTATGGATGTACGCGCCGATTCGTACGTTCTATTGAACGTCAGTGTTCGTGAGTTATGGAACGGATAGTTGGGAGAGACTTCGTCTGAGTGTCCTTGTGGCTCTGCAGGTGTGTTGGGTCCATGTCGTGCATTTTGAATGATGGTCCTCCGGCGTGAGCTGACGGATTCGTCCCTGGTGGCCCGTTTCGAGGACGTAGTTAATCACGGTGATGGAATAAATTTCCGGTTGATTCAGTGGCTGTGAATCTCTATGCTGGTTATTTACAATAGGCATGTTATGTTTTCCGCGCGAAGTATCATCTGAAAGTGAAAGCGCGTTTTTTATTCGCGGGGTTACTTCCTGACTTTGATTACCCCTACGATGACGAATCAGTGACGCTTCCCGCAACTATGCGGCCAACGACTGTGTACTGTTCACCCCACCGACGATGAGTCCGACTTCAGTTACCTTCACACCCATTCCATCAGTGAAGACGTATGTGAAAGCATGACGGAACCAAGCTGTGCAAATGGATTCCCCCTCCTTAACTAAGGAAAAAAATGCACGAAACATTCCTCGAAGGCGTTTTCGTTGCTGAATCTCAGTGTAACAGTCGCCCACCAGCCAGGGTTGTACGTAAATCGTTGCGTAGTGATGGGGTACCTTTTGTGGTAACTATGTAGCGACTTAATTACTTTGCAATAATGTAAGTAGTAGCGGATATTATTACAAAATTTCGTTACACGCTACCCCAAGTTACTCGTTCTTTTTTTTTTCCCCGCTTCCACTTCGTTTCAATATGAACGACATTGTAGAGTATTTCGACAGTCCATCTGCTTGTAAGATGTGGTGCCCTAACCTGGTTGTCGACCACGTAGAACCATCTTGGGAAAGAGCCCGCGGTTTTTCCTTACTGTCTCCCAGCTGCTTCCCATAACTGAACTTCTGGGCTCCTAAGACGATATTGTGAAGAATGCCGACATGCCATGTGGCGGCACACGTTTTCACTAGAAAACAGACGAAAATAACTGATACTCATTTCGAGCACCAGTTGTTGCTGAAAGGCAATTCATTTTTCTATTCCGTGCTAGCGCCGCGAAGCAACTGTGGCTATGAGCAGCGTACAGATGGGGGCAGTTGGAGAGAGTAGAGCAGGAAGGAGTAGGGGTACAGGAGGGGGGCTAGTATTCATCATGAGTCGACTTTAGAAGTGACTGGGCCGACATTCAACTGGAAAGTGAGACGTGACTAGCCTTTTTGCTTCGGAACACGTTACCGGCGATAGTAATCATAATTTCTGCAAATTCGCTACTTATGAATGATTTTGTCAAGAGATGGGAACAGTATAGTACAATCTAAATGAATAGCTGTGAATAACATTAATTGCAGCACAGAAAAAATTCGTGTTCAAAGACTCTACTTGGATGCTGTCCTCCTCCTTGGTGACGAGCCCGCATAAAAATTGTGCGAGGTACCTAACCGTAAGGAACTTCATATATTGCGCAGCCTGGAAAGTGCTCTCAGCACCATGTGTCGGAGATTTCCGACGCACGTCAAGAGAACCCCAGTTGGTCGAAATTATCCGCAGTCCATAACGGCAAACTTGAACGGGGCAAAAACAAATAGACAACACTATACAGCATTTATCCGCTGTCCTGCCCTGTGGCGCGTGCAGCATGTCGCCACACTATAGGTTGACACACGTTAGGTGTAAATCTATACGCCAAATTATCTTGCTCTAAGCACGTGCTGCAGTCCTAAACGTCTTTATCTTCCAGCTCGTGCCAAACATATTATCAAGGCTGTGGTTAAGGGTTTTCCTTGTGTATTATCCGCAGTCCTGCCCTGTGGCAAGTGCAGCATGTAGCCACACCAATGTGGGCGGACTTACCTTACGTGTAAAGCTACTCCCAATTATTATTACTTTGCCTTGTGTTAGGTTCCTATAGCATTTTTTTTGTGAGCAAACGGGAACTCGTTCTTTTGTTTTCTCGTAAGGAGTAACGTGTTTAGTTCCTTTTTTGCGACGTAACGAGTATTCCTTTTTGGTTGTTCAGTAACGTGTACAAGTCTGCCGCCTGCTTTAGTTTTAAAGACACATACGCGCAGATGACATCGAGCCTTGTTTTAGTACGTGTTAGTTTGTACGCAGCATTATTAACAAGCCGCTTTGAAATGAACTGTCGCTCTTTGGAGTTGGACGGACTGTCGCTCTTTCTTTCCCCTGGGTTTCATTCATTCTTTCAAATAGCTTCGCCCAGAGTACGCTGTACATACCAAGAATTATTTCATATTTTTTATATCTCAGTCAATCGATCGATCCTAAGAATTGCGCGAGGGTCCAGAATATAAGATTTTGTACGACGACGAAGCGCAAAACACATCCCTGTTGTTGGAAATAAGTATTTGCACTTTGGCTTGAAGATTTATTCGTCACAAGCGTATACGGTATGCATGGACAGAACGAAAAGTAGCTATAATATATTTTTAAGAACTATTCGTACCCAGAGTTCGAAGTAACTCGTTACTGTAACTAAGTTCCTTTTTTTGGTAACTTGTAATTTAACTCGCTGCTTTTGCGCCGTGGTAACTTTTAGAGGAATTCGTTCCTTTTTCAGGTAACTTTGCCACAGTAGCTTAAGTTAAGTTCCAAGTAACTTTTAACTCGCTTTTCACTCGC